>NC_135232.1:437240782-437862657 GCF_051348905.1 Ranitomeya variabilis | reverse complement strand
TATCCCTAGACGCCCAGCGCCGGCCGGAGGACTAACTAATCCTGGCAGAGGAAAATATAGTCCTGGCTCACCTCTAGAGAAATTTCCCCGAAAGGCAGACAGAGGCCCCCACAAATATTGGCGGTGATTTTAGATGAAATGACAAACGTAGTATGAAAATAGGTTTAGCAAAATTGAGGTCCGCTTACTAGATAGCAGGAAGACAGAAAGGGCACTTTCATGGTCAGCTGAAAACCCTATCAAAATACCATCCTGAAATTACTTTAAGACTCTAGTATTAACTCATAACATCAGAGTGGCAATTTCAGATCACAAGAGCTTTCCAGACACAGAAACGAAACTACAGCTGTGAACTGGAACAAAATGCAAAAACAAACAAGGACTAAAGTCCAACTTAGCTGGGAGTTGTCTAGCAGCAGGATCATGCACAGAAAGGCTTCTGATTACAATGTTGACCGGCATGGAAGTGACAGAGGAGCAAGGCTAAATAGCGACTCCCACATCCTGATGGAAACAGGTGAACAGAGAGGATGATGCACACCAGTTCAATTCCACCAGTGGCCACCGGGGGAGCCCAAAATCCAATTTCACAACAGTGGAGGGAAACAAAGGTGATTGGGGTGCCAACTATGAGGATTGTACTGTGTCTGATGTTAAACATGTTAAAGTGTAAGAAGAGGGGATAGGCCACTTGATGCAGTGCTTGCTATCCACTGGAACACATCCTCTTTCTGAGCCTTATCTACAAGGCTTACCGTGGTGCAGCTGCCAAAGAAAGGGAGTCGAATAGCCCGTTCAGTAACATATGTTGTCAGTTGTCTTTGGGTAGGATGAGACGGTGTTTGTTCAGTTGAGATTTCATTAACATTAACACCTAACCCACTTACACTTCGAACACCAGGCCTATTCCCCCTTCCACCTCAACCTCACTTTTTTACACTCATGTTGTATGTACCCTTCCCCTCTTGCTGTTTCACAACCTTAAGCCCAGACCTGTCACTGAATGAACAATCAGTATTTATTTTCTTAGAGAGTGTGCTTGAACAAAACTCTTAGACCTAACAATTTAGATTAGCAAATGGGGCCTCCTGATTCCTGACTGCAAAACAGTTTTAGCCAAAACTATTTCGATTATCAAATAGGGCCTTCTGGCTGAACCTCAATATAAGGCCTAATGATTTTGATTAGCAAATGGGCCTCCTGATTCCTCACTGCAGTACAGTTTTAGCCCAAACAATTTGGATTAGCAAAAGGGGCCTCATGGCTGCAGCAAAGTTTTAGCACAAACAATTTTAATTAGCAAATGGGGCTTCCTGACTGCAACACAGTTTAGCACAAATGATTTGGATACGCAAATTTGGACTCCTGGCTGAACCCCAATATTAGGCCTAACTATATTTATTAGCAAATGGGGCCTCCTGATTCCTGACTGCAGCACAATTTCAGCCCAAATAATTTGGATTTGCAAATGGGGCTTCCTGACTGCAACACAGTTTTAGCACAAACAATTTGGATCAGCAAATAGGGCCTCCTGGCTGAACCCCAATATTATGCCTAATGATTTTGACTAGCAAATGGGGCCTCCTGATTCCTCACTACAACACAGTTTTTGCCCAAATGATTTGGATTAGCAAATGGGGCCTCCTGGCTGAACCCCAATATTAGACCTAACGATTTGGATTAGCAAATTGGGCCTCCTGACTGCAACACAGTTTTAGCACAAACAACTTGGATTAGCAAAGAGAGCCTCCTGGCTGAACCCCAATATTAGGCCTAACAATTTTGATTAGCTAATGGGGCTTCCTGACTGCAACACAGTTTTAGCACAAACGATTTGGATACACAAATAGGGCCTCCTGGCTGAACCCCAATATTAGGTCTAACGGTTTTGACTAGCAAATGAGGCCTCCTGATTCGTCACTGCAACACAGTTTTAACCCAAATGATTTGGATTAGCAAATGGGGTCTACTGACTGCAACACAGTTTTGGAATTTGGAAAGGGACATGTGACTTGTGCAGCCAATCACAGAAGCCCTTGTTTCATGATGTTGTGGATGGTTTCTGCACTCTGATTGGCTGCTGGAATGTACACACATTAAGTTATTAAAGAAAAAAAGAATTACACTCCACCACTCCTCCTACTTAGACACACCCCCTTCCCTCATAAAACAAATGCCACTTATCAAATAGCACCACTATCCTAGACAAAGTCAAAACAATAGCATTAGTGGAAATGCGTTCATTTACCGATTTGTGACCAAATTTTGCCGACTTTGAGGAAAAATGCTTGGGAAAAAGAACACAAATTCAAATGTGTTATGTTAGTGCTGAATTTGAAATTAGCAAACGTTTTCCGAATAAGTTCACTCATCTCTAGTCTGATGACTTACAGAGTCAGCTAAGCACAACGGATATGATATAACTATATTTGTTTTGAATACCCCATTAAGGATATTGTTTAATGAAATGCAGGGCTCCTTGCCACAGCTAAAGTAGGACTTGGGGGTTATGGATAACAAACTCCATTAATAAACTGAATTGTGCCCCTCTAACTGATCCTTATTGCCTAAAAACATCAATCACGCTCTGAAAACCCTCCAGTAACTGTAGCAATAAATCTGAAAGTTTTTTCAGCCTTTCTTCCTCTATTCCTAGTAAAACTCCTAAGCACAAATCCACCCTAATCACTTGTCATGCCGAAAAATCCCACTTTAATCACTTATCATTCAGTCAAGTCCATCCATTCATTTCTTACTTATGTAAAAATCTGTAATGTATGTGTGAACAGACTGGAAAGTTTTGGCTGTGCTCTGCTTAAGATCATGTAAATGCATGCATGTACAACACAATTTGTGCCTGGGATGGGTGGAACAGATTAAAATACTTTTAAAAATCAAACACAAATTATCTGCCCCCTCACTTCCCACCCTGGAAAAGTACTTTTTGTGACAAATGTGCATTTTGAGTGATGGCAACCTGATGTTGTGAAATATTTTATTACAAACTATGTTTATATTACCTTTTTAATACGTTTGTATGTCAGTATTTGCATAGCAGTATTATTGTTGGTTAAAGACAATGTCATGGTGAAAAAATGCCTGTGAACTATGAGAGAATGTTTTTCTTATTAAACACAGTAATTAAGCTTATAGCGCTACACCAAATTACAGATAGAAGAATGGGCGCACAGTGTGATTCTGTATACATGGCGTTATAGACAGTGAGGTTCGTCTTCCAGGGTCATTACTCTGAGGGCGACACACTCTATAGCAAAGAAATGCTGTAGTGAAAAACAGATGTGCAAAAGGGAATCCTTCATACTCCACAAAGGCATTCTGGGGTAAGCCTAAAGCAGAATAAGGGCACAGGAATGAATGCGATTTAAAGAGTTACTGTCATTTTAATTCTTGTTCCATAAATCAATAGTACACATGAAAATACGAAACTTTGTAATACATCTTATCAGAGAAATCTGTCCCTTTCTCTCTCAATTCACGCATAAAAACTGCACAAATTGTATTCGGTGAAGACAGATTTTTCCATTATTATCATAGAAGATGATATTTGGTGCTTATAAAATTCTAGGAGGAAGAGGAGGCAGGAGCTAGAGTTATAGTTCTCCATAAAACTTCATGAGCACCAACTGCCATCTCCTATTTCAGTAATAGAGGGCGACTGTATTCATTGAAGTCAGATTGCATCTGTGAATTGAGAATTTAGAGAATGAATGATCAGTCCAGGAGGAGAAAGAAGCAGATTTGTCTAATAAGACATATAATAAATGTTCTTCTGTTCACATGCACTATCGATTTATGAACAAAAAACTAATTAAAAACATGGTTACACTTTAATTGAAGTATAGGGAAAACGTAAAGGTGATAGTGTCTTTGTGTTGTATATACTAAAGTGTATGCCACAACTTTTCCTCTTCAATGCCTAAGAGGACATAATAAAGAGTGTCACACGCTCTTTCACCTTCCCTCATGGAGTCACTTAATGTTCTGAACAGGCTTGAGTGAGTACTGTATCTGGGAAATATTATAGGTTTTCTCAGGTAGAAAGCAAATGTAGACAACAGGTTACATGATGTCGGCTGATGGGCCCTTGTGGGGTAAGCTTTTTCTGATGGTGGACTTCTTCCTCGTCAGATTGCACCTTTCATTTATAGCAACTGACAAAGCATCTGGTAAAAGAATCAATAATATACACAATAGTTTTACAACATTAAGGGGTTTTCACCATACAAAAATAAATCAAGTCATCCTTTTGCTTTGGATAAGGAATAACTTGCTAATTACTGGGTTGAGGGCTTGGAAACCCTGTGAGGAGGGCTCTTGATTCTCTGCCCATGGTACTAGCCGAACACTGCACTTGGAAGACCCAGACAATGAATGGAGTGGAGTGGAGGCCATGCATGCACACTTACTTTCTATTCAGGGCTTCAGAATCCCGTCCTTGCCATTCTCAAGCCTGGATCTCTTGATCATTGAAGGTCCCAGAGGTGGTACCCCAAGCGATCAGCAAGTCATCCCTTATATATATATATATGTATATATATATTTTTTTTTTTCATATCTCATTTAGGTAACACATACTGTATCTGCCTGAAGAATGTTTCTCTGACAGATAAAACCACTTCTTTCAGACCACCCATAACGTTGATAGTTACATGATTTTGCATTGATGAATGTAATTATATAGCTCTTAGCATCCAAGTATATTAATGTCCCAGATTTTGTTTTCCTATAAAATATGTTACTACTAAGTACTTACAATTTTGCCTTAAGGAGACATATGCATACTGTGTGTGGTGTGGGATTTTCCATTTCCCTTAATTAGATATTCACATTATGCACCAGGATCTGTAGAGTGGTATAGAGCTGAATGGTGGCTCCATGTTTTCCATGTTGTTGCCTGAAAATTAGAATGGAAAAGGTATAGTATAACATATGTTGGCCTGCAGGCATAGGGGGACAATGTACCTAGTAGCTTTACACTTGGAGAGTCATGTTCCTGTCCTCACATAATGTATAATAAGATGGAAGTTTCATTTGTATCATTTTCACCTTCGTAATATCAGACAGGTTTTATTTTAGGCTTTCCCCTTCAGCAAAATAGGAAAACAAAGCCTGTGCAACTTCAGCCATACACGATACATGTGTTGTGTAGTTACCACTATTATAGCGTAGGGTACAAATAATTCCATGTAAAGAAATACTCACAAAGGATTAGTTAAAAGGAGAATTATTATTATTATTATTTATTATTATAGCGCCATTTATTCCATGGTGCGTTACATGTGAGGAGGGGTATACATAATAAAAAGAAGTACAGTAATCCTAAACAACACAGGTCATGATTGTTACAAGAGGAGAGAGGACCCTGCCCGCAAGGGCTCACAGTCTACAAGATTAGGGTCCATTCTGCTGCTTGCTTGACACCACTTCATTTCAACTCACTTCCGAGAAGTGGAGGTCCTGGTGTCACCATCACTTTTTCAGGAACTTTCAGGCTACAAACATTGCATCACCTGTGAAAAGACAGCCCTATGTAGGTTCTCCCTATCCTTTAAAAGATGAAACAACACCAACCTAAAATGGGCCCTCACTCTCCGTATGACCTGATCGGAAGACGCATGCTACTGTATTTTTTTCTTATCAATTCTTCTATAGTAGTTGATTGGAAAGTGTAAGTCAGTTTGGAGAAAATTAAATAAGTTACGTGTTATAACATGTAAGTAATAAATGGCTAAAGTTGTAGTATACATAGTTACATAGGTTGGAAGACTGAGGTCCATCAAGTTCAACCTTCCTCCACTAATTGTACATTTCGTCATGTATACGAGTGTGTTCCCTCCCTTAAAGCCAGCTGTACCGGTTATACACTCTTACCTGTTTTACTATATCCATTTATTATTTCTTATGAACCATACTTTACATAAATGCAGACACCTCCAAAAAGTTAGGGTTTATGGTATGGACAGGAGACAGTGTAAGTGAATTGTGCAGAAAGGTAATTCTGCTCTTGCTGATTGACAGCCAAGTAATATACTTTGCGGTCAATTCATTAAGACTGGCATTGCATACACCAGCTTTAATGAAAGCCCACTAGAGTATGATGCAGTAGTCTACTTAAAGGGGGTATCCGGGACTTTACCAAAAACAAAAATGTATCTAAGCACATTGAAACTCATCTGCCTGTGGTGCACGGCGCCATTCTCCCCCGGCACAGAGCAGTCATAGACCTCTCCTGCCGGGGAATCAGCTCCCTCTACTGACGCAACGGAGCGGAACTTCTGAGGTCATTCTGGTTGACAGCCGACTTCCCCAGTTAGGCAGCATGGATCCGGCTGTCAATCAGAATAACCTCGGAATTCCTGCCTGTCGACAAAGCGGACAGGAAAATATGTCTCCGCTCTGTAGATGTGACATCTGCAGAGGCTTCTAAATCCCCAACAGGAGCGCTTTGCAACAGCTCTGTGCCAGGGGAGAACATCACCGTGCACAACAGGCAGGTAAATTGCAATTACATGCCTGTTACTGCTAAGGTACATTTCTGTTTTTTTTTGCAAAGTCCCAGATATACCCTTTAAGGGGTAATGTATCAACCTATAGAAAGGGGCATGCCTGATATGCCAGTGTGAGGAGACTTATAGTCCATGCAATGCTCCTCTGGGAAAATAAATATGCAAATTGCCTTTTCAGAAAGGAAGAGGACTTGAACTGTAGTGCCACATATTGTAAATAGCAAACCTAAAAGTTATTATCAACCCTTCGATGAGCGTTGCCATATGACTTGGGATAAAAGCCAAACCAAAATCTCAGTTTGCAGATGTGTTTCGAGGTGCAAAGCATGAGCTCTGATTTGGCTGTACGAGAAGACTCTGAGGTCTAACAGGTAATGTTTCTCCTTGAGGAGAGTGATATGCCTGACATGCATGGCCTATAAGTCTCCTTACAATGGCATGTCAAGCATTTAACTCTCCACAAGTGTCCCCAGTCAAAGGCCTCTCATACAGCAATTTATATTAAATAAGATATACTCAGTATAGTCTTCTCTAATCCAGACCAGTATCAGTAGTATAAGGCACCAGACCACTGATTGGCTACAGCCATCACATGCAGCCAAGGTGAATAGAAAGCTTGTGGGGGCGTCAGAAGTGCAAGGCTGAAACTGAACGGAGTTATAGAGTGTGTACTTATTATTACATTATTTTAGATGTATCACTGCTTCTGTGCAGCTTTATGATTATCTTAGGCCTCTTTCACACTAGCGTCGTACGACGCACGTCGCAATGCGTCGTTTTGGAGAAAAAATGCATCCTGCAAAATTGCTTGCAGGATGCGTTTTTTCTCCATAGACTTGCATTAGCGACGCATTGCGACGCATTGCCACACGTCGCAACCGTCGTGCGACGGTTGCGTCGTGTTGCGTCAGACCGTCGGCACAAAAAAAGTTGCATGTAACGTTTTTTGGTGCATCGTGTCCAGCATTTCCGACCGCGCATGCGATGCCGAAACTCCGCCCCCTCCTCCCCGCACCTCACAATGGGGCAGCGGATGCGTTGAAAAACTGCATCCGCTGCCCCCGTTGTGTGGCACTTTCACAGTATGCGTCGGTACGTCGCCATGTCGCATTGCGACGTGCGTCGTACGACCCTAGTGTGAAAGTAGCCTTAGACAACCCCTTGTAGAATTTGTTCCATAAGTCATACATAAATATTCTAAACTTTAATACAGTGTCTTCTTTTCTTCATGATAGTACCAGGGAAATAGATGAATAAATGGGGCCCATATGCTCTTTTTAGTTTGTGTGGTCTGGACTTTATATTGACAGATAAGCTGTTACTTTGCTTTTTAAAGGAGGGAAACAGTATTAGAGGGAGACAGTATAAAACCTGTCTGTGCTCAGTGATGTCCATATGCACTATTTGGCCATATAATCTGGGGTGTTCTGGTCTTGACAACCCCATTAATAACAAAATGGGCATCATCTGACTCTTTACACTACTAAATGTGTTAAGCTGCTGGAGTGCTGACACACTTGGCAGTGGCAGTGAGGAAGACAAGACAATGAGTTAATATCATATTATATGATTTTGTAATACTAAATAGCGTCCTTTCAGCTGTGCCTTTGTTCTGCGAGCTTTTGTTCTACAGATCCTCTTTGTGGTGTTCTATTCAGTGAAATGTGCAGACCTGAGAGACAGCAGCCTAATGGAACAGGTGTCTGGACTATCTTACATATTTTGCTAAGTATGGCTATAATAGAAATCTAAACATAAAGGATTTTGTTTTTTTTTCCTATATTGTCCCTAGAAACCCTGGGAATTACTTTCCTGTATGAAAAGATAGGGGCCAGTAGCCAAAAACTTTTCTAAAATGCTGCCACGTGAAGCTTGGAGCACATGACCGAACCCATCCTCAAAACATGTTTTGTAGGCATTATGTTTTGCGTGGGTGCACTCAGCATATTATGCCGTGATACAACCACTCTAGATGAACTGCTTTTTCATCAGGTTGTAAAATGCTATGTATTATACATTTCTGTAAGTGCTGAATCATTATGTTTCATTATGTACAGATTCATGGTGTTGATTTATTGAGCTTTAACTATGCTATGTTCCCATACAAAACATGTGCAAGACAAGGAAATAAATACCATAATGTTCTGTAGATTTCCTTTATATGTTAAGCAACAGATGGGGAAGGACAGTATGCAAAAAAAAGTTAGTTTGTTAGCTGTCCGCTGTGGCCCTGCACTCCCTCCTCCTTCTACTGCTGCTGCCCAAGCTCTGGACATGGCTCTCATTTCCCTGGCACTGTGCTTAGAGTACACGTGCGGTCCCTCCATCTTAAAGGGGCAGCATTCACTATCCTAAAATGTCCCCAACCAATGACTGGGAGACATTTATTATTTAAGGCACCTCCACTTGATGGGAGGTGCCGGTGCAATGTTGATAATCTGTTTATAAAACACGCTTGCTAGTTTTCAGGTCCCAGAGTTCATATCCCAGTATACCTGCCTGTCTATAATCTGTGCCCGCCAGCCTGTCTATTAGTTGTGCCTGCCAGCCTGTCTATCAGCCGGGCCCACCTGTACCTGTCTGCCAAGATACCAGTCTTGCCTGCCAGTACGCGCCAGCCTGTGTGTCAGTCGTGCTGGTCACTAAACCAGCCGTGGTAGCCAGTACTTATCAAGACTACCATTCCTGCCTCCTGTCTCCTGGTGGTCAGTTGCCATCCATCCGAGGTCAGTCCTGTAGTAGCACCTGGTTGTGCCTCCCTCATTTCTTCTCAGATCACGGTATTGTCAGCCCCCATGCACCCGAGGTTGGACTTGGTGAGCCACCTAGTCATGCCCTTTTAGGCTCTCATCGGATGATGGCCCAGTGGTTTCACCACCCAGTCCATTACTTAAGGGAAAGTCAGTCCAGCTTCTTTTATACTCATCCACCAGACAGACTTATCTTTGTCAGCCATCTTGAGAAAGATATTTAAAGGCAATCTGCCATCAGGTTTTTGCTATATGACCGGCGACCACCATGATGTAATGGAAGAGAACCTGATTCCAGTGATGTATCATTTTATAAGCAAGATATTGTCACTACAGGACTAGGTGTCTTGTGCCTCCTGGTCCAACCATGCTCCAGCACTGATTAGAAGCTCTCTATTATTATACAATGTACACAGAAAGCTGTGGTGTGGGCGAGTTATTCACAGCTCAACAACTGAGCCCTGCTAGAAGTGCAGCAGAGAAAACTGTGATTCTATGATAACTTCTCCACCCAGTAAAATAAGTGATAAATCTCTGGAATTGGGGTGCCTGTCCTTACCCCATGCAGCTGTCAGATTACACAGCAAAAACCACTGACAGATTCACCTTAAGGCTAAGTTCCCACGAAGAGTATTTGGTGCGCTTCTCCACCTATTAGCAAATTTAGGTTAATTGCTTTTTTTTTTCATTTTGTTTTTAAATATGTAACACACTAAAAAAGCAAATACTATTTTTATCTGCAGATTTTCCGTATTTTATTCAACTCTATGGGAAAAATCTGTAATTAAAAAAAAAAATTTACCTCAAGAGGAATTGACATGTTGCAAATTTTAAAATCCCACTGCAGTTTTGCCATTACCAGTGAAACATGTATTAACTGACATCTTTTTTTTCAGGTAAAGAAGAGACAAAAGATTTAGTATCATTGGATACACTTTCCTTGCTGGGTTTGGGTCTTTTTAATGAGAGTAATTTTCAGCCTCTCTGTACAGATCATTTTGTGGAATCTGGTGCAAAATGAGGTGGTAAAAGCCAAGAGAGGCCCTCTCATAAAATCTACCAATAACCTATTCGCTTTGGAACGTAGGGCGATTAATGAATTGAGATCTGATAAATCGATAACTATAAAGCAAGCAGATAAAGGTGGGGCGATAGTAGTGATGAATACTTGTAAATACCATGAGGAAATTCTGTGACAGCTTAATGATGAAATGGTTTATGAGAGGCTACTATTTAACCCCTACCTCTAAATTTTTGACTGAGTTATAGCTTCTGATCAATGACGCCCTTGCTATGGGACTCATTGATCACAAGCTGTCTGAATTCTTAATGGTTGAACATTCTCTTGTCTCTATACTATATACAATGCCAAAGCCCCACTAGGCTGCCTTGTTGTCTAGGGATGTGGCTCTCTATTTAACTAGGATAGCCATTTTTCTGGATTGACTCTTGAGGGATTAAGCAGTAAATGCCCGTTCATATATAAAAAATATGAGTGACTTTCTAAATAAAATTAAGGGTGTGAAGGTGTCTAATGACACAATTTTGACATCTTTTATGTGGTATTACTTTACATGTCAATTGATCATAACGGGGTTTGCCAGCTGTTGCTGTCATGCCCACCGACTTGGACATGGCACAGGAGTCTGCATGGCTTGTCCTTTTGCTGCTGGGGTTCACACTAATATTTTCTCGTTGGTGATGAGTGCTTCCTGGAGCGAAAGGGGGCAGCCATGGGGTCCACTATGACCCCTATGTATGTAAATATCTACATTGCTATCTTTGAGGACAGGTTAGTTTACAGTGGTGCCATATTCGCAACTGATAGCGCTATATTGATGATGTTTTCTCTTTATGGGAAAGGAAGAACTCCTTTCTTTTCAATGTGAGATTAATGGAGTCTATACTGAATTACAATTCACGTTAACTAGCTCCAATGTGGATTTGCAGTTCTTGGACACTCTTGTTTACAAAGAATGTGAATACCCGAGTACGTATGTGTTTGTAAAATCAACTGATAAGAATAGCAGCCTTCATTTTGATAGCAATCATCCACAGCGAATGACAATCATTGCTCTGGAGTCAGCTTATCAGAGTGAGCAAGATAGTGTTGGATGAGCCTAGAGTGGATGAAAGGTTTGAGGGAATGTGCAATAAATTTGTGTGGAAGGGGTATCCAACTCTGGAGATAACTAGGTTTAAAACCAAAGCATTAAATTCATTAAATTTGAAAAGCAGTTAAAAGTTGACCAGATAAAGCAGGGAGGATTCCATTTGTGTATACAGATTGCCCGCATAGTGGAAAGATAGCTGGAATATTAAAAAAGCATTGGTCACTTTTTTCTAGAGGACACCCTATAAACGAAAAATTGAAATCCCCCCGGATAACCTATAGACGAGGAAGCAATTTAACTCCTTAACCCCAGAAGCTTTTTTCGTTTTTGTTTTTCGTTCCCCGTCTCTCCAGAGCCATAACCTTGTTATTTTTCCATCAATATGGCCATATGAGGGCTTATTTTTTGAAGGACGA
The DNA here is from genome assembly GCF_051348905.1 of Ranitomeya variabilis. Lineage (NCBI taxonomy): Eukaryota > Metazoa > Chordata > Amphibia > Anura > Dendrobatidae > Ranitomeya > Ranitomeya variabilis. The sequence continues at coordinate 437,850,850 of NC_135232.1, read as the reverse complement.
GTTGGACATTGGAAAAATACCTTTGGTTTTACCATGTCATGTAAGAGAAAACGGCAAAAACATTCCAATTGCGATGAAATTGCAAAAAAAGTGCAAACCCACACTTGTTTTTTGTTTGGCTTTTTTTCTAGGTTCACTAAATGCTAAAACTGACCTTCCATTATGATTCCCCAGGTCATTATGAGTTAATAGACACCAAAAATGTCTAGGTTCTCTTTTATCTAAGTGGTAAAAAAAATTCCAAACTTTGCTAAAAAAAAAAAAAAAATGGCACAATTTACTGATACCGGTAGCGTCTCTATCTTCCATGATCTGAGGTCGGTTGAGGGCTTATTTTTTGTGTACCGAAATGACGTTTTTAATTACACCATGTTTGTGCAGATACATTCTTTTGATCGCCCGTTATTGCATTTTAATGTATTGTTGCGGCGACCAAAAAAAACATAATTTTGGAGTTTTGACTTTTTTTCTCGCTACGCCATTTAGCGATCAGGTTAATCCTTTTTTTTTATTGATAGATCGGGCGATTCTGAATGCGGCAATACCAAATATGTGTAGGTTTGATTTTTTTTTTAATTGTTTTATTTTGATTTGGTGAAAGGGGGGTGATTTGAACTTTTATATATATATATATATATATATATATATATATATATATATATATATATTTTATATTTTTAAACACATTTTTTTTAAATTTTGGCATGCTTCAATAGCCTCCATGGGAGGCTAGAAGCTGGCACAACTCGATCGCCTCTGCTACATAGAGGTGATGCATAGATCACCTCTATGAAGCAGAATTACAGGCTTGCTATAAGCAAGGAGAGGAGACCTCTGGTTGTGATGGCAACACACCGATGACCCCCGATCACGTGACGGGGACAGGGGTGCGAGTACTTCCGGCCGTGTGGCTGGCAGCGCTTGTTAAATGCCGCTGTCAGAGATTGACAGTGGAATTTAACTAGTTAATAGGCGTGGGTGGATCGCCGGAGCCCACCTCAAAGCGGGGGATACTGCCAGCTGACGTACTATTCCGTCAGCTGGCAGAAAGGGGTTAAAAGTTAGATTGGTTTTGTCCGATATTGAGTCCATTAAAATATCAATACTAACAAAATTAAGGACCCCTACGATAGGTAATTTTCCATGTCTAGGATGTGCTTGCTGTAGCAATATGTTGGAAGGAGCCTCTTTTTCGCATCCTTGGAGTGGTAAGAAATACAAAATAAAGGACAGATATACATGTTCCTCTAATTTTGTAATTTGCAGGTGTTTCTCACATTGGAATATCATCAAAAAGTTAATTTATTTCAGTACTTCAATACAAAAAGTGAAACTCATATATTATTATAGAGTCATATAGAGTAATTACAAACAGAGTGATCTATTTCAAGTGTTCATTTTTGTCAATATTGATGATTATAGCTTACAGCCAATGAAAACCCACAAGTTATTATCTCAATAAATTGAAATAATTAACAAAAAACTCCTGCAAATGTTTCCTAAGTGTTTATAAAGGTCCCTTAGTTTGTTTCAGTAGGCTCCACAATCATAGGGAAGACTGCTGACTTGACAGATGTCTAGAAGGCAGTCATTGACACACTCCACAAGGAGGGTAAGCCACAAAGGGTCATTGCTAAAGAAGCTGACTGTTCACAGAGTGCTGTATCCAAGCATATTAATGGAAGGTTGAGTGGAAGGAAAAAGTGTGGTAGAAAAAGGTGCACAAGCAACTGGGATAACCACAGCCTTGAAAGGATTGTTAAGAAAAGGCCATTCAAAAATTTGAGGGAGATTCACAAAGAGTGGACTGCAGCTGAAGTCATTGCTTCAAGAGCCACCAGACATAGGCGTATCCAGGACATGGCTAGAAGTGTCGCATTCCTTGTGTCAAGCCACTCATGACCAATAGACAACGCCAGAAGTGTCTTGCTGGACTGGACTGTTGCTCAGTAGTCCAAGGTGTTGTTTTCAAATGAAAGAAAATTTAGCATTTCAATTGGAAATCAAAGTCCCAGAGTCTGGAGGAAGAGTGGAGAGGCACACAAGTCAAGTTGCATGAGATCTAGTGTGAAGTTTCCACGATCAGTGATGGTTTTGGGAGCCATGTTATCTGCTGGTGTAGGTCAGCTGTGTTTTATGAAGACCAAAGCCAGACCAGCTGACTACCAGGATATTTTAGAGCACTTCATGCTTCCCTCTGCCAACATGCAGGACTTGACACTTGTCCACACTGTGAAAAGTACCAATTCCTGGTTTAAAAACACCAGTATCACTGTGCTTGGTTGGTCAGCAAATTTGCCTGACCTTAACCCCATAGAAAATCTATGGTGTATTATCAAGAGGAAGATGAGACACACCAGACCCAACAATGCAGATGAGCTGAAGGCTGCTATCAAAGCAACCTGTGCTTCCATAACACCTCAGCAGTGCCATAGGCTGATTGCCTCCATGCCATGCCGCATTGATGCAGTAATTGATGCAAAAGGAGCCCCGACCAAGTATTGAGTGCATTTCCTGAACATACATTTCAGTAGGCCAACATTTAGGATTTTAAAATAATTTTTCAAGCGGGTGTTAGAAAGTATTCTAATATACTGAGATAATTCATTTAGGGTTTTAATTGGCTGTAAGCCATAATAATAAACATTAATAGAAATAAACCAGAGTTTTGGCAGGAAAATGTAGTAATACGGTTCACCCGCACTAGTGTATAAATAATCGATCCCATTCTCATCCAGGAGATGAGATTTTTTTCTCACTTGTCATCCTTGTGCTGTCCATGTGCAATCTGTTTTTTTACTCAGCAGCTATTAATCTCTTACACAGCCATGTGCAGTTTCCCATACTACATAATTGTAATGTACCTGTAAAAATTGGATGCCATACTGATGGACCATATGGCATGCGATTTTTTCTCGCACCCATCAGATTTCGGAGTGAAATTGCAGCATGCCAAATTCAGCTGAGAAAAAATATGCAGATCTGTATTAATTAAAATGTACTTTGTTCTTTGTTTGTGGGGAAACCCAATTAATGAATCACCTCACTGTATGTGACTGCAGTCCGCGGAATCACGACAGTGTGAACAGTGCCATGGTTCGGCAAGAGTGACTGTAGACTTTTCTTCTGAGACTGGAAAACCCCTTAAAGCAACTAAATGACAGATGATGACACAGTCAGTATATTGAAAATGAGAAGGTGAGAAGTGTGTGCTCCCTTTCTAATGAGAAGAAAGGGTTAAATAAAAGGCTGGTTGTAGGCAGAAATAACATCATATAAAATGAAGAGAAAAAAAGAGCAAGACTAAACTAGTTGACAAAACAAAGTAAAATGAGGTAAACTCAACTGTCTCTCTCAAGGAGCTCTCTGACAACAGAGGATAAAAGCTTAAATACGGCTTTTGAGCCTGTGACAGACAGTTTTCAGTAATTCCTTTAAGAAAAACATTTTCTGATGTAACACATATCTTTTTATTAGGATTGTAAAACCGTCATCGTAGCTCCAAGTACACCAGATTCATAGAACTGCAAGCGAGACAATGGCTAGAATTTCAAACAGTCAAGATGATAAATGTGACTTACTGGCTCATCCCTAACTACACTTCATGTTTCAGGTCCTTTGTCTTCAATTCCAAGCAAAACGGAATTAATGTATCACATTTATCCTGGACTATTTTATGGGAGATTTTTTTGTAGTTTGCTTCTTAAAAAGGCATTCCCAAGGAAATATTTTTTCAGTAAATGTTCATGGGAGTGTGTTAATATCTTCATATGTGTCAATATACTCACAAACCGTGCTGCTCTCTCCGGTGTCTAGTGCCGTCTTGGTCGCCATCTCAGAGACGTAACCGGATCGTCAGAATGAAGGTTGCCTTGTGGTCTTCCATTATAAAAGAGACTTCTCGCTCACGCATAGAGGAAGCGGGATAGAATGTAAAGAGGTGAAGTGACTGAGAAGAGGAGAGGAATGGTGCAAGGTAACAGAGAAGGAGGCAGTAGGTGAGTATATAAACTCTACACTACATACACAGACTTAGATTTGGTAAAAAAGCAAATAAAAAATGTCATGAGAGGGCTTCTATAATAGGCCATGACTAGAGTACTGTAAAAGATACATGGTATATAAATGAATGATGATCTATGTAGCGTATGGAGGCAGAGTCTGCCAGAAAGGTTCTTTACAGGCTTAAAGGGGTTGTCCGGGAAGGCGGTGAATTCTCCAATGCCGTCGCAGGCCGGTAATGTTACCCCAAGTATGTGATTTGCATACTGTGGCCACATTCCTACTAGACTGTGTCTGGCCTCACTCAATACATGTGCATTGAGCGAGGCTGTGCTCATCTATAGCATTAGTTGTATCTGAATGCACCTATGGTTTAATTAATTAAAAATAAAATGTTATAACTGAGAAATAAAAAATTGCTGTGAGCATTATTTTCTACATATTTAGAGTCTCATTCAGACCAGCTTCAGACATTGACTAATCAAAATAGATAATAAACAGAGGATGGATCAAAATTCAGCTAATATATACTGTATATCCCCTAAAACACTACTTTTATTAGGTCACTTAAAATAGGACACCAGCAAAACAATTTACTATGTACAAAGTATAAAAAGGCACACTCCCAAGCTCTTGGTGTGCAAACTAATTTAGAAGATAAGTATCAACAGTTAGATATATGTCCTACATCACAGATGCTGCCTTAAGGCCCCGTCTCACACAGCGACGCTGCAGCGATACAGACAATGATGCTGATCGCTGCAGCGTCGCTGTGTGGTCGCTGTGTGGTCGCTGGGGAGCTGTCACACAGACAGCTCTCTCCAGCGACCAACGATCAGGGGAATGACTTCGGCATCGTTGAAACTGTCTTCAACGATGCCGAAGTCCCCCTGCAGCACCCGGGTAACCAGGGTAAACATCGGGTTACTAAGCGCAGGGCCGCGCTTAGTAACCCGATGTTTACCCTGGTTACCAGCGTAAATGTAAAAAAACCAAACAGTACATACTCACCATCTGTTGCCCGTCAGGTCCCTTGGCGTCTGCTTCCCGCTCTGACTGAGTGCCGCCGTACAGTGAGAGCAGAGCGCAGCGGTGACGTCACTGCTGTGCTCTCACTTTACGGCGGCTCAGTCAGAGCAGGAAGCAGATGCCAAGGGACCTGACGGGCAACAGATGGTGAGTATGTACTGTTTGTTTTTTTTTACATTTACGCTGGTAACCAGGGTAAACATCGGGTTACTAAGCGCGGCCCTGCGCTTAGTAACCCGATGTTTACCCTGGTTACCAGTGAAGACATCGCTGGATCGGTGTCACACACACCGATTCAGCGATGTCAGCGGGACCTCAACGACCAAAAAAAGGTCCAGGCCATTCTGACACGACCAGCGATCTCGCAGCAGGGGCCTGATCGCTGGTACGTGTCACACATAGCGAGATCGCTACTGAGGTCGCTGTTGCGTCACAAAACTTGTGACTCAGCAGCGATCTTGCTAGCGATCTCGCTATGTGAGACGGGGCCTTTACTGCGGAGGTTGACACCCTAAATAAACTCAAATGGCGCCGCTGCTCAATGTGGTGTGTCCCTGAAAAGCCCTGACCTAATTCAGCAGTTGTGCAAATTGATATAAGGAAAGGGCTCTAAAATGCAAGGACTACCAGACCTACAGCATAACACAGTCACAGACCAAGAAAACAGGGGAAGGGGTTGAAAGACTATAATGTTCCTAATATACCCTATAAAAAAGCTGCCTGACTGCAGGTGTTGGCACCCTAATAAAACACGCAATCGGTGCCCCCACTCACACATCATCTGTCCCTAGAACACCCATAAAGCTCTTCATCACCCTCAAGATGATCTATTGGGCACAAGGGTTCAGAACAATTGTACACCACCACCAGATGTAGGGACAACAATTGGTCCTAGACCACAACAAGAGCAATCCAAAGTTAGTAGTAGATCCAACACTTCCATAAAATATAAACTTTTATTTGAATCTAGTTAACCCCTTCACCCCCGAGGGTGGTTTGCACGTTAATGACCAGGCCAATTTTTACAATTCTGACCACTGTCCCTTTATGAGGTTATAACTCTGTAACGCTTCAACAGATCTTGGCGATTCTGACATCATGTTAGTGGTAAAATTTATTCGATATAGCTTGCGATTATTTGAGAAAAAAACGGAAATTTGGCGAAAATTTTGAAAATTTCGCAATTTTCCAACTTTGAATTTTTATGCCCTTAAATCACAGAAATATGTCACGCAAAATACTTAATAAGTAACATTTCCCACATGTCTACTTTACATCAGCACGATTTTGGAACCAAAATTTTTTTTTTGTTAGGGAGTTATAAGGGTTAAAAGTTGACCAGCAATTTCTCATTTTTACAACACCATTTTTTTTTAGGGACCACATCTCATTTGAAGTCATTTTGAGGGGTCTATATGATAGAAAATACCCAAGTGTGACACCATTCTAAAAACTGCACCCCTCAAGGTGCTCAAAACCACATTCAAGAAGTTTATTAACCCTTCAGGTGTTTCACAGGAATTTTTGGAATGTTTAAATAAAAATGAACATTTAACCTTTTTTCACACAAAATTTAATTCAGCTCCAATTTGTTTTATTTTACCAAGGGTAACAGGAGAAAATGGACCTCCAAAGTTGTTGTACAATTTGTCCTGAGTACGCTGATACCCCATATGTGGGTGTAAACCATTGTTTGGGCGCATGGCAGGGCTCGGAAGGGAAGGAGCGCCATTTGACTTTTCAATGCAAAATTGACTGGAATTGAGATGGGACGCCATTTTGCGTTTGGAGAGCCCCTGATGTGCCTAAACATTGAAACCCCAAACAAGTGACACAATTTTGGAAAGTAAACCCCTTAAGGAACTTATCTAGATGTGTGGTGAGCACTTTTCCCAACAAGTGCTTCACAGAAGTTTATAGTGCAGAGCCGTAAAAATAAAAAATCATATTTTTTCACAAAAATGATCTTTTCGCAGCCAATTTTTTATTTTCCCAAGGGTAAGAGAAGAAATTAGACCACAAAAGTTGTTGTGCAATTTGTCCTGAGTACGACGATACCCCATATGTGGGGGTAAACCACTGTTTGGGCGCATAGCAGAGCTCGGAAGTGAAGGAGCGCCATTTTACTTTTCAATGCAAAATTGACTGGAATTAAGATGGGACGTCATGTTGCGTTTGGAGAGCCCCTGATGTGCCTGAACATTAAAACCCCCACAAGTGACACCATTTTGGAAAGTAGACCCCCTAAGGAACTTATCTAGATGTGTTTTGAGAGCTTTGAACCCCCAAGTGTTTCACTACAGTTTATAACGCAGAGCCATGAAAATAAAAATTCTTTTTTTTTTCACAAAAATGATTTTTTAGCCCCCAGTTTTGTAATTTCACAAGGGTAACAGGATAAATTGGACCCCAAAAGTTATTGTCCAATTTGTCCTGAGTACGCTGATGCCCCATATGTTGGGGGGAACCACTGTTTGGGCGCATGGCAGAGCTCGGAAGGGAAGGAGCGCCATTTGGAATACAGACTTAGATGGATTGGTCTGCAGGCATCACGTTGCATTTGCAGAGCCCCTGATGTACCCAAACAATACAAACCCACCACAAGTGACCCCATATTGGAAACTAGACCTCCCAAGGAACTTATCTAGATGTGTTGTGAGAACTTTGAACCCCAAAGTGTTTCACTACAGTTTATAACGCAGAGCCGTGAAAATAAAAATTATTTTTTTTTTTCACAAACATTATTTTTTAGCCCCCAGTTTTGTATTTTCACAAGGGTAACAGGATAAATTGGACCCCAAAAGTTATTGTCCAATTTGTCCTGAGTACGCTGATACCTCATATGTGGGGGGGAACCACTGTTTGGGCGCATGGCAGAGCTCGGAAGGGAAGAACGCCATTTGGAAAGCAGACTTAGATGGATTGGTCTGCAGGCGTCACATTGCATTTGCAGAGCCCCTGATGTACCCAAACAGTAGAAACCCCCACAAGTGACCCCATATTGGAAACTAGACCTCCCAAGGAACTTATCTAGATGTGTTGTGAGAACTTTGAAGCCCCAAGTGTTTCACTACAGTTTATAACGCAGAGCCGTGAAAATAAAAATTATTTTTTTTTTTCACAAAAATGATTTTTAGCCCCCAGTTTTGTATTTTCACAAGGGTAACAGGATAAATTGGACCACAAAAGTTATTGTCCAATTTGTCCTGAGTACGCTGATACCCCATATGTGGGGGGGAACCACTGTTTGGGCGCATGGCAGAGCTCGAAAGAGAAGGAGCGCCATTTGGAAAGCAGACTTAGATTGATTGGTCTGCAGGCGTCACATTGCATTTGCAGAGCCCCTGATGTACCCAAACAGTAGAAACCCCCACAAGTTACCCCATATTGGAAACTAGACGTCCCAAGGAACTTATCTAGATGTGTTTTGAGAACTTTGAACCACCAAGTGTTTCACTACAGTTTATAACGCAGAGCCATGAAAATAAAAATTATTTTTTTTTTCACAAAAATGATTTTTTAGCCCCCAGTTTTGTAATTTCACAAGGGTAACAGGATAAATTGGACCCCAAAAGTTGTTGTCCAATTTGTCCTGAGTACGCTGATGCCCCATATGTGGGGGTAAACCACTGTTTGGGCGCATAGCAGAGCTCGGAAGTGAAGGAGCGCCATTTTACTTTTCAATGCAAAATTGACTGGAATTAAGATGGGACGTCATGTTGCGTTTGGAGAGCCCCTGATGTGCCTGAACATTAAAACCCCCACAAGTGACACCAATTTGGAAAGTAGACCCCCTAAGGAACTTATCTAGATGTGTTTTGAGAGCTTTGAACCCCCAAGTGTTTCACTACAGTTTATAACGCAGAGCCATGAAAATAAAAATTCTTTTTTTTTCACAAAAATGATTTTTTAGCCCCCAGTTTTGTAATTTCACAAGGGTAACAGGATAAATTGGACCCCAAAAGTTGTTGTCCAATTTGTCCTGAGTACGCTGATACCCCATATGTGGGGGGGAACCACTGTTTGGGCGCATGGCAGAGCTCGGAAGGGAAGAACGCCATTTGGAAAGCAGACTTAGATGGATTGGTCTGCAGGCGTCACATTGCATTTGCAGAGCCCCTGATGTACCCAAACAGTAGAAACCCCCACAAGTTACCCCATATTGGAAACTAGACCTCCCAAGGAACTTATCTAGATGTGTTTTGAGAACTTTGAACCACCAAGTGTTTCACTACAGTTTACAACGCAGAGCCGTGAAAATAAAAAAATCTTATTTTTCCCACAAAAATGATTTTTAGCCCCCCAAATTTTTATTTTCCCAAGGATAAAAAAAGAACTTGGACCCCAATAGTTGTTGTCCAATTTGTCCCGAGTACGCTGATACCCCATATGTTGGGGTAAACCCCTGTTTGGGCGCACGGCAGAGCTCGGAAGGGAAGGAGCACTGTTTTACTTTATCAACGCAGAATTGGCTGGAATTGAGATCGGATGCCATGTCACGTTTGGAGAGCCCCTGATGTGCCTGAACAGTGGATACTCCCCAATTCTACCTGAAACCCTAATCCAAACACACCCCTAACCCTAATCCCAACGGTAACCCTAACCACACCCCTAACCCTGACACACCCCTAATTCTAATCCCAACCCTAATCCCAACCGTAAATGTAATCCAAACCTTAACCCTAACTTTAGCCCCAACCCTAACCCTAACTTTAGCCCCAACCCTAACCCTAACTTTAGCCCCAACCCTAACTTTAGCCCCAACCCTATCCCCAACCCTAACCCTAGCCCCAACCCTAACCCTAACCCTAGCCCCAACCCTAACCCTAACCCTAGCCCTAACCCTAACCCTAGCCCTAATGGGAATATGGAAATAAATACATTTTTTTAATTTTATTATTTTTCCCTAACTAAGGGGGTGATGAAGGGGGGTTTGATTTACTTTTATAGCGTTTTTTATATCGGATTTTTATGATTGGCAGCTGTCACACACTAAAAGACGCTTTTTTATAGCAAAAAAGTTTTTGCGTCTCCACATTTTGAGACCTATAATTTTTCCATATTTTGGTCCACAGAGTCATGTGAGGTCTTGTTGACGAGTTGACGTTTTTATTAGTACCATTTTCGGACACGTGACAGTTTTTGATCACTTTTTATTCCGATTTTTGTGAGGCAGAATGACCAAAAACCAGCTATTCATGAAATTCTTTTGGGGGAGGCGTTTATACCGTTCCGCGTTTGGTAAAATTGATAAAGCAGTTTTATTCTTCTGGTCAGTACGATTACAGCGATATCTCATTTATATCATTTTTTTATGTTTTGCCGCTTTTATACGATAAAGCTATTTTATAGAAAAAATAATTATTTTGGCATCGCTTTATTCTGAGGACTATAACTTTTTTATTTTTTTGCTTGTGATGCTGTGTGGCAGCTTGTTTTTTGCGGGATAAGATGACGTTTTCAGCGGTACCATGGTTATTTATATCCGTCTTTTTGATCGTGTGTTATTCCACTTTTTGTTTGGCAGTATGATAATAAAGCGTTGTTTTTAGGCTCGTTTTTTTTTTCTTTTCTTACGGTGTTCACTGAAGGGGTTAACTAGTGGGACAGTTTTATAGGTTGGGTCGTTACAGATGCGGCGATACTAAATATGTGTACTTTTATTGTTTTTTTTTTTTTTTTTTAGATAAAGAAATGTATTTATGGGAATAATATTTTTTTTTTCTTTATTTAGGAATTTATTTATTTATTTTTTTTTACACATGTGGAAATTTTTTTTTTTACTTTCTTACTTTGTCCCAGGGGGGGGACATCACAGATCGCCGATCTTACAGTTTGCAAAGCACTCTGTGAGATCGGCGATCTCACTCATCGCTGCAGGCTTACAGAGCTGCAGCTGCAGCCTGCTCCTGACCCAGAAGTACTCCCTGCAGGACCCGGATGCACTCCCTGCAGGACCCGGATGCAGCCCCACGGCCATTTTGGATCCGGGGCCTGCAGGGAGGAGACGCTCGGTACAAGGTGAGTACATCGCCTTGTACCGATCGTCTCAGGGAAGCACGCAGGGAGCCCCCTCCCTGCGCGATGCTTCCCTGTACCGCCGGTACACCGCGATCATGTTTGATCGCGGTGTGCCGGGGGTTAATGTGCCGGGGGCGGTCCGTGACCGCTCCTGGCACATAGTGCCGGATGTCAGCTGCTATAGGCAGCTGATACCCGGCCGCGATCGGCCGCGCTCCCCCCGTGAGCGCGGCCGATCGCTATGACGTACTATCCCGTCGGTGGTCATACGGGCCCACCCCACCTCGACGGGATAGTACGTCCAATGTCAGAAAGGGGTTAAAGTCATCTGACAAAAGCGGCATAGACAATGTGAAGGAAAAAAGCTCCAAAAATAACAATCAAGATTGACGCATTTCGAAGTGATAATTCTTCCTCAGGTTATGAGTAACCTAGTTATGATGTTGATACATTTTGAAGCAATACTTCTAATTCACCTTATGAGTAAGAAGTATCACTGCGAAACGCGTCAATCTTGATTATTATTTTTGGGACTTTGTTCCTCTGATTGACTATGCCATTTTTTGCAACATGATTTTAACTGGATGCAAGTAACATTTTTATATTTTATTGAAGAGCTGGATCTACTACTAACTTTGGATTGCCCTTGTCGTGGACTTGAGATCCCTTGCTGATCGCTGATCCTTTCTCCTGTAATAGACTGCAACGAGGCGTTAATAAAACTGACGGAGCGCTATGCATGTAATCAGCAAACTTGTGAAGAGACATAGAGAGAATTAGATAGCAATAAAAATCTCTCTAACCAACAAACAACCATTTCGGCTCGGCAGGACAGCTTAGCAAACCATGTGTTCTATTGATAAATGATCCACATGCTATGCTGCAAAAGAAAATGAGCATAAACAATTCTTTTTCTGAGGCTCTCACAAATTTCCTTTGTTCATGTAATGATACACTTCCATAAACATGTATTGTATAGATCAGAAATTGATAGATCCCTGTTCTTTAAATAAAAAAGGATGCTCACTCACACCTGATTGTGATCCCATTGATGGAAAACATCAGACTCTAATTTCACCTATTTTCAAAAATGTATTCTAATACTAAAGGTTAACATACTTTTGCCACTCATAGAATTGTGATATTGGATTATTTTCATCATTTAAAAAATTGCAACTTCTAATATTTTAACTCATTTGTTTTATTTTCTCTTTATCTGCTTTCAGGACTTGTGTGAAAATCTGAAGCAGATGTAGATGAAATTTATGAAGAAATAGTGTATTATGCAAATTGCCTCTTCAGAGAAAAAGAGGACTTGAACTCTATAGCGCCACCTGTTGGAAGTAGCGAAGCAGGAGAACTGATTTGGCTAGGTGAGAGGCTCTGGACTGAGGTCTAACGGGAAGAAATAATGAAAATTCGTCAGAATCTATAAGCTTTCAAGCACCACTGATATGCTCTTAAAAACAGCTAAACAACTTGACTAATACAAGGTGAACAACATGTAGTGTATGAGTTTGGTTTATTGTACAGTCTACATTCTCGAACTTGCAATTATAGAAGCCATTTGATGGAAATGAAAAAAGAGCTCCAGACTCAGCTTGTATTTGCCACTAAAAGGCTTTGATTATGGCTGCAGCCTACGCTCAGTAATTTCTGTATTCGGAGAACTTTGGTTTCTTGCCCTCAAAACTGAGAACACACTTGATAAAAGAGACTGAACTTAAAGTTGTCTTTTTGTGGTGAGCAATATATTATCAAAGCAATTTAGAAATACATTTATGGAAAGAAATCATCATGGAAGACATAAAATGCAATGTTATGTTGTGTATCATGAAAAGTGGAATAGACAGGTTCAATCATAAGGATAAGGGCACAACTTTATGGTCTGACTACTCATTGCAGCAAAGGCACTTGATAAACAGAGTTTCAAAACTAGACAAATCTCTTATCACATGGCAGAGCCCTGTACGTGGACAATAAATGGTAGCACACAGAGCTGTACAGCTTCCAAGCACTACCATTCAGGCTCCATTAGTTCCCTTGTGAAGGCCTCTTCATGAAGTTATTCGTGTGGTCTACAGACCAACCTCCAGTTATTATCGCATACAAGACACAAGTCAATGAAGAGGATAGATTTTCATTCCAGCCTTCATTGAACTCCTGCTTTGCACCATGATAGCCTTGGAAAGCAGTTCCATAAGGTCAATGGGACATCTTGCAGTTGGATGTTGAGCTTGTAGCCAAATGTCGTGCAAAAGGAGGCTCCGATCACAGCTGATCTTTTGACACCATGGGAACTGCGGCTCTTTGACCGGTGGGGATGATTTCACCACCGTTCAGAAGCGTTATGCCGGTGTTTACCACGCTGCCACACAGCATGAGAAACACCGGCTTTTGTGCTGGGTATGTTCAGCTATAGTCGGCGATTAAATCAGCAAATTCGGCGATCGTGAGATGAACCGAATATTGAAATATTCGCTTATCCCTTCTTATGACCTGTATTGGCTATGACGTACTTCTTACCATCAAAAGGTATATAGCAACATTTTTACAGTACTATGTTAATGTGTAAAATATGGAATACCCTGTATTATCCATATAATAAGGTGACAGAGCAGGAGTGGTTAACAGTATATGTTTTAAACAGCCATCTATCCTTGCTGGAAAGAGTCTGGTTATGTATTCAATGTTTGATTAAGGGTGAAATTTAATCCATATTTATACATTTGAAATTTGTCTCTTGAAGTTGAGTGGATTACGTTTTAGAATATGGATTAGTTTACGGAGGTGCTGTCACACATGTGGGCTCCCTATTGTTAGGCAGCGTATCTCCATGACTGCAAGCAGGTTGGCAAATATACAGCTGTATTCACCTGTGTGTACACATCCCATTTCTAAAATATAAACCTTTTAAAAGGGAAGGGAAAAAAAGCAGCCTTCAACAAGCCAGGACAATTAGTTGATTGCATAGCCTTCTTCATTGTGAAGACTTGTTTTGAGCTGAAACTTAACAACGCATTCAGTGTCAGAAGAGGCACTTTAAAATAACAATATTTCAGTAACGCTTTATTTAGCACAACATATAGTCATCTCTCAGGCGGGAATAACCATTAGAAGAAAAGTTGTGATAAGGCTTTTACACGGCTTTTATAACCAGCCTCCACCCTCCCCGCCTTGCTTCCTTATTTATATTGTCACCTACATACTTCCTGTTCATAATGCGGACAGAGACTCAGCAAATATCAATAGTCGAGAAAGTGCTGACATTTCAAAGGATCCAAATTGGTGGCGTTTACTATGTTTAAAGTATTACTGTATTGCACTGTATGTATAGATGCGGCCCAAATTCATGTCTATGTACCCCTTCCCCAACCATTGAAACGGAATGACCCCTGAGACAATAGGTCTCTTTGAATCAAGAAGTGTATGGAAAAAATATTGAATATTAAAATTATTTTTTATTATCAAAAAAAGATAAAAAGTAAGGTGCCTCATGCCAAGAGGAGAAGCAGATCAACATTTTTTAGGCAATATCCAGGGCAACAAACAGTTACTAGCTAAATTATTAGTCCTAGTAAATATACTTGGGGGAAAATATATATATATATATATATATATATATATATATATATATATATATATATATATATATATACATAAATATATATACACAGCACTGGCAAAAATTAAGAGACCACCACATGAAATCCCTGTCATGGGCAGCCCAATCTCCATACCTGAACCCCATTGAAAACCTCTGGAATGTAATCAAGAGGATGAATTCACGGCACCGATCTGGGTTATCCTCGTTGAGATGCTGCAGCAGCTGGATTTTGTAAGGGTGCTATTTGTGAGTAGCTAATATCCGCTGAAGGGATGTTCGTCTGATGAAAGATCGGCGCGCTCAGGCTTGGACTGGCCTATAGGATAACAGGGGAACCCCACTGTATGGGCAGTACTTGGCATAATTCACTTGATTCACAGAGATATAGGTAAATTTATGAACGAGGGTAGTGTAATATTTGTATGCAGGTGAAAAGTAGGCCCCCAAAGTCAATGTTACAGGTGAGCCCTTGGCATTCCAGTCCGACACTGGGCACGCTGAATTTGCAGAATGGGCAAAACAAAAATTGGAACAGGACCCTCAGTTTAAACAGGACATTATGTTCAGTGATGAGGCAAACTTTTTTGGGTGGGCCATTTATTTGGATACACCTAAATAACATGGGAATGGTGTCAGTTTTCTTGCGTAGGGTGTCTTGCCTTGAAATCTGCTGCAATGACCCGGTACTGCGTTCACCAGACATCAGCACAATTTCTATCCGCTCCTCATGTGTTAACCTCTGCGACATGTCAATGGCTGTAAACAAAGAGAAACCTGTAAATAACTCATGAAAGAATAACGTTATGTTAAAACCAAGCACACTATAGTTTTTCTTGTGAAATTCTCAATAGGTTTGATGTGTCACATGACCCTCTTCCCATTGGAAAAAATAAAGTTGGACCCAAAATGGCCAACTTCAAAAGGGCCACCATGGTCACCACCCATCTTGAAAAGTTTTCCCCCTCCCATATACTAAAGTGCCACAAACAGGAAGCTGATATCACCAACTATTCCCATTATATTTAGGTGTATCCATATACATGGCCCACCCTGTATTTCAATTGATTGTTGACCTCTCTATAGTAAAGGTTTTTGGGACAGCTACATTTATCACCCTTCCCCATCCACGTCAGTGCTATCGCTAGAATTGCAAAAGTAATTATGTAGGAGAGATAACCCCTTTTATCTTCAACGGCCATGAATGACTGCTAATTCCATTTGATTATGAGCAGACCTAAAGCAGTTCACTTCTTATCAACTTAAATATAAAGTTGCGCTTGCAGTTTTCATTGAAGGGGTGACCAGTAGTGGACAGCCCCTTTATCAATCTCCCCAGTGTGCATGATAAAATTAAAATCATAAAAAAACCCTCCTTGTTCAGTACTTTTCCTCCACTCTTCACCATGTGTCCCCTCCAGACCGCTGACATGAACAATGTTATGTCTCCGCTGCAGTGACTCAGAGGTCCCTGATTGGCTGCAGCGTTCCCAGTTTTGTTGGAGCAGAACAGATTTTTTTCTGCCGGTTAGATACCCTAACATTGTTATGTGCACACGTCCGGATTTCTTGCAGAAATTTCCTGAAGAAAACCGGAAATTTTCTGCAAGAAATCCGCTTTTTTTTTTTTTTACGTTTTTTTTCCGGGTTTTTTCACGGTTTTTTTTAGCATTCTGCAAGCGTAATTAGCTTGCAGAATGCTAAAGTTTTCCAAGCGATCTGTAGCATCGCTTGGAAAACTGACTGACAGGTTGGTCACACTTGTCAAACATAGTGTTTGACAAGTGTGACCAACTTTTTACTATAGATGCAGCCTATGCAGCATCAATAGTAAAAGATAGAATGTTTAAAAATAATAATAAAAAAAAAAAGGTTATACTCACCTGCAGGCGTCTGTTCCTATAGATGCTGTGTGTGTTCAGGACCTTCGATGACGTCGCGGCTTGTGATTGGTCGCTGAGCGGTCACGCGACCAATCACAAGGCCGTGATGTCATCGCAGGTCCTGAACACAGACCATCTAAAGGAACGGAAGCGGCAGCATGCACCGGGCCATCAGAGGGTGAGTATATGACTATTTTTTATTTTAATTCTTTTATTTTTTACCAATTATATGGTGCCCAGTCCGTGAAGGAGAGTCTCCTCTCCTCCACCCTGGGTACCAACCGCACATGATCTGCTTACTTCCCGCATGGTGTGCACAGCCCCGTGCGGGAAGTAAGCAGATCAATGCACTCCTAGGTGTGCGGAATCCCTGCAATTCCGCAATTTTAATGAACATGTTGCTTTTTTTTCCGCGATGCGATTTTTTCGCGGAAAAAAATGCAACATTTGCACAAAAAATGCGGAATACCCTGTAAATAATAGGAGGTATATGTTTGCGTTTTTATAGCGAAAAACACGAAAAAAACGCGAAAAATCCTGAACGTGTGCACATGGCCTTAATGATGCAGGTCACTGATTACTGAATGACTGCAGCATTCACGTGACATTGTATATGCTCAAGAAACCAAAAGGTGGCAATTTCAAAAGATGTACTGCAGTAGAGGACAACCGCTTTAACACAAACTGAAAAGAATGTGCAGGTAGCTGGTCACTGTATTAGTCATCCCGAGAGCCTACAAGTCATGGGGATGAGCTCTTACATGCAGATTACAATATTGGTAACATAATCAGATAAAATATGCACAGAGGGCAATAGAAAGCTGAAGGTAAAAACAGTATCAATATAACTTACCGCTTTTATATGACACTTATGTCTTGCTGTCTTCCACCAATGGGCATACATGGCCAAAACGAAGGCATGACAGACTCAATCTACATCAGTGTAGTCAATGGCCCCACTGGAGCATACACCTGAATCCAGTTGTGTGGGGTTTAGTCATACACCCCGAAAGTAGAAGAAAATTCTGCGTGAACCCAGCCCAAAGCTGAACTCACATGTCCATGCCTTGTGGCTTTTAGTTTAGGACAGGAGACCAGGCATTATGGTCTATACATGTGACCTCAGACTAAACAGGACCTGCAATAAGCAATTGTATAACCACTTTACTACGTTTAAGGTTCATGTATTTAAAACCATTAAGCTGGGTACACATTCCACCCCCCCCCCCCACCAATTACCTCCTGTTTGGTTCATGACATGACATATTTGACTTGAGTTGATTTAAAAAAAAAAAAAAAAAGTTTATTATTAAAACAAAAGGAAAAAGATTTTCCAGTTTATAGAGTTGTAGCATAGCTGGCATTGGCCTCCAGGTCATAGAACCTGATCCAAAGGAAGTGAAAAGCAGCCATCTTTCTCATGGATGTCAAAAACAAGTGCTGATGGCCTGTCCGAATTCCCATTGCAAGTCATCCTACAAGAGTGTATAAACTCTGCCGCGTCAAACACTGGCCACAGCTTCTGTTCCTAAGTAGATGGGATTGGCTCCATGTACTCGTCCATATGGCAGATAAGCGCAGGTAATGACATGCACTAGCCTGGTCTGTGGTTTGATTTTAATGCATACAGCCCATCCAAACTCTTAGAGGTACATTGAATGGCTTACAAGTCTCCTTACGCTAACTCGACGCCTTCCACAAGAAGAAATTACCTCTTCGGCTAGGTTCACACGTTGCATTCCTTCAGTACAGTACTAGCTATAAGATTTCTAAAATCACATGCACACGCTTGAGATTTTTTTTTTTCACCCATAGAAAGCAAACACTGCAATGAGTAAGTGCAAAAACATTGCCATCAGTTTTTGCAGCTTTAAGCTAAAAAAATAAATAAATAAAAAAAGCAGACTGTGAAGCATTTAATTTTCTGATTTTTCCCAGGTTGAAACCAAAATGTCGGTCTACTCACCTGAAAATGGGAGATAATATTAGTACAGTAATAAAATGTGTAAAAACAAGCAATGTGTGCAAGATTTCAGATCTCATTGACATTGCTGGTACTCAAATCCTTAATGTTTTGGGACAAAACTGCACAGAAAGACGTGAGAAAAATGCAACATGTGCACATTCCCTTAACAGTACATGACCAAATTTTACAAATCTGAAGCATACGCCACTAAGGAAATTATTGAGACTCATGCGGTACACCATTATTAAATTTATTTTCAGGCCTCATTTATCAAAAACTGTCCTCAAATCAGTGCAGTTTTCATTTGTCATTGCAGTTTAAGAGATGAAAGTCGACCTCCTATTGGTTGCAATGGATAACCAGGTCATTTTTTTCTGGTTTTGACGAGACTTGTTGTCATATTTAAAAAAAAAAAAAAAAAAAAAAGACGACCTTAAGATTTCATTTATTGCGAATAATTCGCCAAATAAAATATAGGTTTATTTAAAACTTAATAAGGAAAATACAAACTCCAAAAAAGTTCAATTTACTTCATAGTTTACAAATATACAAAATAGAAGTTGGCATAAATTTATATTACATATTTTATATGTAAAGTCCTATATAGAAAACACAAGACATTTGTTCTGGATAAGGCATATGTGGAAGTAGACCATTGTACACATTATTGCACACAGAAACCACAGTGCATCACGTACTGTCTGCATATACAAACATCATTGATAAATCAGGTTTACACATCTGACTTTGGTCATTTAAAGAGAAAAAAATAAAAAATCGGAAGACAATAGGTTTCCTTGTCAAATATGCAGCAGTTTGAGAACTTTGGCTTCAATCTTTGGTACCTTTAAAAGTATGAGCCTGTAAGCACCATTAGCTAATATGACTATTCCTTCAACCAGATTTTCGTTAGCTTTATTCTACTAGACGTGTGTAAACGCACACTTGTTATAGTTCTGCCTGGAATAATTAGATATATTCAACCTTCCTCAAATGTTACACATTTCATTATGTAACTAGAGGAATTTATTCAGAAGAATACATAAGCCCTTGACCTGGCTGGTGGAGCTGGAGGAGAATATAAGACAGCAGCAGGTGGGCCAACGTTGAACACCTGTAAATAGTGCAGCCACCATTTTCCAGTCATTAACCTTTAAGATCAAGTCCACAAAAGAAACAAAAAAGTCCAGTTTTATCCAACAATGGAATGATTGAAGATCCAGTCAAAGACCCATTTTCTCAGACATGGTTCATTAAATTAGTATGTTCTCCGACGTGTAGTAGAGAATGGTTATGCAGTCACTTGAGGTTCCCAATTCTTGCCTTCTCACAAAACATGGCAGCTTGTAGTGCTTACATTTGTTTTCCTCCCGTCCCCATGGATTGTGTGCGCTATAAATACTGAAGAGCCTATGGCAGTATTGGGTCTGGGGCTACTTCATATACTCAGAAGTGCCTTTTCATGTGCAAGGCTAGGTGGTCTGACCTAGAGAAAGCTCGGTCACACCTTTGGCATTGGAAAGGCCGATGACCAGTGTGTTTCCGGTAGTGGCGTGTCAGTTCATCAGAGCGCGCAAATTTCCACCCACAGCCTTCCCAGTCACAGTGGTATGGCTTCTCACCTACGGGAAAAGTAGACAAGGAATTATTTAAAGAACCAAGATACCAATACTTCATCCAGTAGAAAAACAATGTACATTATGTGGACGGTCTACCTCAAGATCCCTTCTGTTTTCGCTCAGAATACACTGTCTGTAATAACGAGTAGTATGGCTCACTACACATGTCAAAGTAGACACATGTCTAACCAGTTTATCTGCACCTTGACATTTACAACACAAGCCACCTTGGTCTACAGGCTGATGTATTTACAGTCCACATTCACAGGAACATCTTCTAGATTCACACATGATCAGCAACCAACACATTATCCTTGCCACATGTTAATGAAAAGTTTAGCAACTTCTTAGTATACTTTAGGTTTCAGTCTCTTGCCATTTTCAAGAGCTCTGCTTGCTGCTGCTGTTCATTGATTAGACTTTTCCCACTGGAAAAAAAGTCTATATCATTAATAAAATTGACAGGAGCACAGCTGGCTAGGTGCATCGGAGATCTTCTGCACAACTCGTGACAAGAGAAACTAAATGGATCTTGGCCTGACAAGCAGAGAAATATGTGAACACCAGGGTACAAAATAATATTAGGCCTCTCTGCTGTCTGATTTATCATCCCATTTTCATTAGTGTCAGTTTTTACAGTCAGTGATTTTCATGCAGGAAAAAAACTGCACAGCTTCTGCTATCCACTGCAATGTCAGTCACAGACAACACGGACCCATAGACTAGTAGGAGCAATTCTCATCCATGACTCAGATGAAAAACACTTCTCAGTGAGGTTTTTTGCAGACAATCAACAAACAAACAAACACATGGACATGCGAACAGCTCCATATATTCTACTAATGGGTATGTGTTCTAGTGGTGAAGACCATGAATAGAACAAGGACGAGAAGAACAAACATCTGAATATGGCCTTAGAAGGCTGACTTCCTATAGCCAAAATAACAAAACTATGGCACAGACTGACCCATAACGTACCAGAGGTTCCTCCAGTGTACCCAGGTTCTGACATAGTAAAGGGCTTCAAAAGGGACAACCTTTGCAGTGAATTACTTGCCAACAAGTGGCCATTAGTGGCAGATTAAAAAAGAAAAAGCTAAAAAAGCCAAAACCATATACTGACTGTCCAGGTAGTGCACGTTTACAACGTACATTAATGTACTATAGACAAGTTCATAGATTCAGGATGAGCGACCAACTCACTGTGAGGGGCATCAGGATCCCTGACACTACGAACACCCCTAATATTTAATGCTGAGAATATAACACACCCATGGGCTCAGTCAAACATGAGCATTTCATATTTTAATACATTATACTCAATAGAGCTATTCAGATCAGTTATTTAATATTACTATGTTTTTGTTGACCAACGGTAAAAAAAAAAAAAAAAAATCCAGAATGGAAAAGCAGCAAGAAGCCATTAAACAAATTGGGATAGGTGGGAGACAAAAAAAAAAAAAATAAAAATACTACACACGCCTGACCGCATACAGATGTTAGTATCTGGTGCTAAGAAGAAAAGGCAACACTTTTTCTAAAGGTTGATGAGAGCACTGCCTTCTACATGGTTGGTAAAAACAGACAAATCTGCCCAATTTGTGTCCCCAAACAAGGCAAAAAGTGGACATGTGAACTTGGGTTAGGTTCTCCTGTATATAAAACCTGCATTAGATTGTATAGACAATGCCCCAAGAGTAATATGACCTTACAAGCATTGACCTCCGTGCCATGAAGTTATCGTAACAGTACACCAACCAGGATTAAAGAAAATGAGCTTGTCAAATGAAAGTTGAATTGGATAAAAGCAATGAAAATCTTATTTTCCCTAGCTCCCAACAGTTACTAATCCAATCGGCATTATAAGAATTTATAAAGACTAGCAAAACTAAATAAGTTTTGGTGACACCATAGTTCATTTCCGAATTCGTTCCTGAAGACAACCTCTTCCAATTATTCCTAGTCAATTAGATGGCCGCACATTCAAGGGATACTCTATGCTCCAGAGAAAAGGCATTCTTCACCGTGCTTGAAGATATGCATTCCAAGGTCTTTCTCTACTTTTCCCTTAGAAATGGGGGAAAATGTAGGAGTGTTGGAATTTAAAGAAAAGTTTTCTCTCATCTTTGCAAAGCAAACATCAGTAGACCAGGGTTCGTACACAGGTAAAAAAAATGTTTCAATTACAAAATAGTTTACGCTTTCACGAATCGTAAAAATACCATTTGTCTAAATTCCAACGACTTACAAAAAAAAATTTAAATGTTAAAAACATACTTTTAAAGTGACAAAAATATGCCAAGAAGTGGCTAGACAGCGGATTTCGGATTGCAGAAAGATGTCATTAGGTCTTAGTCCTCCAAGGTATGTTCTTAAGGTCTACAGGTTGGCTGCTACCAAGTGGGGATTTCTGTAATTACCATGCCCTAGACCCTCAGGGCTTTTGCAGGAGAGTCTCAAAAGATCAAAGTCATTTTGTCTTCATTGTTAGCTGCAAATATGTTCTACTATTCTAAAAATGAATGTGATCTGTGGTAAACTCGTTTCAAACTTGGCCGAGGTCCATAGACATTAACCACACCTCAAAACCTTGTGAAATGAATTTTTCCACTTGAAAGTCAGCGACAAATAGTCAACTGCCCTTATTGACAAGTCTTGGCACAAGGTAAAATCAAAACTAAATAGAACAAGCAGATCTTGGGTGAAAAACAACTCTGAATCCCAACACTTGTTACATTCGCTCTGCTATCAGGGCTGGAAAAACAGGTCATAAATGAGACCTTCTTCCCCCTCAGCTATTTTACATGAAGGAAAAATAAAAAAAGGTTCTTACACTGTGTTCAAGTTTTCCTCTAGACTTCATTCTGGGTACAAAGTATGAAAGAGGGACACCAAACAGGGGGAATCTTTCCTTAACCAAATGTGAGCAAGACTTGGGAAACTATCTAATTCACTGAATTGTGTAGGGTACAAATGGGAACTATTTGGACATGTGTTAAAGACACCAAATAAGAACCTAAACGTGGAAAAAAAATAAAAAAGGTTTAGATGGATCTATAGTATAACCATTTTTTTTTCAAAAAATTCTTGAAATAATTCCTTATTAGTATTCATAAAGTTTCCTAGAATTGATCAACTCTGAAGAAACACTTAGAAAAGTTCTCTCTAAGTTTGAATGCGACTGTAGGGTTAGCTTAGTACGGATCCCATAAATTCCTATGCTGGTGAAACATGCTATACTAGATGTATTCTTGTTCTATATGGATTTATAGATTTATCTAACACTAAAGATGAACTCCTGGAGGAAGGATCAGGTCGGTGACCACCTTTGATGTAACCTATTTGTAGGGAACGTATTCTTTGAGTTTATAGGCTCTTTGTATGGTTCACTCTGTAATATGCCTAAAGTTTTGCCAAGAGTAAAACCACAAAAACCGACATTATAAATAGTCTCCAGAAGGAAGCAGAGCAGTGTGGGCACAGATGTTTATGCAAAGTACACCGGCAATTTTGTCGCAGCAGTCCTATATACTAGAGCCTTTATTACAACAATAACCAAATATTCCCCCACCAGTCTGAGGGAATCTATATTACCTGTATGTGTGCGCAGATGGGCCTTTAGGTGTGAGCTTTTGGTGTAGGTCTTTCCACAGCCAGCGTACTCACAGGTGTGAGTAGCGGTTCTTTTCCTGGGCCAGGACTTGCGACCCCTCTTGGGCTTAACTTCTTCTGACATGCAGCTGCCCGGGGTTAGGAGCTCTAGAGGTGAAGAGGGTGGGGTCAGCATCACTTCTTGTTTCAATAGTTGAAAGTTTAAAGGTTCTTCAAAAATACTTAGATAAGACTGACCTTGATACTGAAGCTGAGATGGAGGCAGTTGGGGCTGCTGGTCTGATGGGAAGTGAGGGAAACTTGCAGAAGAGTGGTAGCCAGGAGGTATTGACAGAGAAGGGTGGCTTAATGCCTGAGACGAAACATGGCAATCTCTTACCATGAGCTCATCTGGAGACAAAGGTTGGTTAGTCCTGCTTGACAGCACCCTTACTACTTGATACTCATGCTGCCCTTGTGATTGTTGACCTTGTCCATCCATTTGGCACGAGCCCGAGCAAGAACCAGGTGCCTCCTGCTTGATCTCTTGACGCATCCTTGGCAGTTGATAAACCATGGGACTGTCCATACCAGAACCACCCTTTCTAACACTGATGGACTGGCCATAATCGCTCATATCCACAGCAGCCTTCAATACAAATTTGCCTTGTAGACTAGTCTGTGCCTGCTGCATATAAACAGGGTCCAAGTCAGGTCTCAAAAGCTCAGCCACAAATCCACCAGAAGGAGACACGTCATTTATATCCGCCAGGTTAAAAGAGGAGTTTGGCACAGTGGACTCCCTTGAACTATATATTAGAGGGGTGCCTCCGGTTGCTTCCTGAGGGCAAGATAGCTGGTAGGTAAAATTACAGTTGGCAGGTGGCGAGAGAGCAGACATACTGTCTGGTAGTGAAACAGCCGGTGGAGGTGATGAGGCAGTAGCGGAGGAAGACGATGAGGAGGAAGCCACCATAGACTCCTGATGAATTAGAGAATTAGATAGTATAAAATCAAAGTCCAGCAGCTCATGAAATTCCTCTTGATCTCTGCGAGACCCCAAAGGGTGTCCCTCTACACCATCATAGGGCCGAGACTGGTTAAGTGCAGGATGCCTTTTCATGTGGGACAGCTCTTCTCTCCACCTCTGTAGGAAAACAAGACAACTTTCTTAGCACAGCCGCCAAAGTACAAAGCACATTCATTAAGCACATAAAAATCCCTTACGCAGAATTTTGGTAAGAACATGGTTACTCCCCAGCCAGAGCAGATTGGGGCCAATCTAGAGACATCTAGTCTACAGAAAAGTATCTGCATTTGGCATTTCCCCTTTAGGAATATTAGTGTACACTGGTTTCTAAGATAACGGCAAACAGAGACCCTTCTATTATCCTCCTGAACACTATCACAAGGAGATGAGTAAGCGCAAGACGCAGGCACTGAATAGCAAAGCTCTGTAATGCAAGAAGCCATGGCTGGGCCGTAATGGAGGGGGGCAGGACACACCTTTAGGGCTCAGGTAAGCCGGCGTAACGTGAAAAAAATGGCTACTAAGTGGCAACTGGATCCCTTCCTGGCTAATAGGAGAATTAACCAGCATGACTAAGGGCTACAGGTCCATAGAATCTGCAGAACGCAGCCCACAGGGGGCCACAATCCACAGGTCCTGCAAAACGCAGCCCACAGGGGGCCGCAATCCACAGGTCCTGCAAAACGCAGCCCACAGGGGGCCACAATCCACAGATCCTGCAGAAGGCAGCCCACAGGGGGCCACAATCCACAGGTCCTGCAAAACGCAGCCCACAGGGGGCCGCAATCCACAGATCCTGCAGAACGCAGCCCACAGGGGGCCACAATCCACAGGTCCTGCAGAACGCAGCCCACAGGGGGCCACAATCCACAGATCCTGCAGAACGCAGCCCACAGGGGGCCACAATCCACAGGTCGTGCAGAACGCAGCCCACAGGGGGCCACAATCCACAGGTCGTGCAGAACGCAGCCCACAGGGGGCCACAATCCACAGGTCGTGCAGAACGCAGCCCACAGGGGGCCACAATCCACAGGTCCTGCAAAACGCAGCCCACAGGGGGCCACAATCCACAGGTCCTGCAGAACACAGCCCACAGGGGGCCGCAATCCTCAGGTCCTGCAGAACGCAGCCCACAGGGGGCCACAATCCACAGGTCCTGCAAAACGCAGCCCACAGGGGGCCACAATCCACAGGTCCTGCAAAACGCAGCCCACAGGGGGCCACAATCCACAGGTCCTGCAAAACGCAGCCCACAGGGGGCCACAATCCACAGGTCCTGCAAAACGCAGCCCACAGGGGGCCGCAATCCACAAGGGGCCATATAATCCACAGATCCTGCAGAACGCAGCCCACGGGGGGCCCATGAAGCACAGATACAGAGCAGAACATGCACAGTGCCAACCTAATGGTGGGCATGGAAGGAAAGGGCTATCCTCGCAGGGATACTCACGTCGCCAACACTTGCCAGTCTCAACACTCTGTCCTTGCCCGGGGTCCCCGCTGTAAAGGTGGAGATGGATGGCAGCAAGGTCCCGCTGAGAGCCATGTCACACTCACTGGGCGGCTGCCTGGGCACAGATATACACAGTCACATCACTCTGCAGGCATCACAGCGACCAGCGAAGCCCCACATGATATGCACAGGCTGCGCACTGCAAGTCCCAGCATGGCCAGAACGCACAAGCAGTTACTTCTACGCCCCGCTCACACGTACCTCATTAACCTCGTCGTGACAGCTGAGAGCGGCTACGTCCACATAAGACACACACAAGTCTAGAAGCGCCCGTCCATAGGCACAGCATTAGGCACGGGGGACGAGCTGAGGCTGCAGGGAGTCCCTGTCACACACAGCCGCGTCCGGGGATCCCCTCCAGGTACTGCCATGAGCGCCGCCAGCAGCTCCTACTCCCTCCCTGCCCTCGTGTTCTATGTGACTGTGAGCGGCCACCGCGGCTGACAAGCCTTATAAATGAGGGGCGGGGACTGGGCTCACGTGACACGAGCCCACGCTTTACGCCACACCTATAGCCTGCCTACTGTCACCTCATAACAATCCCGCGTCCCCGCCCCTTTTTCGCAACTGTCACTAGCGCTGCTGCTGTTCACCGGTGTGTCCGCTAGAGGCGCCCGTTACTGCCGCAGGTGTGATGGGAAACGCTTGTGGGTAGTTTAATGGCGATACAGCACTCCAGCAGTGAGACGGCGCGGCCGCAGGTGGGAGGCTCCTCGGAGAGCAACACGAGGGCGCGGCCTGCGGCCGTGACGTCAGAGCAGCAGCTGGCTGGCAAGCGCTGCCCAGGCTGTGACGGTAGTAGCGGCCCCGGCGTCAGTCACAGGAGCATGAGAAGGTGGGCGCGGCTGGTGCCTTCGTGACGTCACGTCACTGTTTGGAGAGCCAAACAGAGTGGGTTGCTGGGAGACGGCGCGCAACCGGACGTGGGAGTCCCTGAGCCGGGGGCGCGCACAGCGCGTGTGCTGGCTGTACCGCTGGCTGTAGTGCTGGCGGGGCGGGGCGCGCTGTGAGGCGAGTGTGCGGCGCGCTGTGTGCTCTGTGGTGGGCTGCTGCAGTTCCCCGGAGCCGTCACTGGCCTCAGGGGCTTGTGCCTGTCATTAAGGGGGAACTTATACCTATCTAGCCTTAACCCCCGGAGCTTTTTTCAGTTTTTGCGTTTTCGTTTTTCACTCCCCTCCTTCCCAGAGCCATAACTTTTTTATTTTTCCGTTAATTTGGCCATGCGAGGGCTTATTTTTTACAAAACGAGTTGTACTTTTGAACGACATCATTGGTTTTACCATGTCATGTACTAGAAAATGGGAAAAAAATTCCAAGTGCGGTGAAATTGCAAAAAAAATGCAATCCCACACTTGTTTTTTGCTTGCCTATTTTGCTAGGTTCACTAAATGCTAAAACTGACCTGCCATTGTGATTCTCCAGGTCATTACGAGTTCATAGACACCAAACGTGTCTAGGTTATTTTTTATCTAAGTGGTGAAAAAAAATTCCAAACTTTGCTAAAAAAAAAAAAAATTGTGCAATTTTCCGATACCCGTAGTGTCTCCATTATTTGTGATCTGGGGTCAGGTGAGGGCTTATATTTTGCGTGCCGAGCTGGCGTTTTTAATGACACCGTTTTGGTGCACATACATTCTTTTGATCGCCCGTTATTGAATTTTAATGCAATGTCGCAGCGACCAAAAAACGTAATTCTGGGGTTTTGAATTTTTTTTCTCACTACGCCGTTAAGCGATCAGGTTAATACTTTTTTTTATTGATAGATCGGGCGATTCTGAACGCGGTGATACCAAATATGTGTAGGTTTAATTTTTTTTTTTATTTTGAATGGAGTTTTTTATTTTTCTTATTTTTTTCATATTTTTAAAAAACATTTTTCTTTTACTTTTGCCATACTTCAGTAGCTTCCATGGGAGGCTAGAAGCTGCCACAACTTGATCGGCTCTGCTACATAGGAGATCGCTCCTATGTTACAGAATTACAGCATTGCTATGAGTGCTGGCCACAGGATGGTGCTCATAGCAACCTGGGCATCAACAACCATAGAGGTCTCAAGGAGACCTCTGGTTGTTATGCCGATGCATCGCTGACCCCGATCACGTGACGAGGGTCGGCAATTAGTGCATTTCCGGCCCGAGGGCTGGAAGTGCTTTTTAAATGCCGCTGTCAGAGTTTGACAGCGGCATTTATTATACCTGGATAATTGCATGTTTAGTGTCCTAGTAATCACTGTTCTTCATGTTACAATCTCAGAGAGCTGCTACTGCGCAGGTGGTGCCATCTTGGAGGAGGAAGGTTTTTTTCTTCTCCAGTACAATGACGCCGCCTGCACAATAGTAGCTAACGGATGTCTATACACACCGATAGCTGCTACTGCGCAGGCACGGCGGGAGCTATTTTCAAATTTATTTTTTAGTAGTTGCTTAATATCAAGAATAGTAATTACTAGGACATTAAACATGTGATTATGCTGCCACAGCCGGCACCTGCCTGTAGAAGGGTTTTTTTTATCACTATGTACAGGTATTCATTATGCAGACTAGGGGGCAGGTCACCGAGGGAGCAGTGACCTGTCAGCAGTCTGCATTATGAATACCTAAGCAGAGCACCACATAAAGACCCCCTCCCACAGGCCGCCCCAAAGCAGGAGCATATCATTAACACAAAACTGAAAATAAAGATTACACAACAACCACAAGACGGATTTCATCAACCAGATATCATTGTAGTCAGTATAACGGCGCCGACCTGACACTGTCTGTAGGTTACTGTGCACAATCCTGCTGACAGGTTCCCTTTAAGGCACTAATTAAATTAGTGATATATGTGAAAGTGAACAAAGCCTGAGCATTTCAATACCCTACCAATTTGTGAAAGTAAACAATGCACCATACCCACTGAATGCTGACCAATATGTGAGGATATACATTGCCTGACCAATGTGTGAAACCAAACAATGCCTTACCCCCTAGATGCCTTTCCAATACTTGAAAGTAAACAAAGTGTGAAATTGATCAATGCCTGACCAATGCAATGACCCTACCAATGTGTGAAAGTAAATAATGTATAATGAACTAACTCAATGCACTGCTAATGTTTTAGGTAAACTATGCCCAACCATCTCCTGCCACTGTTTTTACATTCGCAATTGTGCATTTTTTCATAAACTAATTTGAACTCACTGAGATAAAGACTTCAGATAAAACGCGTTGCTTTTTTCTCTGTGTTACTATGTTACATATGCCATGCTATGTTAGCATTTACTAAATAAACAAATCTTTTTAACTCATCCTGGATCTGGAATGTGTTACTTTTTGCAACTCATTTGCACCCATGATCACATAACCATCACCACAATGTCCTTCCTTATGAACTATAACCACCAGACTGTCCAACCTTATGAACTATGGCCTTCATACTGTCCCCACCTTGTGTTGTCTCTCAATACTGTCCCCCCGCCATACTGCGCTCCCTCTACATAAAGTTCCCTCTGTGTAATGAGTCCCTTTCACGTTGACACCTGTCCATACCGTAGAGGGAAGGGGTGCCATGCTGGTGCTGCCCCAACAATCCGATATCCTGGGCACTAGATCTTTGGTTCCCCTTGGTGAATAATGCTTAATTTGTACATCACTGACCTTAAACAGCATGTTTAAACTCAGTTCAGGTTTTTACAATTGTGGGGACATTTCGAAAGTGTATTTTATATTCTTGTTTTTGTTTACTATTTTTAGAATTTTTTTAGTATACATGCTTGTCTATTTGCCAGTAAAGTATTTTCTTTGCAATAACCTTATAGGCCCTAAAACCAGGCAATAAATCAGAGGGGTCCATTGCGTGCCACTGGTGTTTTTTGTGTGACATTTTGGCACTATATTATGATTTTTCTTTATTACAGAAGCTACCATTTGAAAAAAGACAACTAGTAATGGCAATGTACTTGGGGGCTATTTTTACCCCCTGGATTGTCTACAATTTCCTCAGGACTAGGATTTATATTGACATTTAACCCTCTGTTTACTTTGACTCTTCTGCTTTTGCAGGCTTCGTCAGAGAAAATAACTTTGCAAGATGTACAGGAATTGGATTGCAGAGGACTGGGGTAAAGTTATTTTCTTTGATAAAGCCGCATTCAGACTTGATTGCCCAGAGAAGAAATGGTGAGTCCTACCATGTGATGAAAACAGTAAAGCATCCTGTGACCATTCATACGTGGGTTTACTTACTAAGCGGCTCAGTGAACAAAACATTAAAATTTCGGTCCATGACCAGGAAACGCTCCAGATCTCAAGTCCATTCACAACCTTTGGTCTGTCCTCAAAAAGCGGGAGGACAAAAACCCAGAATTTGTCCTAAAGTCTAAGCACTGATTACACAAGGATGGGTTGTTATCGGTCAGGATTTGGCCAAGAACCTGATATCCAGCTGCCAGGGGGAATTGCAGAAGTCTTGAAAAATAAGGGTCAACACTAAATATTAAGTGTGTACTTACATTTAATGTACTTTTCAATAAAAAAGTTTAAAAACTTCTGAAATGCTTTTAATTGTGCTTCAGTAACTATAGAAACATCTGACTAAAAGATCTAAAAATACTGAAGCAGGAAACTTTGTGGAAACCAAAATTTGGTGTCCGTCTGTAAACCATTGGACATAACTGTATCATACTCTTCTAGAAAACCTTTGAAAGTTGCCACATTTCTTTCAGCGTGGACTTGGGGAACCTACCTAGTTTATAAGTCAGCTTAAGTAAACCGTAGGTATGGCAACACAGATCGCAAATCGCACAGAACAATGAGCAATCCTCCAAATGTAAAATCCACAAGATGACCATTATTTAAGAAGATTCTACAAGTTACACATGTGGATAAACATAGTCTAAGGTTCAAAAATATAAATATCACCACTAGAGATGAGCGGATTGATCCACTGTGGGTCGATTTCAAATTGAATTGTCTCAAATTTGCAGGTCCCTACAAATTAAAAACAGATGAAAAAATAGCCGTTCTTGATGAATCAGCTTCTTAGTGTGCTTCCATGTAATACAAAGGATGGGCCCACAGAGTGAAAGCTGATGATACCTAGTGGCTCAATGATCAGGCTAAAGTACAGGGCTCCTAGGCATTGGATTGTTTCAGCCTATTCTGTTGATTATGTGCAGTTGCAACAAAAATGATTCAAGTCACTTATCATAACTGCCAAAGGGTGGGTTCATTAAGTGAAGGAGTTAAATAATTGAGACTGCAGTGTGCATTGAAAGTGTCATTTGTGTTGAATTTTGAGAAACCTCTCAATATATTAGTTATAGATTTCTGTAAATTGTTCTTGTTTGGTTTATTTCAAGCAGCAGAAAGTTTCTATGTTTTTCTAGTAAACCTAAGTCGCAATAGTGGGTCAAATCGTATTGATTTCTACTGTACATTCTGTTATTATCCATTGACAGAAATGAAGAAGCAGAATTCTGCTGACTCCTGGCACTATGGGACCTCTGCTGACAGTTAAGCATTTGAAGCTAAACTGTTAGATCACAAAGTTGTCTGCACGAAGCTGATAAGTGACATACAGATTCCAAGAAGGGACTGGAAGCATTTTAACTTTCACTCTGGGTATGAATGGTGAAAAAAACTTATAGCGCCAAACTGGTACGGAATAAGATACTCTTTGTGCACTAGGTTTCTATAAAAGCCCACTCTATTATATTGGAGTATACTTGTTATTAGAACTTTTTACAAATTGGGACAATTTGATAGTAAGCTTACAGGTTGCATAAAACTTAGACTACACACTCTT
This sequence comes from Ranitomeya variabilis, assembly GCF_051348905.1. NCBI lineage: Eukaryota > Metazoa > Chordata > Amphibia > Anura > Dendrobatidae > Ranitomeya > Ranitomeya variabilis. The sequence continues at coordinate 437,818,805 of NC_135232.1, read as the reverse complement.
ACCCTACAAATCTGCCCTCCTAAGGGGACTGCTGTGGTGTATTTCATAGTACCTGATGAGGCCCAATGGTTCATCTACAACATAACATTATTGTAAATACAGTAGTCTAAATTCTGCTGTTAGCAGAATGCAGGCTGTCACATACAGTGTGTGTTTGTAGCAGACATAGGCTGTTTTGTGAGGTATAGAGAGTCTTTCTGCATAGAGATGAAAGGTGTTGTACCCTGAGAATTTACTTGTTGTTTGAAGTGACTTCTTTAAAAATGGAATTTATTTGGCATTTAGACATGACAAGAGCACAGGTTCGGAGCTAAATAGATTGCAGACACGTCTTAGGATAGTCAGGGGCCTTAGAATCTATTGCTAACATGGATTAGTTGGCTGCTAGACATACACTGTATGAAATGTGCTAACCTAGTCTATGGTCCATCAACAACATTTCTTTCTGCCAACTTCATAGCATTGGCACTGTATCATTATAAAGTTGAAAACAGCATAATTACTTGAAAATCCAAATGTAGAGCAGTACAAATATTAGTAAGTACGACCGATAAATACAGGAAGGCGACTGTAACAAACGCCACATCATTTGGCATATCCCTTTGCTGAAACATAGGGCCTTCTCCATGAAATGGTCAGTAAGCAATACTTCCCGCTAGTCACTGACATAAAGTTATATATCACTTTGCCATCATGAAGACCAGAACAGTCGTGATGTCACTGAGATTTTCGACAAATGTGTGGGTTTGTGTTCTTATTGCTGGTGCTGTATTTTTCTAACAGCCACCCTAGCTGATGCGTGACTATTGACAAGTTAAATGGTTCTGTGTTTTACAGGGTCCAGAATGTTGTATGAAACAGGATTCCAATGTTTTAACTTGTGTAATTATTGAATATATTCACCCTGTGGACAGCATTTTGACTCCATGTTTAGCACAGTTGTCATGCAGAGCTGGATTCAAGTCCAACCAAGGACAACATCTGCATAGCGTTTGTACGTTCTCATTGACACATAGCCCAATCAGCGCTGGCGTCACTGTCCCCACCTGTCGAATTGAACATAAAGATGATGTACGGACTGCAGCTGATCTCTGACTTCTTTATGTTCATTCATACAAAGTGGAAACAGTGTCGCAAGCACTGATTGGGCGCCAGGCACCATGTGTAATGCAACCACAAGAGAGCCCTAGACCACGAGTTCCGACACCACAAGAACGGCCCCAACACGGGGTGAATATAAGCTTTTTTATTTTATCGGGGCCAAATATATAGATCAAGAAGGGGTTGTCCTAGTAGTGCACAACCACTTTAAGAGAATAAAAAGGGATGGATTGTAAAATTACTGAAATTGCAGACCCATGACGTCCCTTTCCACCATCTACTTTGAATTGCTCTTGAGGCATCTTATCCTGAAACATAAAAGAACTTTCCTTATTCTGATTCCGAATTATAGTTGACACATTTGGCAGAAAGCGCTATTGTGAAAACTGTTAAACTCAGATTTTGTCATTAGACTTGTAAACAGTGACTCATGTGATTCATCCAGTTGTGGAGTTCTTTACCAGTCTACACTTGGCATTGAGCACACTACTTAGATGGATTGACTGACTTGTGAGATGAAATGAATCTTGTATTACTGTTACACCGATGTCTTGCAGAGATAATACCTAAACAAACTGGGGAAAAAACAAAAGGACATGAGAGATAATGTCATGCTCATGGATCATGGATCCACTGCATCACAGGCCGGGGTTACCTGAAGGGCCATGGCTAGGCAGCTACCTGGTGTTTGCTAGAGCCCCTGATGGTGGAAATAGGCTTGAGCTGCAGGTAGCTGCCAGGTACTAATGCAGGGCAGTCCCTGATACTGCAGCAGCTGACCCCCGAGTCAGTAACGCAAGCTTTGACTTTGAGTTCAAGGCTGGACTGGATACTAGTGCTGGTTCAGACATTGCAGGTTCTGGAATATTTGACAGACCAGATGCTGGTGCAGGTTCAGACAGTGCAGATCCTGGAACACTGGACAGGAGGGGTAGCAGATTCAGATGCTGGTTCAGACTAGAAGGGTTCTGGAACAGCCAGGACAGGTTCAGGTAGAGGCAGGATGGATTCAGGTTTAGGGACAAGCAGGACAGTTCCAGGTTCAGTTACAGATGGGATGGTTCCAGGATCAGGTACAGACAGGACGGTTCCGGGTTCAGGTACAGACGGGTGAGTTCCAGGTTCAAGTACAGATGGGACATTTCTGGGTTCAGGTACAGACGGGTTGGTTCCTGGTTCAGGTACAGACAGATCAGTTCTGGTACAGACGGGATTGTTCCGGGTTCAGGTACAGATGGGATGGTTCCGGTTTCAGGTACAGATGGGACAGTTCTGGGTTCAGGTACAGACGGGATGGTTCCGGGTACAGGTACAGATGGGATGGTTTCTGTTTAATGTACAGATGGGATGGTTCCAGTTTCAGGTATAGACTGGTTGGTTCCACATTCAGGTACAGACAGGAAGGTTCAGGTACCAATATGGCAATTTCAGGTTCAGGGACTGACGGCAGTTTCACTTTATGGGGCTGACAATGGAGGTTTCAGGATCAGGGACCAACAGGGTGGTATCAAATTGAAAGACCGACAGGGTGGTTTCAGGTTGAGGGACCGACAGTGCGGTATCAAGTTGTGGGACCGGCAGGGCGGTTTCAGAGACTGACAGATTTCTGCGGCTTAGGTTCAGGGACCTAACAGCAGATTAGTAGGTTGCAAGCTAACTAAACACAGATGTACAGAGGAAGGTGCTTTAAATGCTTTAGTGCCAACTAGCCATTGGTTGGGGACACAGCAGGAGTGTGCGCATCACCCCTTTAAGAGGTGAGAAGCATACTTGTGCCTAAAGGTACCTTCACACTAAGCGACGCTGCAGCGATATCGACAACGATGCCGATCGCTGCAGCGTCGCTGTGTGGTCGCTGGAGAGCTGTCACACAGACAGCTCTCCAGCGACCAACTATACCGAAGTCCCCGGGTAACCAGGGTAAACATCGGGTTACTAAGCGCAGGGCCGCACTTAGTAACCCGATATTTACCCTGGTTACCAGCGTAAATGTAAAAAAAACACAAACAGTACATACTTACATTCCGGTGTCCGTAACGTCCCCCGGCGTCTGCTTCCTGCACTGACTGTGAGTGCCGGCCGTAAGGCACAGCACAGCGGTGACGTCACCGCTGTGCTCTGCTTTTACTTTACGGCCGGCACTCACAGTCAGTGCGGGAAGCGGACGGCGGGGGACGTGTGACAGACAGCAGAAGGTGAGTATGTACTGTTTGTTTTTTTTACTTTTACAATGGTAACCAGGGTAAATATCGGGTTACTAAGCGCGGCCCTGCGCTTAGTAACCCGATATTTACCCTGGTTACCTTTGTAAAACATTGCTGGCATCGTTGCTTTTGGTGTCAAACACGACGATACACGCCGATCTGACGACCAAATAAAGTTCTGAACTTTCAGCAACAACCAGCGATATCACAGCAGGATCCAGTTCGCTGCTGCGTGTCAAACACAACGATATCGCTATCCAGGACGCTGCAACGTCACGGATCGCTATCGATATCGTTGCAAAGTCGCTTAGTGTGAAGGTACCTTTATGCGTGCTGACAGAAGACCTACTTGGCATATGCAGGTCCTGGGATATGAAAGCTGGAACAGTGGACATAGCTGAGCGGTTGTGGCGACGAGCATGTCTACGTCCCTTCCGGGGAAGGGGGGGGAGACCATGCAGGGATGTCAGCGTTACACATAAGGAAGGAAATTGGAGCTTCAAGTAACTTAGCGGACCCTCTAGATGCATATGTCTGGTTCAAGATATCTCTGCAAAGCTATATTCTCTCTATATATTCTCTCTATATTCTTGCTATCGACCTCATTCCAGGGCTAAAACATGTTGCATTGACTAATAAAACAAGATTGTCCGTGAGCAGCACCATTGCACAGTGTGTATTTTGTTTTATGTTGAGTGTAACACTGTTGTCACATTCAAAGGCACTGTAGATAGTGTGGTTATAAAAAGTCCAGAACTTTTTGTATAATTTCAGAACGTTTTTTTTTTTTTAATGTCACCAATAATCTATACAATTCAATTGAAAAACAAACTAATCATTTTGTGTGGAAAAAGAAAAGTAAATAACTAAAATAATGTGGTTACGTAAACTAATAGTTTGTTGTCGTACTCTATGACTTTAACATAGCACTTCTAGAAATGGGAAACGTTGCCCACACTTCCTTGCAGTAGTGCTCCAAATCTGTCAGATTGCAAGTGCACCTCTTATGTACAACACACAGATTTTTATTTGGATTCAGGTCTGGGCTCTGGCTTGGTCACTGCAAAACGGAACTTCTTGAGAAGCCATTTTTTGTGGATTTGGAAGTATTCTTAGGGTATTTGTCATGCTGAAAGGTGAAATTCATCTTCAGCTTTTTAGCATAGGCTTGAGGATTTTGATATGAAATAAACTGAAATTTGGAACTGTTGAAAATTCCTTCCACCTTGACTAAAGCCCCGTTCCAAATACTCAAAAACTGCCCTAAAGTATAATTCTACCTCCACCATGCTTCACTGAATATATGGTGTTCGTTTGGAGATGTACAGTGTTTATGCTAAACATACAGTACAGATCAAAAGTTTGGACACACCTTCTCATGTAAATATTTTTCTGTATTTTCATGACTATGAAAATTGTAAATTCACACTGAAGGCATCAAAACTATGAATTAACACATGTGGAATTATCTACTTAACAAAAAAGTGTGAAACAACTGAAAATATGTCTTATATTCTAGGTTCTTCAAAGTAGCCACCTTTTGCTTTGATGACTGCTTTGCACACTCTTGGCATTCTCTTGATGAGCTTCAAGATGTAGTCACCGGAAATGGTCTTCCAACAATCTTAAAGGTGTTCCCAGAGATGTTTAGCACTTGTTGGCCCTTTTGCCTTCACTCTGAGGTCCAGCTCACCTCAAACCATCTCGATTGGGTTTAGGTCTGGTGACTGTGGAGGCCAGGTCATATGGCATAGCACCCCATCACTCTCCCTCTTGGTCAAATAGCCCTTACACAGCCTGGAGGTGTGTTTTGGGTCATTGTCCTGTTGAAAAATAAATGATGGTCCAACTAAACGCCAACAGGATGGAATAGCATGCCGCTGCAAGATGCTGTGGTAGCCATGCTGGTTTAGTATACCTTCAATTTTGAATAAATCCCCAACAGTGTCACCAGCAAAGCACCCCCACACCATCACACCTCCTCCATGCTTCACGGTGGGAACCAGGCATGTAGAGTCCATCCGTTCACCTTTTCTGCGTCGCACAAAGACACGGTGGTTGGAACCAAAGATCTTAAATTTGGACTCATCAGACCAAAGCACAGATTTCCACTGGTCTAATGTCCATTCTTTGTGTTCTTTAGCCCAAACAAGTCTCTTCTGCTTGTTGCCTGTCCTTAGCAGTGGTTTCCTAGCAGCTATTTTACCATGAAGGCCTGCTGCACAAAGTCTCCTCTTTACAGTTGTTGTAGAGATGTGTCTGCTGCTAGAACTCTGTGTGGTAATGACCTGGTCTCTAATCTGAGCTGCCGTTAACCTGCGATTTCTGAGGCTGGTGACTCGGATAAACTTATCCTCAGAAGCAGAGGTGACTCTTGGTCTTCCTTTCCTGGGACTGTCCTCATGTGAGCCAGTTTCTTTGTAGCGCTTGATGGGTTTTGCAACTGCACTTGGGGACACTTTCAAAGTTTTCCCAATTTTTCGGACTGACTGACTTTAATTTCTTAAAGTTATGATGGGCACTCGTTTTTCATTGCTTAGCTGCTTTTTTCTTGCCATAATACAAATTCTAACAGTCTATTCAGTAGGTCTATCAACTGTGTATCCACCAGACTTCTGCTCAACACAACTGATGGTCCCAACCCCATTTATAAGGCAAGAAATCCCACTTATTAAACCTGACAGGGCACACCTGTGAAGTGAAAACCATTAACGGTGACTACCTCTTGAAGCTCATCAAGAGAATGCCAAGAGTGTGCAAAGCAGTCATCAAAACAAAAGGTGGCTACTTTTAAGAACCTAGAATATAAGACATATTTTCAGTTGTTTCACACTTTTTTGTTAAGTATATAATTCCACATGTGTTAATTCATAGTTTTGATGCCTTCAGTGTGAATTTACAATTTTCAGTCATGAAAATACAGAAAAATTTTTAAATGAGAAGGTGTGTCCAAACTTTTGATCTGTACTGTATCTATTGGAATTATGCCTAAAATGTTCAAACTTGTAGCTTTTGGCAAAACATAACCGGGTCTGGATGTATACGAAGAATATGGGAATTGTCACATGCAATACACAACCAGTATTTGCTAGAAGTTTCTGTAGCTCCTTTGATATTACTTTATGTTTCTTGGGAGCCTCCCAGACCAATTTTCTTATTGTCTTTTCAGCAATTTTTGAGGGATGTCTAATTCTAGGCATTCAGAATAAAAGAAATCTGTGGCTATTATCCGCGCTGCAGAATAAGACGTAGATCCAGATATGATGAAGTGAAAGATGGTGGTTTATTCAACGCGTTTCAAAGTATATAGTTACTTCTTCATCAGGAAATGACCACATGCTGACTAATCAACATTTTCCAGAACTTTTTAGATGCAGTTATTGCTGCACAAGGGGGTCATAGCAGATATTGAAAGCAAAGGTTTACATACCTTTGCTAGTCACAGACATGATATAGGACCATTTTGATCAATAAAAAAATAAAGTCTAATATTTTTTAGTTATTTGACCGACTTGTTTCTCTTTATCAACTTTTAGGACTTATGTGAAAATCTGTTGTAGTTTTAAGTTAAATGTATGCAAGTATCTGTAAGTAAGCAGTATTTTATAAATGCCGTAAGGAAACCTTGTTAGTTTGTTTCTGCCGTATATAAATTGATGGTTGCTTTTGCTGATGAGATTATATTCTGTCCATTGTGAGCTAGAATACCAGGTAAGCATACTGCATAACAAATGAAAACATAATGAGTTAGAAATATTTTCAGAACTAACATGCTCAGTTGATATTAATAAATTGTGACAAGCAGTTTTTCATTTATTTAGGTGAACTAATTTTGTGTGGATGAATGACTGATCTGTAATGTTAGGACATCCGTTAGAACAACATATTTTAATTGTGAGCTGGAGACAACGCTCCTCCCTCCTTCTCCCATCTCTCTTTTACAAATAATCTTATCAGTAACAGCTCCTAGCTCAGTAATGTCAAATTTTATCTTCACTGAATACAAAATTGAGAATTTTGAAAGTGAATGATCAGTCAAGGAGTAGAACAAAGCAGATCTCTCTGATGAGATACATTACAAAGTTTCTTATTTTCATGTGTACTATTAATGTAAAAAATATAAATGAAAGGAATGGTTACTCTTTAACCTTCTATCGGTATTTTATACTATTATATAACTTGAGACAGTTACAAACCTCCTTCATTACCATAAATAAATTCAGTACGATTTTGTGATATGTGAAAAAGTGTTAATCTTAAATGTTAGGAAGATGGAATAAAGAAGAGTTACAGTTGCAATTGAAATTAACTCTTGGCATTTGAAAGCACACAGACCCATGCCGACACCCACTGCCACATCCAAAGATGAGAGTCTCTATTAAGAAATATGGCCCTGCCTGACGCTGGAGAAAATAAAAATTTACTGCAAGTGAAGTAATTTAGCCATATGAGGGTAAATAATGCCAATGTGCTATGACTACATATTACCAATGCATATTGGCTGAATAATGCTGCTATATTGATAATTACCAAACACAACTGTACCAAGTCCAATACTACTATTAAAACTGCAATATAAGAACCAAAAAATACCACCACATATTACCACCATATGCTGTAGTGATAATACCACCATAATGATCATGAATTGGCCCATTCCTCCTGACAAAACTGGTGTAACTGATCCAGGTTTGTAGGCCGCCTTGCTCGCACCGGCCTTTTCAGCTTTGCCCATGAATTTTCAATAGGATTGAGATCAGGGCTTTGTGATGGACACTCTAAAACATTGACTTTGTCATCCTTAAGCGACTTTGTTGTCATTTTGGCAGTATGCTTCTGGTCATTGTTCATTTTAAACAAGAATGTAAGTCTGCAAGGACAGGGTCCTCTCCCCTCTGTACCAGTCTGTCATTGTAAATTTGTTTACTGTAAATAATATCTATAATTCTGTATGTAACCCCTTTCTCATGTACAGCACCATGGAATTAATGGTGCTATATATTGTAAAATAATAATAATAATAATAATAATAATAATGTGGAAGACCCATTTCAGCCAAGTAACTTCCTGGCTGATGTCTTGAGATGTTGCTTCAGTATTGCCACATAATCTTAATTTCTCATGATGCCATCTATTTTGTGACATTCCCCAGTCCCCCCAGCAGAAAAACAACCCCACAACATGATGCTGCCACCTCTGTGTTTCACAGTTGGGATGGTGTTCTTAGGCTTCTAAGCTTCTGACTTTTTCCTCCAAACGTAACAATGGTCATTATACCCAAAAAGTTAAATTTTAGTTTCATCAGACCACAGGACGCCTCCAAAAATTAAGGTCTTTGTTCCTGTGTGCATTTGCAAACATTAATCAGGCTTTATTTATGTTTCTTTTGGAGTAATGGCTTCTTCCTGATGGAGTGACCTTTTAGCTCATGTTGATAAAGTATTCGTCCACCTTCATCTTCACAAAATCTTTTGCTTTTGTCCTTGGTTTGAAATGCACAAGTCGGACCAAAGCACATTCATCCCTGGAACACAGAACCCGTCTCCTTCCTGAGCGGTAAGATGGCTGGACTGTCATGATTCTCAATGGCGAGAGAACATAGCCCAGCATATATGAGAACTAGCTCTTGGAAGATGGAAACTATACTGACCATGAACTAAACCTGCCGCACAACTAGAAGTGGCCGGGTAGCATGCCTACGTTTTTTATCCCTAGATGCCCAGCGCCAGCCGGAGGACTACCTAATCCTAGCAGAGGAAAAGACAGTCCTGGCTCACCTCTAGAGAAATTTTCCCAAAAGGCAGACAGAGGCCCCCACATATATTGGCGGTGATTTTAGATGAAATGACAAACGTAGTATGAAAATAGGTTTAGCAAAATCGAGGTCCGCTTACTAGATAGCATGAAGACAGAAAGGGCACTTTCATGGTCAGCAGAAAACCCTATCAAAACACCATCCAGAAATTACTTTAAGACTCTAGCATTAACTCATAACACCAGAGTGGCAATTTCCGCTCACAAGAGCTTTCCAGACACAGTAACGAAACAGCAGCTGTGAACAGGAACAAAATGCAAAAACACACAAGGACAAAAGTCCAACTTAGCTAGGAGTTGTCTAGTAGCAGGAACATGCACAGAAGGCTTCTGATTACATTGTTGACCGGCATGAAACTGACAGAGGAGCAAGGTTATATAGCGACTCCCATATCCTGATAGGAGCAGGTGAACAGAGGGGATGATGCACACAAGTACAATTCCACAAGTGGCCACCGGGGGAGCCCAGAATCCAATTTCACAACAGTACCCCCCCCTCAAGGAGGGGGCACCGAACCCTCACCAGAACCACCAGGGCGATCAGGATGAGCCCTATGAAAGGCACGGACAAGATCGGAGGCATGAACATCAGAGGCAGTGACCCAAGAATTATCCTCCTGACCGTATCCCTTCCATTTGACCAGATACTGGAGTTTCCGTCTGGAAACACGAGAGTCTAAGATCTTTTCCACAACGTACTCCAACTCACCCTCAACCAACACCGGAGCAGGAGGCTCAACGGAAGGCACAGCCGGTACCTCATACCTGCGCAACAATGACCGATGAAAAACATTATGAATCGAAAAGGATGCAGGGAGGTCCAAACGGAAGGACACAGGGTTAAGAATCTCCAATATCTTGTACGGGCCGATGAACCGAGGCTTAAACTTAGGAGAAGAAACCCTCATAGGGACAAAACGAGAAGACAACCACACCAAGTCCCCAACACAAAGCCGAGGACCAACACGACGACGGCGGTTGGCAAAAAGCTGAGTCTTCTCCTGGGACAACTTCAAATTGTCCACCACCTGCACCCAAATCTGATGCAACCTCTCCACCACAGCATCCACTCCAGGACAATCCGAAGATTCCACTTGACCGGAGGAAAATCGAGGATGAAACCCCGAATTACAGAAAAACGGGGACACCAAGGTGGCAGAGCTGGCCCGATTATTGAGGGCGAACTCCGCCAAAGGCAAAAAAGCAACCCAATCATCCTGATCCGCAGACACAAAACACCTCAAATATGTCTCCAAGGTCTGATTAGTCCGCTCGGTCTGGCCATTAGTCTGAGGATGGAAAGCAGACGAAAAAGACAAATCTATGCCCATCCTAGCACAGAATGCCCGCCAAAATCTGGACACGAATTGGGTCCCTCTGTCAGAAACGATATTCTCCGGAATACCATGCAAACGAACAACATTTTGAAAAAACAGAGGAACCAACTCGGAAGAAGAAGGCAACTTAGGCAAGGGAACCAGATGGACCATCTTAGAGAAACGGTCACACACCACCCAGATGACAGACATCTTCTGAGAAACAGGCAGATCCGAAATAAAATCCATCGAGATGTGCGTCCAAGGCCTCTTCGGGATAGGCAAGGGTAACAACAATCCACTAGCCCGAGAACAACAAGGCTTGGCCCGAGCACAAACGTCACAAGACTGCACAAAGCCTCGCACATCTCGTGACAGGGAAGGCCACCAGAAGGACCTTGCCACCAAATCCCTGGTACCAAAGATTCCAGGATGACCTGCCAACGCAGAAGAATGAACCTCAGAGATGACTCTACTGGTCCAATCATCAGGAACAAACAGTCTACCAGGTGGGCAACGATCAGGTCTATCCGCCTGAAACTCCTGCAAGGCCCGCCGCAGGTCTGGAGAAACGGCAGACAATATCACTCCATTTTTAAGGATACCTGTGGGCTCAGAATTACCAGGGGAGTCAGGCTCAAAACTCCTAGAAAGGGCATCCGCCTTAACATTCTTAGAACCCGGTAGGTAAGACACCACAAAATTAAACCGAGAGAAAAACAACGACCAGCGCGCCTGTCTAGGATTCAGGCGCCTGGCAGACTCAAGGTAAATTAAATTTTTGTGGTCAGTCAATACCACCACCTGATGTCTGGCCCCCTCAAGCCAGTGACGCCACTCCTCAAAAGCCCACTTCATGGCCAAAAGCTCCCGATTCCCAATATCATAATTCCGCTCGGCGGGCGAAAATTTACGGGAAAAAAAGGCACAAGGTCTCATCACGGAGCAGTCGGAACTTCTCTGCGACAACACCGCCCCAGCTCCGATTTCAGAAGCGTCGACCTCAACCTGAAAAGGAAGAGCAACATCAGGCTGACGCAACACTGGGGCGGAAGAAAAGCGGCGCTTGAGCTCCCGAAAGGCCTCCACAGCATCAGGGGACCAATCAGCAACATCAGCACCCTTCTTAGTCAAATCAGTCAATGGTTTTACAACATCAGAAAAACCAGCAATAAATCGACGATAAAAGTTAGCAAAGCCCAAAAATTTCTGAAGACTCTTAAGAGAAGAGGGTTGCGTCCAATCACCAATAGCCTGAACCTTGACAGGATCCATCTCGATGGAAGAGGGGGAAAAAATGTATCCCAAGAAGGAAATCTTTTGAACCCCAAAAACACACTTAGAACCCTTCACACACAAGGAATTAGACCGCAAAACCTGAAAAACCCTCCTGACCTGCTGGACATGAGAGTCCCAGTCATCCGAAAAAATCAGAATATCATCCAGATACACAATCATAAATTTATCCAAATAATCGCGGAAAATGTCATGCATAAAGGACTGGAAGACTGAAGGGGCATTAGAAAGACCAAAAGGCATCACCAAATACTCAAAATGGCCCTCGGGCGTATTAAATGCGGTTTTCCACTCATCCCCCTGCTTGATTCGCACCAAATTATACGCCCCACGGAGATCAATCTTAGAGAACCACTTGGCCCCCTTTATACGAGCAAACAAATCAGTAAGCAGTGGTAACGGATATTGATATTTAACCGTGATTTTATTCAAAAGACGATAATCAATACACGGCCTCAAAGAGCCGTCTTTCTTAGACACAAAGAAAAAACCGGCTCCTAAGGGAGATGACGAAGGACGAATATGTCCCTTTTCCAAGGACTCCTTTATATATTCTCGCATAGCCGCGTGTTCAGGCACAGACAGATTAAATAAACGACCCTTAGGGTATTTACTACCCGGGATCAAGTCTATGGCACAATCGCACTCCCGGTGCGGAGGTAGTGAACCAACCTTGGGTTCTTCAAAAACGTCACGAAAGTCAGACAAGAATTCAGGAATCTCAGAGGGAATAGGTGATGAAATGGAAACCAAAGGTACGTCCCCATGAGTTCCTTTACATCCCCAGCTTAACACAGACATAGCTCTCCAGTCGAGGACTGGGTTATGAGATTGCAGCCATGGCAATCCCAGCACCAAAACATCATGTAGATTATACAGCACCAGAAAGCGAATAACCTCCTGGTGATCCGGATTAACACGCATAGTCACTTGTGTCCAGTATTGTGGTTTATTACTAGCCAATGGGGTGGAGTCAATCCCTTTCAGAGGTATCGGAGCCTCCAATGGCTCCAAATCATACCCACAGCGTTTGGCAAAGGACCAATCCATAAGACTCAAAGCAGCGCCAGAGTCGACATAGGCGTCCGCGGTAATAGATGACAAAGAACAAATCAGGGTCACAGATAGAATAAACTTAGACTGTAAAGTGCTAATTGAAACAGACTTGTCAGGCTTCTTAGTACGCTTAAAGCATGCTGATATAACATGAGTTGAATCACCACAATAGAAGCACAACCCATTTTTTCGTCTAAAATTCTGCCGCTCGCTTCTGGACAGAATTCTATCACATTGCATATTTTCTGGCGTTTTCTCAGTAGACACCGCCAAATGGTGCACAGGTTTGCGCTCCCGCAGACGCCTATCGATCTGAATAGCCATCGTCATGGACTCATTCAGACTCGCAGGCACAGGGAACCCCACCATAACATCCTTAATGGCATCAGAGAGACCTTCTCTGAAAATCGCCGCCAGGGCGCACTCATTCCACTGAGTAAGCACAGACCATTTGCGGAATTTTTGGCAGTATATTTCAGCTTCATCTTGCCCCTGAGACAAGGACATCAAGGCCTTTTCCGCCTGAAGCTCTAAATGAGGTTCCTCATAAAGCAACCCCAAGGCCAGAAAAAACGCATCCACATTGAGCAACGCAGGATCCCCTGGTGCCAATGCAAAAGCCCAGTCCTGAGGGTCGCCCCGGAGCAAGGAAATTACAATCCTGACCTGCTGTGCAGGGTCTCCGGCAGAGCGAGACTTCAGGGACAAAAACAATTTGCAATTATTTTTAAAATTTTGAAAGTGAGATCTATTCCCCGAGAAGAATTCAGGCAAAGGAATTCTAGGCTCAGACATAGGTGCATGAACAACAAAATCTTGCAAATTTTGTACCTTTGTGGCGAGATTATTCAAACCTGTAGCTACACTCTGAAGATCCATTTGAAACAGGTGAACACAGAGCCATTCAAGGATTAGAAGGAGAGAAAGAGAGGAAGGCTGCAGCATAGGCAAACTAGCAAGTGATTCAATTAAGAGCACACTCAGAACTAGAGGAAAAAAAAAAAAAAAAAAAAAATTGTAGCAGACTTCTTTTTTCTCTCCTTTCTCAGCCAGTAATTTAACCCTTTTTTTTTTGGCCGGTCAAACTGTCATGATTCTCAATGGCGAGAGAACATAGCCCAGCATATATGAGAACTAGCTCTTGGAAGATGGAAACTATACTGACCATGAACTAAACCTGCCGCACAACTAGAAGTGGCCGGGTAGCATGCCTACGTTTTTTATCCCTAGATGCCCAGCGCCAGCCGGAGGACTACCTAATCCTAGCAGAGGAAAAGACAGTCCTGGCTCACCTCTAGAGAAATTTTCCCAAAAGGCAGACAGAGGCCCCCACATATATTGGCGGTGATTTTAGATGAAATGACAAACGTAGTATGAAAATAGGTTTAGCAAAATCGAGGTCCGCTTACTAGATAGCATGAATACCAACTTATATGGCTAGCTACCATGGTAATATATAATATATCAAAAATTTGTACCAATGGTAACACAGACCCTTAAGGCCCATCATCGATTTATACAAGACAACTTCAAAAAAATGATGACATATGGTCCAATAGAATGAATAGAAAAAGTACAAACTTTATTGAATTGGTAATACAGTACCAGTGAATGAAAGGACAATAGTGAAACTACTAGGGTAGCACTGGATAAAAAGCAGGGGGCGCGTGCCCAGGAAGACCGTTCACTGTAACAATGATAACATAAAGTATATAGGCTATAAGAAAAAAATTAGCAAAAGGAAACAACCAAACAATAAACAACAAAATATACATAACAAAAAATAGATATATGGCCTGTGATTAAGAAGCCATGCGGACAACTATAATGCGGACTGCCTATAGATTACACCCATAATACAATAGACATAGCACGCAATATCATGGCAAGTTACAATAAAGGCATCTAGCCACTGCCTAGCACTAAGGCCAAATCTACACACTTCATTTGGGAATAGGAATATTACGGCCGCAAAATACCCACCGCACCAGTGAACAGGAACTCCTGGGGACGCGCCTCCGCCCCAACGCGCGTTTCGGCGGTAAAACCTTCGTCAGGGGGCATAGAAAGTGTTTGCACACTCAGTTTAAAAAGACCTGAGCCGGAAGTACCGGTACGCGGAAACCGGAAGTGGTCACGCGGCGCCATGGAAACCCAGTCACCGACCGCAGCCGAGGATGGCCGAGAGATGCCGAAGACCACAGGGGCCCCATGTGATCAAAGGCATCACCACGGCAACCAACGGCGTGCGCGAGCACACAGGGATCACATGACCTACGCACCACACTACCGGTGAGATAGAAACAAATGCTAGGTAAATTACAGAAATACATTCCATTGCTGTACTATATAGTAGGAAGGGCTGTAGAGCTTGTACATTCAGGTGCCAAGATAGTAAGGAAAATATAACGAAGAAAAATGAACAGAATATCACACGGACCAAATACTTAGGACCTAACAAATTACGCTAGGGGGGACTAAAGAGACAATGAATTAAATAGGCATATTTGATTGTAATAACATTAATATCTCAAAAGTTCTACCCTATCTCAAGATGACCCATATATATATAAATAAATACTTGCAGGGCCCCATATGTACTATATAGCATCTTAAACTGCAGGTATATAGGATCGTAAGTACTACTACCAAAATATAGATATACATATAAAAATATACACGTAGACATACTGCAATGTAAGAATTATTATAGAAGACCCAAAATCAATTAAAGTCCATCTTTTCTTCCTTTTTCTCGTCATAGCCAGCATCCAATCAATACGGCCCTTTTCACCATTGGAATACATCTCAAGCATACCGGAATCTTGGCGTGATGGAATGAGGTAAGTAACACCAAACAACTGGTAAATAGTGTGCTGAAATCAAACAAAACAATATTAGACACTAAAACAAACAAATGATTAAAATAATAAAAACAACACAGTACCACCTCAGCAGTACCACTACGCAGACTCCACCACAGATCGCAGAACTCAGAATAGAATGTGGGGCTATTAGATGAAAAACATTAAACAGACTGAGAGATGAATCAAATGAAGGGGGCAAAGCTGATGTTATCATTCAGACCGTGCCAAGAGTCCAAATCCACTTAGATTCGACACGGGCCAGCCGCTGGAATGTACCACCACCACGAATCCCCACCTCCAGGAGGTCAATTCCCCTAGCCTTAAGTAGGCCGGCATTACATCCATGAAATCTCTTGAAATGGCGTGGCAAAGTTTTAAGGGTGGAGATGTCGTCCACCTCAGACGCTGCGTCAATGCCCAAAACATGCTCACGGATGCGTGTTTTAAGTTGGCGGGTCGTCATACCAACATACATCTTAGAGCATGGGCACGTTACCACGTAGATCACGTTTTTACTTATACAAGTAATCCTTTTTCTAATTTTGTACTCACGTGACCCATCTTGATTGAAAAAATTCCCAGCTCTCTCGATGTTAGGGCATGTGACGCAGCGACCACAGGGGACGCATCCCACCTGTCCAGCCATGGAGTCAAGGAAAGTAGACACCCTGTTGCCAGTATAATGGCTGTGAACCAGGACATCTCTAAGGTTCCTGGACCTCCTAACAGCAACACCAGCCTTTTCGGGCAAATACCTTGCAATTATTGGGTCTGCCCTCAACAAATGCCAAGATTTTTGTAAAACATCTCTCATCATCGGAAACTGGGAGTGATATTTCGTTACGAACCGGACAACGTCACGATTAGATTTATCATTATTTTTATACAGTGCCTACAAGTAGTATTCAACCCCCTGCAGATTTAGCAGGTTTACACATTTGGAATTAACTTGGCATTGTGACATTTGGACTGTAGATCAGCCTGGAAGTGTTAAATGCACTGCAGCAAAAAAGAATGTTATTTCTTTGTTTATTTTTTTTTTAAATTGGGAAAAGTCTTTTCAGAGGGTCATTTAGTATTCAACCCCTCAACCCACCAGAATTCTGTTTGGTTCCCCTAAAGTATTAAGAAGTAGTTCAGGCACAAAGAACAATGAGCTTCACATGTTTGGATTAATTATCTCTTTTTCCAGCCTTTTCTGACTATTTAAGACCCTCCCCAAACTTGTGAACAGCACTCATACATGGTCAACATGGGAAAGACAAAGGAGCATTCCAAGGCCATCAGAGACAAGATCGTGGAGGGTCACAAGGCTGGCAAGGGGTACAAAACCCTTTCCAAGGAGTTGGGCCTACCTGTCTCCACTGTTGGGAGCATCATCCGGAAGTGGAAGGCTTATGGAACTACTGTTAGCCTTCCACGGCCTGGACAGCCTTTGAAAGTTTCCTCCCGTGCCGAGGCCAGGCTTGTCCGAAGAGTCAAGGCTAACCCAAGGACAACAAGGAAGGAGCTCCGGGAAGATCTCATGGCAGTGGGGACATTGGTTTCAGTCAATACCATAAGTAACGTACTCCACCGCAATGGTCTCCGTTCCAGACGAGCCCGTAAGGTACCTTTACTTTCAAAGCGTCATGTCAAGGCTCGTCTACAGTTTGCTCATGATTACTTGGAGGACTCTGAGACTGATTGGTTCAAGGTTCTCTGGTCTGATGAGACCAAGATCGAGATCTTTGGTGCCAACCACACACGTGACGTTTGGAGACTGGATGGCACTGCATACGACCCCAAGAATACCATCCCTACAGTCAAGCATGGTGGTGGCAGCATCATGCTGTGGGGCTGTTTCTCAGCCAAGGAGCCTGGCCATCTGGTCCGCATCCATGGGAAGATGGATAGCACGGCCTACCTGGAGATTTTGGCCAAGAACCTCCGCTCCTCCATCAAGGATCTTAAGATGGGTTGTCATTTCATCTTCCAACAAGACAACGACCCAAAGCACACAGCCAAGAAAACCAAGGCCTGGTTCAAGAGGCAAAAAATCAAGGTGTTGCAGTGGCCTAGTCAGTCTCCTCACCTTAACCCAATTGAAAACTTGTGGAAGGAGCTCAAGATTAAAGTCCACATGAGACACCCAAAGAACCTAGATAACTTGGAGAAGATCTGCATGGAGGAGTGGGCCAAGATAACTCCAGAGACCTGTGCCGGCCTGATCAGGTCTTAGAAAAGACGATTATTAGCTGTAATTGCAAACAAAGGTTATTCCACAAAATATTAAACCTAGGGGTTGAATAATAATTGACCCACACTTTTATGTTTAAAATTTATAAAAATTTAACTGAGCAACAAAACTTTTTGGTTTGTAAGATTTATGCATCTGTTAATAAATCCTGCTCTTGTTTGAAGTTTGAAGGCTCTAACTTATTTGCATCTTATTAAACCTGCTAAATCTGCAGGGGGTTGAATACTACTTGTAGGCACTGTATAGCAACGTATCCCTTGAAGTATGCTTCGCCCGATTAAACGCCTTCTTAATACTCCGATTGCTGTGGCCACGGGAAAGTAACCTACCTTTAAGGTCATCAGATTGACTCAAAAAGTCCGCCTCCGTGGAACACAGTCTCCGTAAACGGAGGAATTGGCCTGTTGGAATGGCATGAATAATATGGCCTGGGTGTGAGGAGGAGGCGTGCAACAAAAGATTCGTAGACGTAGGCTTTCTAAAGATAACAGTCTGGAGGTCACCCCGTATGTCACGTTCAATCATGACATCCAAGAATTCAATTTTTTGACCATCATATTTGTACGTCAACTTGATGTTACTATTATTGTCATTCAAGGATGCCATAAACGCCTGCAGACTAGAAACTGAACCCCGCCAGATCATCAATATGTTGTCAATGTACCGCGTCCATAGAGGGACGCGGCACATTGACTCCGGACGATCCGGCAGGGGGAGGTCCCTCTCCCACAGCCCCAAGAACAAGTTGGCATACGCAGGGGCAAAGGGTGCCCCCATTGCTGTTCCTTGGAGCTGCAGGAAGAAGGACCCCTTAAAGACAAAGAAATTATGCGTCAGCGAAAATTTAAGTAGACCAAGAATGAGACCCCTAATTTCAATTGAAAGGTTAGAGGTGTCCAAAAAGAACTCAATTGCACGGAGACCGTCCTGATGTCGAATACTGGTGTACAGTGATTCGACATCAGCCGTCACTAGTAACTCCTCAGTCTCCAGGCGTACACCATCGATGAGTCTAAGAAACTCCCCAGTATCCTTAAGGTATGACGGTAAACTTTCAACCAATGGTTGCAACTTGGAATCGATCCATTGGTTTACCTTTTCTAGATAGTTACCTCTACCGGATATTATAGGTCGTCCAGGGGGCGTCCTCATGTCCTTGTGGACCTTGGGGAGAAGATAAAAGGTAGGGATTGTGGGTTCACTTACCATCAATGCTGAAGCCAATTCACTAGTAATTGTGCCAGCATCCCTAGCACCCTTAATCATATCCACAAGTTGCTTAGAGAAGGCGGACAAGGGGTTATACGTAAGTTTTTTGTAACAGATCTGATTGTTAAGCTGTCTGTAGGCCTCTTTTTCATACATGGCATTCGGCCATATGACTACGTTGCCCCCCTTGTCCGCCGGTTTAAAAACAACATCCCCAAGGTTCTGAAGGACACGAAGGCGCCCCCTTTCTTCTCTAGTTAGATTGTCCCTATAAATGTGCTTAGGGATCCCCTGAAATTCCCTAGTCACTATTTGCACAAAAAGATCCACATTTGGGCAGGAGGAAAGTGGGGGAAATTTCTTAGATCT
This sequence comes from Ranitomeya variabilis, assembly GCF_051348905.1. Classification (NCBI taxonomy): domain Eukaryota; kingdom Metazoa; phylum Chordata; class Amphibia; order Anura; family Dendrobatidae; genus Ranitomeya; species Ranitomeya variabilis. The sequence goes on along the minus strand of NC_135232.1, from coordinate 437,799,334 downwards.
AGGTCTAATGGAGGCCGGAATCATACCTCCTTCAGGGGTGTCATGTTCTGCAGCCAGTTCCTCCAACGTGCGAAGGGCTATCTGTTCCTCTTCTGTAGGGAAGAGTACAGCCAAATTACCATCAAAAAAGTATTTTTTGAAAATTAATGCTCTGGCAAAAAGATGGAGATCTTTAACTGCCTCAAACACATTAAATGGAGCTGCAGGTGAAAAGGATAGACCCTTTTCAAGCAAATTAAGATCAGTATTGGTGAAGTTATGGGAGCTAAGGTTAATTACCTTGTTGTTAGATTTCCCTGACTCAGAGGAAAATTCATCACGTCTATAAGGGTGGTAAGTATAATTCCTCTGGTTCCGTGTCATCATTCTCGGCCCCGTAGTTATAGAGGATCCCGATCGTTCGGATAAATCGCTTATAGAGGAAATTGACGACATTCCAGCGGCTGGCCCGTGTCGAATCTAAGTGGATTTGGACTCTTGGCACGGTCCAGCCTGCTGGACTGAATGATAACATCAGCTTTGCCCCCTTCATTTGATTCATCTCTCAGTCTGTTTAATGTTTTTCATCTAATAGCCCCACATTCTATTCTGAGTTCTGCGATCTGTGGTGGAGTCTGCGTAGTGGTACTGCTGAGGTGGTACTGTGTTGTTTTTATTATTTTAATCATTTGTTTGTTTTAGTGTCTAATATTGTTTTGTTTGATTTCAGCACACTATTTACCAGTTGTTTGGTGTTACTTACCTCATTCCATCACGCCAAGATTCCGGTATGCTTGAGATGTATTCCAATGGTGAAAAGGGCCGTATTGATTGGATGCTGGCTATGACGAGAAAAAGGAAGAAAAGATGGACTTTAATTGATTTTGGGTCTTCTATAATAATTCTTACATTGCAGTATGTCTACGTGTATATTTTTATATGTATATCTATATTTTGGTAGTAGTACTTACGATCCTATATACCTGCAGTTTAAGATGCTATATAGTACATATGGGGCCCTGCAAGTATTTATTTATATATATATGGGTCATCTTGAGATAGGGTAGAACTTTTGAGATATTAATGTTATTACAATCAAATATGCCTATTTAATTCATTGTCTCTTTAGTCCCCCCTAGCGTAATTTGTTAGGTCCTAAGTATTTGGTCCGTGTGATATTCTGTTCATTTTTCTTCGTTATATTTTCCTTACTATCTTGGCACCTGAATGTACAAGCTCTACAGCCCTTCCTACTATATAGTACAGCAATGGAATGTATTTCTGTAATTTACCTAGCATTTGTTTCTATCTCACCGGTAGTGTGGTGCGTAGGTCATGTGATCCCTGTGTGCTCGCGCACGCCGTTGGTTGCCGTGGTGATGCCTTTGATCACATGGGGCCCCTGTGGTCTTCGGCATCTCTCGGCCATCCTCGGCTGCGGTCGGTGACTGGGTTTCCATGGCGCCGCGTGACCACTTCCGGTTTCCGCGTACCGGTACTTCCGGCTCAGGTCTTTTTAAACTGAGTGTGCAAACACTTTCTATGCCCCCTGACGAAGGTTTTACCGCCGAAACGCGCGTTGGGGCGGAGGCGCGTCCCCAGGAGTTCCTGTTCACTGGTGCGGTGGGTATTTTGCGGCCGTAATATTCCTATTCCCAAATGAAGTGTGTAGATTTGGCCTTAGTGCTAGGCAGTGGCTAGATGCCTTTATTGTAACTTGCCATGATATTGCGTGCTATGTCTATTGTATTATGGGTGTAATCTATAGGCAGTCCGCATTATAGTTGTCCGCATGGCTTCTTAATCACAGGCCATATATCTATTTTTTGTTATGTATATTTTGTTGTTTATTGTTTGGTTGTTTCCTTTTGCTAATTTTTTTCTTATAGCCTATATACTTTATGTTATCATTGTTACAGTGAACGGTCTTCCTGGGCACGCGCCCCCTGCTTTTTATCCAGTGCTACCCTAGTAGTTTCACTATTGTCCTTTCATTCACTGGTACTGTATTACCAATTCAATAAAGTTTGTACTTTTTCTATTCATTCTATTGGACCATATGTCATCATTTTTTTGAAGTTGTCTTAGATAGCATGAAGACAGAAAGGGCACTTTCATGGTCAGCAGAAAACCCTATCAAAACACCATCCAGAAATTACTTTAAGACTCTAGCATTAACTCATAACACCAGAGTGGCAATTTCCGCTCACAAGAGCTTTCCAGACACAGTAACGAAACAGCAGCTGTGAACAGGAACAAAATGCAAAAACACACAAGGACAAAAGTCCAACTTATCTAGGAGTTGTCTAGTAGCAGGAACATGCACAGAAGGCTTCTGATTACATTGTTGACCGGCATGAAACTGACAGAGGAGCAAGGTTATATAGCGACTCCCATATCCTGATAGGAGCAGGTGAACAGAGGGGATGATGCACACAAGTACAATTCCACAAGTGGCCACCGGGGGAGCCCAGAATCCAATTTTACAGCACTGGACATTCCCATTTTGTTTGTACTTTGCGTCTAATTGTTTGTACAGATGAACGCAGCACCTTCAGGTATCTTGAAATTGTACCCAAGAATGAGCCAGACTTGTGCAAGTCTACAATTCTCTTCCTGATATCTTGGCTGATTTCTTTAGACTTTCCCATGATGCCTCACAAAGAAGCAGTGTGTTTCAGGTGTGCATTAAAATACATCCATAGGTGCATCTCTAATTTACTCATATTTTAAAAAAAACTATCAGAAGCTTCCAAACACATGACATCATCATATGGGCAGTCCAGAATTGTTTAAAGGCATAGTAATCTTAGTGTATGTAAACTTTTGACTATGCAGTAGGTAATAAAAATGCCTTAAAATGTTCTCTCTCATTATTCTGGCATTTGGCAAATAATAGTTATAGTAATACTATTTGACCTAAAACGGGAAAGGTTTATTCTGATTTCATGTCAGATATTGAGAAAAACTTGCATATGTGTCTTTTTATATAATGTATGTAAACTTCTGGTTTCAACTGTAATTGCAGATTACAGTTGTTAACAGGTTCTTCGTAGACAATATATATGTATACAGTACAGATAAATCCAGTGATTCACAGGTGACGTTGTCTTTGATTAGAGTCATTCACTTTTCCCTTTATTGTCTATGGAGCCCAGACCACCATGATAAGGTGTTCCATCCAAAATTCTCCTCTGGAGAATGTAACACACAGACATTGTTGGCTCTTCCAGTATCTTTATCAAATTCGCCACCTCTAAGCAAACCACACTGCATTAAAACCAGTGTTCTAGACAGTAATAATGCCCCTGTATGTCCTACAGAGAAATAGTATCCTCCTCTAATGTCCCACATAATAATAGTGCCCCTATCCAGACATAATGCCCATTCTGTGCCTTCAGATAGGAATAGTGCCCCCCACAGTGCTTCCATAAATAATAATGTCCCACAGTGCCTAGAAAATAATAGTAATGTGCTCCTCTGTTGTAAGCCACGCAATGAACCAATGTCATCATCCTTCCTGAAGGCACCAACTTCTGACAGGCTGCAGGATAGGCATCCAATGGTTTTCAGCTCAGCCAGAGTTGTTACCAGAGACTATGTCCTGAGATTATGAGACCAAGGTTTTTGTGCATTTTTTAGAGTATTACCATATTATGTACAAAGCAGTTGACGAACTGTCACAATTAGTGTTGAGCGATACCGTCCGATACTTGAAAGTATCGGTATCAGAAAGTATCGGCCGATACCGGCAAAGTATCGGATCTAATCCGATACCGATACCCGATACCAATACAAGTCAATGGGACTCAAGTATCGGACCAGTATTCTGCATTCAGGACCTGAAAATTACGTCACGGCTTGCTGTGATTGGTCGTGTCGCGTCGCGGTCACATGGGCGGCACGCAACCAATCACAAGCCGTGACGTAATTTTAAAATGCACGCATTTCCTGCCTCCCGTGACGTCACGGCTTGTGATTGGTCGCGTTGCCCATGTGACTGCGACGCGACCAATCACAAGCCGTAACATAATTTTCAAATCCTGAATGCCTAGAATTAGGCATTCAGGACCTGAAAATTACGTCACGGCTTGCTGTGATTGGTCGCGTCGCGGCCACATGGGCGGCACGCGACCAATCACAAGCCGTGACGTCATGGAAGGCAGTAAACGCGCGCATTTTAAGCAAAGAACGCTGCCAGTTCCCTCGGTAAGGTCCAGGCTGCGTCGGAGAGGTGAGTATAGCAATATTTTTTATTTTAATTCTTTCTTTTACACATTAATGTTGTTTCGATACTGATACCCGATACCACAAAAGTATCGGATCTCGGTATCGGAATTCCGATACCCGCAAGTATCGGCCGATACCCGATACTTGCGGTATCGGAATGCTCAACACTAGTCACAATATAACTGTAGCAGTAAAAGGAAAACTCTGATATCATACAAACAAGAGGCAACTAAAACTTTCATTGTCAGATTTGAAATCAGGACTAAGGAGGTCAAAATCATTAAGAAATGGCTCATTTCATAAATGGGAATATATATTTGAAAATATGTAGAACAATAAAATCAATCTGATAATGCTGTGACCATAATGCGATAGTGCTGTTGTAGTTAAAAGTCTAAGATCTTGAGATAAAATGCTTTTCCAATGAAAGGGCCACAAAAGATTGTGAGATCCCACTTTATATGCAATTTTCAAATATGGACCAAACCTTTGCTATACTGTCAGATTCTTTAAGGTGGTAATTTGGGCGCTTCTTTCTATTTTTGTAAATTAATGTAATTCAGTAAAATACCTTGTCGACGTCTGCCCCCTGTTTTTTTGAATAAAAGGGGAGCCACGGACAGGTGATAAATACTCTTTAGGTATTAAATTCAATAACAACATTCTGTAGTACCATTTACCAGTTCTTGTTCCCTCTATAGTTTCTGCCTTCAGATGTTTATCTGCTCATTGCTGCTGTACTGATGGTGCAGAGGCCTCCTCAGATGTTTATCTGCTCCTAGCAGCTGTACTGGTGGTGCAGAGGCCTCCTCAGATGTTTATCTGCTCCTAGCAGCTGTACTGGTGGTGCAGAGGCCTTCTCAGATGCTGGATGGAATGTGCAACCTTCAGTCATTAGACTGGACAGAGCTACAAGGGTAGAGCACATTGTTGGGTTCCAAAGATAGTGTCGTCTGCGCTGCAACATATGTTTGCAGACCAGGCTGTCAATCAAAGTGCTAAGGGGTGATTAATGCCATCCTCACAGTATAGTGAGTCGCAACTTCTCTTTGAGTGTGCATGTCGCCAAGTTTAAAGGGTTACTCCTATCATCATAAATGGGTTATAATTGCAAAGTGGTTGTAAAAAAAAACAATTTTAGCAATTTACTTGTCTTTAAAAATTCTGGTGTTTTTCAGAGTAGAGGGATTTTTAATTTTATGGTTTTATTAGTTGTAGCGTGCTACTTAGGTTACTGGCCCAACACTGCAATCTATAAGTTGAATTTTGTGAAGGCAATGAGGATTGGCCACATTGTTGTTAGAAAAACCACCTACTTAATTCGATAACTAATTTATTACTTGAAAATGTAAGCAAAATATAAATTTAGTATGGGATATTTCCCCAAATTAGAAGATGTTCACAGAGATCATATAAATAGAGCCCTTTCCTTTTAAATTTCTTCTGATGAACAATGAAAATATAAAGTACATTACAACCAAAAAAGTAATAAAGCAGATGTTATTCTGCTTTGCAGTTCTGTGTAATGCCAGGAAAATTACATTTTTGTTATAAGTTTCACTGAATTGTTCTTGACATAAAATAATTTATGATTGATTATGGTTTTAAGCTGCTGAGATTTACTTATCAAACTTGTGAATATATGAGTTTCCATGAAAGTTCCCATAGTAAATCCCTTTTTTTCTTACTAGAGGGCTGACATTTTTGTTTGCATGTTTTGAGAAGTTATTTAAAATGTGTACACAACTATAGCCAAAACTGACAGAAAGTATTACAATTAGTGTTGAGCATTCGGATACCGCAAGTATCGGGTATCGGCCGATACTTGCGGGTATCGGAATTCCGATACCGAGATCCGATACTTTTGTGGTATCGGGTATCGGTATCGAAACAACATTAATGTAAAAATGTGTAAAAGAGAGAATTAAAATAAAAAAATATTGCTATACTCACCTCTCCGACGCAGCCTGGACCTCAGCGAGGGAACCGGCAGCGTTGTTTGCTTAAAATTCGCGCTTTTCCTTCCTTACGTGAAGTCCCGGCTTGTGATTGGTCGCGTGCCGCCCATGTGGCCGCGACACGACCAATCACAGCAAGCCGTGACGTAATTTTAGGTCCTTCAGGATTTTAAAATTACGTTCTGGCTTGTGATTGGTCGCGTCGCGGTCACATGGGCGACGCGACCAATCACAAGCCGGGACTTTACGTAAGGAAGGAAAAGCGCGAATTTTAAGCAAAGAACGCTGCCGGTTCCCTCGGTGAGGTCCAGGCTGCGTCGGAGAGGTGAGTATAGCAATATTTTTTATTTTAATTCTTTCTTTTACACATTTATATGGATCCCAGGGCCTGAAGGAGAGTTTCCTCTCCTTCAGACCCTGGGAACCATCAGGAATACCGTCCGATACTTGAGTCCCATTGACTTGTATTGGTATCGGGTATCGGTATCGGATTGGATCCGATACTTTGCCGGTATCGGCCGATACTTTCCGATACCGATACTTTCAAGTATCGGACGGTATCGCTCAACACTAATTACAATATAATAAAAAATACACAAAATATACAGTACAGACCAAAAGTTTGGACACATCTTCTCATTTAAAGATTTTTCTGTATTTTCATGACTATGAAAATTGTACATTCATACTGAAGGCATCAAAACTATGAATTATCACATGTGGAATTATATACTTCACAAAATAGTGTGAAACAACTGAAATTATGTCTTATATTCTAGGTTCTTCAAAGTAGCCACCTTTTGCTTTGATGACTGCTTTGCACACTCTTGGCATTCTCTTGATGAGCTTCAAGAGGTAGCCTCCAGGAATGGTCTTCCAATAAGCATGAAGGAGTCCCCAGAGATGCTTAGCACTTGTTGGCCCTTTTGCCTTCACTCTGCGGTCCAGCTCACCCCAAACCATCTCGATTGGGTTCAGGTCTGGTGACTGTGGAGGCCAGGTCATCTGGCGTAGCACCTCATCACTCTCCTTCTTGGTCAAATAGCCCTTACACAGCCTGGAGGTGTGTTTGGGGTCATTGTCCTGTTGAAAAATAAATGATGGTCCAACTAAACGCAAACCGGATAGAATAGCATGCTGCTGCAAGATGCTCTGGTAGCCATGCTGGTTCAGTATGCCTTCAATTTTAAATAAATTCCCAACAGTGTCACCAGCAAAGCACCCCCACACCATCACACCTCCTCCTCCATGCTTCACGGTGGGAACCAGGCAGGTAGAGTCCATCCGTTCAACTTTTCTGTCGCACAAAGACACAGTGGTTGGAACCAAAGATCTCAAATTTGGACTCATCAGACCAAAACACAGATTTCCACTGGTCTAATGTCCATTCCTTGTGTTCTTTAGCCCAAACAAGTCTCTTCTGCTTGTTGCCTGTCCTTAGCAATGGTTTCCTAGCAGCTATTTTACCATGAAGGCCTGCTGCACAAAGTCTCCTCGTAACAGTTGTTGTAGAGATGTGTCTGCTGCTAGAACTCTGTGTGGCATTGACCTGGTCTCTAATCTGAACTGCTGTTTACCTGCGATTTCTGAGGCTGGTGACTCGGATAAACTTATCCGCAGAAGCAGAGGTGACTCTTGGTCTTCCTTTCCTTGGGCGGTCCTCATGTGAGGAAGTTTCTTTGTAGCGCTTGATGGTTTTTGCAACTGCACTTGGGGACACTTTCAAAGTTTTCCCAATTTTTCCTACTGACCGACCTTCATTTCTTAAAGTAATGATGGCCACTCATTTTTCTTTACTTAGCTGCTTTTTTCTTGCCATAATACAATTTCTAACAGTCTATTCAGTAGGGCTATCAGCTGTGTATCCACCAGACTTCTGCACAACACAACTGATGATCCCAACACCATTTATAAGGCAAGAAATTCCACTTATTAAACACCTGACAGGGCACACCTGTGAAGTGAAAACGATTCCCGGTGACTACCTCTTGAAGCTCATCAAGAGAATGCCAAGAGTGTGCAAAGCAGTCATCAAAGCCAAAGGTGGCTACTTTGAAGAACCTAGAATATAAGACATAATTTCAGTTGTTTCACACTTTTTTGTTACATATATAATTCCACATGTGTTCATTCATAGTTTTTATGCCTTCAGTGTGAATGTACAATTTTCATAGTCATGAAAATACAGAAAAATCTTTAAATGAGAAGGTGTGTCCAAACTTTTGGTCTGTTCTGTACTTACAGAAGGCAAACTGGAATTTAAGTCAAAGTTATTTCATTTCCTGGACTCGTGAAAAGGTTGTCCACTACGTTACAATACCTAATAATTGACCCCACTGTGGTGGAGAAATGAAAAATAAAAATGGATATTACCTCCAGGACCAATGCTGCACCTCTGCAGAAACAGTGGGGCAGATTTTCTGTTGGAGATTTATCAAGCTAAATGCACCAGAATTCTGCCATAACATACTTCAAAATGTGTCTTTCATGATTCATGCTATTTTATTGCTTTAGACACTTTTTTGTACCTTGACCAACAAAGCTGTGTACCAGATTTATCAAACAGCATACATTTTTATAAATCTGACATACAAAGACTAGTTAGATTCTTAGAAAGTATTGATGTCACACTATCTAATTTTTAAGCACTACAAACTTAGACTAGCCAGTCTTAAAATTGTCAGATGTATCAAATTATAGGTGAATAATGGCGATCACGTGACAGGGGACCATAAAATCTGACCCTGGTCATGTTCTCCAGGGTCTCAGCTGCCCCCGGTAGTCAAGACCCCAGAGTTTTTCCAAAGCTGGGGGGGGCGCTATACCCTTATTTCTGAGCGCCATTAAAAAGCGTCACTGAGGAATAAGTACCTTTAACTGCCGCTGTCAAAAGGCGTATTGGCGATTGTTAAGGGGTTAGTTTTACCAAGCTAATTTCATATAAAGCAAATTCAAGGATTTTTGGAGTAAGAACCTGAAGTATCTTGTAGGGATTCATTCACTCTGGTAGGCATTAGACATTAAGTGGCATACACACAGGCAACGCAGTTTTTATTGCTTTCCACAGGTTGCACAGCACCAAAATAACAAAATCATAAACATAAACCCGTAGCCTTGTCCAGAAGTTAACTAAACAGGACAGACCCTGGCTACTCATACACTGCTGAGCTAGCCCCAGCTCGGTCAAACAAAACAGCTATTATCCAAAGCAGCCACTGATACTTGTAGTTCTCTCCACATGGCATGTGCAGACTCTTCTCAGAGAAGGATTCTGGCCTGTCTCTCTTTTCAGCTTCAAGACACATCCAGTCTGGTCAGCTTCCATGAGCTGTCTGCCTTAGATGAACACCTAGCTTGGTTATATGCAGAGCTAGTCAGGTGCACTAATCAAAGCCTGCAGAGCTAGGATCAATACCCTACCTAACATTGCTGCAACGTTTAGAATCTCCCCATGAGAAACAAGAATATGCAGTATCTTTATAATATCATAGGTGACCTTCATTAGCTAACTATTGGATGAGTGACTGACTATTGATGGCTGAAATTAACATTATTACTTGTAATTAAAATATAGTGCAAAATTAATTTGGACCTTTCACCATTTTTTGAATTAAGAACTGCAACAAAAAGTTGCCTAATATTCATCTAGTCCATATTCCATTGAATCTACTTTGTATTACATCTGGACTTTCCTAACTAGTGTCTCCCAAGACTTATTATTTTTCTGCAGACTTTATGCTAATTATTTACATAGATGCACAGGCATCAAACACTCCTGAGAAGCTGTTGCAGCTAGTTCCTTGTGCACTCGGCGATATACCATATGCTGACTCCCAGGATTGTACCTGCCCGCTGCACAATCTCCTAAGGTGTGTGACTTTGTGATGGGTTGCTAGTAGCCTGGAGAAAGCCATCTTCAAGTTATTGTGCTAAGAGGCGCTGTGTTTCTGTTTTTATTTCCCTAGCCCATTATATTCTATAAAACATTCTCTTATCTCTCTTATGTAGTTCTGAAGTGTAGGGCATAAAGAGAAAAGAAATAGATGCATACAACTTATCACCACAGACAGGATTGCAGTGAAAGATAACATCCATACAATAGATAACAAAGCATCAAACGTTTATCAGTAGGTGACTTCTGCACAGAAGTGCTTAAAAAAATCATTCTTAGGCCATGTGCACACGTTCAGTATTTTTCGCGTTTTTTTCGCTATAAAAACGTGATAAATACGCGAAAAAACCGCTTACATATGCCTCCTATTATTTACAGTGTATTCCGCATTTCTTGTGCAAATGTTGCATTTTTTTCCGCGAAAAAATCGCATCGTGGAAAAAAAAGCAACATGTTCATTAAATTTGCGGAATTGCGGGGATTCCGCACACCTAGCAATGCATTGATCTGCTTACTTCCCGCACGGGGCTGTGCCCACCATGCGGGAAGTAAGCAGATTATGTGCGGTTGGTACCCAGGGTGGAGGAGAGGAGACTCTCCTCCACGGACTGGGCACCATATAATTGGTAAAAAAAAATTATTAAAATAAAAAATAGTCATATACTCACCCTCTGATGGCCCCCGTAGTCTTCCCGCCTCTCAGGTGCACGCTGCCGCTTCGGTTCCTATAGCTGGTGTGTGGTGAAGGACCTGCGATGACGTCGCGGTCTTGTGATTGGTCGCGAGACCGGTCATGTGACCGCTCACGTGACCACGACGTCATCGAAGGTCCTGCACACACACACCATCTATAGGAACGGACGCCGCTGAGGAGATCGGCTGTCTGCAGAGGGTGAGTATAACCATTTTTTTTATTTTTTTTATTATTTTTAAACATTCTATCTTTTACTATTGATGCTGCATAGGCAGCATCTATAGTAAAAAGTTGGTCACACTTGTCAAACACTATGTTTGACAAGTGTGACCAACCTGTCAGTCAGTTTTCCAAGCGATGCTACAGATCGCTTGGAAAACTTTAGCATTCTGCAAGCTAATTTCGCTTGCAAAATGCTAAAAAATCCGCGAAAAAAACGGGAAAAAAACGCAAAAAAAAAAAATGTGGATTTCTTGCAGAAAATTGCCGGTTTTCTTCAGGAAATTTCTGCAAGAAATCCTGACGTGTGCACATACCCTTAGGGTTCAAAGGGGTCAATGAATATTTCCAGTGTATTGATTTCCATATCCTTCTATAAATCTACTATCAGAATCAAAAACAAAAATATAAAAAAATAAGGATATGTGCCAGCATTGGATTTTTGCAAGTAAAAAGGTGATCATTCCCTTAGGGTATGGTCCCGCAATATGGTAGGTTTATGCAGCCGAAAATCACACAAACTACGGGGGCAAATGAGGGCACAAGTTTGCATCAACACTGAGGTATTAATGGCATACTCATTATAACTTACACATTGCTGCACCATGGTACCCTGCTCTTTAAAGTGGTTGTTCTCTACCCCTTCTGAATCCCCATCTTCTCCCTAGTGAAATAATAACACCTATACCATATCCAGGGTTATAGATGTTTCAGCGGGGTCGGCATTTGCTCTTTTGGGGCCAATTATTGCCAGCTCTATTCTCCTATCCTACGGATGTCATTGATATCTGGAGGCAGTGAGAGAGCAGCAGCAGCTCTCATTTCCTCCGGATGTCTTGATTCTTCATACTAAACCCGGTGATACCAAAAACGTATAGTTTTTTACTCTATTAGTGGCTAAAAAAATAATGAGCTTTTTATAAAAAAAATATGGTTTGTGCTGCCTTTTTCTGAAAACCTGTTTTTTTTAATTTTTCAGTCAATGGAGCTATGTGAGGGCTTGTTTTTTTCGTGTGGCAAGCTGATGTTTTTTTTCTTATTTCACTTTTTGGAATACAGGCAGATATAGATTTGATTGCTTGTTACTGAATTTTTTGCAATGGTTCACCAGAAAACCAGCTATTCTGCTAATTAGATTTTTCTGCCTCTGCATCGTTTACAGATTGGGACAATTCATTTTATATTATGATAGATTGCATTTTAAGAACGCTAGGATACAATTTATTTTTATTTTTACTTAGGGTAAAAAGGGGGTTGTTCAGATTTTTTAGTTTTAACTATTTTTTTAGTCATCATAAGTGACTTGAAGCTCCAGTTCTTTGATCACTTTCACTATACAGAGCAATACTTCATTATTGGTAATGTCTCCTATGACACCCGATCTAATTTACATGACAAGCACGGGGAGCCTTCAGCCAAACCGAGGTTGTCATTGCAATCCATAGGCTGCTCACGATTCACGGTAGTGTTCATTAAAGCTGATAAAGACAGTAATCAGCGCTGTAATATAGTGTCCATCTGTCCATCTGTCCTACATGGAGTGGGCTCCATGTTCCATAATGTATAGTGGGGGGAAATAGGTATTTGATCCCTTGCTGATTTTGTAAGAATATCAAAAATATAATCCAGAAAATCACATTGAATAAATTCTATAAATTTATTTGCATTTTGCAGTGAGAAATAAGTATTTGATCCCCTAACAAATATTAAGCGTTCTGGCTCCTACAGACCAGTTAGATGCTCCTAATCAACTCATTACCTGCATTAACCCCTTAACGACCAGAGGTATCTTTGTTTTTGAATTTTCATTTTTTGCTCTCCTTTTTCCCCAAGCCATTACCTTTTTATTTTTTGGTCAATATGGCCATGTGAGGGCTTATTGTTTGTTGAAAGAGTTGAATTTTTGAACGACACCATTGATTTTAACATATCTGTACTGGAAAATGGGAAAAAAATTCAGAGTGGGGTGAAATTGCAAAAAAAGTGCAATCCCACAGTTATTTTTTGTTTTGCTTTTTAGCTATGTTCACTAAATGCTAAAACTTATCTGCCATCATGATTCTCCAGCTCATTACGAGTTCATAGACACCAAACATGTCTAGGTTATTTTTTATCTAAGTGGTGAAAAAAAATTCCCCAAAAAATATAAAATTGCGCCAATTTCCGATACCTGTAGTGTCTCCATTTTTCGTAATCTCGGGTTGGGTGAGGGCTTATTTTTTGCATGCTGAGCTGACATTATTAATTATACCATTTTGGTGCAGATACGATCTTTTTATCGCCCGTTATTGCATTTTAATGCAATGTTGCAGCAACCAAAAAAGCGCAATTTTGGTGTTTTGACTTTTTTTCTTGCTACGCTATTTAACAATCAAGTTAATCCTTTTTTTTATTGATAGATCGGGCAATTCTGAACGCGGTGATACCAAATATGTGTATGTTTGATTTTTTTTTTTTTTTTTTTTGGGTAAATATATTTTTATTAAAGAGAAGAGAATTTTGCAAGAAAAACAGTAGTTGAAAACTACGACAATGATCAAAGTACTTTTTCTTATAATATACAATTCGAGAAGAGTAACACAAAAAATACTCGTTCACAAACCTTGCATAAATCTTATATAAAAGAAAGAAAAGAAAAAAAAAATTAGAGGGAGTAAACCCTCTAGAATGACTACGGTAACTTTAACATATAAGCAATAACTCCTTGCCCCCGCAACAGGCGAGGACTTTCATTACCGTGAATAAAAGAAAGCATACCTAAAATCAGTGCGCCCATGTCCCCTAGAGCGAGACATGCACGCAAATAGAAACATTATAAAAGTAACTGGTAAATCATGGTACAGACCTATCACACCGAGCTGGTGGAAGGTGAACAGCTCACCCAGGGGGGAGATAGAAAGAGGAGGAAATAGAGGGGGGAGCCCAAGTAGGTTGGGCTCAAGAAAAGAAATATAAAATGAGAACACGAAAAGAAGAGTAGCTTAGTAATCGACTGTAGAATAGACAGGTGTATTCAGGTAAACAGGTCAGGAAACGAGCAGAATCTTTAAATAGAATCCATTCAGTCCAGATAACTAAAAAGGAGACCCTTGTCTGTGAAAGGTCTGCATTAATTTCCTCCATCCTAAAGATGGTTTCAAATTCTGAAAACCACTCCACAACATCGGGGGGAACCGGGTCTCGCCATCGGCGGGGGATCACCGTCCAAGCAGCCGCTAGGCAAAATTTAAGGATGTCCTTTTTTTGGGATCCCACCGAACCGGGAATCATGGAGAGCAATGCAATCTCCAGAGTACCAGTGATGTGCTTGCCTGTGATCAAACCATAATTTCGGAACACTTGGTCCCAGAATGTTCTAATCAAGGGGCAGCCCCACCAGATATGCAAAAGGGAGCCAATGCCCTTTCCACACCTCCAGCAGCAGTTTGAAATTGAGGGAGAAAATTTGTGTAACCTGTCAGGTGTGAGGTACCACCTATATTGCAGTTTATACCCCTTCTCCGAGGTCTCACTGGAACTCGGGAGTTTATGGTTCATCAGGAAGCAACGCTCCCATTCCTCATCCGACAAAGTCCGCCCTAAATCCTTCTCCCAAGCAAACTGGAAATAGAGCCTTGCGTCAGAGTCAGGTGTTGAAAAAATTGAGTAGAGGGAAGAGATTCCCCTGCTCGGGGCGTCTCCACCGGCAAACAACAGTTCCAAGGGAGAGAGTCTACAGTTCGAACCCCTTGGCAAATTCAAAGAGGCCAGGAAGGACCGAACCTGCAAGTACTCCCACCAAAGAAGTTTAGTGGAGGGAGATTGGGTTTGGAGGGAACAGAGGGTGGGCATCTCGCCACGCTGTAAGATATCACCAACCCGTATGTCATCCTCGTATTTCCATCCCATGAAGGCGTTCCTGTGAATGCCCGGAGGAAATGCCGGGTTGCAAAAAATAGGTGTAAGAAGGCTGGCCCCAGGAGGAGCGGACCCCTTCACACCACTGCAGTGCCATGCCCTCATAGCCTCTGAGGTTAAGAAGGAAAATCTCCCCCGTTGAAGAGCATATTGCTTTGGGATCCACTGAAGATAATGAAGAGGCAAATCGGACCATTCTTGTTCCAACTCTACCCATTTTTTAAATTTCATTTTATATTTCCAGTCCAAGAGGCGAACTAATATGGCCGCCCTGCAATAGTTTCGGAGGTTGGGTAGACCCACCCCACCAAACTGGCGTGGCCTAGATAAAACCTTGTAACTCACCCTCGGTGTTTTCCCCTTCCAGATAAAACGGGAAATCAAGGACTGTATTTTAATAAAAAACGATTTATGTTGCCAAATGGGAATCGCCTGAAAGATATAAAGAAATCTCGGCAGGATATCCATCTTAATCACCTGAATCCTACCGAGCCACGACAGCCTCAATGGGCCGTAAGACTCCAGAAGGGATCCCACCCTGTTCAAAATGACCTGATGGTTCAAAGAAAATAATTGAAGAGGATCCGAGGTGAGGTTCACCCCGAGATATGAAATCTGATCCTGTTGCCATCTAAAGGGGAAGGCACGCTTCAAGGAAGCCACCACGGAAGAAGATAGAGAAATGTTTAGGACTTCAGTTTTGGAGTAATTAATCTTGAAGTTACTTAAATCCCCGAAGGATTCGAACTCCTTCATAAGCACTGGAAAAGAGACGACTGGGTTAGAGACGAAGAGGAGGATGTCGTCGGCAAATAGGGCCGTTTTATGGTTAGAGTTTCCAACCTGAATCCCTGAGATACTGTCATTAACTCAGATAGCCTTAGCCAAATGCTCAATAACTAAAACATATAATAGGGGCGACAATGGGCAGCCTTGTCTAGTACCGTTCTGAATATAAAAACGATCGGACAAAGATCCATTAACTCTAACACGAGCTGAGGGTTTTGAATATAATGACATAATTTTCCCCAGGAAATTGGATTGTAAGCCAATATGGGTCAGAGTCTCCCGTAGAAAGTCCCAATGGACTCTATCAAAGGCCTTTTCCGCGTCAATCGACAGAAGACAAAGAGGGGACTTTTGCATCTTGGTCCTCTCAATAAGGAGAAGAGACCTGATAATGCTGTCCCGCGCCTCCCGGCCCTTGACAAAGCCCACCTGATCAAGGTCGATAATAGATGGGAGAAGTCCCGACAATCTGTCAGCCAATACCTTGGCAAATAATTTTACATCGACGTTGATCAGGGAGATTGGCCTATAACTCCCGGCCAGCAGGGGATCTTTATTAGGCTTTGGCAGAACAGAAGTATGAGCCTCTAGGGACTGGGGGGTAAAGCTATTCTCCTCAGAAATCACATTAAAGGTGAGGACCATTTGGGGAAGCAAGTCAGATAGAAGGGATTTAAAGAATAAGGGAGTGAACCCATCCGGCCCAGGACATTTAGAGGTGGACGTGGATTTAACAGCTTCTGACAGCTCCTCAGGGGTTACGTCCTTTTCCAGGACCGCCAAATCCGCCTCAGGGAGGGACGGGACCTTGATCCTATTCATATAAGATTTAATTTTATTTTTGAACGTGGTGGGATCCAAGTCAGCGAACCTGCCCCTAATGTTGTACAGGGATTTATAGAACTTTTGAAAGACCTCTAGGATCTCCTCATTACTATGGACCAGTTGGCCCTTATCATTTTTGAGTGATGAGATAAGGGTGGGACCCGATCTGGGATGAAGCAGTCGTGCTAGAGGGCGCCCACAAACATTAGCTCTTTTGTAGAAAAACCCTTTAGTTCTTTCCTTGTCACCCATAAACCGTCTATCCAGCAGGTCTTTAAGTTCAAGCCTTTTTGTAGTGAGCTCGACCAAAGTCTCAGAGGACCTCGAATTCTTATGCCTGCTTTCCAGGGTCTGAATTTGTGACAGCAAAGCGTCTATTTCCTCAGTCTGAAGTTTTTTGATCCTAGCCCCATGTTTGATTAAGGTGCCTCTCATGATGCACTTCAGTGCTTCCCATTTAATTGCCTGAGGTGTGGGATCTGACGCATGAGTATGGGCGAACGCTGCAATGTCAAATTTCAAATCACTCAAACAGGTGGTGTCTCGTAAAAGGTTGCCATTCAATTTCCATGAGAATTTTTTCATAGCCAGCCCGGGTATCTCCAAGGATAGAAAAATAGGGCAATGATCCGATTGAACCATATTACCAATTTTGGCATCAGGCCTCCAAGATAAGACCCCCCTGCTGACCAGAAAAAGGTCAATTCTGCTGTAGGAGTTATGTGGAGTAGAATAAAAAGTATAATCCTTACCTCTAGGATTGAGGATTCTCCAAACATCTATCAGATGTAGTTTAAGTAAGAATTTTTGTAAGGCTCTCACCTTTCTCGATGGGACCGCCCCCCGACCAGAGGAGGTATCTAGTTTGGGATCAAAGACAAAGTTAAAATCACCACCTATCACAACCTGGCCCTCCGCAAATGAAGACAGTTTCAACAATAGAGACTTGCAGACCTTAGGCTGTTCCCGGTTTGGGAGATACCAGTTAACTAGGGTCAGGATCCATTCAGCAACTTTAACTTTCATAAAAATATAGCGTCCCCCTTCATCTATGACCATGTCTATCAATATGATATTCAAATTCTTACAAAAGGCTATTGAGACACCTTTTGTCCTCGATTCGGGGTTGGAACTATGGGACCATCTATCATAAAGTTTACCCCCGACAACTGGTATCCGGTCAGCTCTAAAATGAGTTTTTTGAAGAAAAAGTATCTGAACCCCTAGCTTGTGCATATCTGAAAGTATGTGGCTTAGTTTTTGGGGAGTATTGAATCCCCGTACATTTAGGGAACCAAATTTTAAGGAACCCATTTTTCAATAGAACGTCGAGTACCCAACCGTTAGGCCCCAAAAAGGGGTTATCCTGCCACCTGAGAGATGAGAGCAGAAAACAAGACGCAGCAAATTAGTAGAAAAAGAAGAGAAAAAGAGTAGGCAAATATAGAAGAAAATAGGAATGTAGCAGAAAATTGTACCCCTGGGGGAGCTGAAAATTAAAAACTCTTACTTAAGATATGGGGTATAGTCGTTTCACGAATATCACGGTTTGGACCAACCGTATAACCCCTTAACGGGTCGTGTCCTTTCCACTGAAGAAAGGAAGAAAGTCAAAACAATATATAACAAAATAAATCATATACCGACGGATTCGATAAACAATATAGCTGTATAACACCATGTTCCCCGGCGAACTTCCCTGAGACAAAAAAAATACACAAAATTACCCAGTACAACCGAACTACCAGAGGGGGAGGGAAAGGGAGAAGAAAAAGGGGGGGGGGGAAGGGGTAATCAAAGGAGAGGAGAGGGAGGGGGAAGAATAAGAAGGGGGAAGGAAGAGAATGGAATAGTGGAGAGGGAAGGGAAAATGACCAAGGGAAAAGAGCAAAGCATATATCATCAACACGGCCATTACTGCCTAAAGCTAGACCAAAGACCTAAGGGTCTGCAACCGACTCAACCAAAAATACTGGACGCTTGCATATCAGCCGTCTTCAGATACATCATTACAGTTCTGTCCTCTACCACAAGATCTAGTGCGGCCTCTTCCACGGTTGCGACGCGCCCTCTTTCGGCGCTGTGGCATAGTGCCCATATCCTGACCAACGGGATAAGGCCAGTCAGGGAATTGTAGGCCCGGATCCTCGAGGTTCAGAAGGGAGAGAAATGAACGATGCTCCCTGGGGTGAGATAAGGACACCATCTGGGTTCCCCGCCGAACCTGAAGGCGGAACGGATATCCCCAAGAATAGGGGATCTGGCTCTGGCGAAGGAGGTTAAGTAGAGGTCGCAGAGCTCTCCTCTTTTGGAGGGTTCTCTGTGACAGATCCGAGAGGAACTGTAATTGGCAATCTTGGAAACGGATCTCCTGGGTCTTTCTGGAACAGTTGAGGATTTCTTCCTTCACTTGGTACCTATGAAAACGACAAATCACGTCTCTAGGCAGACCTCCATCCTCAGGGGGAGGACCCAGCGACCTATGAGCTCTGTCAAATTCAATACCCGACTCTGGGGCAGTGTTCCTAACGGAATTGAACAAAGCTTGAAGAGTCGCAGTTAGGTCACTGGCTTGGACTGATTCAGGTAGACCCCTCACTCTCAGATTTTGCCTTCTCTCCCGATTCTCCAAGTCCTCCATA
Organism: Ranitomeya variabilis; assembly: GCF_051348905.1. Taxonomy (NCBI): domain Eukaryota; kingdom Metazoa; phylum Chordata; class Amphibia; order Anura; family Dendrobatidae; genus Ranitomeya; species Ranitomeya variabilis. Next base: position 437,780,209 of record NC_135232.1, on the reverse strand, counting down.
TGGTCTAGAAAGCTCTCAAAGGTGGACGTCTGGGCTGACAGTTTATCCTCAAGGGCTAGGATCTTGCTGGAGAGATTTTCCACAGTAGTGTCAGTAAGTGTGACTCTGCCCGCTAGAGCTGAGACGTCCCCTCTCAGGGCCATTGTTTCAGCTTTAAAGGAGTTCTCCACCCTGGAGATAAAGCCCTCAAGTTCCTCTTTAGTTGGAACGTTGCTAATACGGGCCTTAAAAGCTTCCCACATGTCTGGGTCAGGGCTATCTTGTGGCCGCATATTTGGTAAAATAGGGGAACCACTGGGGCCTCCACTGATGGTCGGCTCCACTCGTCGTTCACCCCCTGTGGCTTCTGTGGGGTGATTTAGTAGAGGGGGGAGATAACCTGCTCCACAGCCCGGTTTCTGAATAGAGAGTTGTTGAAGCACCCCCTCTGCAGGTGTAAGTGGCCGAGGTGACAGGCTAGGGGGCAGCTGAGTCTCCTGCAGCACAGGCCACTCAGTTTGGGAGGGGTAGAGATCAGCTCTCTGTGTCCAGGACCTCACCGCTTCTCCCTCTGTTTGTACAGTCTCATGATCCGAGCCCCCACCATCCTCCCTCTCCCCTGCGGTACCTTCATCTGAGACCCCCTGCAGGGGGGCCTCCAGGGGCCTCTCCTGAGTAAACAGTCTGGTGACAGATGCTCTGGCAACCTCAGTGCAGGCCTGCAGTGTCTTCTTCTCTCTCTGTTTGTTTTTTCCTCATGTGTAGTGCTGCAGGGCTTGGGGGAGGGATCAGTCATCTTAGGGTACCGTCACACATTGCCATTTTCATCGCTACGACGGCACGATTCGTGACGTTGCAGCGTCGTATAAGTATCGCTCCAGCGTCGTATACTGCGGTCACACGGTGCAATACACGGCGCTGGAGCGATAATTTCATGACGTATTTGCGATGTAGAAGCCGTTGGTTACTGTGCGCACATCGTTTACAACCTGTGTCACACGATGCAATCATGCCGCCACAGCGGGACACTAGACGACGAAAGAAAGTTTCAAACGATCTGCTACGACGTACGATTCTCAGCGGGGATCCGGATCGCAGTAGCGTGTCAGACACAGCGATATCGTAAATGCATCGCTGGAACGTCACGAATCGTGCCGTTGTAGCGATCAAAATTGCACTGTGTGACGGTACCCTTAGGATCAGTGCAGCTCCAAGGCCCCTTCCCAGAGCTTCTTAAAAAGCGAGATATACTTGCAGAGAACTCCACAGGGGGTCCAGAAGGGGTGTTGGGGCGTGCAGGCCTCCGTTTAGCAGGCATAGACTCCGGTAAAGTCAGTTTCTGGGCTGTTGCAGGGCTTTATTCGGCTGGGGAAGTAGGAGCTCAGGGACTAGCAGCCTTCCTCCATTATGGCCAGGACACGCCTCCATGTTTGATTTTTTTTATTGTTTTATTTTGAATGGGGCAAAAGGGGGGTGGTCTGAACGTTAATTTAAAAAAATATATATATTTTAAAAAAACAAACATTTTTTTAACTTTTGGCATGCTTCAATAGTCTCCATGGGAGTCTAGAAGCTGCCATAACCTGATTGCCTCTACTACATACAGCCGATGATCAGGTAGCCTGTATGTAGCAGAATTACTCACTTGCTATGAGTGCCGACCACCGGGCGGTGCTCATAGCAATCTGGCAGTGACAACCATAGAGATCTGTAGGAAAGGTCTGGTTGTCATGCCAACCCATTGGTGACCCGCGATCACATGGAAAGGGGCATTGATGGGTGGATTTCCAGCACGATTGCCAGAAGCGCATGTTAAATGCCGCTGTCAGAGTTTGACAGCAGCATTTACCATGTTAATAGCCACTGGTAGATCTCGATTCCACCCACAGCTGACATGTGCCCGGGAAAGAAGTGGGCTCACCGCCGGAGCCCACATCAAAGGTAGGGAGTCCGACATCTGTGTACTATTATGCTCGATGTTAGAAAGGGGTTAAAGACAGCTGTCTTGCATAGTCACCTTTATGAAAGACTCCTGTCCACAAACTCAGTTAATCAATCAGACTCTAACCTCTACAACATGAGCAAGACCAAAAAGCTTTATAAGGATGTCAGAGACAAGATCATAGACCTGCACGAAGCTGGAATGGGCTACAAAAGCATAAGTAAGAAGCTGGGTGAGAAGGAGACAACTGTTGGTGCAATAGTAAGAAAATGGAAGAAATACAAAATGGCTGTCAATCAACATCGATCAGGTGCACCAAAATCTCACCTCGTGTGGTATCCTCAATCATGAGGAAGGTGAGAGATCAGTCTAAAAAAACTACACAGGGGGGACTTGTTAATGAGTTCAAGGCAGCTGGGACCACAGTCACCAAGAAAACCATTGGTAACACATTATGTCGTAAAGGTTTAAAATCCTGCAGTGCCCGCGATGTCCCCCTGCTCAAGAAGGCACATGTGCAGGCCCATCTTAAGTTTGCCAATGAACACCTGGATGATTCTGTGAGTGATTGGGAGAAGGTGCTGTGGTCAGATGAAACAAAATTGAGGTCTTTGGCATTAACTCAACTCGCCGTGTTTGGAGGAAGAGGAATTCTGCCTATGACCCAAAGAAAACCGTCCCCACTGTCAAGCATGGAGTTGGAAACATGTTTTGGGGGTTGTTTCTCTGCTAAGGGCACAGGACTACTTAAACGCATCAATGGGAGAATGGATGAAGCCATGTACGATAAAATCCAGAGTGAAAACCTCCTTCCCTCTGCCAGGACATTAAAAATGGGTGACGGCTGTGTCTTCCATCAAGAAAATGACCCAAAACATACAGCCAAGGCAACAAAGGAGTGGCTCAAAAAGAAGCATATGAAGGTCATGGAGTGGCCTTGCCAGTCTCCAGACCTTAATCCCATAGAAAACTTATGGAGGGATTTGAAGCTCCGAGTTGCCAAGCGACAACCTCAAAATCTTAATGATTTAGAGATGATCTGCAAAGATGAATAGACCAAAATTATTCCTGACATGTGCACAAACCTCATTATTAACTACAAAAAACATCTGACTGCTGTGCTTGCCAACAAGGGTTCTGCCACTAATTCTTGTTTGCCAGAGGGATAAAATATTTATTTCTCACTGCAAAATGCAAATAAATTTATATAATTAATGCAATGTGATTTTTCTGGATTTTATTTTTGATATTCTGTCTCTCAATGTTAAAAATAACCTACCCTTAAAATGATAGACTGTTTATTATATATATATTACTGGGCAAACTTACAAAATCAGCAAGGGATGAAATACTTATTTGCCCCACTGTAAATATCCATCATGGATAATTAAAGGTGTTGAGATGATGTAGTATACCTTCATTCCGGATTCTTTTTATTGTTTATTTGTTTCCTAAATGCACAGTTAAGTCGTCATTAAAAATGTTCTACCATTTTACTTCTGCAATCATCTGCGTTTGTTTTTATCTAGCTGAGTGCTCTGCAAACATATTACAAATCCATCATAGTTTCTGCTCCTGATTCTTCTCTGTTAGCGGTAACAGTAGTGAGTGGGATGAGTTTGTACACAGAGCTTCACCGTGCGGAGAAGGCAGAAAGCATCAACAGTATTTGAAAGGGCAGAAAAAACAGTCTATGCATTTAATACATGAAGAAGAATATATTATTGGAGTTATGCTGATACATAAGCTAATGACGGAAACAGCATTACGGATATACACAGAGCTCACGTTCAGCCTACATTACCGGCAGAGACACTCCCACAAAAGAGAAATCTGAAACTTGTATTAGGCAGAAAATTACGTATTGGAGTCTGAAAACCAATGAAGAAATGAAAATTGCAGACTACAGCAATGCAATTTTGTTAACTAGTGGTAATCACTTTAATGATGCAGTCGTGTTCTCATGCTCTGCTCAGTTTGAGCCAGCTGGCGTGGAGAGCGGTCGCATCAATGAGGTGACTGCTATCCTAACATCCAGATTGTAGAGGAAGATAGCCATTAATGGATTATTGTCAGAAAGGTGAGTATTACTTTGCTTTTATATTTTAATGTTTGGTGAATAAATGGGTAAAAGAGGGTCTGGGAGTTTTTGTTTCCGTTAAAGGACTTTGTATCTGCCTTTATTTAATTTGACTATGGGTTTAGTAATAGGTGTATCTTTTAGACACTTCTCCATTACTAACCCATGGGCTAGATGTCAGCAGCCATAAAACAGTTGACATCGACCCCACAACTATTACCCCACTTGCAAATGTACCAGGGCAAGTGAGATGAGCGAGGAAAAGCTTCAGAATTGGCGCATCTAATAGATGCACTTTTTCTGGGGTGGCTGCAGGCTGTCATTTTTAGGCTGGGGAGGACCAATATCCATTGCCTCTTTCCACTCAGAGAATACTAGCCCCCAGCTGTCTGCTTTAGCTTGGCTGTTTGTCAATAATAGGGGGGAATATTTTTTAAATTATTTAAAAAAATGGTGTGGGGACCTCTCTGTGTTTGAAAGCCAGCCAAGATAAAGCTGACAGCAAAGTTATGCAGCTGTTATCTTTATCAGCGCTGGTTAGCAAGAATAGAGGGGAGTGACTAACACATTTTTAAAAATTGTATTTATTTATTGCACAGCTGCCAGCTGGTGAATATTCTCATCATTGTACGCTGCTATCAGTGAGATCCGGCGTGTGATGATGAGAGTAGTACGCTCATCAGCCGACACCTATGGCCGGTGGTAAGTAACTTACTGACCATCAGAACCCGTGTTTCTCATACTGTCACAGATGAAAGCGTGGGAAACGGTGGGTGTTTGGGCCCCCCATTCATTTGAATAATTTTCGAGTTTGTATATCGTTCTGGTATCCGAACCAAACTTTTTAAAATTTTCAGATGGACCTGAACATCCCCGGGTCTGCCAATCACTCATGCTGACCTTTTGGTTGTCACCGTAAATTACTGAAAAATTATATATATATCGTTGTGTTTGAAAGCAAAAGCAACGATACCAGCGATATTTTACACTGGTAACCAGGGTAAACATCGGGTTGCTAAGCGCAGGGCCGCGCTTAGTAACCCGATGTTTACCCTGGTTACCAGCGTAAAAGTAAAAAAAACAAACAGTACATGCTCACCTGCGCGTCCCCCAGCGTCTGCTTCCTGACACTGACTGAGCTCCGGCCCTAACAGCACAGCGGTGACGTCACCGCTGTGCTTTCACTTTCACTTTAGGGCCGGTGCTCAGTAAGTGTCAGGAAGCAGACGCTGGGGGACGCGCAGGTGAGTATGTGCTGTTTGTTTTTTTTACTTTTACGCTGGTAACCAGGGTAAACATCGGGTTACTAAGCGCGGCCCTGCGCTTAGCAACCCGATGTTTACCCTGGTTACCAGTGTAAAATATCGCTGGTATCGTTGCTTTTGCTTTCAAACACAACGATACACGGCGATCGGACGACCAAATAAAGTTCTGGACTTTATTCAGCGACCAGCAACATCACAGCAGGATCCTGATCGCTGCTGCGTGTCAAACGAAACGATATCGCTAGCCAGGACGCTGCAACGTCACGGATCGCTAGCGATATCGTTTCGTGTGAAGGTACCTTTACCTTATTTTGCGTGCTATAAAATGCACCCGACCACAAAGACGCATCCAAAATTTTGAGGAGGGAAATAGAAAAAAATGTTTTTAAAAAAATGGTGATGCATCTTATAGTCCAATTTTATGGTAGCTTTCCAGGAGTGGGTGTGGCTGTGGTGGAGTGGGGTCACAGGAAGCAGGGTTGTTGCTGCACGAAGCTGGCACCGACAGGAGTGGGTTGCTACTGCAGGTCCCGGGCTGGGAGGAGGGAGTGTCCCGATGCTGCAAAGCTGTGGACCCTTGGCTGTCTGAATATGTCGGTGCTGAGCAGAGTCCCTGCACTTCCCAATTGATGTTCCCTGCACTTCAGGAAAATGGCCACCAAAGGTGGCTCATATGCAGTTTGAGATCTCTGCTCCCAAGATCTCATTCTGTGCATGCGCCGGCGGCCATTTTCCCGATGTCCACCGCAGTGAAAACGATGATAAGTGCGGGGACTCTGCTGACATTTTCAGACAGCCCGGAGCCCGCCGCAGCCTTGCAGGGCCGAGCACCCCCTACTCCCAGCAGTACTGCCTCACTCTTGCCACTACTGCAGCAACAACCCTGCCTTCTGTAACCCCGCTCCACCGCAGCCTCTCTCTCTCTCTCTCTGATAAGCTACATTCAGATTATTTATTTATTTTACTCACTTATATAGCACCATTAATTCCACAGCACTGCACAGACATCATCACTGTCCCCATTGGGGCTCACAATCTAAATTTTATATTAGTATGTCTTTGGAGTGTATAGGAAACCAGAGAACCCAGAGGAAACCCATACAAACACAGGGAGAACATACAAACTCTTTGCAGATGTTGTTCTTTGCTAACCACTGAGCCACCATGCTGTGGCATGCCCATATTTTCCTCTCAAATATTTTGGGAAAAAGTGTGTCTTTTTTATATTTTAAGGTAGAAATGCTGTATAAAAGAAATGGAAACTACTGCATTTACCATCGGAAGTTTCATGTATTAAGTCACTTTACACTGTATCCCTTTAATTTATTCACCTTAAGTTCTCCTATAGTAAATAGCTGTCATCAGCCAACTGCCTGCATGGTGAAAGATGGTTGTTTGATGGGTTTTAAACTGCAATAGGTTGTATACATTGAAAAAAGCATGAAGTTGTGAGAAATAAGTCTTAAGTAATATATTTAACAATCTCTTAACTGTAAAACAGCTGCTTTTTGCAAGATCTTGGCAGGTAGCCTATGTCTTCTTTCACTATCCCTCTTCTGCTTTGAACTTCTCATGTACAGCTTGTTCTGATAAGTTTCCTAGTAAGCTTCTGTAATATATTGATTTGATGAGCAATATGCAGTACATGTTTTGTACAAATATCCATGTTTAAAGGGAATCCGTCACCAGGAAATCACCCCTGAACTATATATATATAAGTATATATATATATATATATTATATATATATATAAAAATATTTATTTATATATATAAATATATATATATATATACACACACAGTGGGTACGGAAAGTATTCAGACCCCCTTACATTTTTCACTGTTTGTTTCATTGCAGCCATTTGGTATATTCAAAAAAGTAAATTTTTTTTTCACATATGCAAAAATTTCTACATTCCTGCTTTTTTTTCAGTCAAGATGGGGTGCAGTGTGTAGATTAATGAGAAAAAAAAGAACTTTTTTGAATTGATCAAATGCATTGAAGCAAAGAGTGAAAAATTTAAAGGGGTCTGAATACTTTCCGTATCCACTGTATGTATATATATATATATATATATATATATATATATATATATATACTGGATGGTGGCCCGATTCTAACGCATCGGGTATTCTAGAATATGTATGTATGTATGCATGTACGTCTCGCTGTGAGTGGGGGTTGAATTCTGCACCAATATCCTGGCACCAATTCGGGGCCGGACCTCGCCTGTCGCTGATTGGTCGCGGCCGGCCAGGCATGACCAATGACCGAAGCGGTGTTTAAATACCGCGCCAGTATCGCTGATTGGTTGCGGCCGGCCGTGAGCTACCAATCACTGAAGCGGTGTTTAAATCCCTCGGCAATATCGCTGATTGATCGCGGCCGGCCTACTCCCCTGAAGTCAGTGCCCCCTCCATACTCCCCCCAGTCAGCGCCCGCCACCCACATAGCGTTTTAGCAGTCCGTTAAACCGACTGCATTACACCGCGGCATAACGCGATGTAACGCAGTTTGTTAACTCTGCTATTAACACTGTGTGACAAACTTTTTACTTAGCGAGACCACTAAGTCATCTGGGTAATTTCGCAATGCATCTCCGGGAACGGAAGCTGGCGGCAGCCTCGCCGCTGACGCGCATTGGTAGACGCAGGAGAGTGACAATAGCACCATTTTTTATATTTTTTATTATTTTTAACATTATATCTTTTTACTATTGATGCTGCATAGGCAGCATCAATAGAAAAAAGTCTGTCACACAGTGTTAATAGCAGCGTTAACAAACTGCGTTACACCGCGTTATGCACTGGTGTAATGCAGTCAGTTTAACGGACTGCTAGAACGCTATGTGGGCGGTGGGCGCTGACTGGGGGGAGTATGGCGCTGGCTGGCCACGACCAATCAGCAACTTGGGATTTCCGTGACAGACAGTGTCACAGGGTCCTACTCCGGTATCACACAATCAACAGAGCAAGAGAATAGTGAACAATTCCAGAACCTTTATATAGGCAAAAACACGAAAGGTCCATATAATCCATCACACAAAGGACAAAATAGTCCAGAACACGAATGCAGTTCAGATAAAAGTCCAACAATCCAGCAGACAGAGGATAAAAAATGGTCCATATGCTTCCCCTTCTCTCTGGCGTGCTGTGTTCACCTCATTCCACACAAGGCATCAAAACAATGAATTAACACATGTGGAATTATATACTTAACAAAAAAGTGTGAATCAACTGAAATTATGTCTTATATTCTAGGTTCTTCAAAGTAGCCACCTTTTGCTTTGATGACTGCTTTGCACACTCTTGGCATTCTCTTGATGAGCTTCAAGAGGTAGTCACCAGGAATGGTTTTCACTTCACAGGTGTGCCCTGTCAGGTTTAGTAAGTGGGATATCTTGCCTTATAAATGGTGTTTGGACCATCAGTTGTGTTGTGCAGAAGTCTGGTGGATACACAGCTGATAGTCCTACTGAATAGACTGTTAGAATTTGTATTTTGGCAAGAAAAAGCAGCTAAGTAAAGAAAAACGAGTGGCCATCACTACTTTAAAAAATGAAGGTCAGTCAGTCCAAAAAATTGGGAAAACTTTGAAAGTGTCCCCAAGTGCAGTGGCAAAAACCATCAAGCGCTACAAAGAAACTGGCTCACATGAGGACCGCCCCAGGAAAGGAAGACCAAGAGTCACCTCTGCTTCTAAGGATAAGTTTATCCGAGTCACCAGCCTCAGAAATCGCAGGTTAACAGCAGCTCAGATTAGAGACCAGGTCAATGCCACACATCTCTGAAACAACTGTTAAGAGGAGTCTTTGTGCAGCAGGCCTACATGGTAAAATAGCTGCTAGGAAACCACTGCTAAGGACAGGCAACAAGCAGAAGAGACTTGTTTGGGCTAAAGAACACAAGGAATGGACGTTAGACCAGTGGAAAGCTGTGCTTTGGTCTGATGAGTCCAAATTTGAGATCTTTAGGTTCCAACCACCGTGTCTTTGTGCAACGCAGAATAGGTGAACAGATGGACTCTACATGCCTAGTTCCCACCGTGAAGCATGGAGGAGGAGGTGTGATGGTGTTGGAGTGCTTTGCTGGTGACACTGTTGGGGATTTATTCAAAATTGAAGGCATACTGAACCAGCATGTCTACCACAGCATCTTGCAGTGGCATGCTATTTCATCCGATTTGCATTTAGTTGGACCATCATTTATTTTTCAACAGGACAATGACCCCAAACACACCTCCATTCTGTGTAAGGGCTATCTGACGAAGAAGGAGAGTGATAGGGTGCTACGCCAGATGACCTGGCCTCCACAGTCAATAGACCTGAACCCAATCGAGATGGTTTGGGGTGAGCTGGACCGCAGAGTGAAGGTAAAAGGGCCAACAAGTGCTAAGCATCTCTGGGAACTCCTTCAAGATTGTTGGAAGACCATTCCCGGTGACTACCTCTTGAAGCTCATCAAGAGAATGGCAAGAGTGTGCAAAGCAGTCATAAAAGCAAAAGGTGGCTGCTTTGGAGAACCTAGAATATAAGCCATATTTTCAGTTGTTTCATACTTTTTTGTTAAGTATATAATTCCACGTGTTATTTCATAGTTTTGATACCTTCAGTGTGAATGTACAATTTCATAGTCATGAAAATACAGAAAAATCTTTAAATGAGAAGGTGTGTCCAAACTTTTGTTCTGCACTGTATATATTTATAGTCTCTTTAAATCTTCTGTTGGTTTACTAGACAGATGGCATAAACGAACATGAAGGGAAAAATAATCTCAGCCCTTTGGGCAAGACAGGAAAACAAAAAAAACAAAATGCTATGACACAGTCCATATATCTGTGGGCAGTTGCCGGTTCATGAGCAACCAAGGGATAGTACAGGTTCAGTCTTTAAGCCTCAGACCATACCTTGGGGTCCAAGCTGTCATTGATGTTAGAGGGGGAAATACACGTAATTAACCCTAAGAACACATAACGTTAAAAATATACATATTAACGTATTGGGGGCCTTTTAGGCCCCACATGCACGTAATGTAGAAAAACACACTTAAATAACTTTCACAAGTTTATTTCAAAATTGCTCAATAAAATATGAATAGTGGACAAAATTTTAATTATAATTTTTCACAGAAAACACCAAAAAATCTTTTTTTTCCCAAATTTCACACAAAGACATGAAAACACACAAAAACGCATAGAAATCTATAGCAAACTAGCTGCAGCTACATTTTTATTCTAACTTTCTTTTCTATTATATTAGTCTTCCAAACAATTCTGACATGTTATTTTTCAGAAGAGTGTTCTTTGCAAACAGTTTCCTTACAAGTGGAACAATATCGCTCAGTTTTCCTCTCTATGTTTCTTGGACACATGAAACAACACTTTCGTTTTCTTTCTCTTGGCTCTGGAATAATCTGAAACTGTACTCCACACCGTTTCATTGCTTCTTTAGTTTGCTTTGGCAAGCATTTCAAGTCGCTTCGCTCTATCATGTGAGGCATTACAAGTTTATGACAAAGGTCCTTCAAGAATATGCGTCTCCTGTCCTTCCTCTGTGCATGAAATTCCGGATGAGTTTCTGTATAAATAATGAATGAATTTAGGGCTGCTACATCAAGCATATTTGAAAATAGTACTACAGGCCATCGTTTTGTTTGCCTCTTACACGAATATTCTCCCACCATCTCATCCATTTTATCTACACCTCCTTTTGTTGTATTGTAATGCAGGATGATTTCTGGTTTAAATTTTTGCCATTGCTGTCAATACTGCAATTGTGATGCATGGTACTGAGTAAAATCACTGATTTCTCCTTCTTCGCCTTGTAAGATACCAAAGTCGCTTTGTTATTGAATCCAAAGACACTCTCATAAAGTGCTCGCTGACGATTGTGTTTCAGTGCTTCTGGAATTTCTCGTCTGTTTTGCTTTATAGTACCAACAAGTGTAATAGCTTTTGCAAGCAGAAAATTGCCTAGTTCAACATTGGTGAAATAATTGTCCATGGTAATGTTTCTACCTGAATTGAATATTGGAACAGCAAGAGTTTTGACTATTTCAGACCCCAGATCCTTCTGTACTGGTGCACCAACCTCTTTGCCACAGTAGATTACGCCATTTATGCCATAATAATTTGCAGAATCACACATCCAGAAGATTTTTATTCTGTACTTGGCTGGCTTGCTGGGCATGTATTGTATGAACTTGCAGCGTCCTCTGAACGGTACAAGTTGCTCATCTACAGTAACATTAGTACTAGGATTGTAAAGTTTTGTGCAATTTTTGATAAATACAGTATGTTCCAGATATAACTGATAGGGGCTAATTTGTCTGTTTCAAACCGAGCTGCACGAGTTCGCTTATCATCAAAGCGAATGATTCTTCTAATTTCCTCATATCTGCCCACTGACATTGTCACCTTATAGTGTGGATCAGAAAGTGGGTCCAGAAATAATTCTCATATTGGGACATCATACAATTTTGGACTCCCTGCCAGCAGTAAAAGTCCAATATATGCATAAAGTTCCACTTTTGAGATATTTTTCCAGGACTTATTTTTTGCAGAAGCGATACGTCTTCCATCTAGGTTTGAACATAATAGGACCTCTTCTGCAATATTGACAGAAAAATGAGTAAAGAATACATCTTTAGGGGTAAAGTAACTGGGACTTCCCACAGCTCCTTGAGCCTGTCTCACAATATTGTGTGTTGGAGTACGTCCGAATAATGTAGGATTACTGTCCCAAAAAACATTTGTTTTGGATGTTCTGCTTATCACTTCTTGAGGATCCACTAGATTCACTTCTTCATCATCAGAAGAATCACTGGATGAGGATGTTTGATTAGCTGGTGGCAGATATTCTTCATCAGACAAAGATAGTTCACTTTCATCATCGCTTTGAAACATAATCGTTTCAATCTCTTGGTCAGTCAGACACTTGGAGGAAGAGTGTGCCATTGCTGACTAGATGTTAGCAAACTAAAAGAAAAAACAATGAACAGAATCAGGGTTGTCCACTCTTTGCTTGTGTGTGACACACTGTAAGTGTAATGTCCCCCCTTCTTCCTCTCACCCTCAGCAGCTCTTACCTTTTATACTTTTAGGTGGTGTACAATTCTCTGGATTTTTGTGGCTCACAAGCTCTAGCCTTTGCAAGCTTCTTAGAAACAGAAACTGAAAATGAATCAGATTTCCTCTCAACAGCTTATCTTATCACAGATCCTTCAGCAATTAGCTCACAGTGTATACTGTCCTCAGTACTCTATACACAGCTCATTACTGTGTTCTGAAGGACCTGAGGTGATGTCATGGCCTTATCACTCCCTCCAAAAATCACATGACATCCTCACATGTTATTATCCACACTCTGGCCCCTCCACCAGCATTACTGAGTACAAATAAAGTAACTTGAGACACAAACACTACTGAGAACATGATAAAAATAGCAGGGGCCTGAAAGGCCCCCAATTCGTACAGATGTAGTTTTCACCAAACAAGCATTGTTACACCATAATACCTATGAAAAAAATTATATGAACAACTGGATATTATCAACAATGCCATATTTGAGGAATACCTGGAGTTTCAAAATTCTAACTAAAGTAATTTTGCAGATAATAGCAAAAATGTAAGCATGGGGGCCTAAAAGGCCCCCAATATGCGTTCTAGGGTTAAAAAATGGGGTATGCGAACTTTTGATCAGGGTCATTTGGATGTTTTGGGATGTCATTATGATTTAAAAAGAGAAAACAGAGTAGTTTGTCAATAAGTGGCTGTCATGTCGGACACTGTCCAGACCAGGTCGTCTGACAGACAGCGATAATTCCGCGTTTGACCACTGTTTGCTCATTGGCGTCCGCTAGTTTTCGTCTGGCTGCTCCGGGGTTAATTTATCTGATCCTCGGATTGGAAGCTGGGCCATGCCCATTTCCTTTAAATGGTTCTCCTGATCTTTGGGCGTCGCTGATTATAGCTTCTGTCTTATCCGTAGTTATCTCGGTCCGGAGTGGAGAGCTGGTTGTTGGAGAATCGTTGCTGGTGGTGTATTTTCCTTTGTCTTATTTACTCCTTCCTATATTTGTATTTATTTTGCCCTGCACCTTTATAGTGTATTCCTGATTGACTGCGGCGTGGTGTATATTTTCCTTTATCCTTGTTTGTTATAACTGTGGGTATTGGTCTATTGCATTCACTGGGTGGTGGGCGGTGGTGTTCAGTCTAGGGCTGAATCAGGAGTTAGGGTGAGGGTGGAGGCCTGAACATGCACACCTTCAGTGTAAACTTCAGGTAGAGGGTCAGACAGGGTTTCCCTAGTCTGAGGGAAATTGCAGGGGCCCGGGTTATTAGCTCTCGCCCTCCTTATATCCCCGTGACATTATAATCGGCCTAACAAAAAAAAAAAAAAAGGGGTTCCTTTTTTTTTCCCTTCTCTGTGTTTTGTCATGGATCCCATGACTTCTATAACCCGCCAGTTGGAGGCGCTGTCCCTACAGGTCACTGAGTTGAAGGGAGCAGTGCAGCAACAAGGACTAGCAGTATCTAATATACAGGCTGGAGCAACAGGAGGAGTTAATGAGCCCAAGTTTCCTTTGCCTGAAAAATCTGCTGGGGAACGCAGTAAATTTGTTTCTTTTCGTGAAGCTTGCAAACTGTATTTCCGTATGCACCCGATCTCCTCTGGTAATGAGGCTCAACGTGTGGGCCTGGTGTTGTCATTATTGAGCGGGCATTTTCATTGCCGTCTGATTCTGTTGCATTTAACTCAGTGGAGAGTTTCTTTTCTGGTCTAGGACACATTTACGACGATCCAGACAGAATGGCTCTAGCAGAATCTAAGTTACGCACTATTTGCCAGGGGGAGTGTGTTGCAGAGGATTACTGTTCTGAATTTCGCCGCTGGGCAGTTGACACTCAGTGGAATGAGACAGCATTGCGGAGTCACTTTATTCATGGAGTTTCTAATAGGGTTAAAAAAGCCCTCCTGATGTACGAGACTTCTGCTTCACTAGATTCTGCTATGAGTCTTGTTGTACGCATTGATTGCTGTTTGCGTCAGGGGAATCATGACACGCCGCCTGTGGGTGAAGGTTTAGGTTCACGTGAGGTTGCTGCAGGTGAGCCCACGGAATCTATGCAAATCGCAGGGGTGTCACATGTTAAGAATCGTACCCCTGTACTCAGGAAGCAGGGAGCCTGTTTTTTCTGCAGTAAAGATGGTCATTTTATCAATATCTGTCCTCTGCTGTTAAAGAAAAACGCAACGGCGGAAAACTTCTGAGCTCAGAGGGTGTGGAGTAGACCAATCTGAGCTTATGTATATCCTCCATGATGATTTCTCAGTGCATGCTCCCTGCCAAAGTTGTTGTCGCTGGCAGAGAGATACCAATCACTATTTTTGTGGATAGTGGTTCCGCCACAAATCTCATTGATGAGGAGTTTGCGCGCACTGCTGGTTTTAAGATTGAAAAACTGCCTCATCCTATCCGTGTGGTCACCATCAATTCTGCTCCTCTTCCACAGGGGGAGATTACTGAGTTCGTGGCTGAGGTTAAACTCCACATTGGGGTTCTTCATTTCGAGCAGGTCACATGTAAGGTGCTCAAGAGTCTTCCAGCACAATTGGTTCTGGGTTTTCCATGGTTGTCTACACACAACCCGGTGATTGACTGGAAAACTCAGGACATAATCCAGTGGAGTGATTTCTGTCAGGAGAATTGCCTGGCCACATGTGTGTCCGCTGTGACTTCAAGCGTTCCTGAGTCACTTCAGGATTATGCGGATGTGTTCTCTGAGAAGGGTTGTTCAGAGTTGCCGCCACACCGCTCCTATGACTGTTCTAACAGGTTTAAACCAGGGGCCAAGTTGCCTAAAGCAAGGATGTTCAACATCTCCGGTCCGGAGAGACAAGGGCTCAAGGACTACATTTCTGAAAGTTTGAGCAAAGGGCACATCAGGCCGTCATCCTCGCCGGTGGCAGCAGGGTTCTTCTTCGTGAAGAAGAAAGATGGCGGATTACGCCCGTGTTTGGATTTCAGGGAGTTGAACCAGATTACGGTTCGTGATCCATACCCTATGCCACTGATACCTGACTTGTTCAACCAGGTGGCAGGTGCTAAGTGGTTTACCAAGCTTGACCTCAGGGGGGCGTACAACCTCATAAGAGTCCGTCAAGGTGATGAGTGGAAGACGGCTTTTAATACCCCTGAGGGTCATTTTGAAAATTTGGTGATGCCTTTTGGGTTAACTAACGCACCTGCAGTGTTCCAACATTTCATCAATGATGTGTTCTCGCATGTTTTGGGGAAATTCGTTATCGTGTACCTAGATGACATCCTCATTTATTCTTGCTACCGTGATGCTCATTTAGATCATGTCAGGCAGGTGTTACAGCTTCTCAGAGAGAATAAGCTGTATGCTAAACTTGAGAAATGTGTATTTTTTGCTCAAGAGTTGCTGTTCTTGGGTTATATTGTGTCTGCTTCTGGTTTTAAAATGGACGCCGCTAAGGTGCAAGCGGTGCTGCATTGGGAACGTCCTGATAACCTGAAAGCACTTCAGCGGTTCCTTGGGTTTTCTAACTACTATAGGAAATTTATCAAGGATTTTTCTATCATTGCTAAACCGCTAACTGACATGACTAAAAAGGGTACCAATTTCTCCGTTTGGCCTTAGGCTGCTGTTCGCGCATTTGAATTTCTCAAGAACAGTTTTGTTTCAGCCCCCATTCTTGTGCAGCCAGACGTATCTAAACCCTTTGTCATGGAAGTCGATGCGTCTGAGGTTGGTGTGGGGGCGGTACTATCTCAAGGCTCATCCTTGAGTGGTTTGCGTCCGTGCGCCTATTTCTCAAAAAAACTGTCGTCCGCTGAACGTAACTACGATATCGGCAACAGGGAGCTGTTGGCTATTAAGTTGGCCTTTGAGGAATGGTGACACTTCTTGGAGGGGTCGGTACATCAGGTCACTATTATTACCGACCATAAGAATCTGCTGTATTTGGAGTCTGCCAAGCATCTGTCTCCCAGGCAGGCTCGCTGGGCATTGTTTTTCACGCGGTTCAACTTTGTTGTCACTTACAGACCAGGTTCTAAAAACACTAAGGCGGATGCTCTGTCCAGGTGTTTTCCGGGGGAGAAACTCGGGAAGATCCAGTACCCATCCTCCAAAAGGGTGTTGTGGTTTCGGCTCTCACTACCGAGGTTGAGGCTGAGATTGCCGAGGCTCAGGAGGAGGTACCATCTGAGCTCCTCATCAACAAATCTTTTGTACCGCTTCATCTCCGCCTAAAGTTGTTGGTGGAGCATCATGATACTGTCCTGGCTGGCCACCCAGGGGTTAGAGGTACTTTGGAGTTGGTGTCACGTCGGTTTTGGTGGCCCAAAATCCGACAGGACGTGGTCTCATATGTGTCAGCTTGCACCACGTGCGCTAGGGCGAGGACGCCCCGCTCCCGTCCTGTTGGCACACTACTTCCTCTGGAGGTACCTAGTAAGCCATGGACGGAAATCTCCATGGATTTCATCACTGATTGGCCTCCCTCAGCTGGGAAGACGGTCATTTTGGTGATTGTGGATCGGTTTTCAAAAATGTCGCACTTTGTGTCTTTGCCTTCTTTACCTAACGCTAAGACTCTTGCTCAGGTGTTTGTGCAGGAGGTGGTCAGGCTTCATGGAGTTCCGTCTGACATCGTGTCAGATAGGGGTACTCAGTTTGTAGCAAAATTTTTTAAAGCATTTTGCTCACGGCTGGGGATCAAGTTGTCTCATTCGTCTGCATTTCATCCCCAGTCAAATGGTCAGACCGAGCGTATGAACCAAAATTTGGAGCAGTACTTGCGCTGCTTTGTCTCTGATAACCAGGAGGAGTGGTCTACCTTTCTTCCTTTGGCTGAGTTTGCCATCAATAATCACCGCCAGGAGTCGTCTGGGGAGTCTCCGTTTTTTTGTGTTTATGGGCTACATCCTCAGTTTTGTACGTTGAGTCAGAGAGGCTCTTCCGGCGTTCCGGAGGAAGACCAGTTAGGAACACAATTGTCATCAGCCTGGAGGAGAGTGAAACAGCGCCTGTTGAGTGTGGGTGCTAGCTACAAATGTGTGGCTGACAGTAGGCGTGTGCCAGGTCCGGACCTGAGTGTGGATGACTGCGTGTGGTTATCCACAAAAAACATAAGACTCAAGATACCATCCCTTAAATTGGGTCCACGGTTTATTGGTCCATTTAGGGTCACCGCCGTCATTAACCCAGTTTCGTACCGACTGGAGCTCCCTACGGTGTATAAAATACACAACGTGTTCCACAGGTCTCTTCTTAAGAAGGTGGTGGGTTCTGTGGACACGGCGCCTATGCCACTTCCAGTCTTGGTGGATGGCAACCTAGAATTTGAAGTCTCCAGGGTGGTTGACTCTCGTGTGGTGCGCCGCACTTTACAATATTTGGTACACTGGCGTGGTTATGGGCCTGAGGAGAGGTCCTGGGTACTAGCCTCGGACATTCATGCGGATCGGCTGGTCAGGTGTTTTCATCGTCGCCATCCGGACAAGCCGAGTCCTATAAGCCTCATGTCGGACACTGTCCAGACCAGGTCGTCTGACAGACAGCGGTAATTCCGCGTTTGACCACTGTTTGCTCATTGGCGTCGGCTAGTTTTCGTCTGGCTGCTCCGGGGTTAATTTATCTGATCCTCGGATTGGAAGCTGGGCCATGCCCATTTCCTTTAAATGGTTCTCCTGATCTTTGGGCCTCGCCGATTATAGCTTCTGTCTTATCCGTAGTTATCTCGGTCCGGAGTGGAGAGCTGGTTGTTGGAGAATCGTTGCTGGTGGTGTATTTTCCTTTGTCTTATTTACTCCTTCCTATATTTGTATTTATTTTGCCCTGCACCTTTATAGTGTATTCCTGATTGACTGCGGCGTGGTGTATATTTTCCTTTATCCTTGTTTGTTATAACTGTGGGTATTGGTCTATTGCATTCACTGGGTGGTGGGCGGTGGTGTTCAGTCTAGGGCTGAATCAGGAGTCAGGGTGAGGGTGGAGGCCTGAACATGCACACCTTCAGTGTAAACTTTAGGTAGAGGGTCAGACAGGGTTTCCCTAGTCTGAGGGAAATTGCAGGGGCCCGGGTTATTAGCTCTCGCCCTCCTTATATCCCCGTGACAGTGGCTTCACCGAGCCACTAACCATGAGTGGAGAAAAAGTTTTCGTGTTATTCATATTCTCTGAAAAAAGGCCAAGAAAGCAACAATTCTGATATGTAAAGTTTTGAACACAACTATAACAGAAGAAAAGGGACTCTAAAATGTGTTATGCTATTTCTCCTGAGTATGCCGATACCCCATATGTGGGAGAATCCACTGTTTTGGTGCACGGCAGGTCTTGGAAGGGAAGTACTGCCATTTGTCTTTTTGAATGTAGACTTTGATGGAATCATTAGCGGGCGTCATGTTGCATTTGGAGAGCCTTTTATGTGCCTAAACAGCAGAAACCCCCACAAGTGACACCATTTTGGAAACTAGACCTCTCAAGGAAGTCATCTATGGGTGTAGTGAGTATTTTGAACCCATAAGTGCCTCACAGAATTTTATAACATTGAGATGTGGAAATATGAAAGTTAAGTGGTAAAAATGTAATTTTTGCATTTGCTGCAAATTTGTCAGGTGCCCAAGGTTTAATAGGTGAAACTGGACCCGATAATTTATTGCGCAATTACACCTGAATGCGGTGCTGTCCCATATGTTGTCAGAAATTACTGTTAGGCCACACGTCAGGGCTGAGAAGACAGGTCCACTATTTGGCTTTTGATGCACAGATTTTGCTACAATAGTTTGCGGGCAACATTTGCGGAGCCCCTAGGGTGCCACAGCAGCCGTAAGGTGCCAGGCCAGTAGAAAAAAAGCAAAAGTTACCCAGGTGATGACACCTGACACCTTGCAATATCAAACCAGATTGGTATTGCGACCAATCAGAGCCAATCAGCTATACATGAGTGCAGCTGACACCTGCGAGAATCGCCGCTGCTGGGTAGCGCTATTCTCTTATTCGTTTTAAGACAAAAATGAGGGAATAAGTACCCCTAACGATCGCCGTTTTAATGTGTATCAGCGGTCATTAAGGGGTTAAGGTTTCTTTGACATTAATAAGGTTGTGCAAAGTCTTAAGGGGGTTGAATACAATCCTAGGAGACTTCCGAGTGTCATATACTATTAGGGTTGAACAATTAATATAATGTTCAATTCTCTAGTTGCCTACTCCTGGCCTAATGGATATTGATCATGTACACTAAAGAAATACACCAGACACAGTCAGCTGTAACTCTCCTTGATCAATGTGTGGCTCAGCTCCAAGAAGGGAAGTTTATTAGTCAAACACAATGTTATATATCTCCTGTAAGGGGGCTCGGTTAGCTCTAAAATGGGAGTGATCGGATGTATTTCATTGGTTAGTGGGTTGGGCATGAGCAAGTCCATGGGCGGATCCATGAGGTCATCAGGGTGGGTTGATCCGTGTGGTCATCAGGGTGGGCGTCGCTGTGGGTGGATCCATGAGGTCATCAGGGTGGGCGTCATCTTGGATACCAGAGCACACGGCATGCTGAAACAGGAAATGGCGGCCATCTTCAGTGTCTTCATTGTTCATCTTGGATACCAGAGCACACGGCTCTGGTAGAGGAGATGGCAGCCATCTTAAGTGTCTTACTTTGTCTGAGGAAAACTTATGTAAGGTTAAACAATACATGTTATGGGTTGCTTCCCTCAATTACCTTATGTGTTGAGGTTAATTAAGTATTTGATCTTATGGCTCTCCTCAACAGTCCCCCCTAAATACTTTATTAACCTTTTCTTTTATCTTGATCCCACCGTGGTTCCCTAACCCATCGATGTTAAGTGTTATTATGACATCAGAAGCTTCATGACAATATGGATGCTATAGACACCAGAGAATGTGTGACCAATTACGGGTATACCGGAGCGTGTTACCAGTGTCCTCGGGACTTCCCTACCTGCTGGATCTATTACTCTCCAATCTCCCATCTCCATGGTTACTTACAGTAAAATACACATGTGCGACTAACCCTGATGTACACATCCTAGATCCGACCGTCTTGCCCGGGAGGGGGAATTGGAGTTTTCACCAGTTTGAGACAAGTTTTCCCTTGTGGAAAACCTCCCTTTGTAGCTGGACTTTGACAAGCAGGTCAGATCCTACTCTGTCCCTAACTGTCTAACAAGTTTACAATGTGAGAGATGGATCCAGGAGGCGCTCAGCAACCCTGACCAAAGTAGGAGTAGTCAGGAGCACTTAGTAGGACCCTCAAATCTCGACTCCAGAGATGTCTTTCTGATGCACTTCTTTACAAGCACGTAGTCACCAGGTTGGAGAGCATGGGTACCTTCACTGGAATCTGGACCTGGAATGGATGATAAAACTTGTACATGTGTTACTGACAGTTCTTTAGTAACAACAATTACATAATTTACCAGAGTATCACTTCCTAAGGCTAGCTGTTGTGGAAACTATTGACCCAATCTTGGAGGCCCCCCAAAAAGAATCTCGTATGGTGTGAGTTTAGTGGGACCCCTTGGAGTGTTTCTGACTGAGTATAAGTCAACGGGCAAAATGTCTGTCCAAGGAAGTCTGACCTCCTAACTGGCTTTCAGTATTTTATTTTTCAAGGTGCCATTCAATCTTTCTACTTTCCCACTGCTCTGAGGGTGATATGGAGTATGTAAACCCAAATCAGCTCCCACCAATGTCCATAGTTCCTTAGTCAGTGCTGCAGTGAACGCAGGTCCTTGGTCACTCTCAATTACCTCTGGGACCCCATATCTGCTTACTACTTCATTCATCAGTCTCTTAACAGTCACTCTGGCGGTCATGTTGGTTACTGGATAGGCTTCGGGCCATCCTGAAAACATGTCAGTCACTACCAGTACATACTCGTGCTTCCCTACTTTTGGCATTTGAATACGAGCGATCTGAATTCTCTGAAAGGGATAGAGTGGTTTAGCCAAATGTTTCTGAGTAACTTTCTGAGGCGGTGCTGGATTGCATGTTGCACACACAAGGCAGGACTTGAAATATTTTTTTTGGGTGACAGTAGAAATCCCAGGTGCCATGTAGGTATTCCAAATCGGGTCATTCATCTGATTCTTGCCTCTGTGGGTGATAACGTGTGCCCATTCTGTCACTGAGGGGTACAGATTACGGGGTAGACCTTTGTGTTCACCCTCCAGACTCCATCTTCATCCTTTTTTAGCTCCTCCTTCTTGCCATGACTTCTTTTCATCATCTGATGTCTTGTCTTGATGTAGATGGATGATCCTCATAAGAGAGCCTTTAGTCCCTTCTTCAGTGTCTTGTGTCACGTACACCGCTGCTTTCTCTTTCCCAAATGGATCCACAGCATAGGTTTTTGCTGTTTTGTCAGCAAATAAGTAGTTTCCCCTTGCTTCTGGAGAATCCAGTCTCCCGTGAGCTTTGATCTTGATCACTGCAACCTCTGAAGGTAGATTCAGAGCGACCAAAAGTTCTTGCATGGTAGCAGCATGTTTTACAGGAGTTCCACTGGACGTTAGGTATCCTCTGGCTGCCCAGATACTGCCAATGTCATGAGCCACTCCAAAAGCGTATCTTGAATCCGTGTAGATGTTGACCACCTTCTCCGTCGCTTCCTGACAAACCAACGTCAAAGCTTTAAGTTCCGCTTCTTGTGCAGACATGTGCGGTGGTAGCGATCCAGCTGAGATGACCTGGTCATGTGTAACCACGGCATATCCCGTATGGAATCTTCCTGTTTCATCTGCAAATCTGGAACCATCAGTGAAGAACGTCAGGTCAGCATGTGGGAATGGGTCTTCAGACACGTTTTTCTGGGAGGCTACTTCTTCATGCATTTGTTCAAGACAGTCATGATCCTCTGAGTGTGTAGAGGCATCTTCTCCGAGAGCATCAGTATCATCAACATCCCCCCTGGAAAGAGGAAGCAGCGTGGACAGTTTGAAGATGCTGCAGTGGACAAGAGTGACATTATCCGGAATCAAGAGGGAACATTGGAGTCTCATATGACGCTGTAGCGACAGGTGTTTAGGTTGAGTCTGGCCTAGAATAGCTTTTATGTCGTGTGGAGCCAATAAGAGAACTGGATGTCCTCAGATGATATCAGGATTTGGGATTCAAAGAGCTGGTGCAGACTGTATGGCCTGTTTAAGAGCGTAGAAAGCTTCCACGGATTTAGTACATAGTGGAAACGCTGACGTCTTGAGGTCATCGTACAATGGCTGCATCAGCTTTGAGGCATCTGGAAACCTTTGGCAACAATAATCATTGATAGGTCAGCCAACTCATCCGAGGCCCTTGTCTTAGGTTCTTGGCAGAACAAAATACCAGAGTCCCATGTCTCGTCATGCCCCTGTAGAAAGGCATCGGTTGTTTTTCTGGATCTAGAACTTGGTTCAACAGAGTAGCAGCTCGCTGGGGTGTAAACTTGACGTAGAGGGTGGGCTCCTCAGACATGAGCATTGGCACTGTTGGCGGTGGCACCTGAAGCGGGAGTAGAGATGGCACCGGGAGTGCAGATGTAGTCCCTTGTGTATGAGGAGCCGGAGGAGGTAACAGTCCTGGAATGAGGGGCTCTATTTGGGCAGCTCCAGTATCATGGTATGGGCTCCAGGTGACGCAGGCAGTCTTAAAAGCTTTAACAGTCTTGTCCTCATTAATGCGAGTTATTGCTGCATGAAGTTGTTGAGCACAAACGTCTGGATGAATAGGGTCATAAGTAGGGGTCACAGTGTGTATGATCATTCTACACAGGAGATTGCCAGCTTTAGTCACCGCTATGTCCCCAACAGCTATCTGACCATGTGACTCAACAATGATTTGACTGTCAGCTTGAATAGTCGCCCCTCCCGCTTCCACTATAGCTCTAGCTACACCTCCATTGTGCTCTAATGGAGAATTGGCAGCATTAACAATAGCGTCTGTCTCCATTGTTGTTATGTCACCCTTTCCCACCACTACCAAGGGTCCCTCAGGAAGTTCTTTTTCAAAAATAGGTTGCCAACATTCCTTCCCCTTTGTGCTTCCTGTGCTATTGGTATCCCCCTCCCACATTGAGCCCCCCCTGTTACAGTCGCCACCGTCCCATACAGGTGTGCGCTTGGCTGCGAGACAGCCTGTGAGGTACTGGGCATAGGGTTATGTAGGCTGCGTGAGAGTGCTGTTGTGGAAGCATTGGGAGGAGAGGCCGCTGCTTGGAGCATCTCATGTGGGTGTGCGGCTAAAATGGCAGTGGAAGTGACAGTAGAAAGGGTAGGTGCTGGGGACGATCCAGGTGGGAGGACTGCTGGATTCACGACAGGAGTGATAGGGGAAAGGGTTGGTGCCCCATTGGAAACAACTGAGATAGGAAACATGGGTAAAGCCTGTTCACTTCCCGAAGGAATATAGTATTGGCCGTTAGTGGTCATTACTGGGTAACAAGGATTTGGTGATGTGGTGTGTAGCCTTAGTCTGAGATGTTCACAACCAGGAGCAGCATGTTTGCCATCCACAACATGGCCGCCGTCAGAATTACATTTACCACCAACAAAATGGCCGCCGTCAGAATTATATTTACCACCAACAAAATGGCCGCCGTCAGAATTATATTTACCACCAACAAAATGGCCGCCATCAGAATTACATTTAGCACATGGCTCTGGGCCACCATTTTGGCTGCTATTACATTTAACACATTTGCCATTAACAAAATGGCCGCTATTACATTTAACACATGGCTCTGGGCCACCATTATACGGTGGTGGCCGCTCACAGGATATATTTTTGTAATACACAACTCAAAACTCTATTCTTTCTATTCCTTTTCTCTTCTACCCAATTTCCATTTTTTTTTTTTTTTCTTTTTTTATACAGACTTTCAGAGACTCTTTCTCCTGCCCTAGCAATAGACAACAATCCATTATCTTCTAGGATACCTTTTCTTTCTTTCAAGACAAGCTTCCACTCCAGGGGCTGTAACCATCCCCCTTCTGGCATTCCACACAATTTCCACTAATGTGCATGAGTCTAACTTGCCATCTGAATTTGGCTTAGTGCCCATACGGCAGAACTGCATTAATTTCTCCGTCTTTCTATAGATATACAGTATATATATCTATCTATCAAGATAACAAACACCAAACAAACAATAAGACGGGGGAGATGACTCAAACCTGAGATTCTAAAGGGAACTGAGTCTGCAGTACTCAGTTCCTATTGCTTCTTGTCACGTGGTCCCTGTCTGACTTCCGTGCTCCGTACTTTACAAACCAATTATTCCCTACTTTGTCAAATTGCTCCCTAACTTACCGGTCCCCGTGCAGAGTCACTCACTCGATGTCACGGGGCAAAAAAAAAAAGAAAAACTATAAATTTAATTGGCTCAAGCTGAGTCAATCACTCCAAGCTTTGACGAGCCGCTACACAATTTATTATGCCCGAACTGAGTCAATCACTCCAAGCTTTACCGGGCCCCCCTAGGCCGAGTCAATCACTCCAGGTCCTAGTCTCTCTTGTACAGAACTGAAAATCTTATCACAGGCGACAACCGTATACCACAGACAAAAATTATTTTTATTTATTTATTTTTTTTTCTACTTGCTTGCTTTCCTTCTCTAAAAACAAACTTGTTTTTCCCGTCCTACCACATGCTTATCCTTCTGTAAACACTTGCTTATTCTTTCCTAGAAACCTGCTATTCCTGTTCCAAACACAATGCTTTTCCTAACTACCAGTCATATCCTTCTGTAAACACCTGTTTTTCCTGTTTTATCACTTGCCTATCCCTCTGTAAGTGAAAAAAAAACCTTGCTTCTTTTAACCTACTAGTCATCTCCCCTCTTCACAACATGTAACAGGCAGCAGGCAACTAAAAACATGTGACGGTTCTTGCAATTAAATGACCAGCAGCGGAGAGACCCTTCTGCCGTCTTACAGATACCAAGAAAACCGGACACGGTCAGGCAATCTGCACAGGATACCCCGAAGGACACAGGTAAAGACTACAGATTATAAAAATCAGCAGACTTACCGTGTTCTGTTAAAGAGGTGATCAGTCTCCAGGTTCGGGGTACTCAGTGCATTCAGCCGTTCCACTCGCCGGTTTTCAGGGTTCAGGGCTCTCCTCTGCTGGCCCCACGTTGGGCGGCCAAATATTAGGGTTGAACAATTAATATAATGTTCAATTCTCTAGTTGCCTACTCCTGGCCTAATGGATATTGATCATGTGCACTAAAGAAATACACCAGACACAGTCAGCTGTAACTCTCCTTGATCAATGTGTGGCTCAGCTCCAAGAAGGGAAGTTTATTAGTCAAACACAATGTTATATATCTCCTGTAAGGGGGCTCGGTTAGCTCTAAAATGGGAGTGATCGGATGTATTTCATTGGTTAGTGGGTTGGGCATGAGCAAGTCCATGGGCGGATCCATGAGGTCATCAGGGTGGGTTGGTCCGTGAGGTCATCAGGGTGGGCGTCGCTGTGGGTGGATCCATGAGGTCATCAGGGTGGGCGTCATCTTGGATACCAGAGCACACGGCATGCTGAAACAGGAAATGGCGGCCATCTTCAGTGTCTTCATTGTTCATCTTGGATACCAGAGCACACGGCTCTGGTAGAGGAGATGGCAGCCATCTTAAGTGTCTTACTTTGTCTGAGGAAAACTTATGTAAGGTTAAACAATACATGTTATGGGTTGCTTCCCTCAATTACCTTATGTGTTGAGGTTAATTAAGTATTTGATCTTATGGCTCTCCTCAACAATACTTATCTCCAGGGCAATAAGAGGCTTTGCAGTTTTGTGATTCGCAGTGAATTTAATCGATGCAAATTAAATTTATTTGGAAAAATCCAACCTAGCAAGCATGAATTTCAAACGGTCCGACCATCTCTAATTACGTAGAAAATGGCTTAGATGAATAAAACCTAGATTTTATTAAATGTTTTATTCAGTCGTTTCTGTCTTTTCTGTGTAAAGTATTGGGATATATTACAGTTTGTTTGGTGTGATGATTTTTTGCGATGTACTCTATGTATTTGCTCGGGAACATCCTACTATTTATCCTATGTGAGATATTTGTGTGCCTCATTTGTGCACCTTAGGCCGGGATCACACATGCGAGAAACACGTCCGTACCTCGCATGTGAAACCCAAGCTCTGGCGCCGGCACTGTGGAGCGGAGCGTGCGGCCGCATAGGAACACATGGAGCCGCACGCTCCGCTCCCAAGTGCCGGGCCAGAGCTTGGGTTTCACATGCGAGGTACGGACGTGTTTCTCGCATGTGTGATCCCGGCCTTAGGGATTTTATAAACTGGTTTTCTGACAGTAGTCTGTTCTTGCCTTTCATTTCATGGGGAGTGAGCTCCTATGTATAGCCTGCTCAGTCCGACATACAACCGTATACATGGAAGGGATAAAAACAAGGGGATTCAGCAATGTTTCTATCATGTGCGGATAATATAGTAGTATAACATGAACTATTCATGGCAATGTAACAGCAACTTTCATTACAATCTATGTGCAAATCATCAGGTTGATATTTGAGCTTCAACTTCTTCATACATTCGCATCCAGCCCCTAAGGCAAACACCTGCTAGAACACTGACATGCAGTTAGAGGTATGTCACGGTGTTTTCAGGAGAACATGTAATGTAGCAGCCACAGGCTGAAAAACCCATATCATAGTATACTTTCTATACATTAATTTTTAATGTAATATATACAATATATACATACATAGATTATTATTCATTATTATTATTTATTTATATAGCACCATTGATTCTATGGTGCTGTACATGAGAAGGGGTTACATACAAATTACAGATATCACTTACAGTAAGCAAGCTGACAATTACAGACTGATACAGAGGGGCGAGGACCCTGCCCTTGCGGGCTTACATTCTACAGGATGGTGGGGAAGGAGACAATAGGTTGAGAGTTGCAAGAGCTCCGGTGTTGGTGAGGTAGTGATGAGGAGGCAGCGGGGTCAGTGCAGGCTGTAGGCTTTCCTGAAGAGGTGGGTTTTCAGGTTCCGTCTGAAGGATCCGAATGTGGTTGATAGTCGGACATGTTGGGGCAAAGAATTCCAGAGGATGAGGGATATTCGAGAGAAGTCTTGGAGACGGTTGAATGAGGAGCAAATAAGTGTGGAGGAGAGAAGGAGGTATTGGGAAAACCAGAGATTAAGTGAGGGAAGATATTGGGAGATTAGTTCAGAGATATATGGAGGAGACAGGTTATGGATGACTTTGTAGGTCAGTATTAGTAATTTGAACTGGATACGCTGAGGGAATGGGAGCCAGTGAAGAGATTTGCAGATGAGGGAAGCGGAGGAGTAGCGAGGAGAGAGATGAATTAGTCGGGCAGCAGAGTTACTGTGCTCACTTTGTTCCATCCATCCCATCTGCCTTCCAGGATGGAGGTCAAACTGTCCACCATGACTGCTTCATCTTCATTGATGTGAATGGCATTGTCGGGTTTCCCTTTGGAGTATAGTTTTTCATGAATTCCAACAAAAACCCTGACATAGCACTTAAAGGTAATGTGTCAGCATGTGCTATGTAATCTAAGGACAGCATGAGATAGAGGATGAGACACAGATTTCAGGGTTGTTTCACTTATTAGGTTGTGTCAAGTGTGTGCTGTTGTTTCCATACAATCCATAAACACAAATGACAGTAAAGCATGGTATGATAGAAGTATGTCAACCATTAACTACCATGCAAACAACAGGACTATAATAGCCTATCATCAACTACTACATAGATATCCAAAAAAAGATGATCATAAGGCAATTTTCATATCAAATAAAGAATTTTATTGAAATACTACAAATTTTAAAAACATATTGCCAGATTTGGGGAGTAAAACAGCATCCCCCACTGTTTACCAATGTTGACGTGCGGCAACAAGCAAAAAACGGATATATTCCACATCCAACAATCCTGGCTGGACACCCAAATAGTTCTATCAGTTGTTCAATATATGGGTAATGATATATAATAGAAAATCACAACAGTGTGGACCCATATACTTAGGTGTACCACACCACTAACAGCCTAACACACCACCATGACATGAAAATATACCGCACCAGAGATTGTAATACAGGCGGTCAATGGACCGGTATAATTACCTTAAGAAGGCTGGGATGTGGATTACCCGCTATTGCCTGGGCCCGCACGTCCGCCCCGACGCGCGTTTCGGACTCCTTTCTCAAGGGGCCTGACATTGTATGTTTCCATACAATGAATGTATTCTCACCAGAAGATTATTACTGCCAGGACTAGAGCTTGCATAAGTCCTAGTCCGACCACACCTCCTTCTCCGATAAGCAGTTTCCTGTAGCAGTTTTTGTAACTGTTCGGCTGAACCCTCTGGACCCAAACATCCAGGTGTCCGCCCATCTCCATTTCTGATCTGTCACACAGCCTTGGCAGGCACCACCACATCCATGTTCCCGTTCCTTAATGTCACCCTTTCTCATATTGAATGCGTTATGAAAAAAAAATCCTAGCTTTAATTTTCATAAGCACCCTCACAGAGGTGTTATGTACAAATTCCCTGTATCTAGCAATGTGTGGGTATTTTTTTTCTAGCTATCAGATTTATTATTCACAGCAACAGCAGACTCAAAACTGCTAGATAAATGTACGCTATCTATTTAACCAATAAAAAATTATTTTTTTATATCGCCTTTCTGATATATGCCAATAGCAGAGTAAGGAAAATTATTGTCGCTGGTAAATATTGATGTTTGCGTATCTCTGCAGGCTTTGGGCATGTCGCACAACTGCTAGATAAATATTAGCTATTTCAGCAATACTGTAGGTGAAGAGTAATATTTAGCAATTAGCTTTTTAAAAATGTTTAGTATATGCTGGCACTGAGGAATATTATTTAGCTATAAAAAAGTGGTTTACTGGTACGCAGGAATATTATGTAGCTCCTAAAAAATTTATTTAGTATATGCTGATACTGAGTAATATTATTTGGCTCTAAATATAGCTGTTTTGCATATAATGGTACAAAATATGAAAACCTGCCATAAAATATGAAACCCTGCCTCTCTCCCTAATCCCACAGTCTAATAGTATATTATACAACACATGCAAACTAGCCGAGATCTGCAGCATGTACTTGTAATGATGACACCCAGGTGCCTGCTTTTCCCTCTCCCTCATATTAAATCTCTCCCTACGCTATCTCCACCTAACATTGAACTAATATTCACTCTAAGTAGCTCTTCAAAGAGCTTTTTGTAATCACAAACTCTCCCTATACGCTGCTTTCACTCTCCCTACGATCACACTACGCTCTCACTACACTATTTCCTGCTGTAATGTAAGCAAAATGGTTCCGGCAAGGATTAAATAACCCACATGATGCTGTAAGGCCAGCCAACCACAGTAATGCCACACCAAATATGGGGCCAGCATTACTGTGATTGGCAAGTACGTCCAGTATGTTCATTGGCTGCAAATAAAGCGCCAAACATGCCGGGCGGGTCACTCAAATATACTGAGGCGAATAGCAAATTATTCGCTGAGTAACGAGTAGTCTAAATAACGTACTATACGTGCGAGTAACTAATAGTGACAACTAGTAGTAACTGTTATATTCTATAGGGGGCTTCATTTTATATGAGGGGGCTGCATGATACTATGTGAGGGGGCTGCATTATATTCTATGATGGGGCTGCGTTATATTCTATGGAGGGCTACATTATACCCTATGAGGGTGCTACATTTTTTTCTATTGGGGAGCTGCATTATACTCTGAGGGGGCTGCAATATATTCTATGGAGGGGCTGCATTATACCCTATGAGGGGGTTGCATTATACTTTATGGTGTGTTATGACCTGGTGGTTACGGAGCGGTACTGAGATGACCTGGTGGGTAAAACCAATCATGAACAAGCTCAGAGGAGGTGGCAGCTCCACAGACAGAAATCACTGATATGACCTAGTGATTACGGAGCAGCACTGAAATGACCTGGTGGGAAAAACAAATAATGAACTAGCTCTGAGGAGGTGGTAGCTTTACTGACCGCAATCCCTACTCCTAACACCAACACTAGAAATAGCCGTGGAGCGTTCCTATCTCTGCCTAGACACCTCTTCACAGCCTAAGAACTAGCTATCCCTGAAGATGGAAACGGAAAACTATCTCGCCTCAGAGAAACCCCCAAAGGAAAGATAGCCTCCACATATATTGACGGTGAGTGGAGAGGGAAATGACAAACTCAGAAATGAAACTAGAATTTTAGCAAAGGAGGCCAATACTATCTAAATAGACAGAGATAGAAAAGGCTACTGTGCGGTCAGTATAAAAACTAAATGTCCACGCAGAGTTTACAAAAATAACCCCCACACTGACTCACGGTGTGGAGGGGCAAATCTGCAACCCCAGAGCTTCCAACTAGCCGGAATATTTCATAATGACAAGCTGGACAAAAGAGACATAACATAAACTGAACAGAAGGTCATAAGCAGGGAAACACCCAAAAACTAGCAGAACTTATCTTGAGCTGAAATGGACTGGCCAACAGAGAACTTCCAGAAAAGGACTGAATCCACAGGAGAACATTGACAGCTGGCATCCACTACAGCCTAAAGCCCAGTTAAATAACAAGGCCAGGGCACCGATTAGTGAAAGCAGCTGCTAAGTTCCACTTGAAACCACCAGAGGGAGCCCAAGAACAGAACTCCCAAAAATACCATTCATGACCACAGGATGGAGCCCAAGAACGGAATTCACAACAATGGGGGCTGCGTTATATTCAGTAGGGAGGGTTGCATTATACCCTGTGTGGGGGCTGTATTATACCCTATGAGGGGGCTGCATTATACTCTATGAGGGGGCTACATTATATTCTATGGGGGCTGCATTGTACCCTATGATGGGGCTGCATTATACCCTATGAGGGGGCTACATTATACTCTATGAGTGGGTACATTATATTCTATTGAGGGGGCTGCATTATATCCTATGAGGGGGCTGCATTATACTCTATGAGGGGGCTGTATTATATTCTATGGAGGGCTACATTATACCCTATGAGGGCGCTACATTTTATTCTTTTGGGGAGCTGCATTATACTCTGAGGGGGCTGCAATATAGTCTATGGAGGGACTGCATTATACCCTATGAGGGGGTTGCATTATACTTTATGGGGGCTGCGTTATATTCTGTGGGGAGGGTTGCATTATACCCTGTGTGGGGGCTGTATTATACCCTATGAGGGGGCTGCATTATACTCTATGAGGGGGCTACATTATATTCTATGGGGGGCTGCATTGTACCCTATGATGGGTCTGCATTATACCCTATGAGGGGGCTACATTATACTCTATGAGTGGGTACATTATATTCTATTGAGGGGGCTGCATTATATCCTATGAGGGGCTGCATTATACTCTATGAGGGGGCTACATTATATTCTATGAGGGGGCTATATTATATTCTATGAGGGGGCTACATTATATTCTATGAGGTGGGATACCACAACCCCTGCTACATAATTAAGATGTGTACTACCTAATATTATATTATATTATACCCTGTTATTAGCGTGTTTTACCGCATAATTGGTGGTCTTGTATTTATTTCTATGTAGCTAATGATTTTCTCTGGTGGGCCCAAGGTGCTCCAGTCCAACACTGTTACCACCATATTATTGTGTAAATCCCTCTTATGCTACTGAAACAGCTTTGTCCCATCAAGGCATGGGACTCCACAAGACCGGTGAAGGTGTCCGGAAGGTTCTATGAATTAGATTTATCTTATGGGCACAGATTCATGATTGGTCAAGTCCACAGCCTGAATTTGTAGTCATGCTACTATGGCATTATCCTGCTGGAAGGGACCACTGGTAAGGGTATGTGCAAACAGCGTGTTTTCTAGGTGGATTCCGCCTTGAACCTCCCTGAAATGTGCCAAAAAACAGCAAAAATTATGAATATATGCATATGTGTGATGGAATTTTCCTTGTTTAATAATAGCTGATCTTACCAAGCAGAGCTGTAGTATAAAGTAAAAAGAGAGCAGCAAGTTATGGCTCTAATAAGTCAGAAGTAGCTTTTGTCGCGGTCCTACTGGAATGAGCTAAAAATTGAAAAATGAAAGTAATATCTGTATACTTTTACTGTAGGGTAATGAAAAAACACATATACCGCACTTTATAATGCATAAAATAAATATAAATAATGATTTTG
The DNA here is from genome assembly GCF_051348905.1 of Ranitomeya variabilis. NCBI lineage: Eukaryota > Metazoa > Chordata > Amphibia > Anura > Dendrobatidae > Ranitomeya > Ranitomeya variabilis. The sequence goes on along the minus strand of NC_135232.1, from coordinate 437,747,695 downwards.
AGATCTCACTCCCAGAACTTGGTCTTAATGAGTAATTATAGTAAAAATGATCTTCCTTTGAGTCATCTTTTTGCTCAGTGGATGATTTCACAAACTCCCCTCTCCCACTCTCTGACCACAACCTTCTTTCATTCTCTATCAAGAACTGCCATCCCTCTCAGGACACCCCCACTTTCCACACTTATAGAAACATACAGGCCATTAACACCCAGAAACTTATGAAGAACTTGCAGTCAACATTGGCCCCTATCTCCTCCCTCTCATGTCCTGATTCTGCATTGAAGCATTACAATGAAACCCTGCAGAGTGCCCTGGATGAAATTGTACCTCCTATACATAGAACAACTTGGCACAGATGGCGACAACCATGGCACACGCTGCTCCAGGTGCGCCGAACATCTGTGGAGAAAATCTAATCTACTCGAAGATTTCATCCATTATAAGTTTATGCTTAAAACATACAACTCTACCCTTCACCTCTCCGAACAAACCTATTTCAGCCTCATCACCTCATTGCCCAATAACCCTAAACTACTTTGACATTTTTCATTCCCTACTCAACCCAACAGTGGAGACCCCAACCACGGATCTCTACACTGACGATCTGGCCAATTATTTTAAGAGAAAATTGACCAAATTCGACAGGAAATTATCTCTCAATCCCCTCATACCATGCATTTTCTCCCCCCCACTCCACTGCATCTAGCTCACTCTCTGACTGAGAAGAAGTAATCAGGCTCCTTGCATCTTCTCGCCCGACCACTTGCACCAGTGACCCCATTCCGTCACATCTCCTCCAGTCCCTTTCCCTTGCTGTCCCCACTCAGCTAACAAAAATATTCAACCTCTCTCTCTCTCTCTTCCGGTATCTTTTCCTTCTCATTTAAGCATGCCATCATACATCCATTACTTAAAAAAAACATCCCTCGACCAAAACTGTGCCACTAACTATAGACCTGTCTCTAATCTTCCCTTCATCTCTAAACTCCTGGAATGCCTGGTCCACTCCCGTCTTATTAGCTATCTCTCAGATAACTCTCTTCTCGACCCTCTTCAATCTGGCTTTCACTCTTTACCCTCTACTAAAACTGCCCTCACTAAAGTCTCTAATGACAGCTGAATCTAATGGTCACTACTCCATGCTAATTCTCTTGGATCTCTGCGCAGCATTCGACACTGTGGATCACCAGCTCCTCCTCACTATGCTACATTCCATCGGCCTCAAGGACACTGTTCTCTTCTGGTTCTCCTCCTATCTCTCTGACCGCTTTTTCACTGTATCCTTTGCTGGCTCCTCCTCTCATCTTCCCCTTACTGTTGGGGTTCCTCAAGGATCAGTCCTAGGCCCCCTCCTCTGCTCTTTGTAAACCACCCCTATTGAACAAACAATCAGTAGATTTGGGTTCCAGTACCATCTCTTTGCAGAAGACACCCAATTATACACTTCTTCTCCTGATATCACACCGGCCTTTTTAGAAAACACCAGTGATTGTCTTACCGCTATATCTAACATCATGTCCTCCCTCTATCTGAAACTGAACCTATCAAAAACTAAACTCCTCATATTTTCTCCCTCTATTAACCTACCTTTGCCTGACAATGCCATCTCCATGTGTTCCACCATTACTCCCAAGCAACATGCCTGCTGCCTTGGGGTCATACTTGATTCCGAGCTTTCGTTCATCCCCCACATCCGATCACCGGCTCACTCTTGTTATCTGCACCTCAAAAACATTTATAGAATTCGACCTTTTCTGACTTTCGATACTACAAAAACCCTTACTATTTCACTCATTCATTCTCATCTGGACTATTGTAATTCTCTACTAATCGGCCTCCCTTTTACCAAACTCTCCCCTCTCCAATCTTTTCTGAATGCTGCAGCCAGGATCATATTTCTCACCAACCGTTATACCGACACCTCTACCTTGTGCCAGTCATTACACTGGTTAACCGTCCACTCCAGAATCCAGTACAAACTTATTACCGTCACCCACAAAGCACTCCATGGCTCAGCTCCACCGTACATTCTTCCCTGGTCTCAGCCTACCACCCTACCCGTGCCCTCCGTTCTGCTAATAACCTGAGGTTAACATCCTCAATAATCAGAACCTCTCACTCCCACCTCCAAGACTTTTCACATACTGCGCCAATTCTTTGGAATGCACTACCCAGGTTAATACAATTAATCCCCAATCCCCACAGTTTTAAGCGTGCCCTAAAAAGCATTTGTTCAGACTGGCCTACCGCCTCAACGCATTAACCTAACTATCCCTGTGTGGCCCATTCAAATAACTTAAACCCTAATCAGGTTCCTCGTATCATATTCTCATATGCTTTATGCAGTTAATAGCCCTCTGTGTCTGTACTGTTACATATGTAGGCTGTTAACTGGTTCATGCAGCTTTACTGTATATGAACACCCGATCCTTACACTATAGCTGGTCCGAACAACGAAAGCAATTGTTACCATGCACCTCTCGTGTCTCTCCTTTTTCCTCATAGTTTGTAAGCTTGCGAGCAGGGCCCTCATTCCTCTTGGTATCTGTTTTGATCTGTTTGTTATGCTGTAATGTCTATTGTCTGTACAAATCCCCTCTACAATGTAAAGTGCTGCGGAATATGTTGGCGCTATAGTAATAAAATTATTATTATATTATTATTATACATAATGCACATGTAAGGAGATCTTCCAGATTGAAAAGGGCTTTCTGGAAAACTGTAACATCTTTGGCACTGCTCGGAGACTTCTATTAATGGAAATCAGACACCGCATTCTAGCGTGCACTAAAAACTCATTTGTTCAGATTGGCCTACCGCCTCAACGCATTAACCTAATTATCCCTGTGTGGCCTATTAATAAAAAACAACAACATAATCACGTTCCTCCATCATGTTCTCATACACTTTATGCAGTTAATAGCCTCTGTGTCTGTACTGTTACATACTTAGGCAGTTAACTGGTTCATGCAGCTTTACATGAACACCCGAGCCTTACACTATGGCTGGTCCAAATAACTAAAGCAATTGTTACCATCCACCTCTCGTGTCTCCCCTTTTCCTCATAGTTTGTAAGCTTGCGAGCAGGGCCCTCATTCCTCCTGGTATCTGTTTTGAACTGTGATTTCTGTTATGCTGTAATGTCTGTTGTCTGTATAAGTCCCCTCTATAAGTTGTAAAGCGCTGCGGAATATGTTGGCGCTATATAAATAAAATTATTATTATTATTATTATATTATTATTATTCTAAGAACACCTATTTAAATGAATGGCTATTTGCTCAGGATGTTATGTCTGATTTTTGGTAACAGAAATGTGTCATCGGGGCCAAAGGATTTGATCTACTTACAGAGCTCTTTCATTATGAACTTCACAGGCTTTATCACTATCACCTATTGACATGTAACTATAACACACTAGAATACTTTTTTACTGGATTTACCCCAGTAAAGGATGCTATTTTGCATAAATATGTTATCACTTCCCTATCAGAGGGACTGCAAGTGAGACTCACTATAAGGTTTATTAATACAAATTTTCATCTGTTTATTGGATCAAATTTTTATCATTATTTGGTCATTGTGTCTATTTTTGCCATCAGTGATTTTCTTGTATGAAAAAAAATTACAAGCTTCTGCAATACACCAGAATGTTAAAAATGGACATCGCAAGGACTTTCATTTGTGTTCTTTCTGTGATTTTTACCGAACCATAGATTTGTAAGACTAATTTAGATTTATGACTGGGATCAAAATGGATATACAATAAAAAGAAAAAGATTCTGCAGATACGTGAGTATAAGGGCAGGCGCAGATGACCATATGTTCTCCATTAAAGAAAAACTGTTCGATTATGCTAATCAGACTTTGATCAGAGTTTGATCAGAGCTTGATCAGAGTGAGATTCATTTATCTCAGAAGTGAATGTCACCTGAGTGTGGTCCAATGTTTTCCACAGACCCATAGACAAGAATGGGTGAGTGCTAGCCATCCGATTATCGAAGACAAATTGTTCACGCTGCAATTTCTATCCTTGGACCAACGTGCACTTCTTCATTAAATAATGTTAGTCTGAGTGCGATACAATGTTTTGCCTGATCACACTTCGACTGAAACTACAGTCTTTAGGGCACTAGCCCTAAGAGTATATGCTGACCTGCTGATCAGGAGGTATTAATAACTTCTTGCATTGGCATGTGGAGCAGCACCACACCCTATTTAGACTCCTAGAAGTCTGCTGGGAGTTGCCAGTTATTGTGTTTGTAATCCACTAGCGATGAGCGAACATGCTAGACTAAGGTATTATCGGAGCATGCTTGAGTGCTATCCGAGTGTATTTGGCATGCTCGAATATTATGTTCGAGTCCCAACGGCTGCATGTCTCGCAACTGTTATACAGCCACAGAACATGCAGAGATTACCTGTTCTTTAGGCAGAGCAGAGGGGGAGGGATCTGCAGCACCACAACAAGCAGGAAAAGGCAGAGGGGTGGCCAGAGACACAAGTCGGGCAACTGTTTCCCAAAGCACCAACACGGGTGAAGTTGCCAAGCCAATGTTTAGGTGTTCATGAGTCTGGCACTTTTTTTAAAGACAGTCCAGTTAACTCAAAAAACGTCATTTGCAACATCTGCCATGCCAGCATCAGCAGGGGCAGCACAACTACAAGCGTAACCCCCACCACCAGCATGCTGAGGCACATGCAAGCAAAGCACTCGACTACTTGGGACGAACGCCAAGGTCCAGAAATGGGGTCCCTAGGAGACACCACTGCCTCTTTCCCTGTTCAATGTGCACGACAATTCCCTGTCCATGACATAGGCAAAGATGCCTCCCACCCTGCACCTATCGTTGCACACTTGCAACCACCGTCAGTAGCCACGTACATGTCCTGTCCCAGCACAGAGTTCAGGTGTCCTTACCCCAGTCCTTGGAACACAAGTGTAAATAGCCACCCACCCACAGGCTACAATACTAAACAGCCACATTTCCAGTCTGCTAGCTCTGGAAATGTTGCCATTTAGGCTTGTGGAGATGGAACCTGTCCACAACCTCATAGCCGTGGCTGCCCCTCGGTACTCTGTCTTCATCTGCCACTATTTATCCCAGTGTGCCATCCCCGCTTTACACAAGCACATGTCCCTTGACATTAGGCATGCCCTGACCAATGCTGTAACTAAAAATGTCCACTTAACCACTGACATCTGGACAAGTGTTTGTAACCAGGGACACTACATTTCCCTGATGGCACACAGTGATCAATGTGGAAGCCGGGACCCAGTTGGACCCTGGGATGAAACGTGCTACTGACAGGTTTGGCGGGCCCTGGTACAATCAGAGTTTCTCCCACATTCTACAGCAGTTCCTGCATCTCTTCCTCCTCATCCTCCATCTCAGAAATGTTAACATCAAACTGGAAGACTGCAGCACTGCCTCGGCCAAGCGGCATCAAGCTCCGCTGAAGCTCATCTGCTTAGGTGACAAACCGCACATAGCCACAGAGTTGTTGAAAGGCCTAACAGACCAGACTGATCTGCGGCTCTCACCGCTGAACCTACAACCAGGCATGGTTGTGTGTGATAATGACCTTAACCTGGTGGCAACTCTGAAGCTTGGCAACCTCGCACTGATACCATGCCTGGCCCACATGCTCAACTTAGTGGGTCAGCGTTTTCTCAAAACTTACCCAGATTTACCTGAGCTACTTATGAAAGTACGCCCAATGTGTGCCCATTTCCATAAATCAGCTACAGCTACTGCCTCCCTGGCAGTGCTGCAGCAGTGTGTGCAATTTCCAGCTCACCGACTGGTGTGCGATGTCACCAAGTGTTGGAACTCAATGTTACATATGTTGGCAAGGCTTTGTGAGCAGCAGAGGGCAGTAGTTGAATATCAGCTGCACCATGCCCATCGGTATTCTGGTCAGCCTCCGTTCAGAGTGAGCATGGATGTCTGACATCTGTGCGGTTCTCCAAAAGTTTGAGGAGTCGACCAAGATGGTGAGCGGCAATGATGCCATAATCAGTCACCATTCCACTTTTCTGTCTGCTGAAACTCTTGCTGTTTACAATTAAAGAGAAGGCTTTTCAGGTGGAGCAAGATGAGATGGAGTAGGAAACTTTACTGGCTACAGAGCCCAGCCTCATCTCATCTTCTCAATGCGGATTGGGTGATAATGAGAAGGAGGAGGAACAGGAGCTGGTTGCCTGCGCTACAGACGGTAGTACCTATACCACCTTCATCCTGTCTCATCAGCGTGGATAGACTGAAGATGAGGAATAGAACAAAGAGGAGGACAACATGGACAGTCACCCTCTTGGTGGGGACAGGGAAGTATTGGCTGTTAGCAGTCTGGCACATGCCTGACTTTATGTTTTGCTGCCTTTTCCATGACCCTCACATTGTATGCATTTTGGCCAATACTATTTATTGGTTGCTCACTATTCTAGACCCACACTATAAGGAGAACTTTACATCTCTCCATGGCAGATAAACACAACAGTGGTGCCCAGTGGAAAAATATATTATATAAAAAATGGATTTACTCTTTAGAAAATATATATATAGTTATATACCCCGAGATCACCGTGTGTGCAAAGATTTACTGGAGACCACTAAAAGGAGAAACAATAACCTGTGCTCCAAACATGAACAAGGGCCGAAACCCACCCAAGCAAGAAATATATAGTAATGATATGCAATAAATCTTTATTGAAAACAATGTGGCAATAGACAAGCATGCAAGATATGCAATAATTAAAAAATATATAAAAGAACAATGTGCGCGTATCAAGAATTGAGCTATCGATAAGAGGTATATTTACTGTATATATCAATTAATTTCTAATTTTTGTATCATGTCTGGCATCTGTACATTTTAGGGGACACGTTAATAGATAAACTTACTTTTATGAATTATACCTCCGCCACATGCAAAATTGTTTTTTTATATACAAATCTAATTGATATCTAATATAATTTATTTATAGCGCAATTTGTACATATAGATATTAATTGATATATACAGTAAATATACCTCTTATCGATAGCTCAATTCTTGATACGCGCACATTGCTCTTTTATATATTTTTTTAATTATTGCATATCTTGTATGCTTGTCTATTGCCACATTGTTTTCAATAAAGATTTATTGCATATCATTACTATATATTTCTTTCTTGGGTGGGTTTATTATCTCTCCATGGCAGACAGGTCAAATAACAAGTTGCAGTACCTGAAGGCCCTAATTGAATATTTATTAAAAAAATTCCCATCTGGCAACACTGGCGGCAGAGGTCATAGCCTCTTGGACAACCAGGGAGTGGAGACTAGGGAGACACACACCAGATGCAGCAGAGGCAGGGGAACATTCTCAAAGGTCTGGGGCGGTTTTCTCAGACTCTCACAGCGCCCAGGCCCTGATGCGCAGGATACTCTGCCAAGGAGGGAAAAGTTTTGGAAGATGCTGAAGGAGTACCTTGCCGACTGTACAAGCATCCTCTGTGCCTTACAACTATTGAATATCCAAGCTAGACACATGGCATGAACTGTCTCTCTATGCCTTGGAGGTCCTGGCCTGCCCTATCATTAACGTTTTGTCAGAACTAATTTTTAGTGCCACTGGGGGTATTGTAACCGATAGGCGCATCTGCCTGTTAACTGAAAATGCTGTCAGGCTGACTCCTACAAAAATGAAAAAGGGCAGAACGTAAACTCAAATCCAGTGGTATTTTTTTTCTGGTCTATGCCCATGCACTCCTTCTCACCCAAACATGGGTATACACTTCAGTATTTTGTCTTTTTTATGTCGTCCTCCTCCTCCAACACCATATCAGTAGGGTGATCACGTGACCCTCATTATAAATTTTTATGATGCCCGTATTGACAATTTTTAGAGGCCTACCTCGAACATTCTTTTATATATGTATACCCCCCACAGGTAATGTTTTTCACCCCGTGCACTTTGTGCATTGGCATTACCAGTCTTGTTTACCTTACCCACTCCTTAAAAATGGGAAAAATGTTTTATGAAGCCCTCCTCTACATCTCTTCAAAGGAGTATTGGAGTGCCTCCTTCTAATTTTTGGCATCCCTTGCACTTAGTGCATATGCTTTACCAGTGTAGGAGACACACTCATTAGGCTACGTTCCCATGATCAGGAAGTAGCAGCACTTTGGATGCAGCGTATCTTCACTGTGTTCAAAGCGCTGCGTTCTAATCATGCAGGTAAATCCACATGTGTTCACTGAATAATGCGGATTTACCGCATCGCATCCAATACATATCTATAGTGGAAATTTCTGTTGTGGACACTAGTGTCTCCGCAACCGAAATTGACATGCTGCAGTTTGTAAACCCATGCCGTGGATGAGTTTACACAGCGTCAAATAGAAGCACAGTGGGCATGGGATTTCTATAGATCCCATTCACTGTGCTTGTACTTTACAACACAGCGTTTTGAATACACCCTTAGTTATGAGACAAAATGCTTTTCCGTGGATCCACCTTCCAGTTGAGGGAACATTTTTTTAAACCAAAAGAACTGATGAGTTCTATTAGTATATGATTTAGTGCCTTGCTGTGGGCTGTCAGATGGTCGTCACATAGGGAGTTCTCAAACTGCATACAGGATTTCACAGCCTGGACAGGAGAGTTTGTACAGTAAGTACAGAAGATCATTGTATCCTCCATATCAAGCTGAATAGATGCAAAACTTTCCACTGTATTCCCCAGTGAGGTTGATGAAATAACAGTCCTTGATGCTGCTATATTAAACAAATCACTTTTTTCAGAGCAAATTCAAATAGATTCTATTCTGTTATAATAAAACCGCTCTTATCCACAGATCGTCTACAGTGACGTGTGGCAGTAGGTATAGCGTATGACAGGCATCTAGTCAGGGATTATTGCCTTATAAATTCAAAGCCTTGTTGCTGCTTTTTTCTATGGGTTCACGGATTGATTCATGTTTTTTACAGTAACTGTACTCTGAAATTCATCAAAGCTGCCAGTGTTACTTGCGTTTCTCCAGATTGTGTTGCTGTCTTGTACAATAAAAAATATTTTTCAGGGCCTTGTTCAAATTCCTCCTACATTCTACAATAATACCTCTCTTATCTGCAATTCATCTATAGTGAGGTGTTGCAGTAGGGATAGTGTCACGACACAACTGTCGAGTGACCTGGGACCAGGGGCTCCTTTCCTGGCCCTAACACTAGGGGGCGCCCTAACTCGCCCTGTTCCCCAGGATACTTCAGATGGCAAACACTTTGGGGCCTCCACCCTTGCCTTATCTCTTAATTTAACCCTTTGTCTGTCCCCTTCCCCCACCCAGGGAAGCGGAGGTGCTACTTTGCACCGCAAGTACAATAACCCGACAAACGGAGACAAAAACAAGGGCAAACATAATAACATAATCCACCAGGGTGTGCAGGAAGGGGAAGAAAGCAAAACAAAGAAGGATAAGGAATTGCCAAGAGTACAAACCAAGCAACAGTCACTTATGGGCAGCACGGTGGCACAGTGGATAGCACAGCAGCCTTGCAGCGTTGGAGTCCTGGGTTCAAGCCCCACTAAGGACAACATCTGCAAAGAGTTTGTATGTTCTCTCCGTGCTTGCGTGGGTTTCCTCCGGGTACTCCGGTTTCCTCCCACATTCCAAAGACATACTGATAGGGAATTTAGATTGTGAGCCCCAACGGGGACAGCAACGATAATGTGTGCAAACTGTAAAGCGCTGCGGAATATGTTAGCACTATATAAAAAATAAAGATTATTATTATTATTATTATAACTCCTCCAGCAATCCTTCTCAAACCAACTTCTCTCCCTCCCATTGTCATGAAGCAAGTGCTACCTCTGAAAAGGACTAGGTAATAGAGCCCAGATTTTATAGGGAAAAGGAGTGGCTAACCGAGCACAGATGAACAGAGAAATTTCCAACATGGCCGATTAACCTCTGTTCTGCTGGAAGAAATAAACATATTTAATAAACCAGAAAAGTGCTTCCGCTCAGCAGCGGAGTAGGAAAAAATGAGACGTTACTGCCTTCTGGCTCAGCTCCATTGCGGTAACCCCTGGGCCATGACAGATAACATCTAGTCATGGATTATTGCTTTGTAAATTCTAAGCCTTGCTGTTGCTTTTTTCCATGGACTCATTGACTATTATTTTTTACTAGATGGTGGCCCGATTCTAATGCATCGGGTATTCTAGAATATGTATGTATGTATATAGCAGCCACATAGTATATAGCACAGGCCACATAGTATATAGGAGCCATGTAGTATACAGCAGACAAATACTACGTGGCCTATGCTATGTACTATGTGGCTGCTATATACAAACATACATAAATATTGTAGAATACCCGCTGCGTTAATACAGGCCACGCAGTATATAACACAGCCCACGTACTATATAACAGCCATGCAGTATATAACACAGGCGATGTAGTATATAACACTGGCCATGTAATATATAGCACAGCCCACGCAGTATATAGCAGCCATGCAGTATATAGCACAGCCCCCGCAGTATATAACACTGGCCACGTAATATATAGCACAGCCCATGCAGTACATAGCAACCACACAGTATATAGCACAGCCCCCGCAGTATATAACACTGGCCAAGTAATATATAGCACAGCCCATGCAGTACATAGCAGCCACGCAGTATATAGCACAGCCCCCGCAGTATATAGCTGGCCACGTAATATATATCACAGCCCATGCAGTATATAGCAGCAATGCAGTATATAACATAGCCACGATAGTATATAGCACAGAGATGTAGTATATAACAGAGCCCATGCAGTATGTAACACAGCCCATGTAGTATATAGCAATGTGGGCACTATATGCGTGGTTAAAAAAGACTTAAAATAAAAAATAAACATATACTCACCTTCCGAAGGCCCCTTGAAGTCCTGGCCCTGTGTGCGGTGCACACGGCAGCTTCCGGTCCCAGGGTTGGTATGACCGCAGGACCTGTGATGACATTGCGGTCACATGACCTTGACGTCATGGAAGGTCCTTCTCGCATAGCATCCTTGGCACCGGAACCTGCCGCTTGCACTGCTGAGGACAGCGGGCGACGTCGAGGGTGAGAATAACCTTTTTTTTATTATTCTTATTTGTAACATTAGATCTTTTTACTATTGATGCTGCATACGCAGCATCAATAGTAAAAATTTGGTCACACAGGGTTAATAGCTGCTTAACCGGAGTGTGTTACACCGCGCTCCGGTAACGCTGGCATTAACCCTGTGTGAGGGCTGACTGGAGGGCAGTATGGAGCGGGCACTGACTGCAGGGAGAAAAGAGCGGCCATTTTGCTGCTGGACTATGCCCGTCGCTGATTGGTCGTGGCAATGGTCGTGGGCGTTTTGCCACGACCAACCAGCGACTTGGATTCCATGACAGACAGAGGTCGCGACCAATGAATATCCGTGATAGACAGAAAGACAGACAGAAGGACAGACAGACGGAAGTGACCCTTAGACAATTATATAGTAGACTAGCTATTGAACCCGTTCTACGCCCGGGTGGCGAGCATTTATATTGGAATATGGTCTCCATCCTGGTATGTGCTGCTCCCATCCTGTCATATGCTGCTCCATCCTGCGCCCCCATCCTGTCATGTGCTGCTCCACCGTGTCATGTGCTGCTCCATCCTGCGCCCCCATCCTGTCATGTGCTGCTCCACCGTGTCATGTGCTGCTCCATCCTGCATCCCCATCCTGTCATGTGCTGCTCCACCGTGTCATGTGCTGCTCCATCCTGCGCCCCCATCCTGTCATGTGCTGCTCCACCGTGTCATGTGCTGCTCCATCCTGCATCCCCATCCTGTCATGTGCTGCTCCACCGTGTCATGTGCTGCTCCATCCTGCGCCCCCATCCTGTCATGTGCTGCTCCACCGTGTCATGTGCTGCTCCATCCTGCGCCCCCATCCTGTCATGTGCCACTCCACCGTGTCATGTGCTGCTCCATCCTCATCCCCATCCTGTCATGTGCTCCCATCCTGCGCCCCCATCCTATCACGTGCTGCTCCATCCTGCGCCCCCATCAGTGCGGGCGGCTGTGCTGAGTGCGGGCGGCTGTGCTGAGTGCGGGCGGCTGTGCTGAGTGCGGGCGGCTGTGCTGAGTGCGGGCGGCTGTGCTGAGTGCGGGCGGCTGTATGTGGCTGTGCTGAGTGCGGGCGGCTGTATGTGACGTGGCTGTGCTGGGTGCGGGCGGCTGTGCTGGGTGCGGCAGCTGTGGACGGCTGTGCTGGGTGCGGTGGCTGTGCTGGGTGCAGCGGCTGTGCTGGGTGCAGCGGCTGTGCGTGGCTGTAGGCGGCTGTGGGAGGCTGTGCTGGGTGCGGCGGCTGTGCGTGGCTGTGGGCGGCTGTGCTGGGTGCGGCGGCTGTGCTGGGTGCGGTGGCTGTGCTGGGTGCGGCGGCTGTCCGTGGCTGTAGGCGGCTGTGCGTGGCTGTGGGCGGCTGTGCGTGGCTGTGCTGGGTGCGGAGGCTGTGCGTGGCTGTGGCGGCTGTGCTGGGTGTGGCGGCTGTGCTGGGTGCGGCGGATGTGCTGGGTGCGGCAGCTGTGCTGGGTGCGGCAGCTGTGGGTGGCTGTGCTGGGTGCAGCGGTTGTGCGTGGCTGTGGGCGGCTGTGCTGGGTGCGGCGGCTGTGGGCGGCTGTGCGTGGCTGTGCTGGGTGCGGCGTCTGTGCGTGGCTGTGGGCGGCTGTGCTGGGTGCGGCGGCTGTGCTGGGTGCGGCGGCTGTCCGTGGCTGTGGGCGGCTGTGCGTGGCTGTGGGAGGCTGTGTTGGGTGCGGCGGCTGTGCGTGGCTGTAGGCGGCTGTGCGTGGCTGTGGCGGCTGTGCATGGCTGTGCTGGGTGCGGCGCATGTGCTGGGTGCGGCGGCTGTGCTGGGTGCGGCGGCTGTGGGTGGCTGTGCTGGGTGCGGCGGCTGTGCGTGGCTGTGCTGGGTGCGGCGGCTGTGGTCGGCTGTGCTGGGTGCGGCGGCTGTGCGTGGCTATGGGTGGCTGTACGTGGCTGTGGGCGGCTGTGCTGGGTGCGGTGGCTGTGGTCGGCTGTGCTGGGTGCGGCTGTGCGTGGCTGTGGGCGGCTGTGCTGGGTGCGGCGGCTGTGGTCGGCTGTGCTGGGTGCGGCTGTGCATGGCTGTGGGCGGCTGTGCTGGGTGCGGCGGCTGTGGTCGGCTGTGCTGGGTGCGGCGGCTGTGCGTGGCTGTGGGCGGCTGTGCTGGGTGCGGCGGCTGTGCGTGGCTGTGGTCGGCTGTGCTGGGTGCGGCGGCTGTGCGTGGCTATGGGTGGCTGTGGGCAGCTGTGCTGGGTGCGGCGGCTGTGCGTGGCTGTGGGCGCCTGTGCGTGGCTGTGGGCGGCTATGGTCGGCTGTGCTGGGTGCGGCGGCTGTGCGTGGCTGTGTGTGGCTGTGCTGGGCGCGGCGGCTGTGCTGGGCGCGGCCATTTTCTTGGTCCTGCTCCCGGAGTCGGCGCCTGCGCAGTCCGCGCTTTCCGGCGCCATTTTCTTGAAGACACTGCAATGTGTCTTCAAGAAAATGGCGCCGGAAAGCGCGGACTGCGCAGGCGCCGATTCCGGGAGCAGGGGGACAGTCACGGCCCGGAAGCGCGTCGGTGGAACGGGTCAGGTAAGTATACTCACCCTCCGCCTCCTGGCTCGTCCGGTGGAGATCGCGGTGTGCGTTCAGCGCTTACGCATACCGCGATCTCCTGGGAGCGTCGCTCTGTGCGGTCCAGACTGCGCCGGCGCTTGCGCTTGCGCAGTCTATAGAGGCTTCGGACAGAGTGACGCTCCCAGCGTTATATTATAGATGGTAATCTGTACTCAGAAATTCATCAAAGCTGCCAGTGTTACTTGCGTTCCTCCTGAATTCGTTGCTGTCTTGTACAACAAAAAATGTTTTCTGGGCCAGGTAAAATCCCTTCTATATTCTACAATAATACTGCTCTTACCTGCAATTTGTCTACAGTGAGGTGTTGCAGTAGAAATAGGGTATGGCAGGCATCTAGTCAGGCATTATTGCCTTTTAAATTTTAAGCCTTGCTTCTGTTTTTTTCCATGGACTCCTTGACCGATTCATGTTTTTACGATGTTTTGTATTCAGAAAATCATCAAAGTCGGCAAAATTAACTGATTTAATGTGTCCATTCACAGTTTCTCTCTAGCATCTGTATGTAAGAGGTAATAGTGGGAGACTTTATGCTACTGGATCTGGAATTACCACTTCCGAACTCTCCAGTGCTTTGTTTCCATCTATTTCTGGGTGTGCCTTGAAGTATGCTTGGTGTCATTGTCCTGCTGGAAGACCCATGATCTACTACGATGCAAACCCAACTTTCTTACTCCAGGCACTACATTGCGACCCAAAATCCTTTGGAGATCTTCACATTTCAAGGCACCCAGGGCCAGAGTCCGCAAAACAACCCCCAAATAAAAGTGTTCTTTTTTTGTAAGCCTCATTCAATTTACAGTTAACAGTATAATTATGTGCTTTACCAAAAAACTATCTTGGTGTCATTTGTCCACAGGAAACCTGCTGACCCTCTAAAAATAGCATTTTTTTCTCTTTTTTTATTTTGCCTTATATACAAGTCATTATCCTGGAAAGAATGTTTCTTAATTTTTTTTCCAGTCAAATCCACTTTATCTTCGGTTTTGTATGTTTTATTGTCAGTCCATGAAATTGCAGTAATACTTTGACAACATTGTTCTCAGCACTGACCTGGTATTCAGAGATGATTCCAGGGGTCTTCCCCATGCTGTTCCCTTGCCATTTCAGCACTGTTTACTACCGTATATACTCGAGTATAAGCCGAGATTTTCAGCCCAAATTTTTGGGCTGAAAGTGCCCCCTCGGCTTATACTCGAGTCACGGTCGGCGGGTGAGGGGGAGAGGGCGCTGAGGCATACTTACCTAGTCCCGGCGATCCTGTCGCTCCCCCTGCCCGTCCCACGGTCTCCGGGTGCCGCAGCTCTTCCCCTGAGCGGTCACGTGGGACCGCTCATTAGAGAAATGAATAGGCTGCTCCACCTCCCATAGGGGCGGAGCCGCCTATTCATTTCTCTAATGAAGCGGTGCCGGTGACCGCTGATAGAGAAAGAGGCTGCGGCACCGAAGACAGGCAGGGGAAGGAGCGGGACGCCGGGAGCAGGTAAGTATGTCATATTCACCTGTCCTCGTTCCACACGCCGGGCGCTGTCTCCATCTTCCCGGCGTCTCTCTGCACTGACTGTTCAGACAGAGGGCGCGATGACGCATATAGTGTGCGCGACACCCTCTGCCTGATTAGTCAGTGCGGAGAGACGCCGGGAAGATGGCGCCGAGGAGCTGCAGGCAAGACAGGTGAGTATGTGTTTTATTATTTTTATTGCAGCAGCAGCAACAGCTATGGGGCAATAATGTACGGTGCAGAGCACTATATGGCACAGCTATGGGGCAACGGTGCAGAGCACTATATGGCACAGCTATGGGGCAATAATGGTGCAGAGCACTATATGGCACAGCTATGGGGCAATAATGGACGGTGCAGAGCACTATATGGCACAGCTATGGGGCAATAATGGACGGTGCAGAGCACTATATGGCACAGCTATGGGGCAATAATGGTGCAGAGCACTATATGGCACAGCTATGGGGCAATAATAGTGCAGAGCACTATATGGCACAGCTATGGGGCAATAATGGACGGTGCAGAGCACTATATGGCACAGCTATGGGGCAATAATGGTGCAGAGCACTATATGGCACAGCTATGGGGCAATAATGGTGCAGAGCACTATATGGCACAGCTATGGGGCAATAATGGTGCAGAGCACTATATGGCACAGCTATGGGACAATAATGGTGCAGAGCACTATATGGCACAGCTATGGGACAATAATGGTGCAGAGCACTATATGGCACAGCTATGGGACAATAATGGTGCAGAGCACTATATGGCACAGCTATGGGGCAATAATGGTGCAGAGCACTATATGGCACAGCTATGGGACAATAATGGTGCAGAGCACTATATGGCACAGCTATGGGGCAATTATGAACGGTGCAGAGCACTATATGGCACAGCTATGGGGCAATAATGGTGCAGAGCACTATATGGCACAGCTATGGGGCAATAATGAACGGTATGGAGCATCTATTTTTATTTTTGAAATTCACCGGTAGCTGCTGCATTTTCCACCCTAGGCTTATACTCGAGTCAATAAGTTTTCCCAGTTTTTTGTGGCAAAATTAGGGGGGTCGGCTTATACTCGGGTCGGCTTATACTCGAGTATATACGGTATATTAGATCCCCTCAAGACCTCCAGGGCGCTGGAAAAATGCTCGAGTTTTCATGGATATCCATTACACTTGTTACTCGGTACGATTTACTCGACTCGACTAACGAGTCCATGAGCATTTTAGCACTCGCCCCTCATTAGTTAAGTGCAATGGCCTTTTCACTTATGGAGCTATGCTGAAGGTCCTTATACAACAGATGATCAGGATGGAATGCTGCTGTGAAAGACAAATATGTGATGCACTATCCTGTAGCTGTCCTGATAGATGAGAATCCCAAAGGTCGCAGCCCTAGGGATGTGTTACTCCATCTTGGGAGTATGCATTTAGCTAAGTTTACTAGTTGTTTAACATAGCATTATGTTTGCAATACAAGTCTAAAAAGAAAAATGTTATGATATGTTCTTTTCTAATCAAATTACTTCAGCTATAGCGCTGATGAGATCTTTAACTACATCTCTACATAACATCTCATCTAGATCTCTACATAACTTAAAGTCACTGTAGATCAGGACTGTAATAAGATGAGTTCAGCAACCTTGAACCCCTGTATTAAGAGATTTTTGAAGGCAACAACACTGGCATTTGTAATTGCCTTGAAAATGATTCCTAGCAACCTGTCGCTTCCTTATGTATGTTCTTTCCACACCCTTCCTTTATACTGAATACTTTCCATTTTAGGCTTTCCTGTTATATCAACAGAGCAAGCATCATTAAATGTCATTATTTTGGGTTTATTTAAAGGCATATATACACTCCTATGTGCCTTACCAAGCTAGAGCAATCGAGAACGTACTTTTCGGTTACATCTCCTGGGAGCAATATGGAAATAATATTCAATAATACTGTGTTTTGTAAGGTTTTCTGTTCAACATGACTACGTACACTAGATGTAGATGGGATTGTCAGAAGAGTTTATTATAACACTGGAAACATTTTTCAGGAAAAATAACTATCTGATAACTTTAATGATACTATATGTGAAATATTACATGATTACTTTTCTGCATAGTTCACCTCTACAAGTATACTGTATTACTTACCTCACGATTGTCATTTGTATATTGAAGTCTTCATATGTGTGTGTGTAAATATAATATATATATATATATATATATATATATATATATATTTACACAGTATTCAGCATAAATGAATTCACCCCCTTTGAAACGTAAAAACAATTCTAGAGTTTTCACAAGACAGAGTTTCAGTGAACGTTTTTTATCCAATAACTTTAAAGAAAGGTTAATAATAAAATTTTCATTACAAAATTTTCAGTTTTACTAAAATTAGTTGATGCAAAAATGAATACACCCACATCAAAAAATACTACATCTTGTATTTTGTATGACCTCCATGTAGGCAACATATTGCAACATCTACCTTTTTCCATTCTTCAAGAACGACCTCTCTTGTCGCCAGGATGCTGGATGGAGACTGATGGTCAACTTGTCTTTTCAGAATTCCTTATAGGGGTTTTAGGTTGGGTTCAGATCTAGAGACATACTCTGCCACTGAATCACTTTCACTTGGTCTTCATAATTGCAACAGATTTGTGTTTTGGATCATTGTCATATTGGAAAAGTGCATGTCTACCACTCTATACACCCTCTACCGACTTGTGCTGCACTTGTACAGTGGATATCGGTAGGGGAAGAAGTAAAAGAGGGGTGTTACCAGTGTAATATATGTAATGATTGACAGTGTGCCCTAAAAATCACACACAGCTCTGCTGTGAAATCAGAGCTAACACAGTACAGCAGAAGTGAACTTTGTCTCTATACAGACATTTGCAGCAGAATTTGTCCTGTCATAGTGTTGGCAGCTGTTCTGCACAGCTGCATCTAATTAAAACCAACACAGTACAGCAGAGTTGAACTTTGCCTCCTTGCAAACACATTTTGAGTGATATCAGCCCTGCTGTATTCTGTACTGCCCCTACCCTCCTACACTGGCTGCCTGTGAGATAGAAGTTAAAGCACTGTAAGAGGATACCTGCAGTACAAATGTGGTCGAATAAAAGAAGTAAACCATGTCTTATGACTGTGTTAGCTCTGCTGTACTGTATTAGTTCTGAACTCACTGTAGAGCTGTGTGTCAGCATTACAACAAAGTGTCAGTCATTACATGTCTCAAACTGGTGACAACCCCTCATCCCCTTTCATTTAAAATAAGCTCTGTAGTCAGATTCTCATGTAAATCTGTGTCCGGCCTATAGATATTAATGTGCATTTTTCAGGAATGATACATCGGATCACAGATATCAAGGTATCAGGTTATTCAGCTTACTATGTCCTGCATGCCCATATAGACGACATAGGAGGGTGGATCTTGCTGACAGATTATCTTTAAGCTCCAGTTGCATATGAATTAAAACTGCATTTTTTCAGTCAGAAAGCAATGGATTTCATTCAGTAAAGGTGAGGATGACATTATTTCCAAGTGCAATATGACACTATAGCAGTTTAGAGGTGTACATTATTCTGTCAGATTACCTTAAAAAGGGTGTTACAATGCTTGGTATTTTGTTTTTACAACAATAAAACAGTTTTAAGTCTTATGGTTCTTCCACACCTTGGAAAAACTCCTTTTTAATATTGATTCAGTCTTTTGAGCCAAAACCAGAAGTGGGTTTTAAAAGAATGTAAAAGGAAGGACTAGTTCTTATACTGGCCTGTCAATTCATTGATTTCACACTATATGTGAAATAAGGTGAAGAGGAGCCATTGAGGACCTACCTCTTGGAGCTTCCATTCCCAGACAGATTTTCAGAATACAACATATGTGGATTCAATTATGCAGTTGATTTCTGATTCATGCTGTCCGTGGTTTTGCCTGCATGAATTATCTTTTGGGTTACCTTTGAAGCATGCACCATGTTTATTCATCACAGTGATCTCTATTAGAATGTATCTTGTTTTTGTATACCAAGTATTATATAATATCTTCTGATTACTAACTGGCATTTTGTCATGTCATATGTGCTAAATGTGAGCATCTTTATTTAATACAGAGCTTACAAAGACTTCTATGCCAGTGAGACAGGTTTTACTTAGCTGATGACTATAATTATAGGACTTCTTCCAAGCTCTTCTGTATTCTTTGTAACCACAAATGGTGAGAATTCAGGAGAAAGGGGGCTGTATTATGAGCAGGGCCGCCATCAGGGCATTACTGCCCTTACTGCTGTAAAGGGGTCAAGTGAGCAGCAGTACAAATGGGGGCCCGCAGGTCTGGAGCCCTGCTCTTGTGCTTCTGCTCAATGGGCCCCATCGTGCACTAAAGTGCTGTGCCCTGCGGCTCACACGTCTGTACTGGGTCCTGGGAGAATTCTGACACTGACACTATATACAGATCTCCTGTGTATAATGTCACTGGTGATGACTGTATTACCTGTACACTGACATTATATACAGAGCTCCTGTGTATAATGTCACTGGTGATGACTGTATTACCTGTACACTGACACTATATACAGACCTCCTGTGTATAATGTCACTGGTGATGACTGTATTACCTGTACACTGACACTATATACAGACCTCCTGTGTATAATGTCACTGGTGATGACTGTATTACCTGTACATTGACAGTAAATACAGAGGTACTGCGTATAATGTCACTGGTGATCACTGTATTACCAGTACACTGACAGTAAATACAGACCTCCTGTGTATAATGTCACTGGTGATCACTGTATTACCTGTACACTGACAGTAAACACAGACCTCCTGTGTATAATGGCACTTAGTATTGTGTTTTTTTTCATTAATGTTCTATATTGTAGTATTCAGTCTCTATATGTTGGTAATATGTGATTTGGTCATGGTGTGGTGGTATTTCTCCCTTTTATGTGGTAGTATTCAGTCACTATGTGGTGGTAATATATGGTCTGGTCATCGTGTGACAGTATTTGTTCCTTGTATGTGGTATTGTCATTTTAAAAAATGTATGTGACTCATTCATTTAAAGAAAAATACATAAAATATACCTAAAAAAAAGAGTATTGGATATTTTAGGAAATATTTAATAGGTTAGAGTAGAGTTCGGCCTGGGCAAAAGAGTCTACCTTGTCATGGTTGCGGCTTAAAAATTCTTTTGGCCAGAACAAAAGCTGCTGGTTATAAATGTGATATGGTGTGTTGGGGGTCGAGTTCCCACCTCTGCACAGGGGGAATCTCGGGCCATCTCCGCGGTTTCCCATTCTTCTCCTGCCACAGTGGAGCCTGCTCAGCGGAGACGTCGGTCCCAGCGTCTCGCTCAGTCTGACTCTGTGCAAAGGGTTACTGCTGCTTTTCCAGCTTCTGCCATTGAAGCCAGTGCTGGGCAGCAGCGAGCAGATGCTTTTGGGACTAAGTCCTGCTTTTCTCCTTCTGAGCATGCCCAAGGTAAGATCTCTAATTGGAGATCGAGGGTCACATGCTTGGATACTGCAGCAAAGCCCATTGGTTCTCCAGGAAGGTCCTGAAGGTGCTCAGGCTCTGTGGCAGCCTCTCATTGGTCCTTCTAGGAAGGTCTTGTACTTGCTGCAACTATATAAGGTTCACATGGCCGCACGGCCATGCGCTAGTATCAATGCATGTTATGAGTTTTGCGCCAATGTGGTCACGCTTGTGTGGATTCAGGGACCCGGCTGAAATAAGCCACTTAGAATACCGGCACCTCCGGTGAGGAGATTGTGTGTATGGTTTCAGGGCCCCGGCTGAAATAAGCCACCTAGAATACCGGCTCCTCCGGTGAGGAGATTGTATGTTTGCCTCCTTGACTGCGTGACCACAAGCTGCTATCTGCTCAGCAGTTACTGGGTATTCCTGTGGAGTTTAACAGGACACAGTCCTTTCTTTATAGCGACTCTGTGAAGCAACAGAGATCGCTTCTACCGCCATATAGTGCCGCTGTTTGCCAGCAGCAGGTTATTTTCCTGCACGGTGGACCCCAGGCTGCGAACGCACCAAATAACATCTCTATATTTACTCGGTGCATTCCACCAGCCCTAACAGTATACTAGCGCCAGGGTCTGGCTGGTAAATGGCGGACAATCAGCATCTACAGTGGTACATCCAGCAGCTGGAGGGTAGGTTTGTGGCTCTTGAGCGCACAACCTCAGCTGTGGATGTTACCGCAGTCGCTGCTCAGGCTGCCAGTGTAGCTTCAGCCAGTTTGTACTCTGCCACCCCTGCTCCAACTTTATCCCATCTCCCGCTTCCAGACAAGTTTGCTGGTGACAGTAAGCTATGTCGGGGATTCGTGAGTCAGTGCTCCACACATCTTGAGCTCCTGGCTGCACGTTTTCCTATGGAACGGGCGAAAGTTTGATTTATTTTATCCCTTTTATCAGGCAGGGCGTTGGAGTGGGCAATGCCGCTATGGGAGCGTAATGATCGTGTGGTGAAGAGTGCTCCTCTCTTCCTGGATGCTCTGAAACAGGTCTTTTTGGGACCTCATGTCACCCACGATACCGCGCTCCAATTGTTGGCAATAGCACAGGGTTTGTCCATGGTCAGCCAGTTTGCCGTCCAATTCCGGACTCTGGTCTCTGAGCTGGAGTGGCCGGATAAAGTCCTTATTCTGGTGTTCTGGAAAGGACTGGCAGACCATGTGAAGGACTCCTTGGCCACCAGGGAGATTCCCGCCACACTGGAGGAGCTCATTACTATATCTACCCACATCGACCTCCATTTTAACGAGCGGAGGTTAGAGTGGACCCAGTGCAGGCAGAGGTTTCGGCTGGCTCCCACCTTCGCCAGACCTCTAGAATCTTCCGTTCAGGCGTCCGACTCCCATGAGGCCATGGAGGTTTCTCGAGCGGGACCTAAGTCTCGGACCGCTCGAGTACCCGTGGTTAGTAGAAATTGCCAACAACAAGGACATTATGCAAATAAATGTCCACGGCGGTCGGGTAAACGATCGCATCTAGTAACCATTGGAGGAGGTTCACTAGACACAGCGGCGTTTTCCTCCAAGCTATCCTTCAAAGGGACAATCATGTTAGGCTCATCCTCTCTAACAGTCGAGCTTTGTGTGGACTCTGGAGCAGAGGGGAATTTCATGTCCTCTGCTTTTGCTCTGCGCCATGCAATACCTCTGGTGATGCTCGCCAAACCGGTGACTGTTAGAGTAGTGAATGGGTCGACACTTCCCTCACAAATCACACACCAGAATGTCCCTTTCACATTATCTATGTCCCCTTCCCACCAGGATATTATTTCCCTTCTTGTTCTTCCCAAGGGAATGGACGAGATTCTACTGGGAATACCCTGGCTCCGTTTCCACTCCCCACATATTGAGTGGACCTCTGGGAGGATATTGGGTTGGAGTGATTCATGTAAGGGCAGATGTGTGAGGGAGTGCGTTCAGGTTTCCTCTACTGAGATACCCGCAGATCTCTCTTCCCTTCCCAGGTGCTATTGGTCCTATGCAGACATCTTCTCCAAAAAGGATGCAGAGACCCGCCTCACCGTCCCTATGACTGTCCTATTGATCTCTTGCCTGGAGCAGATCCTCCTCGGGGATGGGTCTATCCCCTCTCTCTCCCGGAAACGGAGGCTATGTCCCAATACATCCAGGAGAATTTGGCAAGAGGGTTCATTAGGAAGTCAGTGTCACCTTCAGGGGCGGGGTTCTTCTTCGTGCAGAAGAAGAACGGAGAATTACGTCCTTGCATAGATTACAGGGGTCTTAACGCCATCACCGTTAAGAATAAATACCCGTTGCCCCTGATTTCTGAGCTCTTTGATAGGCTACGGGGAGCAAGGGTATTTACCAAATTAGATCTGCGGGGTGCTTATAACCTGATTCGCATCCGTGAGGGGGACGAATGGAAGACGGCGTTTAATACCAGGGATGGGCACTATGAGTATCTGGTGATTCCCTTCGGGCTCTGTAGTGCCCCAGCCATTTTCCAAGACATTGTCAGAGATATCTTCCGGGATATGCTCTCCACCTCGGTCGTAGTCTATCTGGATGATATTCTCATCTTCTCTCCAGATATTGACTCCCACCGGAGAGATGTTGGCAGAGTCTTTGACCTCTTATGGTCAAACTTCCTCTATGCAAAGTTGGAGAAGTGTATGTTTGAGCAGGAGTCTTTACCTTTCCTGGGCTATATCATCTCCTCCCAGGGATTGGCTATGGATCCTGCCAAACTACAGGCTGTGATGGACTGGCAAGAACCCAATTCTCTTAAAGCGGTGCAGCGCTTTATGGGGTTCATAAATTACTATCGTCAGTTCATTCCACACTTCTCAACTTTGGTAGCTCCCTTGGTAGCCCTCACCAAGAAGGGAGCAAATCCCAAATTGTGGTCTGAAGAGGTCTCCAAGGCTTTTTCTTCTATTAAGTCTCATTTTGCTAGCGCTCCCATCCTACATTGTCCCGATGTTGATAAGCCATTTATAATGGAGGTGGATGCCTCATCCGTTGGTGCAGGAGCAGTCCTCTTCCAAAAGGATGCTCAAGGTCGAAAGCATCCTTGCTTCTTCTTCTCCAAGACCTTCACACCAGCTTAGAGGAATTATTCCATCGGGGACAGGGAGCTGCTAGCAATGAAGTTAGCCTTCTTGGAGTGGAGACATTTTTTGGAGGGGGCTCGCTTTCCCTTCCAGGTCTTCACGGACCACAAAAATTTGGTTTATTTACAAACAGCCCAGCGGCTAAATTCTCATCAGGCCAGATGGTCCTTGTTCTTCTCCAGGTTCCACTTCACCCTCCATTATCTCGCTGGGGAGAAGAACATTCGTGCTGATGCCCTCTCTCACTCCATTGTGTCATCTGAGGAGGAGGAAGGGGAGCCTCGGCTTATTGTCCCTTCTGAGAGCTTGAGAACCGTAGCTCCGGTTTCGCTAGAGTCTGTGCCTCTTGGCAAGACTTTTGTACCCATTAATTTGCGACCGGAGGTTCTCTCTTGGGCTCATTCGTCCAGGGTGGGTGGACACTTTCGGGCAAAGAGGACATCTGAGCTGCTGGCGAGGACGTACTGGTTGCCACATATGGTCCGTGACGTCGGAGATTATATTCGGGCGTGTGTCTCCTGTGCCAAAAATAAGTCTCCTTGACAACGGCCAGCTGGGTTACTCTATCCCTTGCCAGTGGCAGACAGGCCCTGGGAGATGGTCGGGATGGACTTTGTGGTGGGTTTGCGCATGTCTCGTGGCTGTACCATCATTTGGGTTATCACCGATCATTTTTCTAAAATGGTGCATTTGGTGCCGCTTCCACTGATACCTTCTGCACGGGCCTTGGCAGCGTTGTTCATAAAACACATCTTCCGCCTACGTGGTATGCTGGACAAAATTGTCAGTGACCGGGGTCCCCAGTTTGCGTCTCGGTTCTGGAGAGAGCTTTGTCGTCTTCTCAGCATTGAGCTGAATCTCTCTTCCGCATATCATCCCGAGACCAATGGGTTGGTAAAGAGGGCCAACCAGGCCTTGGTTACATATCTGCGACATTTCGTCTTGGCCAGGCAGGATGACTGGGCTTCCCTGATACCGTTGGCGGAGTTTGCGCTGAACAACACCGTAGCCGACTCCACTGGACAAACCCCATTCCTCCTTAACTATGGTCAGCATCCGCGGGTGCCTGTGCCTATGCCCGTGTCTTCCGCTGACTCCAGGGTGGCAGACTGGGCTGTGGAGGCACGGGATATTTGGGACCGCACTCAGGATGCCACTCGGGCCTCCAAGGAGAGAATGAGGTCCTCCGCCGATGCACATCGGTGCCCCGCTCCGACCTTTGCTCCTGGCGACTTGGTGTGACTCTCCGCCCGTAACATCAGGCTGCGAGTTGAGTCCACTAAGTTTGCACCTCACTACTTGGGCCCTTTCAAGGTCCTCGAACAGGTTAACCCTGTAGTCTACCGTTTAGCCCTTCCACCCCACCTGGGTATCACCGACACCTTTCATGTGTCCCTCTTGAAACCCGTATACATGTCTCGGTTTTCCGAGTCTTCTGCTGGGACATCGGGTTCGTCTACGAACGATTACAAGGTGAACACTATTTTGGGGTGCAGGGTGGTACATGGCAAAAAATTTTATTTGGTGGACTGGAAGGGTTATGGTCCTGAGGACAGGTCCTGGGAGCCTGCTGAGCACATTCAGGCTCTGCAGCTCATTGCTGCCTTCGAGCGTAGCGAGGTGCAAGGAGGAGGGGCCCTAGGGGGGTACTGTTAGGGGTCGAGTTCGCGCCTCTGCACAGGGGGAATTTTGGGCCATCTCCGCTGCGGTCTCCCATTCTCCTGCCGCAGTGGAGCCTGCTCAGTGGAGATATTGGTCCCAGCGTCTCGCTCAGTTTGACTCTGTGCAAAGGGTTACTGCTGCTTTTCCAGCTTCTGCCATTGAAGCCAGTGCTGGGCAGCGGTGAGCAGACGCTTTTGGGACTAAGTCCTGCTTTTCTCCTTCTGAGCATGCCCAGGGTAAGATCTCTCATTGGAGATCGAGGGTCACATGCTTGGATACTGCAGCAAAGCCCATTGGTTCTCCAGGAAGGTCCTGAAGGTGCTCAGGCTCTGTGGCAGCCTCTCATTGGTCCTTCTAGGAAGGTCTTGTACTTGCTGCAGCTATATAAGCTAGTATCAATGCATGTTATGAGTTTTGCGCCAATGTGGATTCAGGGACCCGGCTGATATAAGCCACTTAGAATACCGGCTCCTCCGGTGAGGAGATTGTATGTTTGCCTCCTTGACTGCGTGACCACAAGCTGCTATCTGCTCAGCAGTTACTGTGTATTCCTGTGGAGTTTAACAGGACACAGTCCTTTCTTTATAGCAACTCTGTGAAGCAACAGTGATCGCTTCTACTGCCATATAGTGCCGCCATTTGCCAGCAGCAGGTTATTTTCCTGCACGGTGGACCCCAGGCTGCGAACGCACCAAATAACATCTCTATATTTACTTGGTGCATTCTGCCAGCCCTAACAGGGTGTTTGATGGGAACTGTTAAAATCTGATTGGTGAGGACGTGGTGGAGAAGATGAATTTTTCCAAGAGTGGGAGGTGGGAATGTGAAAGGTTTGAAGGGTAGAGGCGGAGCTGGGGTGGAGCCTGGGCAATCTCAAGGGGGCCCAAACATTTTGCCAGTATGGGGTCCTGAAATTCCTAGTGGCACTCCTGATTATGAGCACTGGTTTTGACTCATTTGTCTGGCTATTTTTTATATGTAAGAGCATTAAAGGGGTTGCTCTCAGTTCTTGTTTCTAGGCAGGAAATGCGGTGTATGGAAACTATGATACGTTCAGGAGTTGTCCTCATGAGATAGCCCCCTTTAAAGGGGTTGACCACTACTAGGACGACTCCTTCACCTAAATGTTCAGTCCCGATAAAATAATAAAGCTTATACTCACCTCCCGTGTCGGCACTGTTCCCACAGTGGCTATGATGATGCCGCAGGACTGTGATGCAGTGTTGTGACACGTAATGCTGGCATCCAATCAGCGCAGGCGTCACTGTCTCCGACTTTGGACAAACTGAACATGAAGAGGATGCCAAGGCTACAATTCATCCCGGACCTCATATTCAGTTTGTCCGAAGGCGGAAACTGTGACACCAGCGCTGTTTGGGTGCCCGGCTCATGTGTCATTCCTCCGCATCACAGCCCTGGGACCACGAGTGCCGACACCACTGGAATGGAGTATGCATGGGAGGTGAGTATAGGTTTTATTTTTTTTATCGGGGCTGAGCATTTAGTTTAAGAAGGGATTGTCCTAGTAGTGAATAACCCTTTTAACTGCTTTTATATGCAATTCGAGCTTGGCCAATATTAGTCAATCATCCAAAACAAGGGATTTCCCTTATACACTCACCGGCCACTTTATTAGGTACACCATGCTAGTAACGGGTTGGACCCCCTTTTGCCTTCAGAACTGCCTCAATTCTTCGTGGCATAGATTCAACAAGGTGCTGGAAGCATTCCTCAGAGATTTTGGTCCATATTGACATGATGGCATCACACAGTTGCCGCAGATTTGTCGGCTGCACATCCCAAAGATGCTCCATACAAGGCAGGATGGATCCATGCTTTCATGTTGTTTACGCCAAATTCTGACCCTACCATCCGAATGTTGCAGCAGAAATCGAGACTCATCAGACCAAGCAACGTTTTTCCAATCTTCTACTGTCCAATTTCGATGAGCTTGTACAAATTGTAGCCTCAGTTTCCTGTTCTTAGCTGAAAGGAGTGGTACCCGGTGTGGTCTTCTGCTGCTGTAGCCCATCTGCCTCAAAGTTCGACGCACTGTGCGTTCAGAGATGCTCTTAGGCCTACCTTGGTTGTAACGGGTGGCGATTTGAGTCACTGTTGCCTTTCTATCAGCTCGAACCAGTCTGCCCATTCTCCTCTGACCTCTGGCATCAACAAGGCATTTCCGCCCACAGAACTGCCGCTCACTGGATTTTTTTTCTTTTTCGGACCATTCTCTGTAAACCCTAGAGATGGTTGTGCGTGAAAATCCCAGTAGATCAGCAGTTTCTGAAATACTCAGACCAGCCCTTCTGGCACCAACAACCATGCCACGTTCAAAGGCACTCAAATCACCTTTCTTCCCCATACTGATGCTCGGTTTGAACTGCAGGAGATTGTCTTGACCATGTCTACATGCCTAAATGCACTGAGTTGCCGCCATGTGATTGGCTGATTAGAAATTAAGTGTTAACAAGAAGTTGGACAGGTGTACCTAATAAAGTGGCCGGTGAGTGTATATGCCATTTTTATATTATATTTCCATACAATTTTTATATTCAAGTTAATCCGTGAATATGATAGTAAACTTATACTATATTATTATAAAGTATATTATGATGAATATTACCATCTCTTCAGCTTATATGATAGCGGTTTTATGTGACCTCTAGTATACGTTTATTAACGGTGTAGTATATTTTTGTATAGTTTATTTAAAATGTTAATCTGCTTTCAGTAAGATAAAATAGGTAAGTCAAATGACATCAAGAGTTAAATGTAAGGTGAAACATCAAGTGTTATATGTACCAAGAAATCCATATAATGTGTCTGTAAACTGCAGGGCAAGCAATGATGAGTCAATGGAAAATAGCATCTAGTTTCCTATACTTTAAACTCCAAAGGTTTATTGTACTGCTAGAATATAATTACTCATGGAGCTGAAACTTGTGAAACTTGCAATTACAGTATAACATCATCTACACTACTTGAGGTTTCTTTTATATTCTCTGTAATCTTTTTGCTGTGGGTTCCACTTTCAACATAAAAGAATGTGCTGCATTCAGTTGTCTTTTTGGAAAGAAACCATTAAAATCACATTATTTTTGTGTGACTACATAATAATAGTAATAATAATAGATCTCTATTTTCAGTCTCGAAATGAAAACATTTTTCTTCCCATAAAGAGACAGATACAGCCCATACGGATCTTATCTGAAAGTTTACACCATAGTGTATACAATCTAGGTAATTCTAAAGGTACCTTCACACGAAACGACTTTGTAACGATATCGCTAGCGATCTGTGACGTTGCAGCGTCCTGGCTAGTGATATCGTTTAGTTTGACACGCAGCAGCGATCAGGATCCTGCTGTGATGTCGCTGGTCGCTGAATAAAGTCCAGAACTTTATTTGGTCGTCCGATCGCCGTGTATCATTGTGTTTGACAGCAAAAGCAACGATACCAGCGATGTTTTACAATGGTAACCAGGGCAAATATCGGGTTACTAAGCGCAGGGCCGCGCTTAGTAACCCGATGTTTACCCTGGTTACCAGCGTAAAAGTAAAAAAAACAAACAGTACATACTCACCTGCGCGTCCCCCAGCGTCTGCTTCCTGACACTTACTGAGCGCCGGCCCGAAAGTGAAAGCACAGCGGTGACGTCACCGCTCTGCTGTTAGGGCCGGAGCTCAGTCAGTGTCAGGAAGCAGACGCTGGGGGACGCGCAGGTGAGTATGTACTGTTTGTTTTTTTTACTTTTACGCTGGTAACCAGGGTAAACATCGGGTTACTAAGCGCGGCCCTGCGCTTAGCAACCCGATGTTTACCCTGGTTACCCGGGGACCTCGGCATCGTTGGTCGCTGGAGAGCGGTCTGTGTGACAGCTCTCCAGCGATCAAACAGCGACGCTGCAGCGATCGGCATCGTTGTCGCTATCGCTGCAGCGTCGCTTCGTGTGAAGGTACCTTTAAGGAGGTGAATACATCAGCAGCAAAACTCTCTCTATGCCTAAGTACAGAATATTAGGCTGGATTCTACCATGCAGCTTTCGCCACATTTCTGATTTCCCTTTGGTTGCATGTTATATGTGATTTTTAATGATTTTTTTTATTGTGACTATATAGTTTTCAGTCATTTTTAGGCCACTTTCACAGTGACTTTTTTACTATAACATAAAATTATTAAAATCCTACAAATCATAGCAGTTTGGTGCAATTTTTGATGAATTTTCCTCTGCTTAGCATCCACTTACAGTGGGGGAAAAAAGTATTTAGTCAGCCACCAATTGTGCAAGTTATCCCACTTAAAAAGATGAGAGAGGCCTGTAATTGACATCATAGGAAGACCACAACTATGAGAGTCAAAATAAAAATAATATATATAAGAAAGCAAATCCAGAAAATCACCTTGCCTGATTTGGCAAGATTTATTTTGCAAATTATGGTGGAAAATAAGTATTTGGTCACCTAAAAACATGCAAGACTTCTGGCTCTTGCAGACTTGCCTACTAGCAAAATAAGCATCAAAATCTGTCTTGATCTGTTGCAGAAATTTCTGCACTGAAAATGAAATTAATATTTTTCACAGAATTCCTACAAGCTGATAAATGGGAAAGTTGCAAAATTTCAGCAACAAATCCACCATTCATCAATTTAAAAACAGTCCTATTCAATCATCCAGTGATTAAAACCTTAAGGCCATACCACTGATGCCAGTTCGATATAGTCCATGTACTGAATGATAAGAGATCCCAGTTCTTACCCAATTTCTATCTAAAGTTTCTGTGCTCAAGTATAGCACAATGGCAAACAGAAATGTCGCACTAATCTTGGGAAGATGCCTCCTGACCTTTTTTAACGTCATCCTATTTAGTCTGTAATTAAGATAATAAAGTTTTATTGCCTTACTGATATGCCTGATGGTGGTTGTAAAAAGGATGTACCCATGCTGTCTATCATCTGTCCATAATATATGTCACTTATTACAAGTAATAAAACACAAGGATGTATTCTTTATCAGACTCTGAAAGATATTATTAATAAACACTAAGAAATATATAAAATAGACTACTATTCTCTTGCTTAAAGAGACAGTGAACCTAGAAATGAACAACACATTTCAGTAGGATCAACATGTTGTTTGTTTGTCAAGCTGCAAGATTTTCTGAAAAATCCTGTTGGTCCTGTTGGAATCCTGCACACAGGATCATTCATTATTGATTTCATCCATATTATGTATGGCTAGCAGATAATGTAGAGGCAGAAGTTAAAGCACCGCTACAGCGTTTTATTTTACTTTACCACTGGAGTGGTGCTACTAATTTAAGTTCCCTGCACCTAGTCTTATACTTACCAGACACCATTTTATTTGTTCTTGGCTCCTCTTCGGTCATCTTTTGCAGGTTGTGACCTACCAGATCACTCTAGTTAGTTTTCTGGGTGTCGATACTCAATGTAAGCTTATGAAATCATAACAAGGCTCTCATAGACTTGCATTGAGAGCTTATGACTAGGGTTGAGCGACTTTTATTTTTATAGGATCGGGTCGGGTTTCACGAAACCCGACTTTCTCAAAAGTCGGGTCGAGTGAAATCGGCCGATCCTATAAAAAAGTCGGGGTCGGGGTCAGCCGAAACACGAAACCCAATGCAGTGCAATGGGATACTATGGTTCCCAGGGTCTGATGGAGAGGAAACTCTCCTTCAGGCCCTGGGATCCATATTTAAGTGTAAATGGCGCTTGAAAGACCTTTCGATGATGTCACGGCTTGTGATTGGTCGCGGCCGCCCACGTGACCGCTCAGCGACCAATCACAAAGCCGTGACGTAATTTTCAGGTCCTAAATTCCTCATTCTAGGAATTTAGGACATGAGAATTACATCACGGCTTTTGATTGGTCGCTGAGCAGTCACGTGGGCCGCTGCGACCAATCACAAGCCGTGACGTCATCAAAAGGTCCTTCACGCGCTCATTCTTAAGAAGGAAGGCTGCCGGAAAGAAGCCGAGGGTGAGTATATTCCTATTAGGTATATACTCACCCTCGGATGCGCCCTGCTTCTTTCCGGCAGCCTTCCTTCTTAAGAATGAGCGCGTGAAGGACCTTTCGATGACGTCACGGCTTGTGATTGGTCGCGGCGGCCCACGTGACCGCTCAGCGACCAATCAAAAGCCGTGAAGTAATTCTCATGTCCTAAATTCCTAGAATGAGGAATTTAGGACCTGAAAATTACGTCACAGCTTTGTGATTGGTCGCTGAGCGGTCACGTGGGTGGCCGCGACCAATCACAAGCCGTGACGTCATCGAAAGGTGTTTCAAGCGCCATTCTTAGGAACAGAAGATGCCGGTTACCAGCGGCGATGTCCAGGCTGCGTCGGAGAGGTGAGTATATCAATATTTTTTATTTTAATTCTTTATTTTACACTTAAATGTGGATTCCGATACCGATTTCCGATATCGCAAACATATCGGAACTCGGTATCGGAATTCCGATACCAGATTCAGAAGATCGCAGACCTCATGGCCGACCCCACACAGGGGTCGGGTCAGGTTTCATGAAACCCGACTTTGCCAAAAGTCGGCGACTTCTGAAAATGGCCGACCCGTTTCGCTCAACCCTACTTATGACCATTATCTCTGATTTCCGGTGAGTCAGAAGTTGTAGTCACAAGATGGTGACACGGGACTGGAGCGGCGCTGGGAAGAGCTGAAGATGGTAGCTGGTAAGTGTAATACTAGAGGCAGAGACGTTAGATTAATGGCATCACTCCAGAGCTGAAATGAAAAAAAATTTGTAGTTGGTGTTGATAACCAAACATAATAAAATCTATGTAAATCTTTCACCGCTGTAATCACACAGACCTGATGCATAAAGTCATCTAATCACTTATACCGCCTATGATCCAGTGATGTCTGTCTTTTTGGGCATCCTTTCAAGCGTGCAGAAAAGTGTGGTCAGCCAGTTTTGTGAACCTCTGAAAAGTCGGACTCTGCTAAACAGAGGCCAAACAGGGTACGGAGTAGCTCTGCTGCCTCAGTATATTACAACACAGAGCACCATGGAGTACAAAGACCACCAAGAGGGTAAAATAAAACCCAAAAATAATTTATTGAATCAGAAATACATACAAATAGTGGTAGACAAATAATTAAGGCATCAAAAAGAAGAGTGGAATAAGTACAAGAGACATGCTGGCACAGCAGGAGGAGCAACCAGTACGAACTGTAAAATCGCCAGAGGTGGGGGAAACAAAACTCCAATCAAGTGGGTGCATGTGAAGCCATCACAACCATAGTAGGTACAAACCAAGGGGCTGCTAGTAAGTACCGTGGACTATACCCCATAGAACAAGCCCCCAAAATCACACATATCCCAGAGGTTGTTTAAAGCTCACCCATACTAGCTGGCATGAAGTGTAGGTGCTCACTCTGAGACCCCTTGATTATCAAGACACACTCAATAAAGGAGTGGTTCTGCAGGTGGGGACCACAGACCACATCTCAGTACCAATGCTTTCTGGCTGATGTTTTGGTCACTTTTGAATGTTGGTTGTGTTTTCACCCTTGTGGTAGCAAGAAACGGACTCTACGACCCACACAAGTGGCTCAGGTAGTGCAGCTCATCCAGGATGGCACATTAATGCAAGCTGTGACAACAAGGTTTGCTGTGTCTGTAAGCATAGTGTCCAGAGGCTGGAGGCACTACCAGGAGACAGGCCAGTACACCAGGAGACATGGAGGGGGCCGTAGGAGGGCAACAACCCAGCAGCAGGACCGCTACCTCAGCCTTTGTGCAAGGAGGAACAGGAGGAGCACTGCCAGAGTCCTGCAAAATGACCTCCAGCATGCCACAAATGTGCATGTGTCTGCACAAATGGTTAGGAACCGACTCCATGAGGATGGTCTGAGTGCCCGACATCCACAGATGGGGGTTGTGCTCAGAGCCCAACACCGTGCAGGATGCTTGGCATTTGCCACAGAACACCAGGAATGGCAAATTCACCACTGGCGCCCTGTGCTCTTCACAGATGAAAGCAGGTTCACACTGAGCACATGTGACAGACGTGACAGATTCTGGAGACACCGTGGAGTGCGATCTGCTGCCTGCAACATCCTTCAGCATGACCGATTTGGCAGTGGGTCAGTAATGGTGTGGGGTGGCATTTCTTTGGCGGACCACACAGCCCTCCGTGTGCTCGCCAGAGGTAGCCTGACTTCCATTAGGTATCAAGATGAGATCCTCAGACCCCTTGTAAGACCATATGCTGGTGCGGTTGGCCCTGGGTTCCTCCTAATGCAGGACAATGCCAGACCTCATGTGGCTGGAGTGTGTCAGCAGTTCCTGCAAGATGAAGGCATTGAAGCTATGGACTGGCCCGCCCGTTCCCCAGACCTGAATCCGATTGAACACATCTGGGACATCATGTTTCGCACCATCCACCAACGTCATGTTGCACCACAGACTGTCCAGGAGTTGGCGGATGCTTTAGTCCAGGTCTCGGAGGAGATCCCTCAGGAGACCATCTGCCGCCCCGTCAGGAACATGCCCAGGCATTGTAGGGAGATGATACAGGCACGTTGAGGCCACATACACTACTGAGCATCATTTCCTTGTCTTGAGGGATTTCCACTGAAGTTGGATCAGCCTGTAACTTCATTTTCCACTTCGATTTTGAGCATCATTCCAACTCCAGACCTCCGTGGGATATTAGTTGTGATTTACGTTGATAATTTTTAGGTTTTATTGTTCTCAACACATTTCACTATGTAATGAATAAAGATTTACAACTGGAATATTTCATTCAGTGATTTCTAGGATGTGGGATTTTAGTGTTTCCTTTATTTTTTTGAGCAGTGTATTTCAGATATTTAGACGAAAACTTAGCGCTCAGCATAGAAAACAGACCTGATTCAAAATGCTCTGCAGCCCAAAATGCGACCAATAAAAGCTTCAACTGAAACCACAAAAAACAACTAGTCCCCACTCAGGTCCGTCACCTGTTAACAGAAATATAGAGGTGTCCCAGTTACTGGCAGCACAAAGGCTCTGGAAAAACATCATGGCTCCCACCAAAAGAAATCCAGGAAAATCTGCGATCCCAAATCCAAATGTCCCCCCTCCCTTCTGAGCCCCACAATGTACCTAAATCACAGTTAACATCCACATGTTTGATATTAACGAAGTGAGGAGAGCTCAATGAATTTATGGGTGCCTGGTTCCAGAAGTACAAGCTGGGCACAATGTATGGGCACTACAGTATACTGGCACTGCAAAGGCATATTTGCAATTTTCACTCTGAAACTTCCACTGGGTGTTTGTTTCTGGAAAATGCCCATAGATTGAAAATTGTCACACTGAAGATGAGTTTCCAGAGGGGTGTAAACTCCAATAAGGGGTCATTTAGTGGCTTTTCACTGTTTAGGGACACTAGGGGCTCTTCAAATACAGTCCACAACCTATTCTAGAAAAATCAGCATAACAAAAGTCAAATATTGCTCGTTCCCTCCCAAGCCCTACATTGTTGCCAAACAGTACTGTACAGCCTTATATGGAGTATTGCCACATTCAGGCAATATTGTTTAACAACTTATGGGGCCTTTTTACTCATTTACCCCTGTGAAAATGAAAAGTCTGGTGCTAAAACAGTATTTTAGTGTTAAAAATGTAATTATTAGTTCTTCACCACCCAACGGTATGAAATTCTGTGACACACCTGTGGTGACAAAATCCTTATTGCATCACGAGATATATACATTGATGTGTACAGTTTATATAATAGAGTCACTTATAGATGGTTCTGGTGTTCTAGCATTTCAGGGGTGCTGCCAATGTGACATCACTCTGGCAAAGCATTCCATTGAAATCTGCATTTCAATACAGCGCTTCACTTCTGAGCTTTGCACTGTGCCTGAAAAGTATAGGATATCGGCGAACTCAGGAGAAATTGCATAACAAATTGTGTGATCCATTTTTTCATATTTTCCCTTTTTGACAAATAAAAGCTTGGGGCAAAAACAACATTTTACTAGTTACTTTTTCTTCATCACCAAATAGTATAAAATATGGTGACTCGACACACTAGCGGTATCATTATGCTGATTGCACACCCAGATGAATTAATTGAAGGGTACAGTTTGTAAATTGGGGTCATTTGTGGGGGTTTCCACTGTGTAGGCACCTCAAAGGCTCTGCTAATGTGACATTGTACTCGTAAATCATTCCAGCAAAATCTATACTCCATTATGGTGCTCCTCCCCTTCTGGGCTTTTTTTTTACCTTCTGAGTAGTTTCCAATTTCCATTTATAGAATATTGGCCAATTTGGGAGAATTGCACAACAAATTGTATTGAACATTTTCCCCTGTTACCTTTGTGAAAATAAACAATTTGGAGCTAAAGCAACATTTTTGTTGGAAAAATTGGATTTTTTTTAATTTTCACTGCTTAACTTAATAAAATTCTGTAAAGCAGAATTCCTTGAGGGTGTAGTTTTCGAAATGGCCAAAATGGGGTCTCTTGTAGGGGGTTTACAATGTTTAGTCACATCAGTGGCTCTGCAAACGCGACATGGCATCCGCTATCAATTCCAAACAATTTAGCACTTCAAGTCAAATGACGATTCTTCCCTTCCGAGCCCTGCAGTGTGTCAAAGTAGTAGCTTTACTCCACAAATTGGGTAACTAAAGCAATTGTTACCATCCACCTCTCGTGTCTCCCCTTTTCCTCATAGTTTGTAAGCTTGCGAGCAGGGCCCTCATTCCTCCTGGTATCTGTTTTGAACTGTGATTTCTGTTATGCTATAATTAGTGTTGAGCGATACCTTCCGATATCGGAAAGTATCGGTATCGGAAAGTATCGGCCGACACCGTCAAAGTATCGGATCTAATCCGATACCAATACCCGATCCCAATGCAAGTCAATGGGACGAAAATATCGGAATTAAAATAAACCCTTTCTTTCCTTGTAGGTTAATTCTACATGAAGGAAAACAACTAAGAGTAATGTAGGATGTATTGGGGGAGGTGGCGGAGACATTAAAGGCACAGAGGTTTAGCCCAATCAAATAGAATAGCAGGATTGTTATATTTTTTTATGACGTTCGGCGTTAGAAAGATTTTTACTATGTTAATTTTTTATTTATTTTGCCAGATATTGATGTTTCACTACTTCCACGCCCTTCACCTTCTTTTTTACTTCTCCCACACTTTCTTCTTCATTATCCTCATCATCAGCTTCTTTGACATCAACTTCTTCACCTTATTCATCTTCTTCTTCATCTTCTACCTATTATTTTTTTTCTTACATTGTTCATATTCTTTTTATTTAACTATTATCTTCTTCGTATTCAACTTCTTCATCATATTCTTATTTGTGACAGGCATTCCCGTAGTTGTTATCTATAAAAGTTTGAAGATTATACCTTCTGTTCTGCCTGTCACAAAAGAGTTACATTTGTCCGCGTTCAGTTTGGCCTGCAGCATCAGGCTTTATCCAGGGGCACCACGAGGAGGAACGGACTCACCCCCATACACTGCTTAGTCTTCTTCTGCTTATAATTTAGATAATATCTTTTGCTCTGATATTTAGTCTTATGCTTAATGTTCTTCTGCTCTTTGTTCTGCAGCTTCTTGTTCTTCTGCTTCTCGGTCTTCCAGGTCGTCGTCGTCTCCATGGTCGTCGTCTCCGGGGTCGTCGTCATCGGGGTCGTCTTCAGGGTCATCGTCTCCAGGGTCGTCGTCATCTCGGTGGTTGTCGTCTCTGGTGTCGTCATCATCTTAGGGGTGGTCTTCCGGGTCATCGCCTTTAGGGTCTTAAACTTGGAAATGTAGCAGAAGTTACAAGAAGGCTGAGAAAATGCCGAGAAACAGCTGATGGAACTGGAACTCGGATGGCTACCCGAAGGTCCAAGAGCCAATGGAACTACCGAGGACCAGCTGACGTTACTGGAACCCGGTTACTAAGCAGGAGGTACCCGTGCCTGAAAGCACTACCAAGGACCACCTGACGTTGGTGGAACTCGGATACCCAGAGGGAGGCACCTAAGCCAAAGGCTCTGCCCGGAACCAGCTGACGGTACTGGAACCAGGATGGGGAGCAGAAGGTACAAGAGCAAAAGACACTGCCGAGAACCAGCTGACGGTGCTGGAACCCGGATGGGTAGCCGAAGGTCCAAGAGCCAATGGAACTACCGAGGACCAGCTGACGTTACTGGAACCCGGTTACTAAGCAGGAGGTACCTGTGCCTGAAAGCACTACCAAGGACCACCTGACGTTGGTGGAACTCGGATACCCAGAGGGAGGCACCTAAGCCAAAGGCTCTGCCCGGAACCAGCTGGCGGTACTGGAACCAGGATGGGGAGCAGAAGGTACAAGAGCAAAAGTCACTGCCGAGAACCAGCTGACGGTGCTGGAACCCGGATGGGTAGCCGAAGGTCCAAGAGCCAATGGAACTACCGAGGACCAGCTGACGTTACTGGAACCCGGTTACTAAGCAGGAGGTACCTGTGCCTGAAAGCACTACCAAGGACCACCTGACGTTGGTGGAACTCGGATACCCAGAGGGAGGCACCTAAGCCAAAGGCTCTGCCCGGAACCAGCTGACGGTACTGGAACCAGGATGGGGAGCAGAAGGTACAAGAGCAAAAGACACTGCCGAGAACCAGCTGACGGTGCTGGAACCCGGATGGGTAGCCGAAGGTCCAAGAGCCAATGGAACTACCGAGGACCAGCTGACGTTACTGGAACCCGGTTACTAAGCAGGAGGTACCTGTGCCTGAAAGCACTACCAAGGACCACCTGACGTTGGTGGAACTCGGATACCCAGAAGGAGGCACCTAAGCCAAAGGCTCTGCCCAAAACCAGCTGACGGTGCTGGAACCAGGATGGGGACCTATTCAAGCTTGTCTTCCTAGAGCCCCAACTAGCAGTGTTGGAGCAAAGGGTCAGCAGGGGGAGCAGAGTGTAGGCCGAAGCCTGCACTGGCGGCAGCTTTGGGTCTGTTGTGTCTGCGTGGCTGTTGCAGGACACGTTGCCGGCTACACAGCAGGGGAACAGCTGGCGGTGCTGAACCCCACTGACACATTGGCGAGGTGTTTGGCTCTGTGCAGCCAGCACATCTGGGCCCCAACTGGCGGTGTTAGAGCCCAGGGTCAGCAGGAGGAGGAGAGGGAGCGGAGTGTAGGCCGAAGCCTAATTGAACCAATTTCAAAGGTAACCTTTAACCCCCCCTCAGGTGTTACAAACTAGAAGAGCCACAGCTTATGCAGCAGTAGTGCTGCACAAGTCAAAGGTTGCTCTTTTAATTTTTCTCCTTGCACACGCTGAATGAAACACATATAACATTTAGCCCTTTATACAGTCAAACTGTGTTGGAGGCGAGAGTTCCCTTCGTAATGAGACGCAGCACAGATGTCAAGAATCCCACCTTGGTGCTGGGCGCAGCCTCCTGAGCGTTGTTATTTGCTGTACAGGAGTCTGCGCTGTCGTGTTATCCCTTGGCCTTGCGCTGTTAGCGCTGCCCGTCCTCTGACATCATTTCATGTCGGCCGGTGCGGTTTGCGATGACCATGAATCCCAGCCCCGCAGTGTCTTAACATTGTTAAAACACTGCTGGGCTGGGATTCATGGCCTGGCGCAGTACATATGTTCGCCTCTGGCTCGGGTTCTTACACCCGCTTCAGACTATGCGGCGTCAGCTGATCCCTTATCGCATGCCACGGCCATGAAGACGCACAGTCCGAAGAAGGCGGAAGGAGATGAGGGACAGGCGAAGAAATGCACCGTTCATGCCCGTCAATCACACCCTCGCAGTCCAAATAAATAAGACACCGAGGGGCGTTGTGTGGGGCAAGGCGGCCGCAGAGGCGCAGGCAGCCAAACAATGATGCCAGAAGATGGGCAGCGCTACCAAGGGGGTTGCAGCGTGTCATTACAAAGGAAAGTCACACCACCGGGACGGTTAAATGGTCACACAGAGGACACATTTTAGACGTGTTCAGTTCCACATGTGCGAGGAGAATAAGTTTATGAGCCACCTTGCACACATGCAGCATTACTGCTGTACAAGGTGGCTGGAAAACATACAAACACCTGGGGGAGGGGGGACAGGTTCCCTTCAATTTCAGTTCTTGTTTCTGCGTGGCTGTTGCAGGACACGTTGCCGGCTACACAGCAGGGGAACAGCTGGCGGTGCTGAACCCCACTGACACATTGGCTGGTGTTTTTCTCTGTGCAGCTAGCAGTACCGGGCACCAACTGGCGGTGTTAGAGCCCAGGGTCAGCAGGAGGAGGAGAGGGAGCGGAGTGTAGGCCGAAGCCTGCACTGGCGGCAGCTTTGGGTCTGTTGTGTCTGTGTGGCTGTTGCAGGACACGTTGCCGGCTACACAGCAGGGGAACAGCGGGCGGTGCTGAACCCCACTGACACATTGGCGAGGTGTTTGGCTCTGTGCAGCCAGCACATCTGGGCCCCAACTGGCGGTGTTAGAGCCCAGGGTCAGCAGGAGGAGGAGAGGGAGCGGAGTGTAGGCCGAAGCCTAACTGAACCAATTTCAAAGGTAACCTTTAACCCCCCCTCAGGTGTTACAAACTAGAAGAGCCACAGCTTATGCAGCAGTAGTGCTGCACAAGTCAAAGGTTGCTCTTTTAATTTTTCTCCTTGCACACGCTGAATGAAACACGTATAACATTTAGCCCTTTATACAGTCAAACTGTGTTGGAGGCGGGAGTTCCCTTCGTAATGAGATGCAGCACAGATGTCAAGAATCCCACCTTGGTGCTGGGCGCAGCCTCCTGAGCGTTGTTATTTGCTGTACAGGAGTCTGCGCTGTCGTGTTATCCCTTGGCCTTGCGCTGTTAGCGCTGCCCGTCTCCTGACATCATTTCATGTCGGCCGGTGCGGTTCTCGATGACCATGAATCCCAGCCCCGCAGTGTCTTAACATTGTTAAAACACTGCTGGGCTGGGATTCATGGCCTGGCGCAATACATATGTTCGCCTCTGGCTCGGGTTCTTACACCCGCTTCAGACTATGCGGCGTCAGCTGATCCCTTATCGCATGCCACGGCCATGAAGACGCACAGTCTGAAGAAGGCGGAAGGAGATGAGGGACAGGCGAAGAAATGCACCGTTCATGCCCGTCAATCACACCCTCGCAGTCCAAATAAATAAGACACCGAGGGGCGTTGTGTGGGGCAAGGCGGCCGCAGAGGCGCAGGCAGCCAAACAATGATGCCAGAAGACGGGCAGCGCTACCAAGGGGGTTGCAGCGTGTCATTACAAAGGAAAGTCACACCTCCGGGACGGTTAAATGGTCACACAGAGGACACATTTTAGACGTGTTCAGTTCCACATGTGCGAGGAGAATAAGTTTATGAGCCACCTTGCACACATGCAGCATTACCGCTGTACAAGGTGGCTGGAAAACATACAAACGCCTGGGGGAGGGGGGACAGGTTCCCTTCAATTTCAGTTCTTGTGTCTGCGTGGCTGTTGCAGGACACGTTGCCGGCTACACAGCAGGGGAATAGCTGGCGGTGCTGAACCCCACTGACACATTGTCTGGTGTTTTTCTCTGTGCAGCTAGCAGTACCGGGCACCAACTGGCGGTGTTAGAGCCCAGGGTCAGCAGGAGGAGAGGAAGCTGAGTGTAGGCCGAAGCCTGCACTGGCGGCAGCTTTGTGTCTGCGTGGCTTTTGCAGGACACATTGCCGGCTACACAGCAGGGGAACAGCTGGCGGTGCTGAACCCCACTGACACGTTGGCGGGTGTTTTTCTCTGTGCAGCCAGCACTTCGGGGCACCAACTGGCGGTGTTAGAGCCCAGGCTCTGCGGGGGGAGCAGAGTGTAGGCCGAAGCCTAATTGAACCAATTTTAAAGGTAACCTTTAACCCCCCCCTCAGGTGTTACACACTAGAAGAGCCACGCCTTATGCAGCAGTAGTGCTGCACAAGTCAAAGGTTGCTCTTTTAATTTTGTTCCTTGCACAAGCTGAATGAAACACGTACAACATTTTGGCCCTTATACAGTCAATCTGTCTTGGAGGCAGGAGTTCCCTTCGTAATGAGACGCAGCACAGCTGGCAAAAATACCACCTTTGTGCTTGGCGCGGCCTCCTGAACATCGCATTTTGATGTACAGGAGTCTGCGTTGTTGCGTTATCCCTTGGCCATGCGCTGCCCGTCTTCTGACATCATTTCATGTCGGCTGGTGCGGTTCGCGATGCCCATGAATCCCAGCCCCGCAGTGTCTTTACAGTGTTTCACACTGCGGGGCAGGGATTCATGGCCTGGCGCAGTACATATGTTCGCCTCTCGCTCGGGTCCTTACACCTGCTACAGACTGTGCGGCGTCAGCTGATCCCTTATCGCATGCCACGGCCATGAAGCCGCACAGTCTGAAGAAGGTGGAAGGAGATGAGTGACAACAGGCGAAGATATGCACTGCTCATGCCCGTCAATCACACCCTCGCAGTCAAAATAAATAAGACACTGAGGGGCGTTGTGTCGGGCAGGGCTGCCGCAGAGGCGCAGCCAGCCAAACAATGATGTGAGAAGACGG
Source organism: Ranitomeya variabilis (assembly GCF_051348905.1). NCBI lineage: Eukaryota > Metazoa > Chordata > Amphibia > Anura > Dendrobatidae > Ranitomeya > Ranitomeya variabilis. The sequence continues at coordinate 437,705,670 of NC_135232.1, read as the reverse complement.
GCAGCGCTACCAAGGGGGTTGCTGCGTGTCATTACAAAGGAAAGTCACACCTCAGGGACGTTTTAATGGTCTCAGGGGACACATTGTAGACGTGTTCCGTTCCACGTGTGCAAGGAGAATAAGTTTATGAGCCACCTTGCACACATGCAGCATTACTGCTGTACAAGGTGGCTGTAAAACACACAAACACCTGGGGGAGGGGGGACAGGTTCCCTTCAATTTCAGTTCTTGTGTCTGCGTGGCTTTTGCAGGACACGATGCCGGCTACACAGCAGGTGAACAGCTGGCGTTGCTGAACCCCACTGACACATTGGCTGGTGTTTTTCTCTGTGCAGCTAGCAGTACCGGGCACCAACTGGCGGTGTTAGAGCCCAGGGTCAGCAGCAGGAGGAGAGGGAGCAGAGTGTAGGCCGAAGCCTGCACTGGCGGCAGCTTTGTGTCTGCGTGGCTGTTGCAGGACACGTTGCCGGCTACACAGCAGAGGAACAGCTGGCGGTGCTGAACCCCACTGACACATTGGCGAGGTGTTTTTCTCTGTGCAGCCAGCACTTCGGGGCACCTGTTATGACCCCAATGGCGAGGGTCTCAGAGAAATAGGTAAGTCTGCGAAGTACAAAAATCCAGCTCATAGGGCAGTGGTAACTGGGTTGACCATATATCTACTCCTAACGCCAACACTAGAAGTAGCCGGGGAACATGCCTACGTTGGTCGCTAGATGTCTCGCGCCAGCCGGAGAACTAACTACCCCTAGAAGATGAAAACAAAGACCTCTCTTGCCTCCAGAGAAAGGACCCCAAAAGTAGGATACAAGCCCCCCACAAATAATAACGGTGAGGTAAGAGGAAATGACAAACATAGAAATGAACTAGGTTTAGCAAAGAGAGGCCCGCTTACTAATAGCAGAATGTAGTAAGATAACTTATATGGTCAACAAAAACCCTATCAAACATCCACGCTGGAAATTCAAGAACCCCCGAACCGTCTAACGGCCCGGGGGGAGAACACCAGCTCCCTAGAGCTTCCAGCAAGGACAGGATACAGATTAAGTACAAGCTGGACAAAAATGCAAACAAAAACAAATAGCAAAAAGCAAGAAAGCAGACTTAGCTTAATCTAGCAGGAACCAGGATCAGTAGACAAGAGCACAACAGATTAGCTCTGATTACAACGTTGCCAGGCATTGAACTGAAGGTCCAGGGAGCTTATATAGCAACACCCCTGAACTAACGGCCCAGGTGAGCATACAAGGGATGACTGACATACCCAGAGTCAAATCACTAGTAACCACTAGAGGGAGCCAAAAAGCAAATTCACAACAGTACCCCCCCCTTAGTGAGGGGTCACCGAACCCTCACCAAGACCACCAGGGCGATCAGGATGAGCGGCGTGAAAGGCCCGAACTAAATCGGCCGCATGCACATCAGAGGCGACCACCCAGGAATTATCCTCCTGACCATAGCCCTTCCACTTGACCAGGTACTGAAGCCTCCGCCTGGAGAGACGAGAATCTAAGATCTTCTCCACCACGTACTCCAACTCGCCCTCAACCAACACTGGAGCAGGAGGCTCAGCAGAAAGAACCACAGGCACAACGTACCGCCGCAACAAGGACCTATGAAATACGTTGTGAATGGCAAACGACACCGGAAGATCCAGGCGAAAGGACACAGGATTAAGGATTTCCAATATCTTGTACGGACCAATGAAGTGAGGCTTAAATTTGGGAGAGGAGACCTTCATAGGAACAAATCGAGAAGACAGCCACACCAAATCCCCAACACGAAGTCGGGGACCCACACCGCGGCGGCGGTTGGCAAAACGCTGAGCCTTCTCCTGTGACAACTTCAAGTTGTCCACCACATGATTCCAGATCTGCTGCAACCTATCTACCACAGAATCCACCCCAGGACAGTCAGAAGGCTCCACATGTCCCGAGGAAAAACGAGGATGGAAACCAGAGTTGCAGAAAAATGGCGAAACCAAGGTGGCGGAACTAGCCCGATTATTAAGGGCAAATTCAGCCAACGGCAAGAAGGTCACCCAATCATCCTGATCAGAAGAGACAAAACACCTCAAATAAGCCTCCAGAGTCTGATTAGTTCGCTCCGTTTGTCCATTAGTCTGTGTATGAAAAGCGGACGAAAACGACAAATCAATGCCCATCCTACCACAAAAGGATCGCCAGAACCTGGAAACAAACTGGGATCCTCTGTCCGACACAATATTCTCAGGAATGCCGTGTAAACGGACCACGTTCTGGAGGAACACAGGAACCAGATCGGAAGAGGAAGGCAGCTTAGGCAAAGGAACCAAATGGACCATCTTGGAGAAACGATCACATATCACCCAGATGACAGACATGCCCCGAGACACCGGAAGATCAGAAATGAAATCCATAGAGATGTGTGTCCAAGGTCTCTTCGGGACAGGCAAGGGCAAGAGAAACCCGCTGGCACGAGAACAGCAAGGCTTAGCTCGAGCACAAGTCCCACAGGACTGCACAAAAGACCGCACATCCCTTGACAAGGACGGCCACCAAAAGGACCTGGCCACCAGATCCCTGGTGCCAAAAATTCCCGGGTGCCCTGCCAACACCGAGGAATGAACCTCGGAAATGACTCTACTGGTCCACCTAGCAGGCACAAACAATCTGTCAGGTGGACAAGAGTCAGGCCTACCAGCCTGAAATCTCTGCAACACACGTCGCAGATCCGGAGAAATAGCTGACAAGATAACTCCTTCCTTAAGAATACTCACAGGTTCAGCGACTCCAGGAGCATCAGGCACAAAGCTCCTAGACAGAGCATCGGCCTTCACATTCTTCGAACCTGGTAAATACGAGACCACAAAGTCAAAACGGGAGAAAAACAATGACCAGCGGGCCTGTCTAGGATTCAGGCGTTTAGCAGACTCGAGATACATCAGATTTTTGTGATCAGTCAAAACCACCACACGATGCTTAGCACCCTCGAGCCAATGACGCCACTCCTCAAATGCCCACTTCATGGCCAACAACTCCCGATTGCCCACATCATAATTTCGCTCTGCAGGCGAAAACTTCCTAGAGAAAAAGGCACAAGGTCTCATAGTAGAGCAACCAGGACCTCTCTGAGACAAAACGGCCCCTGCCCCAATCTCCGAAGCATCCACCTCAACCTGAAAGGGCAGTGAGACATCAGGCTGGCACAAAACAGGCGCCGAAGTAAACCGGCGTTTCAACTCCTGGAAAGCCTCCACGGCAGCAGGAGCCCAGTTAGCTACATCAGAACCTTTCTTGGTCATATCCGTCAAAGGTTTAACAACGCTAGAAAAATTAGCGATAAAACGACGGTAAAAGTTAGCAAAACCCAAGAACTTCTGAAGACTCTTAACTGACGAGGGCTGAGTCCAATCATGAATAGCTCGGACCTTGACTGGGTCCATCTCCACAGCAGAAGGGGAAAAAATGAACCCTAAAAAGGGAACCTTCTGTACACCAAAGAGACACTTTGAGCCTTTAACAAAGAATTTTCACGCAAAATCTTGAAAACCATCCTGACCTGTTCTACATGCGAGTCCCAATCATCAGAAAAAACCAGAATATCGTCCAGATAAACGATCAAAAATTTATCCAGATACTTCCGGAAAATGTCATGCATAAAGGACTGAAAAACTGAAGGCGCATTAGAGAGCCCAAAAGGCATCACCAAGTACTCAAAATGACCTTCGGGCGTATTGAATGCGGTTTTCCATTCATCTCCTTGCTTAATGCGCACAAGGTTGTACGCACCACGAAGATCTATCTTGGTGAACCACTTGGCACCTTTAATCCGGGCAAACAAGTCAGACAACAGCGGCAAAGGATACTGAAATTTGACAGTGATCTTATTTAACCCCTTCACCCCCGGAGCTTTTTCCGTTTTTCCATTTTCGTTTTTCGCTACCCTCCTTCCCAGAGCCATAACTTTTTTACTTTTCCGTCAATTTGGCCATGTGAGGGCTTATTTTTTGCGGGACGAGTTGTACTTTTGAACGACATCATTGGTTTTAGCATGTCGTGTACTAGAAAACGGGAAAAAAATTCCAAGTGCAGTGAAATTGCAAAAAAAGTGCAATCCCACACTTGTTTTTTGCTTGCCTATTTTGCTAGGTTCACTAAATGCTAAAACTGACCTGCCATTATGATTCTCCAGGTCAGTACGAGTTCATAGACACCTAACATGACTAGGTTATTTTTCACCTAAGTGGTGAAAAAAAATTCCAAACTTTGCAAAAAACAAAACAAAACAAAATTGCGCCATTTTCCGATACTCGTAGCGTCTCCATTTTTCGTGATCTGGGGTCAGGTGAGGGCTTATTTTTTGCGTGCCGAGCTGGCGTTTTTAATGATAGCATTTTGGTGCAGATACGTTCTTTTGATCGCCCGTTATTGCATTTTAATGCAATGTCGTGGCGACCAAAAAAACTTAAATCTGGCGTTTCGAATTTTTTTCTCATTACGCCATTTAGCGATCAGGTTAATGCTTTTTTTTTATTGATAGATCGGGCGATTCTGAACGCGGCAATACCAAATATGTGTAGGTTGGGGTTTTTTTTTATTGATTTATTTTGATTGGGGCGAAAGGGGGGTGATTTAAACTTTTATATTTTTTTTATTTTTTTCACATTTTTAAAAACTTTTTTTTTTTACTTTTGCCATGCTTCTATAGCCTCCATGGGAGGCTAGAAGCAGGCACAGCCCGATCGGCTCTGCTATGCAGCAGTGATCATAAGATCGCTGCTACACAGCAGATTTGCAGGTGTGCTGTGAGCGCCGACCACAGGGGGGCGCTCACAGCCACCGGCAATCAGTAACCATAGAGGTCTCAAGGACCTCTATGGTTACCTTCCTGACACATCGCCGACCCCCGATCATGTGACGGGGGTCGGCGATGCGCTCATATCCGGCTGTACGGCCGGATGCGGTAGTTAAATGCCGCTGTCTGAGTTTGACAGCGGCATTTAACTAGTTAATAGCGGTGGGTGATCGCGATTTCACCCGCCGCTATTGCGCGCACATGTCAGCTGTAAAAAACAGCTGACATGTCGCGACTTTGATGTGCGCTCACCGCCGGAGCGCACATCAAAGCGGGGGTCCCGACATGTGACGTACTATACCGTCACATGTCGGGAAGGGGTTAAGAGCCGATAGTCAATACAAGGCCTCAAAGATCCGTCCTTTTTGGCCACAAAAAAGAATCCCGCACCAAGAGGGGAAGAAGAAGGACGGATATGCCCCTTCTCCAGAGACTCTCTAATATATGAACGCATAGCTGTATGTTCAGGTACCGACAGGTTAAATAATCTTCCCTTAGGAAACTTACTGCCTGGAATCAACTCTATTGCGCAGTCACACTCCCTATGAGGAGGCAGTGCACTGGACCTGGACTCGCTGAAAACATCCTGATAATCAGACAAATACTCCGGAACTTCCGAAGGCGTAGAAGAAGCAATAGACACGGGCAGGGAATCCCCATGATTTCCACGGCATCCCCAACTTGACACTGACATGGCCTTCCAATCCAAGACTGGATTATGGGTCTGCAACCATGGCAACCCCAAAACAACCAAATCATGCATTTTATGCAAAACAAGAAAACGTATAACCTCCCGATGTTCAGGAGTCATGCACATGGTAACCTGTGTCCAAAACTGCGGTTTATTTTCTGCCAACGGCGTAGCATCAATACCCCTAAGAGGGATAGGATTTTCTAATGGCTCAAGAACAAAACCACAGCGCTTGGCAAATGACAGATCCATAAGACTCAGGGCAGCACCTGAATCTACAAACGCCATGGCAGGATAAGATGACAGTGAACAAATCAAAGTTACAGATAGAATAAATTTAGGTTGCAAATTACCAACGGTGACAGGACTAACAACCTTAGTTAGACGTTTAGAGCATGCTGAGATAACATGTGTAGAATCACCACAGTAGTAACACAAGCCATTCTGGCGTCTATGAATTTTCCGCTCATTTCTAGTCAGGATTCTATCACATTGCATTAAATCAGGTGTTTGTTCAGACAGCACCATAGGTGAATTTGCGGTTTTTCTATCACATTGCCTTAAATCAGGTGCCTGTTCAGACAACACCATAAGGGAATTTGCGGTTTTGCGCTCCCGCAACCGCCGGTCAATTTGAATAGCCAGGGCCATGGAATCATTTAGACCTGTGGGAATAGGGAAACCCACCATCACATTCTTAATGGCTTCAGAAAGGCCATTTCTAAAATTTGCGGCCAGTGCACACTCGTTCCACTGAGTCAGCACGGACCATTTCCGAAATTTTTGGCAATACACTTCAGCCTCGTCCTGGCCCTGAGACATAGCCAGCAAGGCTTTTTCTGCCTGAATCTCAAGATTGGGTTCCTCATAAAGTAAACCGAGCGCCAGAAAAAACGCATCAATATCCGCCAATGCCGGATCTCCTGGCGCCAGCGAGAAGGCCCAATCCTGAGGGTCGCCCCGTAAAAAAGAAATAACAATTTTCACTTGCTGAGCGGAGTCTCCAGATGAACAGGGTCTCAGGGACAAAAATAATTAACAATTATTCCTGAAATTTCTAAACTTAAATCGGTCTCCGAAAAACAATTCAGGAATCGGTATCTTAGGTTCTGACATAGGATTTCTGGTAACATAATCTTGTATGCCCTGCACACGAGCAGCAAGCTGGTCCACACTTGTAATCAAGGTCTGGACATTCATGTCTACAGCAAGCTTGAGCCACTCAGAGGTAAAGGGGAAAAGAAAAAAAAAAATGAGAGAGAGGAAAAAAAAAAACTCAGAATTTTCTTTCTTATAATCCCGCTTCTGCAATGCATTTAACATTTAATACTGGCCTGGCAAACTGTTATGACCCCAATGGCGAGGGTCTCAGAGAAATAGGTAAGTCTGCGAAGTACAAAAATCCAGCTCATAGGGCAGTGGTAACTGGGTTGACCATATATCTACTCCTAACGCCAACACTAGAAGTAGCCGGGGAACATGCCTACGTTGGTCGCTAGATGTCTCGCGCCAGCCGGAGAACTAACTACCCCTAGAAGAGGAAAACAAAGACCTCTCTTGCCTCCAGAGAAAGGTCCCCAAAAGTAGGATACAAGCCCCCCACAAATAATAACGGTGAGGTAAGAGGAAATGACAAACATAGAAATGAACTAGGTTTAGCAAAGAGAGGCCCGCTTACTAATAGCAGAATGTAGTAAGATAACTTATATGGTCAACAAAAACCCTATCAAACATCCACGCTGGAAATTCAAGAACCCCCGAACCGTCTAACGGCCCGGGGGGAGAACACCAGCTCCCTAGAGCTTCCAGCAAGGACAGGATACAGATTAAGTACAAGCTGGACAAAAATGCAAACAAAAACAAATAGCAAAAAGCAAGAAAGCAGACTTAGCTTAATCTAGCAGGAACCAGGATCAGTAGACAAGAGCACAACAGATTAGCTCTGATTACAACGTTGCCAGGCATTGAACTGAAGGTCCAGGGAGCTTATATAGCAACACCCCTGAACTAACGGCCCAGGTGAGCATACAAGGGATGACTGACATACCCAGAGTCAAATCACTAGTAACCACTAGAGGGAGCCAAAAAGCAAATTCACAACAGGCACCAACTGGCGGCGTTAGAGCCCAGGATCTGCGGGAGGAGCAGAGTGTAGGCCGAAGCCTGCACTGGAGCAAGTTGAAAGGGAACCTTTAACCCCCCCCCAGGCGTTTGTAGCTGAAAGAGCCATCGTGTACTGCACTAATGCTGGAAAAGGTAAACTTAGCTCTTTTAATTATGGTCCTTGCACATGCTGAACCTAACACTTATGAAATGTGTCCCCTCCTACCGTGATACCGTCCAGTTGGTGGAACTTTCCTTTGTCATGTGACGCAGCACAGCCATCATTCTTACCCCCTTGGCGCCGTGCGCCGCCTCCTCAGCGTTGTTTGAATCAGTCCCGGAGCCTGCGCTGTTAGGTTAGCCCTTGGCCATGCACACATTTTGCGCTGCCCGTCTTCTGACATCATTTGGTGTCAGACTGGCTGCGCCTGTGCGGCTGCGCTGGCCGAGATCCCGCCTCGCAGTGTCGTCTAATGTAATCCCACCGCGGGCCTGGGATCCGTGGCCATGCGCAGTGCATATCCTCGCCTCTCACTCCCCTCCCTACGGCTTCTTCAGACTGTGCGGTGTCACGGCCGTGGCATGCTATTAGGGATCAGCTGACACCGCACAGTCTGAAGAAGCCGTAGGGAGATGAGTGAGAGGCGGAGGTTCAGATATGCACTGTGCATGTCCATGGATCCCAGGCCCGCGGTGGGATTACATTAGACGACACTGCGAGGCGGGATCTCGGCCAGCGCAGCCGCACAGGCGAAGCCAGTCTGACACCAAATGATGTCAGAAGACGGGCAGCGCAAAATGTGTGCATGGCCAAGGGCTAACCTAACAGCGCAGGCTCCGGGACTGATTCAAACAACGCTGAGGAGGCGGCGCACGGTGCCAAGGGGGTAAGAATGATGGCTGTGCTGTGCCACATGACAAAGGAAAGTTCCACCAACCGGACGGTATCACGGTAGAAGGGGACACATTTCATAAGTGTTAGGTTCAGCATGTGCAAGGAGCACCACGAAAAGAGGCACTTTTTCCCTTTGCATCATTACTGCTGCACAAGGTGGCTCCTTCAGTAACAAATGCCTGGGGGGGGGGACAGGTTCCCTTAAATTTAACTTGTTGTGCCTGCGTGGCGGTCGCAGTACACGTTGCCGTATACATAGCAGGGGAACAGCTGGCGGTGCTGAACCCCACTAACACATTGGCGAGGTGTTTGGCTCTGTGCGGACAGCACTTCTGGACAGCAACTAGCGGTGTTGGAGCCCAGGGACAGGAGGAGGAGGAGGTGGAGGAGGAGATAGGAGGGATTGCCACACACACAGCAGGGGAACAGCTGACGTTACTGAACCCCAATAACAGAGGAGGGACTGTTGGGACTGTGCGTACAGCACTACCAGGCAACAACTAGTGGTGTTGGAGCCCAGGGACAGGAGGAGGAGGAGGTGGAGGAGATAGGAGGGATTGCCACACACACAGCTGGGGAACAGCTGATGTTACTGAACCCCAATAACAGAGGAGGGACTGTTGGGACTGTGCGTACAGCACTACCAGGCAACAACTAGCGTTGTTGAAGCCCAGGGACAGGAGGAGGAGGAAGTGGAGGAGATAGGAGGGATTGCCACACACACAGCAGGGGAACAGCTGACGTTACTGAACCCCAATAACAGAGGAGGGACTGTTGGGACTGTGCATACAGCACTACCAGGCAACAACTAGCGGTGTTGGAGCCCAGGGACAGGAGGAGGAGGAGGTGGAGGAGATAGGAGGGATTGCCACACACACAGCAGGGGAACAGCTGACGTTACTGAACCCCAATAACAGAGGAGGGACTGTTGGGACTGTGCGTACAGCACTACCAGGCAACAACTAGCAGTGTTGGAGCCCAGGGACAGGAGGAGGAGGAGGAGGAGGAGGTGGAGGAGATAGGAGGGATTGCCACACACACAGCTGGGGAACAGCTGACGTTACTGAACCCCAATAACAGAGGAGGGACTGTTGGGACTGTGCGTACAGCACTACCAGGCAACAACTAGCGGTGTTGGAGCCCAGGGACAGGAGGAGGAGGAGGTGGAGGAGATAGGAGGGATTGCCACACACACAGCAGGGGAACAGCTGACGTTACTGAACCCCAATAACAGAGGAGGGACTGTTGGGACTGTGCGTACAGCACTACCAGGCAACAACTAGCGGTGTTGGAGCCCAGGGACAGGAGGAGGAGGAGGAGGAGGAGGTGGAGGAGATAGGAGGGATTGCCACACACACAGCTGGGGAACAGCTGACGTTACTGAACCCCAATAACAGAGGAGGGACTGTTGGGACTGTGCGTACAGCACTACCAGGCAACAACTAGCGGTGTTGGAGCCCAGGGACAGGAGGAGGAGGAGGTGGAGGAGATAGGAGGGATTGCCACACACACAGCAGGGGAACAGCTGACGTTACTGAACCCCAATAACAGAGGAGGGACTGTTGGGACTGTGCGTACAGCACTACCAGGCAACAGCTAGCGGTGTTGGAGCCCAGGGACAGGAGGAGGAGGAGGTGGAGGAGATAGGAGGGATTGCCACACACACAGCAGGGGAACAGCTGACGTTACTGAACCCCAATAACAGAGGAGGGACTGTTGGGACTGTGCGTACAGCACTACCAGGCAACAACTAGCAGTGTTGGAGCCCAGGGACAGGAGGAGGAGGAGGAGGAGGAGGTGGAGGAGATAGGAGGGATTGCCACACACACAGCTGGGGAACAGCTGACGTTACTGAACCCCAATAACAGAGGAGGGACTGTTGGGACTGTGCGTACAGCACTACCAGGCAACAACTAGCGGTGTTGGAGCCCAGGGACAGGAGGAGGAGGAGGTGGAGGAGATAGGAGGGATTGCCACACACACAGCAGGGGAACAGCTGACGTTACTGAACCCCAATAACAGAGGAGGGACTGTTGGGACTGTGCGTACAGCACTACCAGGCAACAACTAGCGGTGTTGGAGCCCAGGGACAGGAGGAGGAGGAGGTGGAGGAGATAGGAGGGATTGCCACACACACAGCAGGGGAACAGCTGACGTTACTGAACCCCAATAAAAGAGGAGGGACTGTTGGGACTGTGCGTACAGCACTACCAGGCAACAACTAGCAGTGTTGGAGCCCAGGGACAGGAGGAGGAGGGGGAGGAGGAGGTGGAGGAGATAGGAGGGATTGCCACACACACAGCAGGGGAACAGCTGACGTTACTGAACCCCAATAACAGAGGAGAAACTGTTGGGACTGTGCGGACAGCACTTCTGGATGGCAACTAGCGGTGTTGGAGCCCAGGGACAGGATGAGGAGGAGGTGGAGGAGGAGATAGGATGGATTGCCACACACACAGCAGGGGAACAGCTGACATTACTGAACCCCAATAACAGAGGAGGGACTGTTGGGACTGTGCGGACAGCACTTCTGGACAGCAACTAGCGGTGTTGGAGCCCAGGGACAGGAGGAGGAGGAGGTGGAGGAGGAGATAGGAGGGATTGCCACACACACAGCAGGGGAACAGCTGACGTTACTGAACCCCAATAACAGAGGAGGGACTGTTGGGACTGTGCGTACAGCACTACCAGGCAACAACTAGCGGTGTTGGAGCCCAGGGACAGGAGGAAGAGGAGGTGGAGGATGTTATGGTTCTCAATGGCAAGAGAACATAGCCCAGCAAACATAGGTACTAGCTCTTGGAAGGATGGAAACTAAACTGACCATGAACTAAACCTGCCGCACAACTAACAGTAGCCGGGTAGCGTTGCCTACGTTTTTATCCCTAGACGCCCAGCGCCGGCCGGAGGACTAACTAATCCTGGCAGAGGAAAATATAGTCCTGGCTCACCTCTAGAGAAATTTCCCCGATAGGCAGACAGAGGCCCCCACATATATTGGCGGTGATTTTAGATGAAATGACAAACGTAGTATGAAAATAGGTTTAGCAAAATTGAGGTCCGCTTACTAGATAGCAGGAAGACAGAAAGGGCACTTTCATGGTCAGCTGAAAACCCTATCAAAATACCATCCTGAAATTACTTTAAGACTCTAGTATTAACTCATAACATCAGAGTGGCAATTTCAGATCACAAGAGCTTGCCAGACACAGAAACGAAACTACAGCTGTGAACTGGAACAAAATGCAAAAACAAACAAGGACTAAAGTCCAACTTAGCTGGGAGTTGTCTAGCAGCAGGAACATGCACAGAAAGGCTTCTGATTACAATGTTGACCGGCATGGAAGTGACAGAGGAGCAAGGTTAAATAGCGACTCCCACATCCTGATGGAAACAGGTGAACAGAGGGGATAATGCACACCAGTTCAATTCCACCAGTGGCCACCGGGGGAGCCCAAAATCCAATTTCACAACAGTACCCCCCCTCAAGGAGGGGGCACCGAACCCTCACCAGAACCACCAGGGCGATCAGGATGAGCCCTATGAAAGGCACGGACCAGATCGGAGGCATGAACATCAGAGGCAGTCACCCAAGAATTATCCTCCTGACCGTATCCCTTCCATTTGACCAGATACTGGAGTTTCCGTCTGGAAACACGGGAGTCCAAGATTTTTTCCACAACGTACTCCAACTCGCCCTCAACCAACACCGGAGCAGAAGGCTCAACGGAAGGCACAACCGGTACCTCATACCTGCGCAACAATGACCGATGAAAAACATTATGAATAGAAAAAGATGCAGGGAGGTCCAAACGGAAGGACACAGGGTTAAGAATCTCCAATATCTTGTACGGGCCGATGAACCGAGGCTTAAACTTAGGAGAAGAAACCCTCATAGGGACAAAACGAGAAGACAACCACACCAAGTCCCCAACACAAAGCCGAGGACCAACCCGACGCCGGCGGTTGGCAAAAAGCTGAGTCTTCTCCTGGGACAACTTCAAATTGTCCACTACCTGCCCCCAAATCTGATGCAACCTCTCCACCACAGCATCCACTCCAGGACAATCCGAAGATTCCACCTGACCAGAAGAAAATCGAGGATGAAACCCCGAATTACAGAAAAAAGGAGACACCAAGGTGGCAGAGCTGGCCCGATTATTGAGGGCAAACTCCGCTAAAGGCAAAAAAGCAACCCAATCATCCTGATCTGCAGACACAAAACACCTCAAATATGTCTCCAAGGTCTGATTCGTCCGCTCGGTCTGGCCATTTGTCTGAGGATGGAAAGCAGACGAGAAAGACAAATCTATGCCCATCCTAGCACAGAATGCTCGCCAAAATCTAGACACGAATTGGGTTCCTCTGTCAGAAACGATATTCTCCGGAATACCATGCAAACGGACCACATTTTGAAAAAACAGAGGAACCAACTCGGAAGAAGAAGGCAACTTAGGCAGGGGAACCAAATGGACCATCTTAGAGAAACGGTCACACACCACCCAGATGACAGACATCTTCTGAGAAACAGGAAGATCCGAAATAAAATCCATCGAGATGTGCGTCCAGGGCCTCTTCGGGATAGGCAAGGGCAACAACAATCCACTAGCCCGAGAACAACAAGGCTTGGCCCGAGCACAAACGTCACAAGACTGCACAAAGCCTCGCACATCTCGAGACAGGGAAGGCCACCAGAAGGACCTTGCCACCAAATCCCTGGTACCAAAGATTCCAGGATGACCTGTCAACGCAGAAGAATGAACCTCAGAAATGACTTTACTGGTCCAATCATCAGGAACAAACAGTCTACCAGGTGGGCAACGATCAGGTCTATCCGCCTGAAACTCCTGCAAGGCCCGCCGCAGGTCTGGAGAAACGGCAGACAATATCACTCCATCCTTAAGGATACCTGTAGGTTCAGAGTTACCAGGGGAGTCAGGCTCAAAACTCCTAGAAAGGGCATCCGCCTTAACATTCTTAGAACCCGGCAGGTAGGACACCAGAAAATTAAACCGAGAGAAAAACAACGACCAGCGCGCCTGTCTAGGATTCAGGCGTCTGGCGGACTCAAGATAAATTAGATTTTTGTGGTCAGTCAATACCACCACCTGATGTCTAGCCCCCTCAAGCCAATGACGCCACTCCTCAAAAGCCCACTTCATGGCCAAAAGCTCCCGATTCCCAACATCATAATTCCGCTCGGCGGGCGAAAATTTACGCGAGAAAAAGGCACAAGGTCTCATCACGGAACAATCGGAACTTCTCTGCGACAAAACTGCCCCAGCTCCGATTTCAGAAGCGTCGACCTCAACCTGAAAAGGAAGAGCAACATCAGGCTGACGCAACACAGGGGCGGAAGAAAAGCGGCGCTTAAGCTCCCGAAAGGCCTCCACAGCAGCAGGGGACCAATCAGCAACATCAGCACCCTTCTTAGTCAAATCAGTCAATGGTTTAACAACATCAGAAAAACCAGCAATAAATCGACGATAAAAGTTAGCAAAGCCCAAAAATTTCTAAAGACTCTTAAGAGAAGAGGGTTGCGTCCAATCACAAATAGCCTGAACCTTGACAGGATCCATCTCGATGGAAGAGGGGGAAAAAATATATCCCAAAAAGGAAATCTTTTGAACCCCAAAAACGCACTTAGAACCCTTCACACACAAGGAATTAGACCGCAAAACCTGAAAAACCCTCCTGACCTGCTGGACATGAGAGTCCCAGTCATCCGAAAAAATCAAAATATCATCCAGATACACAATCATAAATTTATCCAAATAATCACGGAAAATGTCATGCATAAAGGACTGAAAGACTGAAGGGGCATTTGAAAGACCAAAAGGCATCACCAAATACTCAAAGTGGCCCTCGGGCGTATTAAATGCGGTCTTCCACTCATCCCCCTGCTTAATTCGCACCAAATTATACGCCCCACGGAGATCTATCTTAGAGAACCACTTGGCCCCCTTTATGCGAGCAAACAAATCAGTCAGCAGTGGCAACGGATATTGATATTTAGCCGTGATTTTATTCAAAAGCCGATAATTAATACACGGTCTCAAAGAGCCATCTTTCTTAGCCACAAAGAAAAAACCGGCTCCTAAGGGAGATGACGAAGGACGAATATGTCCCTTTTCCAAGGACTCCTTTATATATTCTCGCATAGCAGCATGTTCAGGCACAGACAGATTAAATAAACGACCCTTAGGGTATTTACTACCCGGAATCAAATCTATGGCACAATCGCACTCCCGGTGCGGAGGTAATGAACCAAGCTTAGGCTCTTCAAAAACGTCACGATATTCAGTCAAGAATTCAGGAATCTCAGAGGGAATAGATGATGAAATGGAAACCACAGGTACGTCCCCATGCGTCCCCTTACATCCCCAGCTTAACACAGACATAGCTTTCCAGTCAAGGACTGGGTTATGAGATTGCAGCCATGGCAATCCAAGCACCAACACATCATGTAGGTTATACAGCACAAGAAAGCGAATAATCTCCTGATGATCCGGATTAATCCGCATAGTTACTTGTGTCCAGTATTGTGGTTTATTACTAGCCAATGGGGTGGAGTCAATCCCCTTCAGGGGTATAGGAGTTTCAAGAGGCTCCAAATCATACCCACAGCGTTTGGCAAAGGACCAATCCATAAGACTCAAAGCGGCGCCAGAGTCGACATAGGCATCCGCGGTAATAGATGATAAAGAACAAATCAGGGTCACAGATAGAATAAACTTAGACTGTAAAGTGCCAATTGAAACAGACTTATCAAGCTTCTTAGTACGCTTAGAGCATGCTGATATAACATGAGTTGAATCACCGCAATAGAAGCACAACCCATTTTTTCGTCTTAAATTCTGCCGTTCACTTCTGGACAGAATTCTATCACATTGCATATTCTCTGGCGTCTTCTCAGTAGACACCGCCAAATGGTGCACAGGTTTGCGCTCCCGCAGACGCCTATCGATCTGGATAGCCATTGCCATGGACTCATTCAGACCCGCAGGCACAGGGAACCCCACCATAACATCCTTAATGGCATCAGAGAGACCCTCTCTGAAATTCGCCGCCAGGGCGCACTCATTCCACTGAGTAAGCACAGCCCATTTACGGAATTTCTGGCAGTATATTTCAGCTTCGTCTTGCCCCTGAGATAGGGACATCAAGGCATTTTCCGCCTGAAGCTCTAACTGAGGTTCCTCATAAAGCAACCCCAAGGCCAGAAAAAACGCATCCACATTGAGCAACGCAGGATCCCCTGGAGCCAATGCAAAAGCCCAATCCTGAGGGTCGCCCCGGAGCAAGGAAATCACAATCCTGACCTGCTGAGCAGGATCTCCAGCAGAGCGAGATTTCAGGGACAAAAACAACTTGCAATTATTTTTGAAATTTTGAAAGCAAGATCTATTCCCCGAGAAAAATTCAGGCAAAGGAATTCTAGGTTCAGATATAGGAACATGAACAACAAAATCTTGTAAATTTTGAACTTTCGTGGTGAGATTATTCAAACCTGCAGCTAAACTCTGAATATCCATTTTAAACAGGTGAACACAGAGCCATTCCAGGATTAGAAGGAGAGAGAGAGAGAGAAAGGCTGCAATATAGGCAGACTTGCAAGAGATTCAATTACAAGCACACTCAGAACTGAAGGGAAGGAAAAAAAAAAAAAAAAAATCTTCAGCAGACTTCTCTTTTCTCTCCTTTCTCTGTCAAATAATTTAACCCTTTTTTGGGCCGGTCAAACTGTTATGGTTCTCAATGGCAAGAGAACATAGCCCAGCAAACATAGGTACTAGCTCTTGGAAGGATGGAAACTAAACTGACCATGAACTAAACCTGCCGCACAACTAACAGTAGCCGGGTAGCGTTGCCTACGTTTTTATCCCTAGACGCCCAGCGCCGGCCGGAGGACTAACTAATCCTGGCAGAGGAAAATATAGTCCTGGCTCACCTCTAGAGAAATTTCCCCGATAGGCAGACAGAGGCCCCCACATATATTGGCGGTGATTTTAGATGAAATGACAAACGTAGTATGAAAATAGGTTTAGCAAAATTGAGGTCCGCTTACTAGATAGCAGGAAGACAGAAAGGGCACTTTCATGGTCAGCTGAAAACCCTATCAAAATACCATCCTGAAATTACTTTAAGACTCTAGTATTAACTCATAACATCAGAGTGGCAATTTCAGATCACAAGAGCTTGCCAGACACAGAAACGAAACTACAGCTGTGAACTGGAACAAAATGCAAAAACAAACGAGGACTAAAGTCCAACTTAGCTGGGAGTTGTCTAGCAGCAGGAACATGCACAGAAAGGCTTCTGATTACAATGTTGACCGGCATGGAAGTGACAGAGGAGCAAGGTTAAATAGCGACTCCCACATCCTGATGGAAACAGGTGAACAGAGGGGATAATGCACACCAGTTCAATTCCACCAGTGGCCACCGGGGGAGCCCAAAATCCAATTTCACAACAGGAGGAGGAGATAGGAGGGATTGCCACACACACAGCAGGGGAACAGCTGACGTTACTGAACCCCAATAACAGAGGAGGGACTGTTGGGACTGTTCGTACAGCACTACCAGGCAACAACTAGCGGTGTTGGAGCCCAGGGACAGGAGGAGGAGGAGGTGGAGGAGATAGGAGGGATTGCCACACACACAGCTGGGGAACAGCTGATGTTACTGAACCCCAATAACAGAGGAGGGACTGTTGGGACTGTGCGTACAGCACTACCAGGCAACAACTAGCGGTGTTGGAGCCCAGGGACAGGAGGAGGAGGAGGTGGAGGAGAAGATAGGAGGGATTGCCACACACACAGCAGGGGAACAGCTGACGTTACTGAACCCCAATAACAGAGGAGGGACTGTTGGGACTGTGCGTACAGCACTACCAGGCAACAACTAGCGGTGTTGGAGCCCAGGGACAGGAGGAGGAGGAGGTGGAGGAGATAGGAGGGATTGCCACACACACAGCAGGGGAACAGCTGACGTTACTGAACCCCAATAACAGAGGAGGGACTGTTGGGACTGTGCGTACAGCACTACCAGGCAACAACTAGCGGTGTTGGAGCCCAGGGACAGGAGGAGGAGGAGGTGGAGGAGATAGGAGGGATTGCCACACACACAGCTGGGGAACAGCTGACGTTACTGAACCCCAATAACAGAGGAGGGACTGTTGGGACTGTGCGTACAGCACTACCAGGCAACAACTAGTGGTGTTGGAGCCCAGGGACAGGAGGAGGAGGAGGTGGAGGAGATAGGAGGGATAGCCACACACACAGCTGGGGAACAGCTGACGTTACTGAACCCCAATAACAGAGGAGGGACTGTTGGGACTGTGCGTACAGCACTTCTGGACGGCAACTAGCGGTGTTGGAGCCCAGGGACAGGAGGAGGTGGAGGAGAAGATAGGAGGGATTGCCACACACACACCAGGGGAACAGCTGACGTTACTGAACCCCAATAACAGATGAGGGACTGTTGGGACTGTGCGTACAGCACTACCAGGCAACAGCTAGCGGTGTTGGAGCCCAGGGACAGGAGGAGGAGGAGGTGGAGGAGATAGGAGGGATTGCCACACACACAGCAGGGGAACAGCTGACGTTACTGAACCCCAATAACAGAGGAGAGACTGTTGGGACTGTGCGTACAGCACTACAAGGCAACAACTAGCGGTGTTGGAGCCCAGGGACAGGAGGAGGTGGAGGAGATAGGAGGGATTGCCACACACACAGCAGGGGAACAGCTGACGTTACTGAACCCCAATAACAGAGGAGGGACTGTTGGGACTGTGCGTACAGCACTACCAGGCAACAACTAGCGGTGTTGGAGCCCAGGGACAGGAGGAGGAGGAGGTGGAGGAGATAGGAGGGATTGCCACACACACAGCAGGGGAACAGCTGACGTTACTGAACCCCAATAACAGAGGAGGGACTGTTGGGACTGTGCGTACAGCACTACCAGGCAACAACTAGCGGTGTTGGAGCCCAGGGACAGGAGGAGGAGGAGGTGGAGGAGATAGGAGGGATTGCCACACACACAGCTGGGGAACAGCTGACGTTACTGAACCCCAATAACAGAGGAGGGACTGTTGGGACTGTGCGTACAGCACTACCAGGCAACAACTAGCGGTGTTGGAGCCCAGGGACAGGAGGAGGAGGAGGTGGAGGAGATAGGAGGGATAGCCACACACACAGCTGGGGAACAGCTGACGTTACTGAACCCCAATAACAGAGGAGGGACTGTTGGGACTGTGCGTACAGCACTTCTGGACGGCAACTAGCGGTGTTGGAGCCCAGGGACAGGAGGAGGTGGAGGAGAAGATAGGAGGGATTGCCACACACACAGCTGGGGAACAGCTGACGTTACTGAACCCCAATAACAGATGAGGGACTGTTGGGACTGTGCGTACAGCACTACCAGGCAACAGCTAGCGGTGTTGGAGCCCAGGGACAGGAGGAGGAGAAGGTGGAGGAGATAGGAGGGATTGCCACACACACAGCAGGGGAACAGCTGACGTTACTGAACCCCAATAACAGAGGAGAGACTGTTGGGACTGTGCGTACAGCACTACAAGGCAACAACTAGCGGTGTTGGAGCCCAGGGACAGGAGGAGGTGGAGGAGATAGGAGGGATTGCCACACACACAGCAGGGGAACAGCTGACTTTACTGAACCCCAATAACAGAGGAGGGACTGTTGGGACTGTGCATACAGCACTACCAGGCAACAACTAGCGGTGTTGGAGCCCAGGGACAGGAGGAGGAGGAGGTGGAGGAGATAGGAGGGATTGCCACACACACAGCAGGGGAACAGCTGACGTTACTGAACCCCAATAACAGAGGAGAGACTGTTGGGACTGTGCGGACAGCACTTCTGGACGGCAACTAGCGGTGTTGGAGCCCAGGGACAGGATGAGGAGGAGGTGGAGGAGGAGATAGGATGGATTGCCACACACACAGCAGGGGAACAGCTGACGTTACTGAACCCCAATAACAGAGGAGGGACTGTTGGGACTGTGCGTACAGCACTACCAGGCAACAACTAGCGGTGTTGGAGCCCAGGGACAGGAGGAGGAGAAGGTGGAGGAGGAGATAGGAGGGATTGCCACACACACAGCAGGGGAACAGCTGACATTACTGAACCCCAATAACAGAGGAGGGACTGTTGGGACTGTGCGTACAGCACTACCAGGCAACAACTAGCGGTGTTGGAGCCCAGGGACAGGAGGAGGAGGAGGTGGAGGAGATAGGAGGGATTGCCACACACACAGCAGGGGAACAGCTGACGTTACTGAACCCCAATAACAGAGGAGGGACTGTTGGGACTGTGCGTACAGCACTACCAGGCAACAACTAGCGGTGTTGGAGCCCAGGGACAGGAGGAGGAGGAGGTGGAGGAGATAGGAGGGATTGCCACACACACAGCAGGGGAACAGCTGACGTTACTGAACCCCAATAACAGAGGAGGGACTGTTGGGACTGTGCGGACAGCACTTCTGGACGGCAACTAGCGGTGTTGGAGCCCAGGGACAGCAGGAGAAGCAGAGGAACACAGTGTAGGCCGATGCCTGATTGGAGAAAGTCTAAAGGGAACCTTTAACCCCCCCCCAAGGCGTTTGTAGCTGAAAGAGCCAGCTTGTGCAGCACAAAGGATGCAAAAGGAAAAGGTAGCTCTTTTCATTATGCTCCTTGCAAACACAGAACTTAACACTTATAAAATGTGTCCCCTGATACCGTGAGACTGTCCCGGAGGTGGGACTTTCCTTCGTAATATGACGCAGCACAGCCGTCATTCCTACCCCCTTGGCGCCGTGCCCCGGCTCCTCAGCGTTGTTTGATTCCTTCCCGGAGCCTGCGCTGTTATGTTATCCCTTGGCCAGGCACACTTAGCGCTGCCCATCTTCTGACATCATTTGGTGTCAGGCTGGCTGCGCCTGTGCGGCCGCACTGGCCGAGAGCCCGCCTCGCAGTGTCGTCTAATGTAATCACACTGCGGGCCTGGGATCCATGGCCATGCGCAGTGCATATCCTCGCCTCTCACTCCCCTCCCTACGGCTTCTTCAGACTGTGTGGTGTCACGGCCGTGGCATGCTATTAGGGACCAGCTGACACCGCACAGTCTGAAGAAGCCGTAGGGAGATGAGTGAGAGGTGGAGGTTCAGATATGCACTGCGCATGTCCATGGATCTCCGGCCCCCAGTGGGATTAAATCAGAAGACACTGCGAGGCGGGCTCTCGGCCAGCGCGGCCGCACAGGCGCAGCCAGCCTGACATAAATGATGTCAGAAGACGGGCAGCGCTAAGTGTGCCTGGCCAAGGGATAACATAACAGCGCAGGCTCCGGGACGGAATCAAACAACACTGAGGAGACGGGGCACGGCGCCGAGGGGGTAGGAATGACGGCTGTGCTGCGTCATATTACGAAGGAAAGTCCCACCTCCGGGATGGTTTTACGGTATCAGTGGACACATTTTATAAGTGTTAAGTTCTGCGTGTGCAAGGAGCTAA
This sequence comes from Ranitomeya variabilis, assembly GCF_051348905.1. Classification (NCBI taxonomy): domain Eukaryota; kingdom Metazoa; phylum Chordata; class Amphibia; order Anura; family Dendrobatidae; genus Ranitomeya; species Ranitomeya variabilis. The sequence goes on along the minus strand of NC_135232.1, from coordinate 437,684,635 downwards.
ACAAAAATAGCTACCTTTTCCTTGTGCAGCATTATCTATCGGAGGATAGTCGCATGCGACGGTCAGTTAGTACACCACCTGCAGCACTAAAGACGTGTTCCGATAATACACTAGCCGCAGGGCAAGCCAGCACCTCCAATGCATACTGGCTTAGCTCTGGCCATGTATCCAGCTTTGAGACCCAAAACTTGAAAGGTGAAGAGCCGTCTGGGAGTACAGCAAGAGGGCAAGACATGTAGTCTGTCATCATCTGACAGAACCGTTGCCTCCTGCTGACTGGAGCCGTCTGTGATGGTGTAGACTTTTGTGGCGGGCACAGAAAACTTTGCCACAGTTGGGCCATACTGGTCTTGCCTTGGGCAGAGGCACTGCTTCTGCTCCCTCTTTGTGCAGAGCCTCCACCACTGCCTGGACGCACTGAGCTGCTTTGTAATGCACTAGCAGCACTTCTCTCACTTGGAATGGAGAAGATGATGGAATTCACCAGTGTGTCTTGGTACTCCCGCATTTTTCGCTCCCGGTTCAACGGTGTGATGAGGCTTTCTACGTTGTCCCGGTAGCGAGGATCGAGGAGGGTGAACACCCAATAATCAGACATGTTTAGAATGTGGGCGATGCGGCGGTCGTTTCTCAGGCACTGCAGCATGTAATCCACCATGTGCTGCAGACTGCCAACTGCCCAAGAAACGCTGTCCCCTGCTGGAGGCGTGATCTCTGCCCGCTCGTCATCACCCCACCCTCGCTGTACACCCTGAGTACTGGACAATTGTGTAACTCCCTCCTCTGGACGGATGTCTTCTTCCTCCATTGACTCCTCATCCTCCTCACAAACTGTCCCCTGCCTACGCGTTTGTGAGGAACCACGTGGCGCTGACTGTCCAAAAGATGATGGAAATGGTGAATCCTCATCCTCCACCTCTTCCACAACATCATCCCTTAGCGCTTGCAGTGATTTTTCAAGCAGGCAGATAAGGGGGACAGTCATGCTGACTAGTGCATCATCTGCACTCGCCATCCGCGTGGAATAATCGAAGGGACACAAAACATGGCAGACGTCATTCATAGTGGCCCACGCGGAGTGCGACTTCTTTGCGCCTGATGCAGCTGGTACTCCATTACAGCTTGCTGCTGCTCACACAACCACTCCAACATATGTAACGTGGAATTCCACCTGGTAGGTAGGTCACATATGATGCGATGTTCCGGCAAGCGGTGTCGGCGCTGCAGAGCCGCAATGCGCGCTTTTGCCGTGCTGGAACGCCGCAAGTGAGCACACTCTAGGCGGACCTTGTGCAGCAGTGCATCAAGATCCGGATAGTCCCTCAAAAAACTCTGCACGACCAAATTGAGCACATGTGCCAGACATGGGATGTGAGTGAGGTTGCCGAGGCCCAGAGCTGCCATCAGATTTCGGCCATTATCACACACTACCATGCCTGGCTGGAGATTCGCTGGCACAAACCACACATCGCTCTCCTGCTTGATGGCATTCCAGAGCTCCTGCGCTGTGTGGCTTCGATTCCCCAAAGAAATTAATTTCAAGACGGCCTGTTGACGTTTGGCCACGGCTGTGCTCATGTCGGTCGTAACAGGTAAACGTTCATCACGGCTCCATGTGGAGGTGGACTGTGACAGCTCCTGCAGCGATGATTCTGAGGAACTGGTGTAAGAGGAGGAGTCAATGCATACAGAATGGATTCCTGCAATCCTTGGAGTGGGCAGGACACGTCCTGTGCCACTCGCACGGTCTGTACCCAGCTCAACGACATTAAATCAATGGGCAGTGAGGGAAAGGTATCGCCCCTGTCCATGTTGACTGGTCCACGCATCGGTGGTGAGGTGGACCTTGCTACTGACGGCGTTCAGTAGCGCGTGTTTTATGTGTCCCTCCACATGCTTGTGCAGGGCAGGGATGGCTTGCCTGCTGGAATAAAAGCGGCTGGGCACATTGTACTGTGGGACTGCCAATGACATCAAGTCACGGAAGCTGTCAGTCTCCACCAGCCTGAATGACAGCATTTCCAGTGACAGAAGTTTGGCAATGCCTGCAGTCAGAGCCTGTGCTCGTGGGTGGTTTGCCGAGAAAGGCCACCTTTTCTCCCATGCCTGTACTACCGATGGCTGTACACTGGGCTGGGAGTGTGTGGATGACTGGGAAAGTGGTGCTGCGGGTGGAATTACAGCGGGTCTCTGGACAACAGGGCCAGAGGTTCTTCCACGGCGATCCTGGGAGGAAGCCGAACCAGCTGCGTGTGAGCTGGAGGAAGAGGCAACACGAGCTGAAGAGGTGGTAGCTGCCGCTGTTGGTTGGCCTAGCTCTTCAGTGTGTCTTTCTAACTCCGCCGCGTGCCTGGTGCGCACATGTTTCCACATGTTGGAGGTATTGAGGTTGCTGACATTTCGACCTCTTTTGACTTTGTTATGACACACCTTGCATTTGACATAGCAAATGTCATCTGCAACTGTGTCAAAAAAGGACCAGGCACTGCAAGTCTTGGGAGCGCCCTTTTTGGCTTTTGGAAGAGACATGCTCCTAACGGGTGCCAAAGCGGAGGCTGCAGGATCCGCAGTCTTCCCCCTCCCTCTCCCTCTTTGGGCTGTACGGGGAATCTCTTCCTCAGAGCTGCTCCCACCACCTTCCTGTCCCTCACGCCAAGATGGGTCAAAGACCTCATCATCTACACTACCCTCTGCCCCCAACTGCTCCTCCTGGGTAGTCTCAGCAGCAGAGCATGCACCAGTAAGTGGAACCTGAGTGTCATCATCAGCGGATGCGGCCTGCGATGTGGTGACCGGAGGCACTGGCCCACCCGCCTCTTCAGACTCAGAGAGAAAAAGCTGTTGGGCATCACTGCACCCTGCCTCTTCTTCCATTTCTCCAATGCTGCTTGGCTGGCCCCCTGTTTCCAAGCCAAGAGATTCAGAGAACAGAAGTAGAGACGGCTCCTGTCCTGGGCTCTCTGTCTGCCTGGGCAATTTGGCAGGTGGTGAAGAGACAGATGGCTGCTCTCCAGTGCTCTGTGTCTGAGAGGATGTGGCACTAATTGAAGTTGATGCATTAGCTGCCATCCATCCAACAACGGCTTCAATTTGGTCTTCACGCAGCAGCGGTGTACGGCGCTCTGCGACAAAGCTGCGCATGAAAGACTGTTCCCTGGTGAAAGTGGGTGCTGATGTGTCACCGGTGCACGCAGCAGGCACAGAATCCCCACGTCCTCTCCCTGCTCCGCGCCCACGCCCACGTGCCTTACTCACTGCCTTCTTCATCTTGGTTGACTGATAAAGATAAGCAGAAAAGTACTAACGGCTTTGTGTGCTTATTCCTGAACAACTCCTAACAGGTATAAGAAACACTAATTTTCTAAAGTGTGGACTAGACTTTAATATGAGCTAATGTGGCCTACACAAATGTAAAGTGGTGTCACTGGTGTGTTTGGTGAACTTTATTATTTATTTATTTTTGGGGGGCTGAACTGACAACAGAGAGAGCTGCAGTCACACGGAGACCGTGCAGACAGCCGTAAACGGCGCTGCAAGGCCCAAAAACCCTCCTCTATGTTATCCTATGTAGTGTTTTTCCACAAGTTAGCTGGAGACGGGTGGAAAGACACTAATAGGAATTTTTTGAAAAAATGTGCAGCAGCCTGCACTACTTAAAACAAAAGGAAAATTGATTTTACGGTATGACGCAGTGAAGAACCCTGAGCTGGAGACAACCAGGCTATGGCTGCTCACAGACTACAGGGCGAGCTGCAGTCACACGGAGACCGTGCAGACAGCCGTAAACGGCGCTGCAAGGCCCAAAAACCCTTCTCTACGTTATCCTATGTAGTGTTTTTCCACAAGTTAGCTGGAGACGGGTGGAAAGACACTAATAAGAATTTTTTGAAAAAATGTGCAGCAGCCTGCACTACTTAAAACAAAAGGAAAATTGATTTTACGGTATGACGCAGTGAAGAACCCTGAGCTGGAGACAACCAGGCTATGGCTGCTCACAGACTACAGGGCGAGCTGCAGTCACACGGAGACCATGCAGACAGCCGTAAACGGCGCTGCAAGGCCCAAAAACCCTCCTCTACGTTATCCTATGTAGTGTTTTTCCACAAGTTAGCTGGAGACGGGTGGAAAGACACTAATAGGATTTTTTTAAAAAAATGTGCAGCAGCCTGCACTACTTAAAACAAAAGGAAAATTGATTTTACGGTATGACGCAGTGAAGAACCCTGAGCTGGAGACAACCAGGCTATGGCTGCTCACAGACTACAGGGCGAGCTGCAGTCACACGGAGACCATGCAGACAGCCGTAAACGGCGCTGCAAGGCCCAAAAACCCTCCTCTACGTTATCCTATGTAGTGTTTTTCCACAAGTTAGCTGGAGACGGGTGGAAAGACACTAATAGGATTTTTAAAAAAAAATGTGCAGCAGCCTGCACTACTTAAAACAAAAGGAAAATTGATTTTACGGTATGACGCAGTGAAGAACCCTGAGCTGGAGACAACCAGGCTATGGCTGCTCACAGACTACAGGGCGAGTTGCAGTCACACGGAGACCGTGCAGACAGCCGTAAACGGCGCTGCAAGGCCCAAAAACCCTCCTCTACGTTATCCTATGTAGTGTTTTTCCACAAGTTAGCTGGAGACGGGTGGAAAGACACTAATAGGATTTTTTTGAAAAAATTAGCAGCAGACTACACTACTTGGAAAGAACAGTATGAGGCAATGAACCACCCTCCCTGAACTGAATACAACCAGCTATGGATGGCCTATGTGGCTGCACTCAGACTAGAGAGTGGGCTGCACTCACACACACACACAGACCTTGCAGATCGCTGTGAAAACAGCGCTACAAGGCAAAAGCAAGGTGATTAGTAGGTGAACACAGCAGTTGCTAAATTAGCCTTGGAAAAGCACAAAGAAGCAAATCGCTATCTCTAAACTGGCCCTCAGTCAGCAAACAGCGTCCTGTCACTAACTGAATTCACAGCAGAGTGAGCCCAAAATGGCGCCAGCGACTTTTAAACTGCATCATCACATCATTTCAGCAACCAATCACAGCCTTGCCAGTAGTTTCAGGCCCTCCATGCTGAACAGGATGTGCCCACACTTGGAATCAGTCTCATTGGCTGATTTCGTACAAAGTTGTGCAGTTTGAATCCTGGGAACTTCCGATTCCGGTATCCGATACGCGGCAAGTATCGGATCTCGGTATCGGAATTCCGATACCGCTAAGTATCGGCCGATACCCGATACTTGTGGTATCGGAATGCTCAACACTAGCTATAATGTCTATTGTATGTACAAGTCCCCTCTATAATTTGTAAAGCGCTGCGGAATATGTTGGCGCTATATAAATAAAAATTATTATTATTATTATTATTATTACCTTTACACTCAGGAAAAATTCATCATGTTACTCTTGTGAAAATGAAAAATTTGGGGCTAAAGTAACATTTTTGTTAAAAAAAAAATTTTTTTAATTTTGACGGCTCAACTTTATAAAATTCGATGAAGCACCTGTGAGTTCAAGATGCTCACCACCCTTCTAGATAAATTCTTTGAGGGGTGTAGTTTACAAAATGGGGTCACTTGTGGTGGTTTCTACTGTTTGGCCACATCAGGGGCTCTGCAAGTTCTACACTATCCATTTCAGCAAATTTTGTGCTCAAAAAGTCAAATGGCACTCCTCTTCCAAGCCCTGCCATGCGCTTAACCCCTTTTGGTCATTGGACGTACTATTCCCTCCATGTGGGGTGGGCCTTACTTCCTAAGGACGGAATAGTAAGTCCAGCGCGATCGGCCGCGCTCACAGGGGGAGCGCGGCCGATCGCGGCCGGGTGTCAGCTGACTATCGCAGCTGACATCGGGCACTATGTGCCAGGAGCGGTCACGGACCGCCCCCAGCGCATTAACCCCCGGCACACTGCGATCAAGCATGATCGCAGTGTTCCAGCGGTACAGCAAAGCATCGCGCAGGAAGGGGGCTCCCTGCAAGCTTCCCTGAGACGATCGGTACAAGGCGATGTGCTCACCTTGTACCGAGCGTCTCCTCCCTTCAAGCCCCGGATCCACAATGGCCACTGGGCTGCATCCGGGTCCTACAGGGAGGTGGCTTCACAGCTCAGAGCAGGCGCCGGGAAGCCTGGGACTGTGCACGTCAGATCGCCGATCTGACACAGTGCACAGCAAAGTCTCAGATCGGCGATCTGTCACTTTACTGTGATGCCCCCCCTGGGGCAAAGTAAAAATGTAAAAAATAAATAAATAAATACATGTGTAAAAAAAATAAAAATTCCTAAATAAATAATAATAAAAAAAAATATTGTTCCAATAAATACATTCCTTTAGCTAAATAATAAAAAAAAACAGTAAAAGTACACATATTTAGTATCGCCGCATCCGTAACGACCCGACCTATAAAACTGTCCCACTAGTTAACCCCTTCAGTGGACACCGTAAAAAAAAAAAAAAAAGAGGCAAAAAAAAAATGCTTTATTATCAGACCGCCGAACAAAAAGTGGAATAATATGCGATTAAAAAGACGGAAATAAATAACCATTGTACCGCTGAAAACGTCATCTTGTCCCGCAAAAAACGAGCCTCCATACAGCATCATCTGCAAAAAAATAAAGTTATAGTCCTCAGAATAAAGCGATGCAAAATAATTGTTTTTTCTATAAAATAGTTTTTATCGTATAAAAGCGCCAAAACATAAAAAAATGATGTAAATGAGGTAACGCTGTAATCTACTGACCCGTAAAAAATAAAAATGCTTTATCCATTTTACCAAACGCGGAATGGTATAAACGCCCCCCCAAAAGAAATTCATGAATAGCTGGTTTTTGGTTATTCTGCCTCACAAAAATCGGAATAAAAAGCGATCAAAAAATGTCATGTGCCCGAAAATGTTACCAATAAAAACGTCAACTCGTCCCGCAAAAAACAAGACCTCAAATGACTCTGTGGACCAAGATATGGAAAAATTATAGCATTCAAAATGTGGTAATGCAAAAAACATTTTTTGCAATAAAAAGCGTCTTTTTTTTGACGGCTGCCAATCAAAAATCCGCTAGAAAACGCGCTATAAATAGTAAATCGAACCCCCCTCTGTCACCACCTTAGTTACGAAAAATTTAAAAATTTTAATTTTTTATTTATTTCCATTTTCCCATTAGGGTTAGGGTTAGGGCTAGGGTTAGGGTTAGGGCTAGGGTTAGGGCTAGGGTTGGGGCTAGGGTTAAGGCTACAGTTAGGGTTAGGGTTGGGGCTAAAGTTAGGGTTGGGGCTAATGTTTGGGTTGGGGCTAAAGTTAGGGTTAGGGTTTGGATTACATTTACGGTTGGGAATAGGGTTGGGATTAGGGTTAGGGGTGTGTCAGGGTTAGAGGTGCGGTTAGGGTTACAGTTGAGATTAGGGTTAGGGGTGTGTTTGGATTAGGGTTTCAGTTATAATTGGGGGGTTTCCACTGTTTAGGCACATCAGGGGCTCTCCAAACGCGACATTGCGTCCGATCTCAATTCCAGCCAATTCTGCGTTGAAAAAGTAAAACAGTGCTCCTTCCCTTCTGAGCTCTCCCGTGCGCACAAACAGTGGTTTACCCCAACATATGGGGTATCAGCGTACTCAGGACACATTGGACAACAACTTTTGGGGTACAATTTCTCCTGTTATCCTTGGGAAAATACAAAACTGGGGGCTAAAAATAATTTTTGTGGGAAAAAAAAAGAATTTTTATTTTCACGGCTCTGCGTTATAAACTGTAGTGAAACACTTGGGGGTTCAAAGCTCTCACAACACATCTAGATGAGTTCCTTAGGGGGTCTACTTTCCAAAATGGTGTCACTTGTGGGGAATTTCAATGTTTTGGCACATCAGTGGCTGTCCAAACGCAACATGGCGTCCCATCTCAATTCCAGTCAATTTTGCATTGAAAAGTCAAATGGCGCTCCTTCCCTTCTGAGCTCTGCCATGCGCCCAAACAGTGGTTTACCCCCACATGTGAGGTATCAGCATACTTAGGACTAATTGTACAACAACTTTTGGGGTCAAATTTCTTCTCTTACCCATGGGAAAATAAAAATTGGGGGCAAAAAAATCATTTTTGTGAAAAAATATGATTTTTTATTTTTACGGCTCTGCATTATAAACTTCTGTGAATCACTTAATGGGTCAAAGTGCTCACCACACATCTAGATAAGTTCCTTAGGGGGTCTACTTTCCAAAATGGTGTCACTTGTGGGGGGTTTCAATGTTTAGACACATCAGGGGCTCTCCAAACGCAATATGGCGTCCCATCTGAATTCCAGTCAATTTTGCATTGAAAAGTCAAATGGCGCTCCTTCACTTCCGAGCTCTGCCATGCGCCCAAACAGTGGTTTACCCCCACATATGGGGTATAGTCGTACTCAGGACAAATTGTACAACAACTTTTGGGGTCCATTTTCTCCTGTTACCCTTGGTAAAATAAAACAAATTGGAGCTGAAGTAAATTTTTTTGTGTAAAAAAGTTAAATGTTCATTTTTATTTAAACATTCCAAAAATTCCTGTGAAACACCTGAAGGGTTAATAAACTTCTTGAATGTGGTTTTGAGCACCTTGAGGGGTGCAGTTTTTAGAATAGTGTCACACTTGGGTATTTTCTATCATATAGACCCCTTAAAATGACTTCAAATGAGATGTGGTCCCTAAAAAAAAATTGTGTTGTAAAAATGAGAAATTGCTGGTCAACTTTAAACCCTTATAACTCCCTAGCAAAAAAAAATTTGGATTCCAAAATTGTGCTGATGTAAATTAGACATGAGGGAAATGTTACTTATTAAGTATTTTGTGTGACGTATATCTGTGATTTAATTGTATAAAAATTCAAATTTGGAAAATAGTGAAATTTTCAAAATTTTTGCCCAATTTCCGTTTTTTTTACAAATAAACGCAGGTAATATCAAAGAAATTTTAGCACTATCATGAAGTACAATATGTCACGAGAAAACAGTGTCAGAATCACTGGGATCCGTTGAAGCGTTCCAGAGTTATAACCTCATAAAAGGACAGTGGTCAGAATTGTAAAAATTGGCCCGGTCATTAACGTGCAAACCACCCTTGGGGGTAAAGGGGTTAAACAGTAGTTTACCCCAAATATGGGGTACCGTTACACTCAGGAGAAATTGCACAACAACTTGTGTGGTCCATGTTCTCATGATAGTCTTGTGAAAATGGCAATTTGCAGCTACAGTGGGGGAAAGAAAGTATTTAGTCAGCCACAAATTGTGCAAGTTCTCCCACTTAAAAGATGGGAGAGGCCTGTAATTGACATCATTGGTAGACCACAATTATGAGAGTCAAAATGAGAAAACAAATCCAGAAAATCACATTGGAAAGATGTCTTTTGCAAATTATGGTGGAAAATAAGTATTTGGTCACCTAAAAACATGCAAGATTTCTGGCTCTCACAGACCTGTAACTTCTTCTTTAAGAGGCTCCTCTGTCCTCCACTCATTACTTGTAGTAATGGCACCTGTTTGATCTTGGCTATCATTATAAAAGACACCTGTCCACAACCCTAAACAGTCACACTCCAAACTCCACTATGGTGAAGACCAGAGCTGTCAAAGGACTCCAGAAACAAAATTGTAGCCTTGCATCGGGCTGCGAAGACTGAATCTGCAATAGGCAAGCAGCTTGGTGTGATGAAATCAACTGTGGGAGCAATAATAAGAAAATGGAAGACATACAAGACCACTAATAATCTCCCTTGATCTGGGGCTCCACGCAAGATCTCGTCCCATGGGGTCAAAATGATCACAAGAACGGTGAGCGAAAATCCCTGAACCATACGGGGAGATCTAGTGAATGACCTGCATAGGTCAGGGGCCGCCATAACAAAGGCTACCATCAGTAACACACTACGCCACCAGGGATTCAGATCCTGCAGTGCCAGACGTGTCCCACTGCTTAAGCCATTACATGTCCAGGCCGTCTAAAGTTTGCTAGAGAGCATATGGATTATCCAGAAGAGTATTGGGATAACGTCTTATGGTCTAATGAAACCAAAGTAGAATTGCTTGTTAAAAACAAAACTCATCCTGTTTGGAAGAGACAGAATGCTTAATTGCATCCAAAGAACACTGTTGTGAATTTGGATTCTGGGCTCCCCCGGTGGCTACTGGTGGAATTGAACTTGTGACATCATCTTCCCTGTTCACCTGTTCTGATTAGATCTGGGTGTCGCTATATAACCTGGCTTCTCTGTTAGATGCTTGCCGGTCAACAATGTTATCAGAAGCCTCTCTGTGCTTGTTCCTGCTCCCAGACATCTACTAGATAAGTTGGACATTCGTCCATGTTTTGTTTTTGTATTTTGGTTCCAGTTCACAGCTGCAGTTTCGTTACTGTGTCTGGAAAGCTCTTGTTGATCAGGAATTGCCACTCTGGTATTATGAGTTAATGCCAGAGTCCTAAAGTAATTTCTGGATGTGTTTTGTTAGGGTTTTCTACTGACCATGAAAGTATGCTTTCTGTCTTCTGCTATCTAGAAAGCGGACCTCAAATTTGCTAAAACTATTTTCCTGCTGCGTTTGTTGTTTCATCTCATATCACCGCCAATATATGTGGGGGGCCTCTGTCTCCTTTTTGGGCATTTCTCTAGAGGTGAGTCAGGTCTTATATTTCCCTCTGCTAGCATTATTTAGTTCTCCGGCCGGCGCTGGGCATATAGGGATAAAAAGTAGGACATGCTACCTGGCTACTTCTAGATGATGCGGTAGGTTTAGTTCATGGTCAGTATAGTTACATCTTCCAAGAGCTTGTTCCTATTGAGGCTTATGCTAGTTCTCTGGCCATGGAGATCATGACAGTTTGACCGGCCCACTAAAGGGTTAAAATCCTTGGCTGAGAAAGGAGAGAAATAAGAAGTCTGCTGAGAGTTTTTTTTTTTTTTTTTTTTTCTCTGTGCTCTTAATTGGATCACTTGCCAGTCTGTCTATGCTGCAGTCTTTCTTTTTTTTCTCTCTCCTTCTAATCTTTGAATGGCTCTATGTTCACCTGTCTATAATGGATCTACAGAGTGTAACTGCAGGTTTGAATAATCTCGCCACGAAAGTACAAAGTTTGCAAGATTTTGTTGTTCATGCTCCGGTATCAGAGCCGAGAATTCCTTTGCCGGAATTCTTCTCAGGGAATAGATCTAGCTTTCAGAATTTTAGAAATAATTGTAAGTTATTTTTGTCCCTGAAATCTCGTTCTGCTGGAGACCCTGCACAGCAGGTTGGGATTGTGATTTCCTTGCTCCGCGGCGACCCTCAAGATTGGGCTTTTGCATTGGCACCAGGGGATCCTGCGTTGCGCAATGTGGATGCGTTTTTTCTGGCCTTGGGCTTGCTGTATGAGGAACCTCATTTGGAACTTCAGGCAGAAAAAACTTTGATGTCCCTATCGCAGGGGCAAGATGAAGCTGAAATTTACTGCCAAAAATTCCGTAAATGGTCTGTGCTTACTCAGTGGAATGAGTGTGCCTTGGCGGCTACTTTCAGAGAGGGTCTTTCTGATGCCATTAAGGATGTTATGGTGGGGTTCCCTGTGCCTGCAAGTCTGAATGAGTCCATGACAATGGCCATTCAGATCGATAGGCGTCTGCGGGAGCGCAAACCAGTGCACCATCTGGCGGTGTCCACTGAGAAGACGCCAGAAAACATGCAGTGTGATAGAATTCTGTCCAGAAGCGAGCGGCAGAATTTTAGACGGAAAAATGGGTTGTGTTTCTATTGTGGGGATTCTACTCATGTTATATCAGCATGCTTTAAGCGTACTAAAAAGCTTGATAAATCCGTTCCCATTGGCACTTTACAGTCTAAATTTATTTTGTCTGTGACCCTGATTTGCTCTTTGTCATCTATTGCTACGGACGCCTATATCGACTCTGGCGCCGCTTTGAGTCTTATGGATTGGTCCTTTGCCAATCGTTGTGGGTATGATTTAGAGCCTTTGGAGACTCTTATTCCTCTGAAGGGGATTGACTCCACCCCATTGGCTAATAATAAACCACAATACTGGACACAAGTGACTATGTGTATTAATCCGGATCACCAGGAGACTATTCGTTTTCTGGTGCTGTATAATCTACATGATGATTTGGTGCTGGGATTGCCATGGCTGCAGTCTCACAACCCAGTCCTTGACTGGAGAGCTATGTCTGTGTTGAGCTGGGGATGTAAGGGGACTCATGGGGACGTACCTTTGGTGTCCATTTCATCATCTATTCCCTCTGAAATCCCTGAGTTCCTGTCTGATTATCGTGACGTCTTTGAAGAACCCAAGCTGGGTTCACTACCTCCGCACCGTGAGTGCGATTGTGCTATAGATTTAATTCCGGGTAGTAAATACCCAAAGGGTCGTTTATTTAATCTGTCTGTGCCTGAACATACTGCTATGCGAGAATATATAAAGGAGTCCTTGGAAAAGGGACATATTCGTCCATCGTCATCTCCCTTAGGAGCCGGTTTTTTCTTTGTGTCAAAAAAAGACGGCTCTTTGAGACCATGTATTGATTATCGGCTTTTGAATAAAATCACGGTTAAATATCAATACCCATTGCCGTTGCTGACTGATTTGTTTGCTCGCATAAAGGGGGCCAAGTGGTTCTCTAAGATTGATCTCCGTGGGGCGTATAATTTGGTGCGGATCAGGCAGGGGGATGAGTGGAAAACCGCATTTAATACGCCCGAGGGCCACTTTGAGTATTTGGTGATGCCTTTTGGTCTTTCTAATGCCCCTTCAGTCTTCCAGTCCTTTATGCATGATATTTTCCGCGATTTTTTGGATAAATTTATGATAGTGTATCTGGATGATATTCTGATTTTTTCGGATGATTGGGACTCTCATGTCCGGCATGTTAAGAGGGTTTTTCAGGTTTTGCGGTCTAATTCTCTGTGTGTCAAGGGTTCTAAGTGCGTTTTTGGGGTTCAGAGAATTTCCTTTTTGGGATATATTTTTTCTCCCTTTTCCATTGAGATGGATCCTGTCAAGGTTCAAGCTATTTGTGATTGGACGCAGCCCTCTTCTCTTAAAAGTCTTCAGAAATTTTTGGGCTTTGCCAACTTTTATCGTCGATTTATTTCTGGTTTTTCGGATGTCGTTAAGCCATTGACCGATTTGACTAGACAGGGTGCTGATGTTGCTAATTGGTCCCCTGATGCTGTGGAGGCCTTTCAGGAGCTTAAGCGCCGTTTTTCTTCTGCCCCTGTGTTGCGTCAGCCTGATGTGACTCTTCCTTTTCAGGTTGAGGTCGACGCTTCTGAGATCGGGGCTGGGGCAGTGTTGTCGCAGAAAAATTCTGACTGCGCCGTGATGAGGCCTTGTGCCTTCTTTTCCCGTAAATTTTCGCCCGCTGAGCGGAATTATGATGTTGGGAATCGGGAGCTTTTGGCCATGAAGTGGGCGTTTGAGGAGTGGCGCCATTGGCTCGAGGGGGCCAGACATCAGGTGGTGGTATTGACTGACCACAAAAATTTGATCTATCTTGAGACCGCCAGGCGCCTGAATCCTAGACAGGCGCGCTGGTCATTATTTTTCTCTCGGTTTAATTTTGTGGTATCGTACCTACCGGGTTCTAAGAATGTTAAGGCGGATGCCCTTTCTAGGAGTTTTGAGCCTGATTCACCCGGCAACTCTGACCCCACAGGTATTCTTAAGGAGGGAGTTATCTTGTCAGCCGTGTCTCCAGACCTGCGGCGGGCCTTGCAGGAGTTTCAGGCGGATAGACCGGATCGTTGTCCGCCTGATAGGTTGTTTGTTCCTGATGATTGGACCAGTAGAGTCATCTCTGAGGTACATTCTTCTGCATTGGCAGGTCATCCTGGAATTTTTGGTACCAGGGATTTGGTGGCAAGATCCTTCTGGTGGCCTTCCCTGTCACGAGATGTGCGAGGCTTTGTGCAGTCTTGTGACGTTTGTGCTCGGGCCAAGCCTTGTTGTTCTCGGGCTAGTGGATTATTGTTGCCCTTGCCTATTCCTAAGAGGCCTTGGACACACATCTCGATGGATTTTATTTCAGATCTGCCTGTTTCTCAGAAGATGTCTGTCATCTGGGTGGTGTGTGACCGTTTTTCTAAGATGGTCCATTTGGTTCCCCTGCCCAAATTGCCTTCTTCTTCCGAGTTGGTGCCCCTGTTTTTTCAAAATGTTGTTCGTTTGCATGGTATTCCTGAGAATATCGTTTCTGACAGAGGAACCCAATTTGTGTCTAGATTTTGGCGGGCATTTTGTGCTAGGATGGGCATAGATTTGTCTTTTTCGTCTGCTTTTCACCCTCAGACTAATGGCCAGACCGAGCGGACTAATCAGACCCTGGAGACATATCTGAGGTGTTTTGTGTCTGCTGACCAGGATGATTGGGTTGCTTTTTTGCCATTGGCGGAGTTCGCCCTCAATAATCGGGCCAGCTCTGCCACTTTGGTGTCCCCGTTTTTCTGTAATTCGGGGTTCCACCCTCGATTTTCCTCCGGTCAGATGGAATCCTCGGATTGTCCTGGAGTGGATGCGGTGGTGGAGAGATTGCATCATATCTGGGGGCAGGTGATGGACAATTTAAAGTTGTCCCAGGAGAAGACTCAGCTTTTTGCCAACCGTCACCGTCGTGTTGGTCCTCGGCTTTGTGTTGGAGATTTGGTGTGGTTGTCTTCTCGTTTTGTCCCTATGAGGGTCTCATCTCCTAAGTTTAAGCCTCGGTTCATCGGTCCGTATAAAATATTGGAGATTCTTAACCCTGTTTCCTTCCGTTTGGACCTCCCTGCATCCTTTTCTATTCATAACGTTTTTCATCGGTCGTTATTGCGCAGGTATGAGGCACCGGTTGTGCCTTCCGTTGAGCCTCCTGCTCCGGTGTTGGTTGAGGGTGAGTTGGAGTACGTTGTGGAAAAAATCCTAGACTCCCGTGTTTCCAGACGGAGACTCCAGTATCTGGTCAAGTGGAAGGTATACGGCCAGGAGGATAATTCTTGGGTCACTGCATCTGATGTTCATGCCTCTGATCTGGTTCGTGCCTTTCATAGGGCCCATCCTGATCGCCCTGGTGGTTCTGGTGAGGGTTCGGTGCCCCCTCCTTGAGGGGGGGGTACTGTTGTGAATTTGGATTCTGGGCTCCCCCGGTGGCTACTGGTGGAATTGAACTTGTGACATCATCTTCCCTGTTCACCTGTTCTGATTAGATCTGGGTGTCGCTATATAACCTGGCTTCTCTGTTAGATGCTTGCCGGTCAACAATGTTATCAGAAGCCTCTCTGTGCTTGTTCCTGCTCCCAGACATCTACTAGATAAGTTGGACATTCGTCCATGTTTTGTTTTTGTATTTTGGTTCCAGTTCACAGCTGCAGTTTCGTTACTGTGTCTGGAAAGCTCTTGTTGATCAGGAATTGCCACTCTGGTATTATGAGTTAATGCCAGAGTCCTAAAGTAATTTCTGGATGTGTTTTGTTAGGGTTTTCTACTGACCATGAAAGTATGCTTTCTGTCTTCTGCTATCTAGAAAGCGGACCTCAAATTTGCTAAAACTATTTTCCTGCTGCGTTTGTTGTTTCATCTCATATCACCGCCAATATATGTGGGGGGCCTCTGTCTCCTTTTTGGGCATTTCTCTAGAGGTGAGTCAGGTCTTATATTTCCCTCTGCTAGCATTATTTAGTTCTCCGGCCGGCGCTGGGCATATAGGGATAAAAAGTAGGACATGCTACCTGGCTACTTCTAGATGATGCGGTAGGTTTAGTTCATGGTCAGTATAGTTACATCTTCCAAGAGCTTGTTCCTATTGAGGCTTATGCTAGTTCTCTGGCCATGGAGATCATGACAGAACACCATACCAACTGTGAAGAATGGAGGTGGCAACATCATGCTTTGGGGCTGTTTCTCTGTGAAGGGACCAGGACGACTGATCCGTGTACATGAAAAAAAGAATGGGGCCATGTATAAACTTCAAAGTCTTAGCAGCACACTGGTATAGAATGGGGCCATGTATCGTGAGATTTTGAGTGCAAACCTCATTCCATCAGCAAGGGCATTGAAGATGAAACATGGATGGGTCTTTCAGCATGATAATGATCCCAAGCACACCACCAGGGGAATGAAGGAGTGGCTTCTTAAGAAGCATATAAAGTTCCTGGAGTGGCCTAGCCAAGCTCCAGATCTCAACCCCATAGAAAACCTTTGGAGGGAGTTGAAAGTATGTGTTGCCCAGTGACAGGCCCAAAACATCACTTATCTAGAGGAGATCTGCATGGAGGAATGAGCCAACATGCCACCAACAGTGTGTGCCAAACTTGTGAAGACTTAAAGAAAACGATTGACCTCTGTCATTGGCAACAAGGATATATATCAAAAAAATTGAGATTAACTTTTGTTAATGACCAAATACTTATTTCCACCATAATTTGCAAAAGAAAAAAAAAATTTTTTCCAAAAATATTCTGTACATCAGCATTCTCCAAAAAATGTAAGACAACTAATTAATAATTTGTTTTTTGGTATTTGTTGATGGAATAGATGAACAATATGTTTAGGAGGTTGTTACAAGAGGCTTTATTAAGACTTACAGGTGCATCTCACAAAATTAGAATATCATCAAAAAGTTAATTTATTTCAGTTCTTCAATACAAAAAGTGAAACTCATATATTAGATACGATACGATACACTTTATTGATCCCAGGGGAAATTACGGTATTACAGCAGCAATACTAACAGCAGTACAAAAAATATTAGGACTCAAATCTTGCAATAGTGGAATTGTCTTCCCCACGCATCGCTTTATGGATTATCCTTAACCCAAGAATACCCTTGACTCCCGAAACCTGCCTTCTGGAATTGGTGAGACCGTTCCATTTCTCGTTATTTTCTTACAGGCTGCATCTGTGTGCTTTATGATAATAACGGCTATATTTTGTGATAACTGTCAATAATTATGCATCTAGAGGTATAAGGTTTAGCTTTGCCACTTGCTGGATTGGCATGTGCAAGAACTTTCTTGGACACTATACCCTGGTTTATATAGATTTCTCTAGAGCCACTGCAAGAGACATCTTAGCTTTTTTATCCTAAGGAGGTTATCGCTTTTGTACTGTCTGTGTCTTGCAAGTAACTATAGCCCCTTTTTTTAGTTCACTGAGGGTGACACATTTTGGCTTTGATATTTTTTAAGGACATATTAAAAGCTACGTTTTAATTTCCACTATTGCTGTGTTATAATCATTTTTTGGTGGAATCAACCTATACGATTGGTAGTTGTACTACATTATTTGCTATTTTTGACACAAATCTTGCACAGGTATACCAACATTACATAACAAATAAATGTGGGTAGTTCAGGTATATAAGTCACTGTTAATTGACATTAGTACACCAACAATCAGTCATTGTTGTCTACCACCCTTAGGAAATGATTATACATCCCCATAGCAGTAGGTACAAACGATTTCCTGAATTTCTCCTTCTTACACCTTAGTAGGATTAGGCGGCTGCTGAATGTGCTCTTCTGCTTCAAGAACAGCTCGTATAGTGGGTGTGTATTATTATTCATTATAGCCCTACACTTCTTCTGAATCCTATCCTCCAATACCTCCTCAAAAGAGTCAAGATGGAGGCCAACAGCCGCGCTTGCCTTCTTGATAAGTTTGTTGAGCTTATTAGCGTCAGATACTCACACACTACTGCCCCAGCATATGATAGCAAAAAAAATGGCGCTTGCCACAACAGACTGGTAGAACATTTCCAGCATTTTACTGCACACATTGAACGACCTGAGCTTCCGAATAAAGTACAGTTTGCTCATTCCCTTCTTGTAAACCTTAAACCAATAAATATAGAGTCATTACAAACAGAGTGATCTATTTCAAGTGTTTATTTCTGTTAATGTTGATGATTTTGGCTTAGAGCTAATGAAAACCCAAAAGTCATTATCTCCACCAGCTTGAAAAGTGATTTTAAAATCCAAAATGTTGGTTTACTGAAATATATGTTCAGTAAATACACTCAATACTTGGTCGGGGCTCCTTTTGCATCAATTACTGCATCAATGCAGCGTGGCATAGAGGTGATCAGCCCGTGGCACTGCTGAGGTTTTATGGAAGCCCAGGTTGCTTTGATAGCAGCCTTCAGCTTATCTGCATTGTTGGGTCTGGTGTCTCTCATCTTACTCTTGACAATACCCCATAGATTCTCTATAGGGTTAAGGTTAGGCGAGTTTGCTGGCCAATCAAGGACACTGATACTGTTGTATTTTAACCAGGTATTGGTACTTTTGGCAGTGTGGACAGGTGTCTAGTCCTGCTGGAGAATAAACTTTCCATCTCCAATAAGCTTGTTGGCAGAGGGAAGCATGAAGTGCTCTAAAATTTCCTGGTGGACGGCTGCACTGACTTTGGTCTTGATGAAACTCAGTAGACCTACAGCAGCAGATGACATGGCTCCCAAACCATCACTGATTTTGGATACTTCACACTAGACCTCAAGCAGCTTGGATTGTGTGCCACTCTTCTATCTTCTATGCGGGCTTTTATGTCTTACACTGATTAGACGCTTCTGTCAGACCACTCTGCCATAAAGGCCCGACAGCTGTAGGGCTGCAGTGATGGTTTACTTTGTGGAACTTTTTCCCTTCTCCCTACTGCATCTCTGGAGCTCAGCCACAGTGATCTTGGGGTTCTTCTTTACTTCTCTCACCAAGGCTCTTCTCCCATGATTGCTCAGTTTGGCTGGACGGACAGGTTTAGGAAGACTTCTGGTGGTCCCAAACTTCTTCCATTTAAGGATTATGGAGGCCGCTATGCTCTTAGGAACCTTGAGTGCTGCAGAAATTCTTTTGGACCTTGGCCAGATCTGTGCCTTGACACAATTCTGTCTCTGAGCTCCTTGGCCAGTTCCGTTGACCTCATGATTCTCATTTGGTCTGACATACACTGTAAGCTTCTTATATAGACAGGTGTGTGCCTTTCCAACTCAAGTCCTATCAGTTTAATTAAACACAGCTGGACTCCAATGAAGGAGTAGAACCATCTCAAAGAGGATCACAAGGAAATGAACAGCATGTGACTTAAATATGAGTGTCTGAACAAAGGGTCTGAATACTTATGACCATGTGATATTCCAGTTTTTCTTTTTCAATAAATATGTAAGAATTTCTACATTTCTGTTTTTTTTTCAGTCAAGGTGGGGTGCAGTGTATACACTAATGAGAAAAAAAATGAACTTTTTTGAATGTGCCAAAAGGCTGCAATGAAACAAAGAATGAAAAATGTAACGGGGTCTGAATACTTTCCGTACCCACTGTACGGTATGTATGTGTGTGTGTGTGTATATATATATATATATATATATATATATATATATATATATATATATATATTACAAAAACGGGCAGCACTCCATATTCAAAGAAAAAACAGCAGGTCTTTATTGAGCCCACATCTCCACGCAACGTTTCGGCTCTGACTGAGCCTTTCTCAAGCAACAAACAGACCTTCATACAACATATATATAGAAGGACATCACCCTGTTATCCCCTAGGTGCAGCCAATCGGTGAACTACAAAGATTTACAGACAATTACATTACATTATAAAGTGCATTAGTGCCAGTAGTGTACCATTAAAAATACATAAACCTACTCCTTTATACAGTTAACATACCCTTGGGGAGACATGACGTTCATGGAGGAGGCAGCGTGTTATCAGCGTCCCAGAACGGCTATTGCGCATGTCCTAGTACTTCCTTGTGAGTCATGATCACGTGTTCGGTAGGCGACCAATGAAAATCGCTATTATCCAAAGGCGTCTCGCGCCTGCGCAGTAGCGTTCTAAAAACCAGAGCTGTAGCGCCGCTGATTGCGATCACAAAGTGACTCTCCAGCGTCAGTAATTCCAATCACAATGTGACCTTCTAGCGTCCAACATTGCGATCCCAGAGTAACAATCAAAAAGCAACCTTCCAGCGTCACCGTGGCCACAGTGTATAAAACACAGTGCCACCAAGCGCTACTCTGTTTGTAGTAAGAAGGGCATACTTATGTATAACAATCATTGTATGTATATAAAAAAGTTTTTTTTTTTTTTTTCCCTTATTAAACAGGGGCTCATGGTATAATCCATTTTACCACTTTAACAGTTCATGTGCCATACAGACTAATGAAAAGTGTACTTACTCCTATTCTGAGCTACCAGGGAGTATCTTGATTCAGATCCTCATCTGGCACTCATACAGTGTCCAAAGGGTGCCCCCCACCCCTCCGGGTCAGGCGCCTCCATAAAGACAACTGCAGGGGCGTGACACTATAGTCCTGGCTAATATAAACACTTGTGGTTTAATACACCAATGAGCATATTGCACCTAGCCCTTTATGGCCACGTTACCAATAATAATACAGAGAAGAGTAATTATGTAGACCAAAAAGTATATTTTATATGTAATTTATTGATTAGCCTCTCACCATACACGTGCATGACAATTTTTGTATCACTATTTGAAAAAATATATCAAGAATCATATTTAATCATATTAATTTAACTCCTCCATGTCGGATGTCTCTCCATTCGGGGTATTCCATCATATTTGACAGCAACAGTACCTGGACAAAACATATACAGAATAAAATTAGGAACATACTATTATAGTGAAGTATTCCCAAATATAACATATAAAAAATAAAAAAGTACCAAACTTTCTAACTACACAGTTTTAATGAAGGAACAATATCTTAAATGGCTGTATGTAATTTAAAATCTACATTGAGGCTCTTAGGCCTAAGTGTACTAAGCTTATAGATCCACATAAGTTCCCTTTTACGGAGGACCAGCTCTCTATCACCCCCCCTCCTATCTATAGGCACCCTATCAATTATCTTACATTTCAAGTCCTTTTCCAAATGATTACATTCTACAAAGTGTTTAGGAACTGGGAGGTCGGTCCTCTTTTTCCTGATGGAATATCGATGCTGATTCATCCGTATTTTGAACTCACACGTCGTTTCTCCGACGTACCACATCTTGCAAGGACACATTAGAAGGTACACAACAAAATCAGAACTACATGTTAGGTAGTGCTTAATCTCATACACTTCCCCTGTTTGCGGATGTTCAAACGTTGCTCCTTTCACCATATAGGTGCAATTCACACAGTTTAAACATGGAAAACAGCCAGTCTTATTTTTACCTGTTAGAGATAGCTGTTTGTTTACTCTCCTTGGGCCAATGTCGGATCTAACCAAGTAGTCTTTAATATTTTTATTGCGTCTATATGAATATAACGGTGGTAGTTGTAATTCCTTAATGCCAGGCAGACATCTACCCAGCATTCCCCAGTGTTTACTAATCACATTAGTGACTTCCCTACTTTCCTCTCCATATGTGGTAACTAGTGGGACTCTTTTTTGTATCTTACTCCGTTTATTATTTGTCTTCTTTTGGATAAGGTCCACCCTATTTATTTGTAGTACTTTGTTTTTGGTGTTAGCCAGTAGGTTAGAAGGGTAGCCCCTATCTAGAAATTTTTTGACCAGTACATCCACTACTGTATCTACATCCTTTTCGTCTTTAACTATCCGCCTAACTCTTAATAATTGGCTAAGCGGAATGGATTTTATCATAGACCGTGGATGTTGACTGTCAAAAAGTAACAAATTATTCCTATCTGTACTTTTCACAAAAAGTGTAGTACTAAGTTGCCCTTCATTTAGGCTAACAAGGACATCAAGGAATTGGATTTCCCTCTCCGACATTACTAATGTGAATTTAATTGTATTATCAATGGTATTTAAGAATTGAAAGAATTCCTCCAATTCACCCTGTGTACCTGTCCATAGGAGGAAGATGTCATCTATGTATCTCCACCACGCCAACACATGTTGGTAGTGGTGGGACACATAGATGAGATCCTCCTCCAGGCCTTCCATGACCAGATTTGCATAAGCGGGGGCCATGTTGGCCCCCATGGCTGTTCCTCGCCTTTGTGTGTAAAACGCATCACCGAACAAAAAATAATTTTTCTTAAGAATAATTCCCAATAATTTCAATATAAAGGCTCTCCCTTCAGGTGTATATTTATTAATTTCTAGCTTCCTAGTGACTGCATTAAGGCCTTGTTCATGATCTATCGAGGTGTACAATGACACTACATCGAAGGAGGCCAAAATGACTTCCCCCTCTATCTGAAGTGCCTCTAATTTGTTCAGAAAATCAGTCGTATCTTTAATATATGATTTGCATTCTTTTACCATTGGATTCAATACCCTGTCTAAGAAGATACCCATTTTGTTAAAGATTGATCCCACCCCCGAGACTATAGGACGTCCCGGGGGATTGATCAAAGTCTTGTGTATTTTAGGTGTTATGTATAACACCGGGGTACGTGGGTTTTCCTCTAACAGGTATTCATATAGATCCTGGTCAATAACACCTGACTCTTGCCCCTCTTTAAGACATAGCTTGATCTCCTTCAAGATAACAAACTTAGGATCCCCATCCATTTTTAAATATACATCTTCATCTCCTAGTTGTCTCAATATTTCAGCAAAATACATTTCCTTGTCCATGACGACGATTGCTCCCCCCTTGTCAGCGGGTTTCACCACAATATCGCCATCATGGACAAGTTCCTGCAATGCCTCATACTCTTCTTTTCGAATATTTGGATGCACATATTCTTTTGTTCCCTTGTTTCGCAGTTGTTCGATATCAGATCTTACCGCTTTTTCAAAGGCCTCAATCACGGCCGGACTGGTCGGTGGTGTGAAATTACTCTCCCCTCTCAATTGTACATCATTTAAGTCAAATTCACTTACTTTAACTTTCTTAGTAATATCTTTATCCTTGAACCACTCCCTTAGTTTTATTTGTCTGAAAAACCTTTCCAAGTCTAATTGTAGTTCGAACCAGTCTATATGTGAGCACGGACTAAAAGTTAGTCCTTTACTCAGTACAGAGATTTGCATGTCCGTAAGTACCTTTTTGGAGATATTTACTATGAGGTCTGTTCCCTCCTTCTGAGGTTCAATGTCTTTTGGGGTTGGATTTTGGTTTTTTCCGGAAGCAAAAAGAAATTAGAAAAAACCAAAATCCAACCCCTAAAGGACATTGAACCTCAGAAGGAGGGAACAGACCTCATAGTAAATATCTCCAAAAAGGTACTTACGGACATGCAAATCTCTGTACTGAGTAAAGGACTAACTTTTAGTCCGTGCTCACATATAGACTGGTTCGAACTACAATTAGACTTGGAAAGGTTTTTCAGACAAATAAAACTAAGGGAGTGGTTCAAGGAGGATAAAGATATTACTAAGAAAGTTAAAGTAAGTGAATTTGACTTAAATGATGTACAATTGAGAGGGGTGAGTAATTTCACACCACCGACCAGTCCAGCCGTGATTGAGGCCTTTGAAAAAGCGGTAAGATCTGATATCGAACAACTGCGAAACAAGGGAACAAAAGAATATGTGCATCCAAATATTCGAAAAGAAGAGTATGAGGCATTGCAGGAACTTGTCCATGACGGCGATATTGTGGTGAAACCCGCTGACAAGGGGGGAGCAATCGTCGTCATGGACAAGGAAATGTATTTTGCTGAAATATTGAGACAACTAGGAGATGAAGATGTATATTTAAAAATGGATGGGGATCCTAAGTTTGTTATCTTGAAGGAGATCAAGCTATGTCTTAAGGTATGTGCACACGTTGCGGATTTCTTGCAGAAATTTCCTGAAGAAAACCGGAAATTTTCTGCAAGAAATCCACATTTTTTTTTTTGCGTTTTTTTTCCGTTTTTTTCGCGTTTTTTTAGCATTCTGCAAGCGTAATTAGCTTGCAGAATGCTAAAGTTTTCCAAGCGATCTGTAGCATCGCTTGGAAAACTGACTGACAAGTTGGTCACACTTGTCAAACATACTGTTTGACAAGTGTGACCAACTTTTTACTATAGATGCAGCTTATGCAGCATCTATAGTAAAAGATAGAATGTTTAAAAATAATAAAAAAAATAAAAAAATGCTTATACTCACCCAGACATCTCATCAGCGGCGTCCGTTCGTCTTCCTATAGCTGGTCTGTGCGCACAGGACCTTCCGTGACGTCACGGTCACGTGAGCGGTCACATGACCGCTCACGACCAATCACAGGACAGTGACGTCATCGGCAAGGTCCTTTGCCGCACATCAGCTACAGGAACCGAAGCGACAGCGTGCAGTGGAGGCGGGAAGACATCGAGGGTGAGTATATCGCTATTTTTTATTTTAATTCTTATTTTTTGACCACTTATATGGTGCCCAGTGCGTGGAGGAGAGTCTCCTCTCCTCCACCCTGGGTACCAACCGCACATAATCTGCTTACTTCCCGCATGGTGTGCACAGCCCCGTGCGAGAAGTAAGCAGATCAATGGACCCCTAGGTGTGCGGAATCCCCTGCAATTCCGCATTTTAATGAACATGTTGCTTTTTTTTCCGCGATGCGATTTTTTCGCGGAAAAAAAGGCTACATTTGCACAAAAAATGCGGAATACACTTAAAATAATGGGAGGCATATGTAAGCGTTTTTTTCGCGTTTTTATCACGTTTTTATAGCGAAAAAACGCGAAAAAAACGCGAAAAATACTTAACGTGTGCACATGGCCTTAAAGAGGCCCAAGAGTCAGGTGTTATTGACCAGGATCTATATGAATACCTGTTAGAGGAAAACCCACGTACCCCGGTGTTATACATAACACCTAAAATACACAAGACTTTGATCAATCCCCCGGGACGTCCTATAATCTCGGGGGTGGGATCAATCTTTAACAAAATGGGTATCTTCTTAGACAGGGTATTGAATCCAATGGTAAAAGAATGCAAATCATGTATTAAAGATACGACTGATTTTCTGAACAAATTAGAGGCACTTCAGATAGAGGGGGAAGTCATTTTGGCCTCCTTCGATGTAGTGTCATTGTACACCTCGATAGATCATGAACAAGGCCTTAATGCAGTCGCTAGGAAGCTAGAAATTAATAAATATACACCTGAAGGGAGAGCCTTTATATTGAAATTATTGGGAATTATTCTTAAGAAAAATTATTTTTTGTTCGGTGACGCGTTTTACACACAAAGGCGAGGAACAGCCATGGGGGCCAACATGGCCCCCGCTTATGCAAATCTGGTCATGGAAGGCCTGGAGGAGGATCTCATCTATGTGTCCCACCACTACCAACATGTGTTGGCGTGGTGGAGATACATAGATGACATCTTCCTCCTATGGACAGGTACACAGGGTGAATTGGAGGAATTCTTTCAATTCTTAAATACCATTGATAATACAATTAAATTCACATTAGTAATGTCGGAGAGGGAAATCCAATTCCTTGATGTCCTTGTTAGCCTAAATGAAGGGCAACTTAGTGCTACACTTTTTGTGAAAAGTACAGATAGGAATAATTTGTTACTTTTTGACAGTCAACATCCACGGTCTATGATAAAATCCATTCCGCTTAGCCAATTATTAAGAGTTAGGCAGATAGTTAAAGACGAAAAGGATGTAGATACAGTAGTGGATGTACTGGTCAAAAAATTTCTAGATAGGGGCTACCCTTCTAACCTACTGGCTAACACCAAAAACAAAGTACTACAAATAAATAGGGTGGACCTTATCCAAAAGAAGACAAATAATAAACGGAGTAAGATACAAAAAAGAGTCCCACTAGTTACCACATATGGAGAGGAAAGTAGGGAAGTCACTAATGTGATTAGTAAACACTGGGGAATGCTGGGTAGATGTCTGCCTGGCATTAAGGAATTACAACTACCACCGTTATATTCATATAGACGCAATAAAAATATTAAAGACTACTTGGTTAGATCCGACATTGGCCCAAGGAGAGTAAACAAACAGCTATCTCTAACAGGTAAAAATAAGACTGGCTGTTTTCCATGTTTAAACTGTGTGAATTGCACCTATATGGTGAAAGGAGCAACGTTTGAACATCCGCAAACAGGGGAAGTGTATGAGATTAAGCACTACCTAACATGTAGTTCTGATTTTGTTGTGTACCTTCTAATGTGTCCTTGCAAGATGTGGTACGTCGGAGAAACGACGTGTGAGTTCAAAATACGGATGAATCAGCATCGATATTCCATCAGGAAAAAGAGGACCGACCTCCCAGTTCCTAAACACTTTGTAGAATGTAATCATTTGGAAAAGGACTTGAAATGTAAGATAATTGATAGGGTGCCTATAGATAGGAGGGGGGGTGATAGAGAGCTGGTCCTCCGTAAAAGGGAACTTATGTGGATCTATAAGCTTAGTACACTTAGGCCTAAGGGCCTCAATGTAGATTTTAAATTGCATACAGCCATTTAAGATATTGTTCCTTCATTAAAACTGTGTAGTTAGAAAGTTTGGTACTTTTTTATTTTTTATATGTTATATTTGGGAATACTTCACTATAATAGTATGTTCCTAATTTTATTCTGTATATGTTTTGTCCAGGTACTGTTGCTGTCAAATATGATGGAATACCCCGAATGGAGAGACATCCGACATGGAGGAGTTAAATTAATATGATTAAATATGATTCTTGATATATTTTTTCAAATAGTGATACAAAAATTGTCATGCACGTGTATGGTGAGAGGCTAATCAATAAATTACATATAAAATATACTTTTTGGTCTACATAATTACTCTTCTCTGTATTATTATTGGTAACGTGGCCATAAAGGGCTAGGTGCAATATGCTCATTGGTGTATTAAACCACAAGTGTTTATATTAGCCAGGACTATAGTGTCACGCCCCTGCAGTTGTCTTTATGGAGGCGCCTGACCCGGAGGGGTGGGGGGCACCCTTTGGACACTGTATGAGTGCCAGATGAGGATCTGAATCAAGATACTCCCTGGTAGCTCAGAATAGGAGTAAGTACACTTTTCATTAGTCTGTATGGCACATGAACTGTTAAAGTGGTAAAATGGATTATACCATGAGCTCCTGTTTAATAAGGGAAAAAAAAACAAAAAACTTTTTTATATACATACAATGATTGTTATACATAAGTATGCCCTTCTTACTACAAACAGAGTAGCGCTTGGTGGCACTGTGTTTTATACACTGTGGCCACGGTGACGCTGGAAGGTTGCTTTTTGATTGTTACTCTGGGATCGCAATGTTGGACGCTAGAAGGTCACATTGTGATTGGAATTACTGACGCTGGAGAGTCACTTTGTGATCGCAATCAAGGGCGCTACAGCTCTGGTTTTTAGAACGCTACTGCGCAGGCGCGAGACGCCTTTGGATAATAGCGATTTTCATTGGTCGCCTACCGAACACGTGATCATGACTCACAAGGAAGTACTAGGACATGCGCAATAGCCGTTCTGGGACGCTGATAACACGCTGCCTCCTCCATGAACGTCATGTCTCCCCAAGGGTATGTTAACTGTATAAAGGAGTAGGTTTATGTATTTTTAATGGTACACTACTGGCACTAATGCACTTTATAATGTAATGTAATTGTCTGTAAATCTTTGTAGTTCACCGATTGGCTGCACCTAGGGGATAACAGGGTGATGTCCTTCTATATATATGTTGTATGAAGGTCTGTTTGTTGCTTGAGAAAGGCTCAGTCAGAGCCGAAACGTTGCGTGGAGATGTGGGCTCAATAAAGACCTGCTGTTTTTTCTTTGAATATGGAGTGCTGCCCGTTTTTGTAATTTATATGGACTGAGAGCAACCAAGGGACGGGTTGCTTGGGCTTTGCACCCGAAGATAAGTATAGACTGTGCTGTTCCTTCTTTTTTTCCATTATATATATATATATATATATATATATATATATATATATATTGGACATATCCCCCATATGGCCTGAACAGTTGTGTACTTAGCTTAAAAGCATCTTCTTCCCCTCTCTTTTAGTCATTCAGGGCTTTATCAGGGAATTCCTTCAATCAGGACAAGAGAAGGAGACCATAAGCCATTCTGCAATGAGGATAACAGCTCACAGGCCCAGGTAATATGCCCCGACATAGCCCCCTACATACAATATGAACATCCAGTATGAGCACTGGCAACTTCCTATATACAGCATAAGCCCCACAGAGCTCCCTATGCACAGTATGAGCCCCCATATAGCATCCTATATACAGTGTGAGCCCCTACAAAGCCTCCTATATACATTATGGGCCCCCATGTAGCCTTTCATATGCAGTTTGAGCTTGCACATGGCCTCCTATAGGCAGTATGAGTCCACAAATAACCTCCTTTTTACAGTATGAGTCCCCACATAGCCTTCTATATACAGTATAAGCCGGCACATAGCTTGCTATATATACAGTATGAGCTGCCACATAGCCTTCTGCATACAGTGTAAGCCCCCACATAGCCTCCTGAATACAGTATGAGCACGCACATAGACTTCTGTATACAGTATGCGCCTCAGTATAGTCTCCTATATATAGTATGAGCCCCCACATACAGATCCTTCTCAAAAAATTAGCATTTAGTGTTAAATTTCATTATTTACCATAATGTAATGATTACAATTAAACTTTCATATATTATAGATTCATTATCCACCAACTGAAATTTGTCAGGTCTTTTATTGTTTTAATACTGATGATTTTGGCATACAACTCCTGAAAACCCAAAAAAACCTGTCTCAATAAATTAGCATATCAAGAAAAGGTTCTCTAAACGACCTATTACCCTAATCTTCTGGATCAACTAATTAACTCTAAACACATGCAAAAGATACCTGAGGCTTTTAAAAACTCCCTGCCTGGTTCATTACTCAAAACCCCCATCATGGGTAAGACTAGCGACCTGACAGATGTCAAGAAGGCCATCATTGACACCCTCAAGCAAGAGGGTAAGACCCAGAAAGAAATTTCTCAACAAATAGGCTGTTCCCAGAGTGCTGTATCAAGGCACCTCAATGGTAAGTCTGTTGGAAGGAAACAATGTGGTAGAAAACGCTGTACAACGAGAAGAGGTGACCGGACCCTAAAGAAGATTGTGGAGAAGGACCGATTCCAGACCTTGGGGAACCTGAGGAAGCAGTGGACTGAGTCTGGTGTGGAAACATCCAGAGCCACTGTGCACAGGCGTGTGCAGGAAATGGGCTACAGGTGCCGCATTCCCCAGGTAAAGCCACTTTTGAACCATAAACAGCGGCAGAAGCGCCTGACCTGGGCTACAGAGAAGCAGCACTGGACTGTTGCTAAGTGGTGCCAAGTACTTTTTTCTGATGAAAGCAAATTTTGCATGTCATTCGGAAATCAAGGTGCCAGAGTCTGGAGGAAGACTGGGGAGAAGGAAATGCCAAAATGCCTGAAGTCCAGTGTCAAGTACCCACAGTCAGTGATGGTGTGGGGTGCCATGTCAGCTGCTGGTTTTGGTCCACTGTGTTTCATCAAGGGCAGGGTCAATGCAGCTAGCTATCAGGAGATTTTGGAGCACTTCATGCTTCCATCGGCTGAAATGCTTTATGGAGATGAAGATTTCATTTTCCAGCACGACCTGGCACCTGCTCACAGTGCCAAAACCACTGGTAAATGGTTTACTGGCCATGGTATTACTGTGCTCAATTGGCCTGCCAACTCTCCTGACCTGAACCCCATAGAGAATCTGTGGGATATTGTGAAGAGAAAGTTGAGAGACGCAAGACCCAACACTCTGGATGAGCTTAAGGCCGCTATTGAAGCATCCTGGGCCTCCATAACATCTCAGCAGTGTCACAGGCTGATTGCCTCCATGCCACGCCGCATTGAAGCAGTCATTTCGGCCAAAGGATTCCCGACCAAGTATTGAGTGCATAACTGAACATTATTATTTGATGTTTTTTTTGTTTGTTATTAAAAAACACTTTTATTTGATTGAACGGGTGAAATATGCTAATTTATTGAGACAGGTTTTTTGGGTTTTCAGGAGTTGTATGCCAAAATCATCAGTATTAAAACAATAAAAGACCTGACAAATTTCAGTTGGTGGATAATGAATCTATAATATATGAAAGTTTAATTGTAATCATTACATTATGGTAAATAATGAAATGTAACACTATATGCTAATTTTTTGAGAAGGACCTGTATAGCCTACTGTATACAGTATAAGACCCACATAGCCTCCTGCATACAGTATGAGCCAGCACATAGCCTCCTATACACAGTATAAGCCCCCACATAGCATCCTATATACATTTTAATCCCCCATATAGCCTGTATACAGTCTGATCCCCATATAGCCTCCTTTATACAGTGTGAGCCCCTATAGCCTCTTGTATACAGTATGAGTCCCCGTATAGCCTATTATATACAGTATGAGTCCTCACCTCTCATACACATTAAATAAAAAAATCCCACATATACAGACATACTCACCTTGCTCCCGTGTCCCTGGCATATACAGTATGTAATGTGGCAATTGGCCACTGGGCCCAGGTGGTAGCCCAGATTTCCCTCACTTTAATCCACCTATGCCTTCAATTCTTTGCAAACTTCTGTTTTATTTAAGCTAATGAACAACCACACACAGTCATTATTTATGGTGGCTGTTAAGGGGTTTAATTCTACAGAGCTGTGAAAATGTGATGCTAAAGATCTGCAGTTGTGTTGAGACTCAGCCATTCATTAGAGATGGGGACATTTTTTTTTTACCAAGAGTTAAGGGTTTTTTATTAAACAATAAATGCACTCCATGCAGGTAGTGAGGGATTGCAGAGGGATAATAGGAATGGGGCAGAACTGTGAAGGAGGAAGGATGAGTAGGGGCGAACGATAGTTCAATATGAAATTGGTGGCACTTATCAGACTGATGTCTTCTGGTATGCAGCGTTTCAGGGTTCCAACAGTGGCACCGACCACAGCGGCACTTGATGTCTCGCCACAGTCTCTGAGAAGCGAGTGGATTTCCTGTACCAATGGTGTCTGGCACGGTGCTGAGTCTAACGTGAGGTACTGCCGGAACGAACTCTCGCTCTGTGGTGTGTACAGGTCCTTGTTCAACAGGTACTGGCTTGGCCATGAGTCCCACATGGCATCCTACTAATGGCACGGTTTGTGGTGTCGGCCCTGAGTCACCTCCTGGCGAGGAGGGTGGTGGGAACCTGTCAATTGGTCGCCTACCAGTCAGGGGCATTTCTGCTGAGGGTCTGTAGGGGCGGCCTGCGCAATCGAGCTGCTCTGACTTAACAGCAGCGCCCATCCTGCCACTCTGCTTTCCCATGCGAGCTCAGCCACTTTTCCCGCGCATAGCGCTATCTGGCCCCACCTCGTCTAGCCCAGTTATATGACCAGGTTTGTCCAGCAATCTAGATCTTCCCCCCTGCAACATGGGAGACAGCCCCCACAGTTCCAAAACCAGCGTGTAAAAGGTACCCCTGCTCTGGTACTCCTCCTTACATAGACACAGTGATTATAGAAAGGGAATCTGTCACCAGATTTTTCTTATGTAATCTGAGAGCAGCTTGAGGTAGGATTTGAGATCCTGATTCCAGCAAAGTGTCACTCATTGGTCTGCATTCTACCATTTTGATACTATGACTGTTTTCTCTGCTGCAGATTTAGCAGTGCCCAGAATGCTGAGCCCTGTATAACCCCACCTACAAAACTGGTAGCTTGCTGTTTACACTGCACATTAACCCATTACTTGCCAAATTAGCAATTAAAAAAAAAAAATTTTAATGACAGATTTTTAATGATTTGGGTCCTAATGAATCAGAAACATAATTTGCAAAATTTTTACAAGTACGGATTTTTCAGAAAAGGGCGTCCCAATATTCAATTAAAAATGACAATGACATGATTTCCTATTTTGAAAACATTAATTTTACAAACACAACACAAACAATTGGACCTAATTATAAAAATTATAAAATCTTAGTTGCTAGAAGCTAAAGATTAGGCGTCCCAAAAAAAGGACATTGGTAGATAAAGGGTTAACGTGTGTCAATAAGTGATGGAGGCATGGTTACACAGAGCAATATTGCCTTGCACTGGCGTGTACTCCGGAGGACAGAGAATGAACTTCAATCCAATATTGCGGCCAGCATGCAGCCAGCGGGTAAGGAAAGGGTGAATCAAACACCCGAAAACCCCGCCTATATGACCCAAAACCGGTCCCGCCAAATTCAGGTGACAGGTTCCCTTTAAGAGGCATGAGACACCTAGTCCTGTAGTGATAATTTCCTTCTCATAAAACACTGATTGTATTGAAATTGAAACACACATCTCAGTAAGCTACACATCACACATAAGCAATCTGCTCTCAGCCCTTACATTATTCTGCTTTCAGATTACATAACTAAAACCTGCTGACAGATTCCCTTTAAAGCTATGTCTGTGTCTGTAAAGTGCTGTGGAATATGATGGCTCAGTATAAGTGAGTAAGCACCAGTGTCACAGAGAAAACTGTCATGGCAGAGAGCCGCTGATTGTACATAGACCCAGCACTGTTATGATTACTGTCATAATCTCAGAGCTGTTGTCCCCTATAACAGCAACAACAGTCACTGCCAGTTTCATCTTATCAAAAAAATGTGCACAGAAATACATTATAATTATAAAAAAATATGCTATGTCTGACACCTTTTTCCTAATCAGGCCATGTTATGCTTTTAAAAATAGTTTGACAATATCGGACACAAATATAAATTCTTACTTTAGCATATCTCTGTTTTATAAAAAAAATTGTAGAATCTTTACTTTCTTTCATATATTAAATCCATTACATGCACGTTATAAAAATACAAACTATGTAAAAACAGATTTTTTAAGTAAATCTCCTGTACCGCTAGTTAGTGATAGTTAGTGAATAGTGACTTCCTTTAGGCTGTGCAATTGCATGTAATATCGGCATTTAATTGAGTAAAAACTAGTCCATGTTATAGGTATAGATCATTCTGTCCACTAACACTATTAAGCAGGCTCAGACTGGTTCAAAGGGGAACAGGTGAATCCTCCAGGGGGTCCTGTGCCTGAGTGGATGCTCCACATGAGCCGTGCTTGGCACTGTACACTTAGTGCATTATTTACAGGCGAAAACAGCATCTCATCATTCATTTACCAAATTATCCAGTTTATTGTGTAGGATGAAGGTGGGCAATTCATTTTCCCAAGGGGCCACATGAGAGACCGTGACTGTTGTGGAGGGCTGAACCAATAGGATAGAATTAATTCTGCTCAATATTAATATTAATGTATTAAACATAATATTTTATATTAATATTAATTATCACTTAATATTGAGCAGAATTAAGAATGCTGACTCCCCCTTATATACCATATGAGCCCACTCACAGCCCCCTATATATCGTTTGAGCACCCACATAGCCTCCTATATACAGTATCAGCACTCACATAGCCTCCTATGTACAGTATCAGCACTCACATAGCCTATTATATTCAGTATAAGCCCCCACATAGCCTGCTATACACAGCATGAACCTCACATAACCTCCCATATATGGCATGAGTCCCTCAGAGCCTCCCATACAGCATGAGCCCCACACAGCCCCCCATATACAACATGAACCTCACATAGCCTCCCATATATGACATGAGCCCCTCATAGCCTCCCATATACAACATGAGCCCCTCATAGCCTCCCATATATGACATGAGCCCCATACAGCCCCCTATATACAACATGAGCCCTACATAGCCTCCCATATATGACATGAACCCCTCATAGCCTCCCATGTACAACATGAGCCCCTCATAGCCTCCCATATACGACATGAGCCTCTCATATTCTACAATATATATGACATGAGCGCCTCATAGCCTCCCATATATGACATGAGCCCCTCATAGAGTCCCATATACATGAGCTCCCATAGCCTCCCATATACAACATGAGCCCCTCATACCCTCCCATATACAATATGAGTCCCTCATAGCCTCCCATATACAACATGAGCCCCTCATAGCCTTCTATATGCGTAAAAACATCACATAAAAATAAAAATACTAACCACGCTCCCGTTCCCCCGGCTCTCTGCTCCTATCTGCAGTGCACTGATTCTCTGCAGTGCATAGCTTACACGATTAAATGACATCATCATCTGCTGTTTCACACTCTGGTGGAAGAAGGGCCCGGCGGCACCCCCTCCACCAATGCGAGGATGTGGATAGCAGTGACATCGGACAGAGGAAATAGAAGGATGGCGGGGGCAGGGTGTGGCCAGTGGGCCACTGTTTCATCTTTTCTGCCGTCTTGGTCCGCCGACCGCACTTTGCCCAGATCGGATATAGAATAGGCAAGCTTTTAAATCAGGGTCAGGTAACATCACATATACTGTACTGTAGCTGAACAGTAGGACCCCAACAACACTGTTACTGGTGGGCCCCTGGACCCCAGACCAACACTGCAGTTTAACAGAAATATACTATGTATGCGTGGCTTCATTCTATAGAGAAACCATTGTCTAAGTTTGATGTAAATTAAGTGTCAGGTTTACTTTTTCCTGAGGAAACAACTGAGGGAGACTTTGTCACCGACTGATACCTGCGTCTTACATTATTCTAAATAAACAAACTTGTTCCATTGAATCCATGCATGAAAATTCCTGAGAACAGTAAAACAATCAGCCGCTCTGTAGACTGTAGTGAGAGAAATAGCCGGCACTTGGTAGGGCTTCCTGTGCTGAATGTCTCTTTCCTTCCTAAAACAGTGGAGGTTGGTGCAAGTCTCAAAGAATAATCAATACGTTTAATCTGTGTATTTTAAGGGTTAAAGTGTATCTTTGAGTTTTATTATAGTTTGTAGAGACTGTATGAGCAATTTCATATGTAATTTATCATTTAAATCACTTTCTTTACAGGTTATGTCAATTTATCAATAGTTGCGGAGACAGGAGTGAGGCTGTCTGGGTGCAGCAGAAATAGTTGTACTTCTGCCCTGGTTCATACAGACCCTAAAGGCTCATGTGAGAACACCAGCATTCTGAATGACAGATAAAGACCCTATTTGAGATTTTGATCTGGGTCCCAATGGCTTTAAGTTATGCCAAGGTATAACTGCATCGATAGGATTCGATTAACATAGAAATGCCAAAGCCTTACAAGCTCTAGGAATTAAGGGGTAATGTTTCCCCTTGTGGAGAGCCTTGCGCTATGACTTAGGATAAAAGCCAAACAAGAAATGCAATTTGCAGACAAATTATGATATCTGATTTGGCTAGATGACAGGCTTAAGAATGGGATCTAAGGGGTCACGTTTCTCCTTGTGGAGAGAGATAAGCCAGGCCTGGCCTGCCAGAGCGAGGAGACTTATACGCCATGCATGCTCCTATGGGAAATTAAACATGCAAATTGACTCTTCAGGAAGAAAGAGGACTGGAAGTAGCAAGTGATGGAGTACAGCACCCAGAGGAACCTTATATGCGTATATAGTGTTATGCTGCCCTATCTATGCCACCAATAGAGCATTTATTATTTTGCTTGCCCTTTGTGATCCTGGCCCAATTTACACTGCAAAAATGTCAGGTGAGCTGCAGAAATCTAGAGGCATCAATCTATTGAGTCTGCTCTAATGACCAATGTGGAAAAGGAAAATTTTGAATGGTCTTGTCAATGTTATATAAATCCAGCTGGTATTCTTCAGCAAAAGCTGGACTAAAGTAAGCATGAAAATGTTCCAATGTGTTGCTTAAAGGAGCTGTATAAAGAAGAGTTGAATAAAAAACGTATGTGTTCACTCATCTCCTTAACATAATTTTCTTTGATAAAATCGACAGGATATACAGAAATAGTTTTTGCCTCTTTTAAATGATCACTTTACTGACATGTCACATTTAACTCACATATTTTAGCACTACAGTGGGATGTAATAGTTTGGAAATCCCTGGTAAAAATAAAATGCTGTTATTGTGAACAGATAAGCATGTTGATGAAATAATCTCTAAAAGGCCTAAAGTTAAAGATTACATATTTCCATTGTATATTAGGAAAAAAATATACAGTAATTTTTTACATTAACAAAAATAAAAATAAGATAATTGGACAATACAAAAGTTTGGGCACCCCTGGAGATTTAGGTGCTCAGATAACTTAGACCGAAGTTTCAGACCTTAATTAGCCTTTTAGTGTTGTGGCTTGTTCACCATCATCGTTAGGAAAGGCCAGGTAATGCAAATGTCACAGCTTTATAAAAACACAGCCGCCTCTAACCTTATGCCAAAAACAGCAGCCATGGGTTCTTCAAGGCAGCTGCCTAGCACTCTGAAAATGAAAATGGTGGCGGCCCACAAAGCAGGAGAAGATTAAAAGAAGGTAGCAAAGCATTTTTAAATTGCCCTTCCCTCAGTTCTATGTGTAATCAAGGAATGGCAGTTAACAGTAACAGTCAAGATAAGGTCTGGAGGACAAGCGAAATTTCAGGAAGAGCTGCTGGTAGGATTCCTAGAGAGGCAAATCAGAATCCCCGCTTGACTGCAAAAGACCCTCAGAAAGATTCAGCGGACTCTGGAGTTGTGGTACATTGTTGTAGTTGTAGTGCCCCCAGACGCAGGGCCACGGGGTACTCGGTACTGGGCCTCTCTGTCTCGGTCCTGGGGTTGTCACGGTGGCTAGACCCGGTCCGTGACCCTGCTAAGGGACGTCTAATGAAAGGTGTGATGGTGGTGCGTGGTGTAAGGCGCGATGAATAACGAGGACACAGGGTTGCAGTCTCTTTACCTCTTTACTGAAGGCTTCAGGATCCGCAATCCAGAGTACTGCTAACAGGGCTAGCTGAGACCGGCCGGTCCGCAGGCACATCCAGAGTTCCCTTTACAGGTGGAAATCTGTGCCTACCTTCTAGCGCCTGTGTGTTGTAGTACCTCCCTGCTGAGCACCACGGGATAGTCCTCACAACTGTTGTGTCTGTTTCTGATGTTCTTTCTCACAACTCGTATCTGTTCTGATGTTCCTCTCCGTCCCCCAGATGATATGGATAGGACGCACCCGTATGACGGGTAGGCCTGGAGTTCTTCTGGGACCCTAGCGTCGCCCCTCTCCCACAATTGCTTCCTATGTCTGCTTAGGTGTTTTAGGTGAGACAGCCAACCTATAATCAACTGTCCTGCCGCTGTTTGAAGTAATGCTTGGAGCCCAATACTTCCTCGGCGTTCCGGCCACCGGCTACGCGCCTCAGTAGGATGTTGCCACGTTCTTAAGGCACGACTCCTACTGGCTTTATCTCCTTTTTGCTGCGATCTCGTTTCTCACTTCTCCACAATAAACCTTGCTTCGTTTCCTTTCTTTGGATGCCACCGCAACGGGTGCAGGAGCGGCTCCGTAACGTTCTGTTCTGTTCACTAGGCCACTGTCAGGATCCCACCCCTGAAAGAGACCCCCTGAATCTTCCCCCCGCAACACCCTCTGCCACAGAATGTAGCCTGGATCCAACCCAGTCAGCTTCTGACTAACTTCCTATCCGGCCTCCAGTTTTACCAGATTGTGAGGAGTGGTCTAATACATAGAACCCTTTGCTCCCCCTGATGGCCAGAGTGTGACGTGTAATGTGTGACTGTGATACCTGGTCAGGTGAACTCCTTAAGCGCCATCAGACGTACCATCACTCCCCTTAGTGGCGGAGCGTCAGTATTGCAACGACCAGGACCCTGTGTGTTATGATGACCTGGTGGTTAGGAGCACTAGGAATGACCTGATGAGCAAACTAGAAATACAGGACAAGCTCTGGGAAGTGGGAGCTCTGCTGACCGCAACCCCTAATCCTATCACAAACAACTAGAAATAGCCGTGGAGCGTACCTGACTCTGCCTAGACGCCTCTTCACAGCCTAAGAGCTAACTACCCCTAAAGATAGAAAATAAAGCCTAACTTACCTCAGAGAAATTCCCCAAAGAAATAAGCAGCCCCCCACAAATATTGACTGTGAGTTAAGATGGAAGTCACAAACACAGGAATGAAATAGGTTTCAGCAAAGGAGGCCAGACTAAACTAAACAGACTGAGGATAGAAAAGGTATCTATGCGGTCAGCATAAAAAACTACCAAAAAACCACGCAGAGTATGCAAAAGAGACCCCCGCACCGACTCACGGCGTGGAGGTGCCACTCTGCATCCCAGAGCTTCCAGCTAGCCGGGCAAAATCATGATAGCAGCTGAACAAGAAAAACAGTGGTAAACAAATAAGCTAGCAGGGACTTAGCTTTTGCTGGAGTAGACAGGTCATCTGAAAGATCCAAGAGAGAACTGAACCAGTACTAGAACATTGATAGCTGGCATCAAGTAACGATCTAAGTGGAGTTAAATAGAGCAGCAGCCTAGAACTAAACGAAGTCAGCTGAGGAAGGAACCTCAGAGCCAGCAGCTCCACTCACAGCCACCAGAGGGAGTCCATGGACAGAACTCACCGAAGTACCATTCATAACCACCGGAGGGAGTTCAAGAACAGAATTCACAACAGTACCCCCCCTTGAGGAGGGGTCACCGAACCCTCACCAGAGCCCCCAGGCCGATCAGGACGAGCCAAATGAAAGGCACGAACAAGATCGGCAGCATGAACATCAGAGGCAACCACCCAGGAATTATCCTCCTGACCATAACCTTTCCACTTGACTAGGTACTGAAGTTTCCGTCTCGAAATACGAGAATCCAAAATCTTCTCCACCACATACTCCAACTCCCTCTCAACCAACACCGGGGCAGGAGGGTCGACGGAGGGAACCATAGGAGCCACATATCTCCGCAACAACGACCTATGGAACACATTATGGATGGCGAAAGAAGCTGGAAGGTCCAAACGAAATGACACAGGATTAAGAATTTCCAAAATCTTATAAGGACCAATGAAACGAGGCTTAAACTTAGGAGACGAAACCTTCATAAGAACATAACGAGACGATAACCAAACCAAATCCCCAACACGAAGTCGGGGACCAACACAACGACGGCGGTTAGGGAAACGCTGAGCCTTCTCCTGGGACAATGTCAAATTGTCCACCACATGAGTCCAAATCTGCTGCAACCTGTCCACCACAGAATCCACACCAGGACAGTCCGAAGGCTCAACCTGTCCTGAAGAAAAACGAGGGTGGAAACCAGAATTACAGAAAAAAGGTGAAACCAAAGTGGCCGAGCTGGCCCGATTATTAAGGGCGAACTCAGCCAAAGGCAAGAAGGACACCCAATCATCCTGATCAGCAGAAACAAAGCATCTCAGATAGGTCTCCAAAGTCTGATTGGTTCGTTCGGTTTGGCCATTTGTCTGAGGATGGAAAGCTGAAGAAAAAGACAAATCAATGCCCATCTTAGCACAAAAGGACCGCCAAAACCTCAAAACAAACTGGGAACCTCTGTCCGACACGATGTTCTCCGGAATGCCATGTAAACGAACCACGTGCTGGAAAAATAATGGAACCAAATCAGAGGAGGAAGGCAATTTAGGCAAAGGTACCAAATGGACCATCTTAGAGAAGCGATCACAAACCACCCAGATATCCGACATCCTTTGAGAGACAGGGAGATCTGAAATAAAATCCATGGAAATATGCGTCCAGGGCCTTTTCGGGACCGACAAGGGCAAAAGCAACCCACTGGCACGAGAACAGCAGGGCTTAGCCCGAGCACAAGTCCCGCAGGACTGCACAAAAGAATGCACATCCCGTGACAAGGAAGGCCACCAAAAGGATCTAGCCACCAAATCCCTGGTACCAAAGATTCCAGGATGACCAGCCAACACAGAACAATGAACCTCAGAGATAACTCTACAAGTCCATCTATCAGGTACAAACAGTCTCTCCGCTGGGCAACGGTCAGGTCTATCAGCCTGAAACTCCTGCAGCACCCGCCGCAAATCAGGGGAGATGGCAGACAAAATTACCCCCTCTTTGAGAATACCAGCCGACTCAGGAACTCCCGGAGAATCAGGCACAAAACTCCTTGAAAGGGCATCAGCCTTCACATTCTTAGAGCCCGGAAGATACGAAACCACAAAATCGAAGCGGGAGAAAAACAGCGACCATCAAGCCTGTCTAGGATTCAACAGCTTGGCAGACTCGAGATAAGTCAGATTCTTGTGATCCGTCAAGACCACCACGCGATGCTTGGCTCCTTCAAGCCAATGTCGCCACTCCTCGAACGCCCACTTCATGGCCAACAACTCTCGATTGCCCACATCATAATTGCGCTCAGCAGGCGAAAACTTTCTAGAAAAGAAAGCACATGGTTTCATCACCGAGCCATCAGAACTTCTTTGAGATAGAACAGCCCCTGCTCCAATCTCAGAAGCATCCACCTCGACCTGAAACGGGAGCGAAACATCTGGCTGACACAACACAGGGGCAGAAGAAAAACGACGCTTCAACTCCTGAAAAGCCTCAACGGCCGCAGAAGACCAATTGACCACATCCGCACCTTTCTTGGTTAAATCAGTCAATGGTTTAACAACACTAGAAAAATTAGCGATGAAGCGACGGTAAAAATTAGCAAAGCCCAGGAATTTCTGAAGGCTCTTCACAGAAGTAGGCTGAGTCCAATCATAAATGACCTGAACTTTAACAGGGTCCATCTCGATAGTAGAAGGGGAAAAAATGAAGCCCAAAAATGAAACCTTCTGAACTCCAAAGAGACATTTAGACCCCTACACAAACAAGGAATTAGCACGAAGGACCTGGAACACCATTCTGACCTGCTTCACATGAGACTCCCAATCGTCCGAAAAAAACAAAATATCATCCAAATATACAATCATGAATCTATCCAGGTACTTTCGGAAGATGTCATGCATAAAGGACTGAAACACAGATGGAGCATTAGAAAGTCCAAATGGCATCACCAGGTACTCAAAATGACCCTCGGGCGTATTAAAGGCTGTTTTCCATTCGTCGCCCTGTTTAATACGCACAAGATTATACGCCCCTCGAAGATCTATCTTGGTGAACCAGCTAGCCCCCTTAATCCGAGCAAACAAATCAGACAGTAACGGCAAGGGGTACTGAAATTTGACGGTGATTTTATTGAGAAGGCGGTAATCTATACAAGGTCTCAGAGAACCATCCTTCTTGGCCACAAAAAAAAAACCTGCTCCCAACGGTGACGACGACGGGCGAATATGCCCTTTCTCCAAGGACTCGTTTACATAACTCCGCATAGGGGCGTGTTCTGGCACAGATAAATTGAACAGTCGGCCCTTCGAAAACTTACTACCAGGAATCAAATTAATAGCACAATCGCAATCCCTATGAGGTGGTAGGGCACTGGATTTGGGCTCATCAAATACATCCTGGTAATCTGACAAGAACTCAGGGACTTCAGAAGGATGGGAAGACAAAATTGACAACAATGGGACATCCCCATTTACCCCTTGACAACCCAAACTGGATACAGACATTGATTTCCAATCCAATACTGGATTATGGACCTGTAGCCATGGCAAACCCAAAACGACCACATCATGCAGATTATGCAACACCAAAAAGCGAATATCCTCCTGATGTGCAGGAGCCATGCACATGGTCAATTGAGTCCAGTACTGAGGCTTATTCTTGGCCAAAGGCGTAGCATCAATTCCTCTCAATGGACTAGGATACTGTAAAGGCTCCAAGAAAAAACCACAGCGCCTGGCAAACTCCAAGTCCATCAAATTCAGGGCAGCGCCTGAATCCACAAATGCCATAACAGAATAGGACGACAAAGAGCAGATCAGAGTAACGGACAAAATAAATTTTGGCTGTACCGTACCAATGGTGGCAGACCTAGCGGTACACCACAGTAAAAACACAGCCCATTCTGACGTCTGTATTCTTGCCGTTCAGCTCTGGTCAAGGTCCTATCACATTGCATAGGCTCAGGCCTCTGCTCAGAAGATACCGCCAAATGGTGCACAGTTTTGCGCTCACGTAAGCGTCGATCGATCTGAATGGCCAAGGACATAGACTCATTCAGACCAGCAGGCGTGGGGAATCCCGCCATAACATCCTTAAGGGCTTCAGAAAGACCCTTTCTGAAAACTGCCGCCAGGGCACACTCATTCCACTGAGTAAGCACAGACCACTTTCTAAACTTCTGACAATATACCTCCGCTTCATCCTGACCCTGACACAAAGCCAGCAAGATTTTCTCTGCCTGATCCACTGAATCTGGTTCATCATAAAGCAACCCAAGCGCCAGAAAAAATGCATCTACATTACGCAATGCAGGATCTCCTGGCGCAAGGGAAAATGCCCAGTCTTGAGGGTCACCACGTAGCAAAGAAATAATGATTTTTACTTGCTGAATGGGGTCACCAGAGGAGCGGGGTTTCAAAGCAAAAAACAGTCTACAATTATTTTTGACATTTAGGAACTTAGATCTATCCCCAGAAAACAAATCAGGAATTGGAATTCTGGGTTCTAACATCGGGTTCTGAACTACATACTCTTGAATGCCTTGTACCTTTGCAGTGAGTTGATCCACACAAGAGGACAGACCTTGAATGTCCATATCTACACCTGTGTCCTGAACCACCCAGAGATTTAGGGGAAAAGAAAAACAAAACACGCTGCAGAGGAAAAAAAAAAAATGGTCTCAGAACTTCTCTTATCCCTCTATTGAGATGCATTAACACTTTGGGGCCAGCTGTACTGTTATGATGACCTGGTGGTTAGGAGCACTAGGAATGACCTGATGAGCAAACTAGAAATACAGGACAAGCTCTGGGAAGTGGTAGCTCTGCTGACCGCAACCCCTAATCCTATCACAAACAACTAGAAATAGCCGTGGAGCGTACCTGACTCACCGGGAATGGTCTTCCAACAATCTT
Source organism: Ranitomeya variabilis (assembly GCF_051348905.1). Classification (NCBI taxonomy): domain Eukaryota; kingdom Metazoa; phylum Chordata; class Amphibia; order Anura; family Dendrobatidae; genus Ranitomeya; species Ranitomeya variabilis. The sequence continues at coordinate 437,641,912 of NC_135232.1, read as the reverse complement.
GAAGGAGTTCCCAGAGATGCTTAGCACTTGTTGGCACTTTTGCCTTAACTCTGCGGTCCAGCTCACCACAAACCAACTCGATTGGGTTCAGGTCTGGTGACTGGAGGCCAGGTCATCTGGTGTAGCACTCCATCACTCTCTTTCTTGGTCAAATAGCCCTTAAAAAGCCTGGAGGTGTGTTTGGGATCATTGTCCTGTTGAAAAATAAATGATGGTCGAACTAAACTCAAATCGGATGGAATAGCATGCCACTGCAAGATGCTGTGGTAGCCATGCTGGTTCAATATGCCTTCAATTTTGAATAAATCCCCAACAGTGTCACCAGAAAAGCACCCCCACACCATCACACCTCCTCTTCCATGCTTCACGGTGGGAACCAGGCATGTAGAGTCCATCCGTTCACATTTTCTGCGTTGCACAAAGACACGGTGGTTAGAACCAAAGATCTCAAATTTGGACTCAACAGACCAAAGCACAGATTTCCACTGGTCTAATGTCCATTCCTTGTGTTCTTTAGCCCAAACAAGTCTCTTCTGCTTGTTGCCTGTCCTTAGCAGTGGTTTCCTAGCAGCTATTTTATCATGAAGGCCTGCTGCACAAAGTCTCCTCTTAACAGTTGTTTTAGAGATGTGTCTGCTGCTAGAACTCTGTGTGGCATTGACCTCATCTCTAATCTGAGCTGCTGTTAACCTGGGATTTCTGAGGCTGGTGACTCGGATAAACTTATCCTCAGAAGCAGAGGTGACTCTTGGTCTTCCTTTCCTGGGGCAGTCCTCATGTGAGCCAGTTTCTTTTTAGCGCTTGATGGTTTTTGCCATTGCACTACACTTGGGGACACTTTCAAAGTTTTCCCAATTTTTCAAACTGACTGACCTTCATTTCTTAAAGTAATGATGGCCACTCATTTTTCCTTATTTAGCTGCTTTGTTCTTGCCATAATACAAATTCTAACAGTCTATTCAGTAGGACTATCAGCTGTGTATCCACCAGACTTCTGCACAACACAACTGATGGTCCCAACCCCATTTATAAGGCAAGAAATCCCACTTATTAATAGCTGACAGGGCACACCTGTGAAGTGAAAACCATTTCCGGTGACTACCTCTTGAAGCTCATCAAGAGAATGCCAAGAGTGTGCAAAGCAGTCATCAACGCAAAAGGTGGCTACTTTGAAGAACCTAGAATATAAGACATAATTTCAGTTGTTTCACACTTTTTTGTTAAGTATATAATTCCACATGTGTTAATTCATAGTTTTGATGCCTTCAGTGTGAATGTACAATTTTCTTAGTCATGAAAATACAAAAAAATCTTTAAATGAGAAGGTGTGTCCAAACTTTTGGTCTGTACTGTATGTGGAGAAAAAAGGGAACAGATTTTCAGGAAAAGAACATCTTGCCAACCATTAACCCCTTCATGTCCTTGGGATTTTCCGTTTTTCCGTGTTCGTTTTTCATTCCCCTCCTTCCCAGAGCCATAACTTTTTTACTTTTCTGTCAATATGGCCATGTGAGAGCTTATTTTTTGCGAAACAAGTTGTACTTTTGAATGACATCATTGGTTTGAGCATGTCTTGTACTAGAAAATGGGATAAAAAATTCCAAGTGCGGTGAAATTGCAAAAAAAGTGCAATCCCACACTTTTGTTTGGCTTTTTTACTAGGTTCACTAAATACTAAAACAGACCTGCCATTATGATTCTCCAGGTCATTATGAGTTCACAGACACCAAACATGTCTAGGTTCTCTTTTATCTAAGTGGTGAAAAAAAATTCCAAACTTTGCTGAAAAAAAAAAATTGCGCTATATTCCGATACCCGTAGCATCTCCATTTTTCATGATCTGGGGTCGGTTGAGGGCTTATTTTTTGCATGCCGAGCTGGCGTTTTCAATTATACAATTTTGGTGCAGATATGTTCTTTTGATCGCCCGTTATTGCATTTTAATTCAATGTTGTGGCGACCAAAAAAACGTAATTCTGGCGTTTCGAATTTTTTTCTCGCTACGCCGGTTAGCGATCAGGTTAATCCTTTTTTTTATTGATAGATCAGGCGATTCTGAATGTGGCGATACCAAATATGTGTAGGTTAGATTTTTTTTTTATTGATTTGTTTTGAATGGGGCAAAGGGGGGTGATTTAAACTTTTATATTTTTTTTATTTTTTTCACATTTTTTTAACTTTTTTTTAACTTTTGCCATGCTTCAATAGCCTCTATGGGAGGCTAGAAGCTGGCACAACTCGATTGGTTCTGCTACATTGGTCTCCGGTGTATAAGAAAGACATAGCTGAACTAGAGCGGGTGCAGAGAAGAGCGACCAAGGTTATTAGAGGACTGGGGAGTCTGCAATACCAAGATAGGTTATTACACTTGGGGCTATTTAGTTTGGAAAAACGAAGACTAAGGGGTGATCTTATTTTAATGTATAAATATATGAGGGGACAGTACAAAGACCTTTCTGATGATCTTTTTAATCATAGACCTGAGACAGGGACAAGGGGGCATCCTCTACGTCTGGAGGAAAGAAGGTTTAAGCATAATAACAGACGTGGATTCTTTACTGTAAGAGCAGTGAGACTATGGAACTCTCTGCCGTATGATGTTGTAATGAGTGATTCATTAATTAAATTTAAGAGGGGACTGGATACCTTTCTGGAAAAGTATAATATTACAGGGTATATACACTAGATTCCTTGATAAGGCGTTGATCCAGGGAATTAGTCTGATTGCCGTATGTGGAGTCGGGAAGGAATTTTTTTCCCCATGGTGGAGTTACTCCTTGCCACATGGGTTTTTTTTGCCTTCCTCTGGATCAACATGTTAGGGCATGTTAGGTTAGGCTATGGGTTGAACTAGATGGACTTAAAGTCTTCCTTCAACCTCAATAACTATGTAACTATGTAACTATGTAACTATGTACATAGCAGCGATCATCAGATCGCTGCTATGTAGCTTAATAACAGGCTTGCTATGAGCGCCGACCACAGGGTGGCGCTCACAGCTAGCCGGGATCAATAACCATAGAGGCCTCAAGGACCTCTATGGTTACTATCCTGATGCATTGCTGAACCCCCATCATGTGACGGGGGATCTGACCTCGGATGTACTATCCCGTCCGAGGTCAGAAAGGGGTTAAGAATGGGGGTGGATCAATCATGCTTTGGGGTTATGTTGCAGCTAATGGCACGGGGAACATTTCACGGGTAGGGGGAAGAATGATTTCAATGAAATTTCAACTAATTCTTGATGCAAAAATAACACCATCTGTAAGAAAGGTCAAGTTGAAAAGAGGATGGCTTCTACAAATGGATAATGATCCTAAATACACTACAAAATCCACAATAGACTACCTCCAAAGGTGTTGTAATGCCCGCCTGCTGCAGCACAGTAGCACACAACCTCCACCAGGGGGTGCCGCTGAAGGAAAACAGGTACACTCACAGTGAAATCACAGAGCAGCAGGCAGAAGCCACTAGGTGGTGAAAGAGTAGTCAGAGACAGCCAGGTCAGCAACAGAGAGGAAACAAAGTACCAGAGGTCACGACAATACTCGTGGTTAGAAACAAGCCAAAGAAGTCTGAGCCGATCGGGAGCAGGAAAGTCAGAGACGCAAGACAGTAGAACAGGTCAGAGGACAAGCAGAGTCAAATACCAAGGGGTCACAACATGGAGAGCAAGTACTACAACAAGCGAAGTCACAAGGAACACAGGAACAGGACCTTTGTAAATGGGCAGAGGACAAATCGGGGTATAACGGGTCAGCTGCTCAAGCCAGAGACAGGAAGTGTAACTGACACTGCTTGCAGTTAACAGTGGACTGAAATAGCCAGACAGATCCCAAAATGAGGCAAGGAAGATTAACCCCTGCATGACCATCCAGGGGAGAGAATAATCAGAAACAAACCCCGGACTGGATCATGACAGGCGTAAGCTGAAGGTTTTACAATGTAGGCCATGGAGCCCTTTTAGAGGTCATTTCATCTTCAACTTGCTTAGCTATTCATAATAAAAGTAATTTTGACCAAGGGTGCCCAAACTTTTACATGCCACTGTAGATGGTGATGACATCGAATATAAGCATCTTAAAGTAGTATTGGGATTATAAAAACAACATTACTTAGAAGTTATCTTGGACTTGTCAAAGTGCTAGAGTGTTAAAGGATTTATTCAACACTACTGTCTTCTGTGCATATTGTCCTTCTTTACAATTCCCTCATCATTTCTCAGATCCTAAAAGTGGTGAATTAATGTGAAAATTCTTGGTATACTAAAAGGTTAATCAATTTGTGTATAGCCATGTATGTTATATAATAATATTTCAGATAGTGGCTGTGTCAACACCTACATCATCATTTCTGCCATCTAAGTCAGTAGTCGGAACTATAAATCAGGATGCCTGCCATGACGAGGATTTTATTAGTTTTACTGTTTTATGTCATAGAAACAACTGTGACATTTTTATTACCACAAATTTTGGCAGTAAAGGTTCAGATTTTATCATCAGTTATAGTTTGCAATTGTACAATGTCTTGATTAAACAAAAGGTCCCTTGTGTCTCGAATGTCACTCTGCATAAGGTCCTGTAAACATCTTCATGCTAGCAGTTTTAGTTAGGTCTTTTTTTAATTTTATTAAATGGTGTCTGACGGCATAGAATGACAATTTAAAGCAAATACAAGCGCTCGGTGCATTCCTGACATGGTCAAACAAATACTGTAGGTTCACGTTCCCACCGCCCTGTTTCCCCACTATCTACACCTGCCACCCTTCTATGATTGACAGCTCTGGCTTCATAAAGCAGAAAAAAAGCGGTAGTAGATTGCAAAAGAAGTTGGTGGGAAGAAGTGCAGCGCCCCAGAGTCCTGGTCGTTGCAGTACTGACGCTCCGCCACTAAGGGGAGTGATGGTACGTCTGATGGCACTTAAGGAGTTTACCTGACCAGATATCACAGTCACACACTACATTTCACACTCTGGCCACCAGGGGGAGCAAAGGGTTCTAGGTATTAGGCCACTCTTCACAATCTGGTAAAACTGGGGGCTGGATAGGAAGTTAGTCAGAAGCTGACTGGGTTGGATCCAGGCAACACCCTGTGGCAGAGGGTGTTGCAGGGGAAGACTCAGGGGGGTCTCTGTCAGGGGTGGGATCCTGACAGTGACCTAGCGAACAGAACGTTACGGAGCCGCGCCTGCACCCGTTGCGGCGGCATCCTAAGAAAGGAAATGAAGAGAAGTTTATTGTGGAGAAGTGAGAAACGAGATCACAGCAAAAAGGAGATAAAGCCAGTAGGAGTCGTGCCGTAAGATCAAGGCAACATCCTACTGAGGCGCTTAGCCGGTGGCCGGAACGCCGAGGAAGTATTTGGCTCCAAGCATTACTTCAAGCAGCAGCAGGACAGTTGATTATAGGTTGGCTGTCTCACCTAAATCACCTAAGAAGACATAGGGGGCAATTGTGGGAGAGGGGCGACGCTAGGGTCCCGGAAGAACTCCAGGCCTACCCGTCATACGAGTGCGTCCTATCCATATCATCTGGGGGACGGAGAAAGAACATCAGAATAGATATGAGTTGTGAGAGAAGAACATCAGAAACAGACACAACAGTTGTGAGGACTATCCCGTGGTGCTCAGCAGGGAGGTACTACAACACACAGGCGCTAGAAGGTAGGCACTGATTTCCACCTGCAAAGGGAACTCTGGATGTGCCTTCGGACCGGCCGGTCTCAGCCAGCCCTGTTATCAGTACTCTGGATTGAGGATCCTGAAGCTTTCGGTAAAGAGACTGCAACCCTGTGTCCTCGTTATTCATCGTGACCTGCACCATGCACCATCATCACATCTTTCATTTGACGCCCCTTAGCAGGGTCACGGACCGGGTCTAGCCACCGTGACAACCCCAGGACCAAGACAGAGAGGCCCGATACCGAGTACCCCATGGCCCTGCGTCTGAGGGCGCTCCAACTTGGCGTCACAAACAGGATCTACTTAAGCCTGAAGAATCAGGTCATGAGTGCCTTGGAACTGTGACTGAATTGTGCTTGAACTGTGATTTATTGCAAAGACTGTGGATTGCCACTTGCCGCCAAAAGTTCCCGCCAAAACCACCGCCATTGCAGCGCCACGAGGAGCGCAGAAGAAGAAGAAGGGCGTGCCATGGGAGGAGACTATCAAAATGGCGCCAAAAGCAGCGACCGCCCCCTCCAACTACTGTTGCGAGATGACGACCTGCCCAGAAGCAGAGGAGAACCGCCCCTTGATTTGCAACGGCGGGAACGAGAGGAAGAAGAAGCTACGCCCTCGGAAAATGGAGGGGCAATGTGCATGTGCCACCAAAGATCCCGGAGCAGTGATGGCGACCAGCGAGTCCCAGAGCGACGGCGAAGTGATCCCGGCCTGTCCTCGCCCACCGGAGGCGGACCCGAACCCACCGCAGCTGGAGGATCTGGACTTCTCGGAGCTACAGGCGGCAGAGCTGAGCCAGCCTATCCTGAATGCGGAGCCAGCCGCTGTGAAGCCACGGAAATCGGAGCCGAGGGAGAGGGTCGCATTGGAGGATCAGCAGTCCGGGCTGCAGACGATTCCAGTGTCCTTGTCAACCGAACAGATCGACATCAGTGGAACCACATCAGACGCAGGTATGGAAAGAATCCCTGCTCCCCGACCGATCCTGCTCCCGTAACCGCTCCCCAGCCCGACAGTTACCGAGTTTTCACCGCTGAGCTGGTAGTGATAACCCCAGGCACGATGGAGAAGCTGGTGCCTCCGTTACCAACAACGATGGGGAAACCGCTAGATGTGAGCTCAGAGGGGGTGATCTTCCAATGGGACACTCCACGGATTGGGCCGGATTGGGCCAGGCAGGAGGGCCTCAGCATTGCTGTGCTCACCTGGGAGCAATATAAGCAATGCTTAATTCTACAATGGCAAAACCAAAAAGAGACAGAACCAAATGACCCACCAAGAGTACAAAGACCAAAGACTGAACATAATAGGAGGAACTTGGTAAGGCAGGGGACTGTACTAGCCTTTCACCCGAAGCGGGGTTGGGGCTCTATACAAGAACCAGGACTGCCGACTGAAATCTTCTTTACCAGCTATAATGTGAAAACCCCGTCCCGCAATAGATGTGACAATCAGCTACCATGTAAAGGGGACCAGGTAACCTACACTCGCCACCGGAGTGCGCTGGGGTGGTGCGCTCGAGACGTCCAACGATGCGAGCCGGCAGTAGCGCCACCTGCTGTCCCGACTACGACTAACCCTGATTTGACAAAAGCTACTACTGTCGCCACGGTGTGTATTATCGCCGCTACTGAACTTGCAACGACAGCGGACATTCGAATCCAGACACCGGGTGATCTGACCGCGCCTGGGAGATCAACCAGTGAAACCGCTCCTGCATCCGCCGAGGACAGAGAACCGCAGCCTTACCGGCTGGAGAGGGTCCGCCACCAGCTGTTGCAGTGTAACCTCCTATAAGGATAAACCTCGGAACCACGAGTATGTAAATAGTTAACTGTTTGTTTCCCTGCTTTTCGCTGCTTTAAACCAGACTATGGTTATTCTTAAAGGAATCCCTTTGTTTACCCGGGATCCCTATTGCTTTTTATTTTTGCTTTTGTTTTATTTTTGCTTTTGTTCATCAACGTTCACAAAGACTATCGAATCATGGACGGTGAATGGTTCACAAACTGTATTGTAAATAGTTTGCACCTTCTTAAAGGTGCCCCTTACTGGTTTTACAAGAAGGAGAGCTTTGTGAAGAGACTGTTCCTGAGTACGGCATGGAAGCTCTTGCCTTAACCGGACTTGCAGATGGAGAGAGTCTGCCTTACCTCAAAGAGACTTGGTTCCCTCTTAAAGGGAACGTTCACCAGTTGCACTTAAAGTATAATGTTGCCTTAAAGAAAGTAGATGGTAATAATGTTTTACATAGAAGTAATATGTAGTTATTTAGATAGTTATAGAGGATGTTTAATAATGTTACTAGAGAATGAGGACAGGAAGTAAACCCGTAGGGGTTAGTGAGTGAGTCCTCCTGGGAGCCATAGTGAGATGGCTCAGTGATCCTGTACTACTAAAAGAGGCAGTAGGCCTGGGCAGATAGACAGGTGGTCCTGCATATGAAAAATCAGAGAGTGAAAAGAAAAATGTTGCACTTAGAAAAGGAGAAATAAAGAAAAAGTTAATTTATATTTTAGAGTTTTATAGTAAGCCTTTAGTGGGTTCAGCTTATACGCCCTTAAAGGAAAAGTTAAATTATTGTTCAGAATTTGCACTTAGTAGAATACCCAGCTGGGTAATAGAAGTTATTTATAGTATGTTATTTAAAATATTTAACCATGTTCTGTTTGTAACGTTCAAGAGTCCTCACCTCCCATAAAGAGAAGCACTGTTATTATTACTTGTTCATTGCATTTCAAAATTTGTATGTCTTTTGCTGACATGTATTGTTGTTTTCTTCCCAGTCCGGGAGTACTGGATATAACCGGGGGGGAGTGCAGTGCCCCAGAGTCCTGGTCATTGCAGTACTGACGCTCTGTCACTAAGGGGAGTGATGGTACATCTGATGGCACTTAAGCAGTTCACCTGACCCGGTATCACAGTCACACACTACATTTCACACTCTGGCCACAAGGGGGAGCAAAGGGTTCTATGTATTAGGCCACTCCTCACAATCTGGTAAAACTGGGGGCTGGATAGGAAGTTAGTCAGAAGCTGACTGGGTTGGATCCAGGCAACATCCTGTGGCAGAGGGTGTTGCAGGGGAAGATTCAGGGGGGTCTGTCATGATTCTCAATGGCGAGAGAACATAGCCCAGCATATATGAGAACTAGCTCTTGGAAGATGGAAACTATACTGACCATGAACTAAACCTGCCGCACAACTAGAAGTGGCCGGGTAGCATGCCTACGTTTTTTAACCCTAGATGCCCAGCGCCAGCCGGAGAACTACCTAATCCTAGCAGAGGAAAAGACAGTCCTGGCTCACCTCTAGAGAAATTTTCCCAAAAGGCAGACAGAGGCCCCCACATATATTGGCGGTGATTTCAGATGAAATGACAAACGTAGTATGAAAATAGGTTTAGCAAAATCGAGGTCCGCTTTCTAGATAGCAGGAAGACAGAAAGGACACTTTCATGGTCAGCAGAAAACCCTATCAAAACACCATCCAGAAATTCCTTTAAGACTCTAGCATTAACTCATAACACCAGAGTGGCAATTTCCGATCACAAGAGCTTTCCAGACACAGTAACGAAACAGCAGCTGTGAACAGGAACAAAATGCAAAAACACAAAAGGACAAAAGTCCAACTTAGCTGGGAGTTGTCTAGTAGCAGGAACAAGCACAGAAGGCTTCTGATTACATTGTTGACCGGCAAGAAACTGACAGAGGAGCAAGGTTATATAGCGACTCCCACATCCTGATAGGAGCAGGTGAACAGAGGGGATGATGCACACAAGTTCAATTCCACAAGTGGCCACCGGGGGAGCCCAGAATCCAATTTCACAACAGTACCCCCCCCTCAAGGAGGGGGCACCGAACCCTCACCAGAACCACCAGGGCGATCAGGATGAGCCCTATGAAAGGCACGGACAAGATCGGAGGCATGAACATCAGAGGCAGTGACCCAAGAATTATCCTCCTGACCGTATCCCTTCCATTTGACCAGATACTGGAGTCTCCGTCTGGAAACACGAGAGTCTAAGATCTTTTCCACAACGTACTCCAACTCACCCTCAACCAACACCGGAGCAGGAGGCTCAACGGAAGGCACAACCGGTACCTCATACCTGCGCAACAATGACCGATGAAAAACATTATGAATCGAAAAGGATGCAGGGAGGTCCAAACGGAAGGACACAGGGTTAAGAATCTCCAATATCTTGTACGGGCCGATGAACCGAGGCTTAAACTTAGGAGAAGAAACCCTCATAGGGACAAAACGAGAAGACAACCACACCAAGTCCCCAACACAAAGCCGAGGACCAACACGACGACGGCGGTTGGCAAAAAGCTGAGTCTTCTCCTGGGACAACTTCAAATTGTCCACCACCTGCCCCCAAATCAGATGCAACCTCTCCACCACAGCATCCACTCCAGGACAATCCGAAGATTCCACTTGACCGGAGGAAAATCGAGGATGAAACCCCAAATTACAGAAAAACGGGGACACCAAGGTGGCAGAGCTGGCCCGATTATTGAGGGCGAACTCCGCCAAAGGCAAAAAAGCAACCCAATCATCCTGATCCGCAGACACAAAACACCTCAAATATGTCTCCAAGGTCTGATTAGTCCGCTCGGTCTGGCCATTAGTCTGAGGATGGAAAGCAGACGAAAAAGACAAATCTATGCCCATCCTAGCACAGAATGCCCGCCAAAATCTAGACACGAATTGGGTCCCTCTGTCAGAAACGATATTCTCAGGAATACCATGCAAACGAACAACATTTTGAAAAAACAGAGGAACCAACTCGGAAGAAGAAGGCAACTTAGGCAAGGGAACCAGATGGACCATCTTAGAGAAACGGTCACACACCACCCAGATGACAGACATCTTCTGAGAAACAGGCAGATCCGAAATAAAATCCATCGAGATGTGCGTCCAAGGCCTCTTCGGGATAGGCAAGGGCAACAACAATCCACTAGCCCGAGAACAACAAGGCTTGGCCCGAGCACAAACGTCACAAGACTGCACAAAGCCTCGCACATCTCGTGACAGGGAAGGCCACCAGAAGGACCTTGCCACCAAATCCCTGGTACCAAAGATTCCAGGATGACCTGCCAATGCAGAAGAATGAACCTCAGAGATGACTCTACTGGTCCAATCATCAGGAACAAACAGTCTACCAGGTGGGCAACGATCAGGTCTATCCGCCTGAAACTCCTGCAAGGCCCGCCGCAGGTCTGGAGAAACGGCAGACAATATCACTCCATCTTTAAGGATACCTGTGGGCTCAGAATTACCAGGGGAGTCAGGCTCAAAACTCCTAGAAAGGGCATCCGCCTTAACATTCTTAGAACCCGGTAGGTACGACACCACAAAATTAAACCGAGAGAAAAACAACGACCAGCGCGCCTGTCTAGGATTCAGGCGCCTGGCAGACTCAAGGTAAATTAAATTTTTGTGGTCAGTCAATACCACCACCTGATGTCTGGCCCCCTCAAGCCAGTGACGCCACTCCTCAAAAGCCCACTTCATGGCCAAAAGCTCCCGATTCCCAATATCATAATTCCGCTCGGCGGGCGAAAATTTACGGGAAAAAAAAGCACAAGGTCTCATTACGGAGCAGTCGGAACTTCTCTGCGACAACACCGCCCCAGCTCCGATTTCAGAAGCGTCGACCTCAACCTGAAAAGGAAGAGCAACATCAGGCTGACGCAACACTGGGGCGGAAGAAAAGCGGCGCTTGAGCTCCCGAAAGGCCTCCACAGCATCAGGGGACCAATCAGCAACATCAGCACCCTTCTTAGTCAAATCAGTCAATGGTTTTACAACATCAGAAAAACCAGCAATAAATCGACGATAAAAGTTAGCAAAGCCCAAAAATTTCTGAAGACTCTTAAGAGAAGAGGGTTGCATCCAATCACCAATAGCCTGAACCTTGACAGGATCCATCTCGATGGAAGAGGGGGAAAAAATGTATCCCAAGAAAGAAATCTTTTGAACCCCAAAAACACACTTAGAACCCTTCACACACAAGAAATTAGACCGCAAAACCTGAAAAACCCTCCTGACCTGCTGGACATGAGAGTCCCAGTCATCCGAAAAAATCAGAATATCATCCAGATACACAATCATAAATTTATCCAAATAATCACGGAAAATGTCATGCATAAAGGACTGGAAGACTGAAGGGGCATTGGAAAGACCAAAAGGCATGACCAAATACTCAAAATGGCCCTCGGGCGTATTAAATGCGGTTTTCCACTCATCCCCCTGCTTGATTCGCACCAAATTATACGCCCCACGGAGATCAATCTTAGAGAACCACTTGGCCCCCTTTATACGAGCAAACAAATCAGTAAGCAGTGGTAACGGATATTGATATTTAACCGTGATTTTATTCAAAAGTCGATAATCAATACACGGCCTCAAAGAGCCGTCTTTCTTAGACACAAAGAAAAAACCGGCTCCTAAGGGAGATGACGAAGGACGAATATGTCCCTTTTCCAAGGACTCCTTTATATATTCTCGCATAGCAGCGTGTTCAGGCACAGACAGATTAAATAAACGACCCTTAGGGTATTTACTACCCGGAATCAAGTCTATGGCACAATCGCACTCCCGGTGCGGAGGTAGTGAACCAACCTTGGGTTCTTCAAAAACGTCACGAAAGTCAGACAAGAATTCAGGAATCTCAGAGGGAATAGATGATGAAATGGAAACCAAAGGTACGTCCCAATGAGTTCCTTTACATCCCCAGCTTAACACAGACATAGCTCTCCAGTCGAGGACTGGGTTATGAGATTGCAGCCATGGCAATCCCAGCACCAAAACATCATGTAGATTATACAGCACCAGAAAGCGAATAACCTCCTGGTGATCCGGATTAACACGCATAGTCACTTGTGTCCAGTATTGTGGTTTATTACTAGCCAATGGGGTGGAGTCAATCCCTTTCAGAGGTATCGGAGCCTCCAGTGGCTCCAAATCATACCCACAGCGTTTGGCAAAGGACCAATCCATAAGACTCAAAGCAGCGCCAGAGTCGACATAGGCGTCCGTGGTAATAGATGACAAAGAACAAATCAGGGTCACAGATAGAATAAACTTAGACTGTAAAGTGCTAATTGAAACAGACTTGTCAGGCTTCTTAGTACGCTTAAAGCATGCTGATATAACATGAGTTGAATCACCACAATAGAAGCACAACCCATTTTTTCGTCTAAAATTCTGCCGCTCGCTTCTGGACAGAATTCTATCACATTGCATATTTTCTGGCGTTTTCTCAGTAGACACCGCCAAATGGTGCACAGGTTTGCGCTCCCGCAGACGCCTATCGATCTGAATAGCCATCGTCATGGACTCATTCAGACTCGCAGGCACAGGGAACCCCACCATAACATCCTTAATGGCATCAGAGAGACCTTCTCTGAAAATCGCCGCCAGGGCGCACTCATTCCACTGAGTAAGCACAGACCATTTGCGGAATTTTTGGCAGTATATTTCAGCTTCATCTTGCCCCTGAGACAAGGACATCAAGGCCTTTTCCGCCTGAAGCTCTAAATGAGGTTCCTCATAAAGCAACCCCAAGGCCAGAAAAAACGCATCCACATTGAGCAACGCAGGATCCCCTGGTGCCAATGCAAAAGCCCAGTCTTGAGGGTCGCCCCGGAGCAAGGAAATTACAATCCTGACCTGCTGTGCAGGGTCTCCGGCAGAGCGAGACTTCAGGGACAAAAACAATTTGCAATTATTTTTAAAATTTTGAAAGTGAGATCTATTCCCCGAGAAGAATTCAGGCAAAGGAATTCTAGGCTCAGACATAGGTGCATGAACAACAAAATCTTGCAAATTTTGTACCTTTGTGGCGAGATTATTCAAACCTGTAGCTACACTCTGAAGATCCATTTGAAACAGGTGAACACAGAGCCATTCAAGGATTAGAAGGAGAGAAAGAGAGGAAGGCTGCAGTATAGGCAGACTAGCAAGTGATTCAATTAAGAGCACACTCAGAACTAGAGGAAAAAAAAAAAAAATTGTAGCAGACTTCTTTTTTCTCTCCTTTCTCAGCCAGTAATTTAACCCTTTTTTAGGCCGGTCAAACTGTCATGATTCTCAATGGCGAGAGAACATAGCCCAGCATATATGAGAACTAGCTCTTGGAAGATGGAAACTATACTGACCATGAACTAAACCTGCCGCACAACTAGAAGTGGCCGGGTAGCATGCCTACGTTTTTTAACCCTAGATGCCCAGCGCCAGCCGGAGAACTACCTAATCCTAGCAGAGGAAAAGACAGTCCTGGCTCACCTCTAGAGAAATTTTCCCAAAAGGCAGACAGAGGCCCCCACATATATTGGCGGTGATTTCAGATGAAATGACAAACGTAGTATGAAAATAGGTTTAGCAAAATCGAGGTCCGCTTTCTAGATAGCAGGAAGACAGAAAGGACACTTTCATGGTCAGCAGAAAACCCTATCAAAACACCATCCAGAAATTCCTTTAAGACTCTAGCATTAACTCATAACACCAGAGTGGCAATTTCCGATCACAAGAGCTTTCCAGACACAGTAACGAAACAGCAGCTGTGAACAGGAACAAAATGCAAAAACACAAAAGGACAAAAGTCCAACTTAGCTGGGAGTTGTCTAGTAGCAGGAACAAGCACAGAAGGCTTCTGATTACATTGTTGACCGGCAAGAAACTGACAGAGGAGCAAGGTTATATAGCGACTCCCACATCCTGATAGGAGCAGGTGAACAGAGGGGATGATGCACACAAGTTCAATTCCACAAGTGGCCACCGGGGGAGCCCAGAATCCAATGTCACAACAGGGGTCTCTGTCAGGGGTGGGATCCTGACAGTGACCTAGCGAACAGAACGTTACGGAGCCACGCCTGCACCCATTGCGGCGGCATCCTAAGAAAGGAAACGAAGAGAAGTTTATTGTGGAGAAGTGAGAAACGAGATCGCAGAAAAAAGGAGATAAAGCCAGTAGGAGTCGTGCTGTAAGATCGAAGCAACATCATACTGAGGCGCGTAGCCGGTGGCCGGAATGCCGAGGAAGTATTTGGCCCCAAGTATTACTTCAAACAGCGGCAGGACAGTTAATTATAGGTTGGCTGTCTCACCTAAATCACCTAAGAAGACATAGGGGGCAATTGTGGGAGAGGGGCGACGCTAGGGTCCCAGAAGAACTCCAGGCCTACCCGTCATACGGGTGCGTCCTATCCATATCATCTGGGGGACAGAGAAATAACATCAGAATAGATATGAGTTGTGAGAGAAGAACATCAGAAACAGACACAACAGTTGTGAGGACTATCCCGTGGTGCTCAGTAGGGAGGTACTACAACACACAGGCGCTAGAAGGTAGGCACTGATTTCCACCTGCAAAGGGAACTCTGGATGTGCCAGCCGGTCTCAGCCATCCCTGTTAGCAGTACTCTGGATTGAGGATCCTGAAGCCTTCAGTAAAGAGGTAAAGAGACTGCAACCCTGTGTCCTCGTTATTCATCGCGACCTGCACCACGCACCATCATCACATCTTTCATTGGACGCCCCTTAGCAGGGTCACGGACTGGGTCTAGCCACCGTGACAACCCCAGGACCGAGACAGAGAGGCCCGGTACCGAGTACCCCGCGGCCCTGCGTCTGGGGGTGCTCCAGATGCACTTAAATGATTGGCCACGTATAAGGTGCACATGAGCGCCTATACTTAGTTTGAACAATCATTCTGTTATCTGATTCTCCTCTTAGGCTACTTTCACACATCCATCGGTACGGGGCCGTCGCAAACCGTCGGCCCGATGTACCGACGGACGTTGTGCTAAATTTAGCAGAACGTGGGCAGCGGATGCAGTTTTTCAACGCATCCGCTGCCCATTGTGATGAGCGGGGAGGAGGGGGCGGAGTTTCGGCTGCGCATGCGCGGTCGAAAATGGCAGACACGTCTCACAAAAAAAGTTACATTGAACTTTTTTGTGCATCACGTCTGCCAAAACACGATCACGTGTGCCCATCCGTCGTGATCCGTCGCTAATAGTCTATGGGCAAAAAACGCATCCTGCAAGCACATTTGCAGAATCCGTTTTTTGCCCATACCGACGGATTGCGACGAAGGAAAAAAGACGGAAGTGTGAAAGTAGCCTAACTGTCATGTCGGACGCTGTTCAGACCAGGTCGTTCGACAGACAGCGGTAATTCCGCTTTTGACCACTATTTGCTCATTGGCGTCGGCTAGGTTTTGTCCAGCTGTTCCAGGGTTAATTTACCTGATCCTCGGATTGGAAGCTGGGCCATGCCCATGGCCTTTAAATAGTTCTCTGGATCATTGGGCGTCGCCGATTATAGCTTCTGTCTTGTGCGTTGTTATCTCGGTCCGGAGTGGAGAGCTGGTTGTTGGAGATTCGTTGCTGGTGGTGTATTTTCCTTAGTCTTATTTACTCCTTCCTATATTTGTATTTATTTTGCCCTGCACATTTATAGTGTATTCCTGAGTGTCTGTGGCGTGGTGTATATTTTACTTTATCCTTGTCTGTGCTAACTGTGGGTATTGGGGTATTACCTCTTCACCGGGTGGTGGGCGGTTGGTGTCAGCCTAGGGTTGAAACAGGAGACAGGGTGAGGGTCGAGGCCTAGACATGCACACCATCAGTGTAAACTCTAGGTAGAGGGTCAGTCAGGATTTCCCTAGTCTGAGGGAAATTGCAGGGGCCCGGGTTATTAGCTCTTGCTCACCTAGTCTCCCCGTGACACTAACTCACCATAAATTCTAGCAATACTCTACATGGACTCACACACTGGAGTCTTAATGAGATGATGCCTCTATTTAATCAAAATGTCCTGATAGTACATTTCAAAAGGAACCTAAACAACCTGATTGAAAACTTAGCTGTCCACTTGAAGACATGAGGTCATATACTGTAGTTTACTTACTTTTAGGTCAAACAGTATAGCAGCACAGTAAGCAGCATCAATAAACTAGTGCCTACACCACTGCGCCCTCCTCACAGAATAACCCATCCTATTGTTTCAGTCAACAGACAAGGGACATAAAATATTATCAGTCGGATAGCTACGCCTGGAAAAAGATACTGCTACAGCATTGCCTAGACCGTGCCAAGAATGCGAAACAGTCTTATGGAACCCTGGACATTTTGGCATAGAGTTGAATGATCTGGAGTGGAACAAAAGTGGTCTATGATCAGCATGTGGCCATCCTAGTGATGACATAACATGTATAATTTATTTATTTTTCATTGTAACCCTTATAGTAGATTTTTTTTAATAAAAAAGGATTTACATCCGAAACGTTGCCACGCCGTCCAGGCATTAAAAGCCCACTTTTTCTATTTTTTGTGTGCTGCTTTCTTTTTTACTTTTATTTATAAATATATATATATATATATATATATGTATATGCAGCGCCCCCACTGTCGCAGGGCCGAGGGGTACCCGGTACCGGGCCTCTGAGTCTCTGCTCTGGGGTTGTCACGGTGGCTAGGCCCCGGTCCGTGACCCTGCCGAGGGGCGCACAGTGAATAGTAGATGTGGATGGTGGTAGTGGTGCGGTGTAGTGCCGGTCGCAGTAAATAACGAGGACACCAGGTTGCAGTCTCTTTACCTCTTTACTGAAGGTCTCTGGGTCCTCAGTCCGGAATACGGTTCACCAGGCTGCGCAAGTCCGGCCGGTCCAATGGCACCTCCAGAGTTCTCTTTGCAGGTGGAAATCTGTGCCTTCCTGCTAGCGCTATGTGTTGTGGTCCTCCCCTGCTGTGCTTACGGGATAGTACCCCACAACTGTTGTGTCTGTTTCTGATGTTCCCTCATAACTCGTTCGGATGATGTTCTTCTCCTCCGTCCCTCCCTGATGTTCTGGTTAGGACGGCACCCGTATGACGAGTAGGCTCGGAGCTCTTCCGGGACCCTAGAGTCGCCCCTCTCCTAGTGCGCCCCCCATGTCTTCATAGGTGATGTATGTGAGACAGCCCGCCTGAGGCTGACTGTCCTGCCGTTGGTTTGAAGTATTGCTTGGAGCTAGATATATAAATACTATCTCGGCGTTCCGGCCGCCGGTTGTGCGCCTCAGTAGGATGTTGCCTCGGTCTTACAGCACGACTCCTACTGGTATTTCTCCTCTTGCTTTGATCTCGTTTCTCACTCAGCACAATATATCTCGCTTCTAATCCTTTCTTAGGGCACTGCCGCTATACTGAGCAGGCACGGTCCCGTGACGTTCTTTCTTGTAGCCAGGCCTCTGTCAGGGTCCCAAACCTGACAGGGACCCTACCGAATCTTCCCCCACAACACCCTCTGCCACAAGGTGTTGCCTGGTTCCAACCCAGTCAGCTTTCTCCCTAACTTCCTGCCTGACCCCCAGTTTTCCCACAGTGGTGAGGAGTGGCCTAATAAATAGCACCCTTAGCTCCCCCTGGAGGCCCGACCGTGAAATGTATTGGTGTATGTGATACCTGGTCAGATGAACTCCTTCAGTGCCATCAGACATACTATAGCCCCCCTTAGTGGCGGAGCCACAGTACTGCAACGACCAGGACTCTGGGGCGCTGCACTCCCCCCCGGTTAAATCCAGTACTCCGGGACTGGGAAGAAAACAACAATACAGGTTAGCAAAAAGACATACAATTTTTGTGAGTGCAATAACAGTAAGCATACTTAAACAGGCTTCCCTTTATGGGAGGTGAGGACACTTGAACGTTACAAAACATGGTTAAATATTATAGCAACATGCTATAAATAACTTTCTTCTACCCAACCGGGTATTCTACTAAGTGCAAAATTTTTAACATTAATTCAACATTGCCTTTAAGGATGTACACTCTAAATCCACTAAAGACCTTCTTATAACACATTATAAGGCTTGAGCAACTGTGCTACATTCTCCTACTTTACGTCTGCAGGACCGCCTGTCCTAACTGCGCCAGACCTACTGCCTCTCCTTTCTATCACAGGACCGCTCCTTTCAGCCCGAGCCTTCTGTCCTTCCACTACTATACACAGTATAGAACATGTTTTTCTCTCGGTTTGAGATCACTGAGCCATCTCTATATGGCTCCTAAGAGGACTCACCACTAACCCCTACGGGTTCACTTCCTGTCCTCATCCTTCCATTAACATTATTGAACATTTCTGACAATCAACTAGTTGGATACATATAAGTTTTACACGTGAGCATCATCATCATTTTCTTTTTGTCAAGACATTATTGCCATCTATCTATCTTAAAGCAATACCATTCTCTAAGTGCAACAAGTGAACATCCCCTTTAAGAGGGGATCCAGTCTGTATGAGGTAGCACATCTTCTCAAGCTACCAGTTCGTACTCAGCAAAGGCTCCGGTATGGTATCTTCGCAAAGAGTTCTTCTTTCAAGTAAAACCAGTAGGGAGCACCTTTAAGAAGGTGCAAACTATATACAAGGAGTTTGTATCATGCATTGTTCATGATTCAGCAGTTCTGGATAACTTATGCAAACGTACGAAACAAACAAAAAGCAATAGGGATCCCGGGTCAACAAAGGGATCCCTTTAAGAGTAACCCTAAACGGGTTTTAGCAGCAAAAGCAGGAAAACAAACAGTTAACTATTTACATGTTCAGGTTTCCGAGGTTTAGTTGGACGGCTTCCAGGGCTGCACCTGGCACTTAACCCCTCTTGGTCTGGGAAAAGTGAGGTCCAAGGTTACACCCAGTGCTGGACAAACGCCGTTAATCCGTCTTTCATGTACAGTTAAATCATGCGCAGCGATGGAGGTCTGCGCAGCTTGAGTATGGGCATTTGCTGCAGCAGAGGTAGCGGCTGCTGCAAGATCAGTCACTAGAACGGAGTCAGCAGCTGTGGCACTAGCAGTCACTGGAGTGGTGTCGGTCCACAAAAAACAAAATAGGCTGACAGCACTCACTGTTAGGTAGAGCACTCGTTCCACATCCAGGGAACCGTCCTGGATACAGCAGACCAAAAATTGTATTGAACAGCGCTCAATCCAGGTGTAGAAAGTCTTTAAAAGCGAACTTTATTCAAGCCATGGTTCAATGCGACGTTTCGACCATAACATGGTCTTTATCAAGCATACAATAAAACATAGAGGGCTGTCTTAAGTAGTGTGGAAGCTGCACAATGCTCCAATCACCACTCAGTACCGCCCCTCCAATACAATTAGTGAATATCATAAAAATAACAAACAATAGTGGTGTATACACATCAAAAATGACAAGAAATGCCCATCCAATATATAAAATCAGACATGCCTCCTCAGTATCGCAAATAGATCCCACCGTAACCATATCCGATCGGGCAGTTGTTGTTTATTGTTTACTACATCACCATGGGGACAAACCACCCCTCAGCAGACCTCGTGATGCAACCCACCATCCAATCCTGGTTAGTGGCGCCAAGAAAATCCGCAACCAATCCAAGTGCCCAATATCCCAAACCCCAATCGGCTCCAATAGAAGAGATTCTAATATACTCCATACCTGCACTCCATTTCCGGATCAACCGGAGTTCTCCAACAGCGTCATCAAGCAGTGCCGGCGCAGGGGGAGGTGGACGAGCCCACATCACATGACCACAGGCGACGCCCGTTCCCACGTCACTGCGCGCACGCGCCAACCACCCGGCCTCCATGAAGGGTGCCGGAGGGAAGCGCAAGCGCACAGCGCACGGCCCGAGCCACACCACATGACCGCAGTGCCGGCCCGCCCCCACCACCAGCGCAGGCGCCTACCTCCATCCGTCCTAATGCAACGCAGAAGGGGCCATAGCTCTATAGCGCATGCGCACCAAATCTCCAAGATGAACACTGGGACCAGATGATACAGGCATAACCTGACAAGACCTGGCATAATATGGAGTCTATTCATCTATCCCTTTAGAACGGGGGCAAAATGCAGGCAAAAGATGAGGCATAAAAAATAAAAAAATAAAAACAGGGGAACACACTTATTTATCCATAGTACCATGAGACAGTCGGTCGGCATTAAAGAAAAATCAAAAATATAAATACCACTCAATGTCACAATGGAATATAGGTATTGTAAGAAATCCAAACTTAAGCTCAACCCAATCCATCCTGCCACCGACTGTCCCAGAGTAACCTAAAAGATAAAAAATAGATTAAAATAAGCATAGTGTACATAAACCCACCTCCACTTAAAACCAACATACACTGACAAAACAACTGCACTGCACAGTCCAAAACACATCAGGTACAAGAATGTAAGTTAAAGTCCAGGTTTAAACCCTTAGGATGTAGGGACCCTAGCGTATAAATCCACCTCATCTCTT
Source organism: Ranitomeya variabilis (assembly GCF_051348905.1). Classification (NCBI taxonomy): domain Eukaryota; kingdom Metazoa; phylum Chordata; class Amphibia; order Anura; family Dendrobatidae; genus Ranitomeya; species Ranitomeya variabilis. The sequence continues at coordinate 437,620,943 of NC_135232.1, read as the reverse complement.
TCGTTTTCAACATTTGCACCCTATCACCCCCTCTCCTTAATACAGGGACACTGTCAATGACCCTAAATCGCAGCTGATTCACAGAATGTCTCTTTTCAATAAAGTGCTTAGGGACTGGTAGATCTGTCAGGCTCGTCCTTATAGTGCTCTTATGCTTACTAATGCGATTCTTCACCTCCATCGTGGTCTCACCCACGTAAGTCAAGCCACATGGGCACACTAGCATGTACACCACATAGCTTGACAAACAGGTGTACCTCTGTTTCAAAAAAATCTTTTTTCCGGTGTGGGGGTGATAAAAGAACTCACCCTTCAGCATATTGTTACAGCAGGCGCAGCCCAAACACGGAAAATTGCCATGTTTGGCTGCGCTCAACAAACTTTGAACCGTAGTTTTCTCAGGGCCAACATCAGACCTCACCAATCTGTCTCTCAAATTGCGGCCTCTCCTAAACGACATCATTGGAAAGGCACCAAAACCCACAACCGTGGGAAGCCCCCGTTGTAGAAATGTCCAGTGCTTCTTCAGGACTTGACCAATCCGTTTACTAGCAGAACTATAGGTGGACACAAAGGGAATGCGCTCACAAGATTGCCTATTCGCCGACATCTTCTGAATACTCCCACGAGTTAGATCACGGGCCCTAACCTTATACCTGTCAACCTCTTTCTTGGCGCCACTAACCAGGATTGGATGGTGGGTTGCATCACGAGGTCTGCTGAGGGGTGGTTTGTCCCCATGGTGATGTAGTAAACAATAAACAACAACTGCCCAATCGGATATGGTTACGGTGGGATCTATTTGCGATACTGAGGAGGCATGTCTGATTTTATATATTGGATGGGTATTTCTTGTCATTTTTGATGTGTATACACCACTATTGTTTGTTATTTTTATGATATTCACTAATTGTATTGGAGGGGCGGTACTGAGTGGTGATTGGAGCATTGTGCAGCTTCCACACTACTTAAGACAGCCCTCTATGTTTTATTGTATGCTTGATAAAGACCATGTTATGGTCGAAACGTCGCATTGAACCATGGCTTGAATAAAGTTCGCTTTTAAAGACTTTCTACACCTGGATTGAGCGCTGTTCAATACAATTTTTGGAGTGGTGTCGGTCGTCAGGGCAGGGTCGTCCTTCATACCTGCTTCAGATGTGGTCCCTCCGGTGCCGGTCTGCTCTGCCTCCGCTGGGGTCTGGAATGCTGGTTGCAGGGCCTCGTGCTGCGACATTGTCATCTCTGCTTGCAGCATCTCGCTTTCTGGCAGGGCCTTGCTTTCTGGCTTCGGAGCGCTGGAACTTCTTTCTTGCTCCGGACCAGACGAGGCTGCCGACAGATGTCTGGTGAGGCTCCCGATGATGGTTTTCTTCCACCCGGCCTCAGTGCTCAGCTGCGTCTGCGGGAGTTGGTGGATCAGCTCGTCCGTGCCGGTCTGCAGGAGGTCAGCGTCAACTATGGAGGTCTGGCTGCGGTGCCTCTCCGGGTAGCTGGGGGAGTCCTCGGCTCCGACCCCACGCTCCGGCTCCGGCCGGCTCGCCATGGCGTCCTCCATGTCGCTGACTTCTTCTTCCTGGTCCTTTTCCCGCTCTCTCCTTCGTGGGCGGTTTTGTTTTTTTTGTCTCTGCCCACCATTGAGGATCAGGAGGCGGATCTCGGCTGCTGACAGACACGTCCTCAAGGGGCCGAAATATTTAGACTGGGCGGCCATTGTCTTTCGCGCTCTTCAGCTTGTTCACGCCCACTTCCACGCCCTTCTTCTTCTCCTGCGCTCTCCTTAGCACTGTAATGGCGGCGGTTTTGGCGGGAACTTTTGGCGGCAAGTGACAATCCACAGTCCTTGCAATAAAGTACAGTCCAAACACAGTAAATCACAGTTCCAAGGCACACATGACCTGATTCTTCAGGCTTAAGTAGATCCTGTTCGTGACGCCAAAAGTTTGCAGCGCCCCCACTGCCGCAGGGCAGAGGGGTACCCGGTACCGGGCCTCTGAGTCTCTGCTCTGGGGTTGTCACGGTGGCTAGGCCCCGGTCCGTGACCCTGCCGAGGGGCACACAGTGAATAGTAGATGTGGATGGTGGTAGTGGTGCGGTGTAGTGCCGGTCGCAGTAAATAACGAGGACACCAGGTTGCAGTCTCTTTACCTCTTTACTGAAGGTCTCTGGGTCCTCAGTCCGGAATACGGTTCACCAGGCTGCGCAAGTCCGGCCGGTCCAATGGCACCTCCAGAGTTCTCTTTGCAGGTGGAAATCTGTGCCTTCCTGCTAGCGCTATGTGTTGTGGTCCTCCCCTGCTGTGCTTACGGGATAGTACCCCACAACTGTTGTGTCTGTTTCTGATGTTCCCTCACAACTCGTTCGGATGATGTTCTTCTCCTCCGTCCCTCCCTGATGTTCTGGTTAGGACGGCACCCGTATGACGAGTAGGCTCGGAGCTCTTCCGGGACCCTAGAGTCGCCCCTCTCCTAGTGCGCCCCCCATGTCTTCATAGGTGATGTATGTGAGACAGCCCGCCTGAGGCTGACTGTCCTGCCGTTGGTTTGAAGTATTGCTTGGAGCTAGATATATAAATACTTCCTCGGCGTTCCGGCCGCCGGTTGTGCGCCTCAGTAGGATGTTGCCTCGGTCTTACAGCACGACTCCTACTGGTATTTCTCCTCTTGCTTTGATCTCGTTTCTCACTCAGCACAATATATCTCGCTTCTAATCCTTTCTTAGGGCACCGCCGCTATACTAAGCAGGCACGGTCCCGTGACGTTCTTTCTTGTAGCCAGGCCTCTGTCAGGGTCCCAAACCTGACAGGGACCCTACCGAATCTTCCCCCACAACACCCTCTGCCACAAGGTGTTGCCTGGTTCCAACCCAGTCAGCTTTCTCCCTAACTTCCTGCCTGACCCCCAGTTTTCCCACAGTGGTGAGGAGTGGCCTAATAAATAGCACCCTTAGCTCCCCCTGGAGGCCCGACCGTGAAATGTATTGGTGTATGTGATACCTGGTCAGATTAACTCCTTCAGTGCCATCAGACGTACTATAGCCCCCCTTAGCGGCGGAGCCACAGTACTGCAACGACCAGGACTCTGGGGCACTGCATATACATATATACACTGTATATATAAACAGCCAGTATAGCTAACCTGATATGTAACAGACACATGCATTCTCTAGTGGTTTGAATTCTGGATATGCAAGTAAAGTTCATGGGCCTGAAATTTACAATATTATATTATCTCGCCTTTCTTTGGTTAATAAAAATAAATAAATAATGGGAACACATTGAAGCCATTAACATTTTGCTATTGTTCTTTTTGGCTGTATCCCTAATTTTATGACTGCTTTAAAATGTTTGGTAAGCATCCAGTGTCACAGCTGCCAGAGCTGGCGCTGACCAAATGCACTACATTTCCCACAAAATTTATTGTACTATGTAAAGTCGAATTTTTGTGATTCTCCTAGATTATTAGGAAATGTGATATGCATTTGGAAAAGGTTTTGCTAAATGATAATTCCAGATAATTTCTGTCATCTCTAATTACACTACATAGACATTCCTTACATTTGAAAATGCAAATAATAGCTCTAGAAATAGGACGCTACCATAATCCCAGGATTTCATGTTTCTGTGTGAATGCTTTGCAGTTATAGGGACACAAATTAAAGGTGTAGGCCACTTTATATTTTAACAGATATGCTGGGGACATCATTTTGTGACACTTACAGTGGCATCTAAAAGTTTGGGCACCCCTTGTCAAAATTACTGTTATCGTGAACAGTTAAGCAAGTTGAAGATGAAATCATCTTTAAAAGGACTGAAGTTAAAGATTACACATTTCCTTTGTAATTTAGGCAAAAAAACTATTTTAATCTTTTACTTTTTAAAATTACAAAAAGGAAAATGAACCAGTGCAAAAGTTTGGAAAACCTGCATGGATGGTACCTAGTAGTACACCCTTTTGCTAGTATCACAGCTTGTTAATGCATTTTGTAGGCAGCCAAGAGTCTTTCAATTCTTGTTTCAGGGGTTTTCATCCATTCTTCCTTGGAATATTCTTCCAGTTCTGTGCATGCACTGCTCTTTTGAGGTGTAGCCACAGATTTTAGGGTAATGTGAGGGCCATAGTAAAACCTTCATCTTGCTCCTTTTGAGGTAGTGTATTGTGGATTTTGACATGTGTTTAGGATCATTATTCATTTGTAGAAGCCATTCTCTTTTCAATGTCAACTTTTTTATAGTTATTGTTATCTTTGCATTAAGAATTTGTTGAAATTTCATTGAATCCTTTCTTCCCTCTACCCATGAAATGTTCCCCGTGCCATTGGCTGCAACACATCGCAAAAGCATGATTGATCCACCCCAATGTTTAATGGTTGGCAACATGTTCTTTTGCTCAAATTCTGTACCCTTTTTTCTCCACACACCTTTGATCATTCTGCTCCAAGAGTTCTATTTAATCTCTTTGGTCCACAAGACTTGTTTCCAAAATGCAAAAGGATCGTTTACATGTTCTTTTGCATACTGAATTTCATGGTGAGGACGCAGGACAAGTTTTCATCTGATAACTCTTCCATGAAGGCTATGTTTGTGCTGGTGTCCCTGAATAGTAGAATAATGTACCACAACTCCAGAGTCTGCTAAATCTTTCTGAAGGTCTTTTGCAGTCAAGTGGGGGTTCTGATTTGCCTCTTTAACAATCCTACCAATTCTGGCGCTTTACCCGGCTCTTCCCTCCCAACTGTTAAAAGGTAAAGTGAGAAAGAGGTTAGAATGAGGACCAGCCCTCCTGCTGAACCACAACAAAGCACCTAAGAATTAGAGCAGACATAAAGCACTCTTAATTTATTAAAGACCGCAATGGCATCCAACGACTAATTTTTTAGATCCACCCTTACATGTGAAATCAGTAAGAGTTTGAATGGTCTGCGACAAACCCCTAATGCATTTTCTATAGTAATTGGCAAATCCTAAAAAACTCGGTAGTACTTTAAGGTCGTGAGGTTGAACCCAATCAATTATAGCTTGCATCTTTCCAGGATCTATCTGAAACATCTTAAACCCTTCAGCAGATACAATGAACCCCAGAAATAATATTTCTTGAACAGAGAAAGTATCGTATCTTTTTCTAATTTAGCAAACAAAAAGTTTTCATCAAGGTATACCACAATAAACCTTCCAATAAAATCATAAAAACTGTCATTCATAAAGTTCTGAAAGATAGCAGGTGCATTGGTTAAACCAAAAGGCATGACCAGACTCTAAAATAGACCCTCAGATGTTAAAAACACTGTCTTTCACTCATTACCCTTCTGGATGCGTATCAGATTATAAGAACCCTATGATCAAGTTTAGATAACCAATTAGCCCCCTAAGCTAATTATATAGGTTGGGAATGAGTGTAAGTGGGTAAGTATTCTTAACTGTAATTTCGTTTAGTTCATTGAAATCAAGACAAGAGCAGATACCCCCCATCTTTCTTTTTTACAAAGAAGAACAAAGAAGAAAGCAGCAACTACAGGCAAGGAGAAAGGATGTATATGACCCTTATGTAAATTTTCGTTTACAAATTCTTTCATAGCGGTCCCTTCAGTTCCTGGCGAATTGTAAGCAATTTGGCATTAGGAATAAGATCAAAGCACAATCCTAAGGATGATGGGGAGGTAGCATTTCTGCCTCTTTTTCCGAACACACATCTCTTTCCAATACGCTGGAAGACGCTCCAGACTAGCAGAGCAAATTTATATAGAACAAAGACATTTTTATGGCAGTTGGGGCTCCATTTAACAATATCTTTTTCACACCAATCAATATCTGGATTAATAATAATATTTTTAATTTTTATATAGCGCTAACATATTTTTCCGCAGAGCTTTACAGTTTGCACACATTATCACCTCTATCCCTGATGGGGCTCACAATCTAAATTCCCTATCAGTATGTCTTTGGAATGTGGGAGGAAACCGGAGAACCCGGAGGAAACCCACGCAAACACGGAGAACATGCAAACTCCTTGCAGATGTTGTCCTTGCTGGGATTTGAACCCAGGACTCCAGTGCTGCAAGGCTGCAGTGCTAACCACTGAGCCACCGTGTCGCCATGTTGCGGTGGCCTCCGAGGAACATGGCCGCCGGGCCCGGGGCGCGCATGCTCAGATTCAAATCTTGGTAACAAGATCTCATCTTCTGAGATCTCGGGATGAGATCTGAATCTGAGCATGCGCCGCCCCCGGCCCAGCAGCCATCTTCCCAGAGGTCATGTTCCCGGAGGCCACAACAACATGGCAGCAATGGATATGCGGGGGCCTCCGGGCTTTGACGAAATGCCAGTGGAGCCCCCCATGGAGCACAGAGAGCCACTATCACTGCCCCGGAGCACAGCCTGCCAACACCACACCACAGCCCCGCCGCACCACCACAGCTGCACCAACCTGGGAAGGGAGGCTGAAGCGGGAGCACCACCACCCCCACAGGATTTGTAAGTATATTGCGACCATAAGATGCACCCCCATTTCCCCCCAAAAAAAATTGGGAACAAAGTGCGTCTTATGGTCTGAAAAATACGGTAATTCAAATGCAAGCTACCAGTTACACTATATTGCTGATCAACCACACTGAATCCGGTACTGCTGCTGGCACACCTATTTCCCTCTTGCAATTGAATCTCTATTTTAGGCCACGTTCCCCCTTTCAGTATTTGGTCAGTATTTTACCTCCGTATTTGTAAGCCAAAACCAGGACAGGAACAAATCAGAGGAGAAATATAATAGAAACACGTCACCACTTCTGTATTTATCACAAACTCCTGGTTTTAGCTTACAAATACTGATGTAAAATACTGACCAAATACTGGAAGTGTAAACGTGGCCTTATTCGCAAACACACATATTGTCTTCACTGCTGCAGTTCTACAATAAACACTGATGGGAGTATTCTTCCAATGTTTTAGGGCTTTTTCCTCCTATTTCTATTGCTGAGTTGTAAGCTGACATCATTTCACTATCCAGTATCACCCCAAAATGGCTGCTGCATTCTCTGCCTCAGCTTTTATACAAGCTCTGATAGTTACTCCTTGTTGGCTTTGCTATACTATGTGATAGTGACAAGTCACTATGGAGAAATTTGGGGTCACGTGAGTTTTTTCTGCCTATTGGTATTTTCCGCTGTATATAAAATGGGAGCTGACGTTTTTTGAGTTATTTGTGCCAATTGAATATCAAAATGTTCAAATTCACTGGGGCCAAAAAATATAATACCATTTAACACAATTTTAATTTCTATGAAAACACTCGCTCATCTCCAATGGTGAACCATCAGCCAGCTGATCGATGGGGTATCAACAGTAGAACCCCGACTGATCTAATATCAATGGTCTATTAAGAGAATAGGCCATTAATGATCTACTCTTGGAAAACCCTGTTAATGTTTACATTATTTGTTTAATTCTCATTTGCAATCACACAGAATTAATCATATCATCTACATGTTTAAGGATTTTATTTCCAAGAAACTCTACTTAACAGTCTAGTGTGCAAAAAAAAGTAATAATAGATCACTCAAACAGATCAACTTGCATACTTACCAGATGAGAAAAGACCAAAATCAGGACATTTAAATGGGCATTCCTATCTCCTATTCCAATGTGTAGCAGTTGTTACAATAATAATATTAGCAAATACTCCCAATTGGAAATGTAATATAGTTCTTCTGATTCACTATGTCGCTTGCCCCATGTGCAGGGCATTGCAGTATCTATGGTTACGACCACTCATATAGTGACAGTTAGTTAGTTGTTAGTGGTCGTAATCATGGATACATAAGCTGCAGTCAATCAGTGAATTACACTGTGATCCGGGTCTATATATGATCTCCAGGCTAGCTTTTATGCTCCATATGGATTGTCTTGCCCATGATAACTACAAGTAGTACACTTATTAATGTCTGAATTTTCAGGTAAATTTAGTATTCTCTTTTAAGGTATAATATGATAAACATACAATTTTCTTCTAAGAGCCATATTTTCCCTGATATCTTACACAGTGTTATACACAGAGAAGGCTCGGAGATATTACTAATGGTTTCCATGTAAATAACGATGACTGTACTGGGAACTTCAGTCCTGTTCACCTACTTATTTCACAAGGGGATTAACCCTCTCCATGCACTAACCGGAATAGATCTATTTCATGGTAAATTAATTCCTGAAGGGCCACTACATATAGCTGTAGAAATTTATGGAGCATTTAATAGTTTGAACAGCTATACATCTCCAATAAAAACTGCAGGGAGACTTTACTTGGCATGTTCTATCCAGACGTGAGCAGTCAGTGTTGCATTGGTTGCTTTTCAATTGCCTGTTCATCAAACCTGGTCCCTGGCACTTTTTCTGTGTTTCCGTGTTCAAAGGATCTTGTGCGTGGAGTGATAATGATGTGATGTCTGGTACAACTACGAGACAGTCTTTACAAATAATTTTCCTTCTGAAATGGATAAATAGATATCAAATATTGAGCAAGTGAAATGGCTACATAAAACGTATTATTATTAGGCATGAGCGAGCACTAAAATGCTCGGGTGATCGTTGCTTGAACCGAGCAATTCCTAATACTCACATGATTGTTTTGAGTAATGAATATAATGGGATTCAATAGGAATTATGAGCTTTTTTCCAGCAGATCCTACATAGAAGTCTGATGAGCAGTGAAAATGTTCAAATGGATGGGAAAAGTGCTGAATGGAAGGAGAACAGCATGGCGAAGACCCCTGGAACAATATCTGACTCCTAGATCGCTGCTGAGAACAATGGTATCACACTTTTAGTCCACTTTAAGGACTGACAATAAAACATTCTAAACCAATGAGAATTTGTATTTTACAGGAAAAAAATGTTAAGAAACATTTTTTCCTATGTAATGACTTGTATATAAGGCAAAATGTAAAAAGGATTTTTACAAAATTATAATCTTAGTAAACCAAAATACGGTAGATTTTTTAAATTAAAAAATAGCATATTTCAATTGAATTTATGAAGGAAGCAAGAACTGCCCAAAATTAGGGACTCAGATACATAGAGGACCTCATACACATTCTGTTCAAATAGTCATGTATTGGTACTCCTAGACTCATAAAGGCTATACACTTTTAAGTGTTATATATACCAAGGAATTGTACTACAGACTATGGAATAGTTTACGGGTGAGCAATATAATACAGATAAGGAGTATGTGCACATGTAGAGTACAATTTATGCACCATTTCCGCATCTCTTGGCAGCAAAAATGCAGCTGAAAAAACATGCATTTTTCGTTTGTTTGTGCCGCGTTTTTGCTAATTTTTTGCTCTGTATTTTTAGTTAAATGGCATCAGGTTTTGTCACAAATCCGCGCAGAATTAACACGACAAAATAGCACCAGATCTGCAATGTGTGCACAGAGCCTACATTTTTAAACAAGTTTTTATGAGGGTTATATACCAACGAAATGTACCCAAGAAGATGCAACACCAAATGGATGAGTAATGTAATACCAATACATTTTTTAACAAGTTATTTGTGGCTTTTATAGCAACAAAATGTACCCAAGAAGATGTAATACTCTATGGGCGAGCAATATACTAACCATACATTTAAAAAAAGTTTTTTGAGTGTTATATACAAACTAAATGGACTCCAGATCACGGAATAGTCTATAGGTGAGCAATATAAGACCGATGCATTTGTTAATAATATTTTGAGGCTTTTATAGCAAAGAAATGTACCAAAGAAGATGTAATACGCTATGGGTGAGCAATATGATAGCAATAAATTTTGAGCAACTTTTTGAAGGCTTATAAAGCAACAAAATGTACTCCAGACAATGGAATACCATACATTCTCAAGTATAAGCCGACCCGAGTATAAGCCGAGGCCCCTAATTTTGCCACAAAAAACTGGGAAAACTTATTGACTCAAGTATAAGCCTAGGGTAGAAAATGCAGCAGCTACTAGTAAATTTTAAAAATAAAAATAGATACGAATAAAAGTAAACTTAATTGAGACATCTGTAGGTTAAATGTTTTTGAATATCCATATTGAATCAGGAGCCCCATAAGATGCTCCACGCAAAATACGGCCCTTATAATGCTCCATAAAGTTCATGATGGGCTCCATAAGATGCTCCGTACAAAAAATATGCCCCATATAATGCCGCACAAAGGCTAATAATGGCCCCATAAGATGCTCCATATTATAATATGCCCCATATAATACTGCACAAAAAGTTAATGATGGCCCATAAGATGCTCCATAGAATAATATGCCCCATATGCTGCTCCATAATGGTTGATGGCCCCATAAGATGCTCCATAGAATAATATGCCTCATATGCTGCTGCTGCATGAAGGTTGATTGCCCCATAAGATGCTCCATAGAATAATATGCCCCATATGCTGCTCCATGAAGGTTGATGGCCCCATAAGATGCTCCATAGAATAATATGCCCCATATTCTGCTGCTGCGATTAGAAAAAAAATATGACATACTCATTTCTCATCGCTGGGGGCCAGGTGGCAGTGTCCTGAGCAGGCAGGGACACCGGCGCGCTATGGGGGCCAGGTGCCGGTGTTGCCGCTGGCTCAGGCCCCCGGCACTTGCGATATTCACCTGTCCCCATTCCACTGCCCAGCGCCGCTGTGTCTTCCGTCTCTCTGCAGTGACTGTTCACGCAAAGGGTGTGCACTCACCACGTCATCGCACCCTCTGACCTGAATGTCACAGCCATAGGACGCGGAAGGCACAGCCCAGCGGTGGAACGGGGACAGGTGGTTATCACATGGCTCACCCTCACCCGTCTTACCCTCCTGGCGCAGTCTCTGCACTTCCCTGCTTCTCCATTGTCCCAGGGCGGCAGCTCCTTCCAGTGCTGAGCGGTCACATGGTACCGCTCATTAAAGTAATTAATATGCACTCCACGCCTATGGGAGTGGAGTCACATTCATATTCATTACTTTAATGAGTGGTACCATGTGACCGCTGAACACAGGAAGAGCTGCTGGCACCAGAGACCATCTGAGAAGCAGGGAAGTGCAGAGATGGCACCAGGAGGGGGTGAGTATGATGTGACAGCCGCCGACTCCTGCCGCTCCCCCTCCCCCGCCGACCCCCTGGGACAATAATTCGAGTATAAGCCGAGTGGGGCACTTTCAGCCTAAAAAATGGGCTAAAAATCTTGGCTTGTACTCTAGTATATACGGTAGTCTATAGTTGAGTATCATAATAGTGATACATTTTGTTATTACTTTTTTGAGGCTTTCATAGCAAAGAAATGTACCCAAGAAGATGTAATATTCTATGGGAGAGCAGTATAATACCAATACATTTTTATAAAAGTTTTTTGAGGGTTATATACCAACGAAATAGACTTCAGACCATGGAATAGTCTATAGGTGAGCCATATAGTACCGATACATTTTTGAACAATATTTTGAGGCTTTATAGCAAATAAATTTACCCAAGAAGATGTAATACCCTATGGCTGATCAATATAATAACGATAACATTTTGAACAAATTTTTTGAGCGTGACATACCAACAAAATGTACCAAAGAACACGTAATACTGTATGACTGAGAAATGTAACCCAGCAAAATGTTTAAACTTTTTTTGTGTTATATATCACGAAAATATTCCACAGGACACGGAATAGTAAATGAGCAAGAAATGTGAACAAACAAGCAAAATTTTCAATCGCTTTTTTGTACTGTTATATACCACCGAAATGTGACAGAGAGCACGTAATACTGTATGAATGGCTAAGTAGATTTTTCTACACTTTTTGTAAGTTTTACATACCACCATAATGGAGCAACCATGTTAAACTGTATGGATGAATCACTTAATCCGTAAAAAATTTTGAACGAAAATATTTTGAAAGTGTAGTTCATGTACCTATACAGTCATAAAGGCTTTGCAGAAAGTGCAAAGTCAGACAGAAATTATGAGGAGAGTCATCCATAAACCCCTGAAAGGCAACAACTGGAGGGCTCATTAAAAAAATTGAATATTACAAACACTTTATGTGCTTCTGTCATCTGGTGGTGTGGAAAAGTGTTGGCTAATCTAGGCTTTGCTCATTTTTATGAGAGTGAGCCTTTCTGCATTCTATGTCGACAGGCAAAAGCTCCTGTTTGTTATGACCCCCCTCAACAGCACTAAAAACCCACTCAGGCAGTACGTTAGCTGCAGGGTAACACAACACCTCCATGGCATAGAGGGACAGCTCATGCCAGGTGTCCAACTTCAAGACCCAATAGATGAAGGTCGCAGCAGAATTAGGAAGTATGCTGGTTTGGTCATCCAGGTATTGCTTGATCATCTTTAAAAATGTTTCCATCCTTGTCAAAAATGCCCTGTCATCAGTCTTGGACTGTCTTGGTGTCATGAAATTGCCCATGCCTTTGACAGTGTACCCCTGCTTCTGCTTTGTGTCTCTCTGGCCTCTCCTTTGTTGGGCAAGGAAGCTTGCCCCCATGCAGCTAGAGTTATCTGATGAGAATTTTTTCAACATATTTTTAACAATGGCCTTCTGGTATAGCACCATTTTAGAAGAACTCTCCACCTCAGGAAGAAGAAATGCAAAGTTATTCTTGCAGCATGAGTCTAGCTGGGTGAACAACAAGTACATTTTTTGGCCAAGATGAATGTAATGCAAGGGTCATGGGAAAGGCAGTGGTATATAAAGTTAGCCATAAGTGTGTCCTCCCTCTCTTCCTCCGCATTCCCATCCCCAGCCTATTCACTTAGGAGAGATGGGATGGAGGTTGTGTTGCTACTAGCCTCAGTTGCACTAGCCACCAGCTCCTGTTCCTCCTCTTCCTCCTCCTCAGCTCCCTCATTCTTATTGATACCCAATCTGTGCTGAGCAGATGAGATGAGGCTGGGCTGGCTTCAATGTCTCTGTGTTATGTCTTCTTCCATCTCCACCTGATCTGCCTGCAAAGCTTCATGTTTAATTGTGAGCAGCAACTGTTTAGGTAGGCACATAATCAGGAAAGTTGCGCTACAGTGTCACCGCCGATCACCATCTTTGTGGAGTCCTCAAAGTCTTGGAGACCCAAACAAATGTCAGACATCCATGCTCACTCTTCAGCTGTTATGTGCAGAGGCTGACCAGAATACCAATGAGCGTGTTGGAGCTGGTACTCAACCACTAGCCTCTTCTGCTCACAAAGCCTTGCCAGCAAGTGCAGAGTAGAGTTCCAGCGCATGGTAATGTCACATACCAGTCAGTGAGATTCTGCTTGCATGCACTGCTGCTGCAGTGCCAGTGCGGTTGGAGCTGTAGCCAACTTGCAGAAATGGGCGTTGACGCGGAGTACCTTGACCAGAACCTCTGGAAAATCTGAGTGAGTTTTCAGAAACCACTGAACTTCCAAGTTGAGCACATGTACCAAGCATGGTACGTGTATGAGCTTGCCAAGCTTCACAGCCACCACCAGGTTATGACCATTATCACACATGACCATGCCTGGTTGGAGGTTCAGCAACAAAAGACACTGATCTGTCTGGTGTGTTATTCCTATAAGTAACTCTGCTATGAAGTTTGGTTTGTATCCTTTACAAATTAGCTTCAGCAAATCCTGTTGCCCCTTCGCTGACGCAGTGCTACAGTGCTTCCAGCTCCCTGCCGATGTGGTCAACGTGCTCTGAGAAAGCACATTGAAGATGGAGGATGAGTAAGAGGAGGAGGGGATGCAGGCACTTCTGTGGGAGATGGAGGAAACTCTGATAGAAGTAGGACCAGCATTCCTGGGCGTCGGGAGCACAAGCACAGTGCCAGGGTATTACTGAACCCCAGCCTCCATAATCTTCAACCTGTATGCCATCAGGGAAATGTAGCGTTCCTGGACACAAGTGAAATTCTACATGTCTACCAGCCTAAATGGTAACATTTCCATGATTCATTTTTGGATTCGTGACAGCTATGATTTTGCTATAATTTAAGCGTTGCTTTTTTCCTTTTGGGCCAGCAAGGGTTAATGTCAGTTTCCTTGCTGGCAGTTACTTTGTTGCTGGTCAGCTGATGTGGGTGGTGACCACTCCCACCATCCTTTAAACTGTCACATGATGCATCAGCTGACTGTTGGTAATAGAGTTATTCTATTAAGACCAGCCTAGCAGTTTGTAGCTCTCTGGTGCCAGCGGTGTATCTGCTGTTTCTGTGCAGTTTGGGTTCCTGGCTCCATATCCTCTGCTGTTGAAGATTGGAAGCAGAGTCTGGAGCTAAGTATTATTTAACTTTTCCTTGTCTGTCTCATGCTTGTCACTTCCCTTGAGTTGTTACCATCTGCAGTGGTGAGATTAGTGTCCTTGCTGGCCATTGCACTAACAAGGGTATTGTGAGGTGACAGCTAGGGACAAGGAAGATGATGGTGGTGGGGGGGAAGGACTCGCATAGGGCATTAAGGGAGCTTAGGGATAAGCACAGGTTGTAAATAGGAGGTGCCCCATCCCCCAGTCCCCACTGTTAAGGCCTTCCACTCCTTTTTTCTATCCCATTGTTTGTGTATGTGGTGCTGTCCGCCGGACTTACCCATCGTGAGCATGACAGCAGGATGAGAGGCCACAATCAAGGAATGATGTTGAAAAGAGCTCCTCAAAGTGCCCTATTGTGGGATCACTAGTCTCCTGGGACTCAACATGGTGGGAGGAAGGGAGATCAGAGTGAAGATTAAGTAAGCCTAATGTTAGTCTGGTGAGAATGGACTGTGTGGAAGACTGTATGGTGCTGCCAAGCCTGCTCTAAGCATTATCTGTTATCCAGCCAACCACCTGCTCACATTGCTCTGGCTTCAGAAGTGGTGTACCATGCCTCCCCATAAAGTGGGACAGGAACCTATGTTATATGGATGAGAGTGTTTCTTGTACTCTAGCAACAAGTGTAGAGATCACCGAAATATTCACAAACCAAGCAACTCTATATGTCTGAGAAATGGAAGCCAACAATATTTTTAAGGCTATGTGCACACGATGCGGATTTGCTGCGGATCCGCAGCGGATTTTTCCAAGCAGAAACGATGCAGATCCGCACTGTGATGTACAGTACAATGTAAATCAATGGGATTAAAAAAAGCTGTGCAGATGGTGCAGAATTGCTGCAGATTTCAAAGAAGTGCATGTCACTTCTTTTGTGCGGATCTGCAGCGTTTCTGCACTCCTCCATGATACAAATCTGCAGTGGCAAAAACCGTAGAAAATCCGCACAAAATCCTCATCAATTCCGCATACAAACCGCACAAAATCCGCTTAAAAACCGCCGCAAATCCGCAGCTGCAGATTCTGCCAGGAGATGCGGATTTTGTGCAGAAAATTCTGCACCACTTTTCCTACGTGTGCACATAGCCTAAGAGCTTTTGTTCACTTTTAGAGATCACAATAATATTCACAGACCTAGTAACACTGTATGTCTGAGAAATGGAACCCTACAAAATTTTTTAAAACTTTTGTTCACTTTAATAGATCGCAGAACTGTTAACAGACCACATAACACTGTATGCCTGATAAATGTAATACTACAACATTTTTAAAAGCTTTTTAACAGTTTTACAGATCACAGAAATGTTCACAGACCACATAACACTGTATGTCTGAGAAATGGAAGCCTACAGAATTTTTAAAAGCTTTTTGCAGTTTTAGAGATCACAGCAATTTATTCCACACTAAGTAATAGTGTGTGGCTGAGAAATGTAGCCCAGGAAATTATTTCAACAATTTTTCGTGTGTTGGGCTACTTTCACACTAGCGTCGTGCACCGCACGTCGCTATGCGACGTTGCGGCGCACCGACGCTAGCAGTGAAACCGCCGCACAACGGGGGCAGCGGATGCAGTTTTACATCGCATCCGCTGCCCCATTGTGATGTGCGGGGAGGCGGGGGCGGAGTTCCGGCCGCACATGAGCGGTTGGAAAAGACGCTGATGACGCACAAAACAACGTTACATGTAACTTTTTTTGTGCCGACGGTCCGACGCAACACGACGCAACCGTCGCACGACGGTTGCGACGTGTGGCAATGCGTCGCTAATGCTAGTCTATGGAGAAAAAACGCATCCTGCAAGCACTTTTGCAGGATGCGTTTTTTCTGCAAAACGACGCATAGCGATGTGCAGTGCACAACGCTAGTGTGAAAGTAGCCTTATATAACACAAAAAAGGACCTCAAAGCACGTAATACTTGATGTATCAAAATATATTCGTTTTTTCAGCTCTCACAAAAAAGCTGCAGCTAAATAATTGCCAATGGACTGCACAGGCATAATCCCTCTCTACAGACTGGATTCTGTTACTCTTCTTGCCCCCATTACTCTCTCTCCCTCCCTAGGATAAATGAAGATAGTATGTGCTGCAAATGATTGGCCCTTAGAAGTGCTGTTAGTATGATGTTTAAGCTTTAGCACCAGTAACAACAGTACAGGCCTCTGATTCGTTGCACTGTGAACACAGGCCTAGACAAGCACTCTCTCCCTCCAATACGATGTGTCACCGAGCTGAGCAATCGTGTCAATGTGCTCAGCCGGATAGCGCCTGTCGTTTTATAATCTCTGATGATGTCAGACGGCCAGCCAATGACAGTAATGCCAAAACCAAGATGGGAACAGCATTACAGTGACTCACAGGCAATTCCTACATGCTTATTGGCTGTGTAACAGGTGCCAAAAATTCAGGGAGTGGATTTGAGTTTTACATCGAGCACATCCGAGCACCGAGATACTCGAGTGATAACCAATTATCACCAAGCACGTTCGCTCATCCCTACTTATTATTGTCAATAAACAGGTGTTTACTACTGGACAAACAATTATTAATTGTTTAAAGAGTACCTATCCCAAGTCTGAGGCTGCCTTTTAATTGAATAAAAGAGTGGGGAGCCCTAGACTGATGATTTTTAAACATCACCAATACACAAAAGTGCTCAGAAATAACCATAATTCCCCTTGAAAGGGCACAGTTTTCTAGCAATAGTCAGGCCTGAACTTCCACCCTGTGGGATCATGATATGCAGCTCTTCTTCCAGTGAAATGTATTTTGCATTAACCTCAGTGGGAGAAACAAAATAATAATCTTGTAGTTATTATGATACCTTTTAATGGCTAACAAAAATAAAATAAATGATGTTACAATGCAAGCTTTCAAGACATCTTTGTCCCTTCCTCTGGCATGGTATAACAAATTTTCTGAAGAAGAAGATACAGACACCAGAGGCAGCAGAGAGGCCATGGCAGAGCAGAAACCCTACCCACAGTCCCGCGAAGAGCTTATAAAACGCAAACTTCTAACGATAATTAAACAACAACCAGGCTGCAGATTCTACACCGAAGGTACCTATTAAATCAGTGTAACAGTGCCTTTATGTCCATACCTTTAGTTTAACATGCATGATCCTAATGACAGGTTCTCTTTAATGACTAAGATATTCCCTAATGGTGGTGGCTTTTTCAATGCGATATTGTATCTAGCACACTGCAAAAACTAATAGAGTAATAGGCTTAGTTTGAGGAACATGACAAAAAAACAAGATTTTGACTTTGCCTCCTAGTCATCTGAGCACCTAAGGGATATAATAGAAAAACAAGTACCTTGCAAGTACTCTCTGTCAACTTTTCCACAGAGCCCCCCGCACTCGGCTAGATAACAGGCCAAGGGTGCATTTGTTCCCCTAAGGTAGTTTTTTCTGAAATTCCTTCAGGCAAAGCTGTAATTTGCATCATCTGCCAAACCAAGCTAAGAAGAGGCAAGAACACTGCCAACCTGAGCACGACCAGCATGCAAAAGCACATGACAGTCAAGCACCCCAGTAGGTGGGCGCAACACCTGGGTCCAAAATCTTTGTCTAATGGTGAAATCATTGCCCCTTCACCTGTGTTACAGCCTTCCCAATCTGCAGTCCATGAAGCAGACACTGATGCCTTCTGCCCACAGCCTGCAGTTTCACTGACACAACAGTCAGCAACCACATCCAGTTCGTTGTCTCAACGCAGCGTTCACTTGTCCCTGCCCCAGATGTTTAACAGACAGCAGAAATATCCACCCTCCCACAGGCCAAATCACTAAACACCCACATTGCCATATTGGTAGCCCTGGGAATGTTGCCATTATGACTTGTGAGAACTAAGTCTTTCCGCGACCTCTTGTCGGTGGCAGCCCCATGATACTCAATTCCCATCCTACACTATTTTTTCGGTGTGCCTTCAACGCGTTACATAAGCACGTGTTACACAATATCAGCCATGCTCTGGTCAACGCAGTCACAAAGAAGGTCTATTTTACCACAGACACGTGGACACGTTCTTGTGGACAGGGATGCTACATTTCCCTTATGACACACTGGCTGAACCTGCTGAGGTCTGGGACAGAGTCAGAGACTGGGACATTACACATCTTACCCATACCAAGAACAGCGGTCCCAACTTCTATCAGGGTTTCAGTCTCCTCATATTACAGTTCCTCCTCCTCTGCCTCCTCACCAAAACTAGCCTTCCCATCACTCCCCAGCTGGAAGGTCTGCAGCACTGCCTTCACGAAGCGGCAACTCTGCTGAAGCTCATTTGTTCACGTCATAAAGCTCACAGCCGAGTTGTTGAAGGTTATAAAAGAACAGAACAATCAGTGGCTCTCCCCGCTGAACCTCCAATGAAGTCTGGTTGTGTGCGATAATGGGTGCATCTGGTGGCGTCTTTAAAGCTCGGCAAACTGGTAAACACGTTCCATGCATGGCCCACGTGCTGAACTTGGTTGTACAGCATTTTTTCAAAACATCCCCTGACTTGCCGGATCTACTTGTCAAGGTATGGAGTGTCAGAGCACATTTCCGAAAGTCATCTCAGGCTTTTGCCGGACTAGCTTTGCTACAGCAGCACTTTAATTTGCCTCGTCATTGATTGATTTGTGACCTGCCCACATGCTGTAATTCGAACTTTCATAATAATAATAAATGATAATTTTATTTCTATAGTGCCAACATATTCCGCAGCACTTTACATTTTAGAGGGGACTTGTACAGACTATAAAAGACATTACAGAATAACACTAATCAAATGAACAACACATACCAAGAGGAATGAGGGTCTTGCTCGCAAGCTTACAATCTATGAGGAAATAGGGGAAACACAAAAGGTGGATGGTAACAATTGCTTTCATTGTTCTGACCAGCCATAATGTAATAAATTGGGTGTTCATGTAATGCTGCATGAACCGGTTACCAACCATTATGTGTAAAAGTACACACAGGGGGCTATTAAATGCATAAAGCATGTGAGAACATGATACAAGGATCCTGGTTAAGAAGAAAATTTGGAATGGGCAACACAGGGATAGTTAGATAAATGTGTTGAGGTAGTAGGCGGTTCATATGTTGACAAGGCTTAGTGAGCAGCAGAGAGCAGAGTCTGAAATCCAGCTTCTCAATGCCCATCAGAGTAACACTCAGCCTCCACACGTAACAACTGCTGAGTGGGTGTGGATAGATGACATTTCTGAGGTTCTTCAAAACTTCGAGTACTGCACCAAGATAGTGAGCGCTGATGACGTTATTGTCATGCCTATCCAGCAAGGATGGCCTGAAGAGGAGCCTGGCTATTTTCACCTACAAGAAGTAAAGGGGAGGGCCATGCACACCAGGTGCAACTCGGGGGGGGGGAGGGAATGTCCACCAACTGGGCCATTTCCATTTTCATGAAATCGTCAAATCAGTAAGGATTATCTGTGGCTGTAAATATGATGAGGAGGGAAAAATTGACCAAGATGGTGAAGGACTACTTAAGTGACCATACCAGCATCCTTCCTTATTCTTCAGTGCCCTTTAACTATTGGTTGTCCAAGCTCCACATTTGGACCGACCTCTCCTTGTACTGCCACAAGTGCGTTATCTGAGCGGGTTTTTAGTTCGGTTGGTGCAATCATAACAGATAGGTGCACACGCCTGTCGATGGAAAATACAGACAGGCTGACCTCTTGTAAAATTGTACAAGGGCTGGAATCCCTCTAACTTTGTAAGCCCTACTGATCAATGTAATGTAAAAGCAGCCCAAATTGTATTTTTTGGAAATTTGTCTTAACATCCATCCCTTACTATCTAAACCCATTTTGTTAAGGAAATCACCTCCTCCTTCTCCTCTTCCTACTTCTGCAACAAGTATTTAGTGGTCATGAATGTATACCCCACGTGGCTAATGTTTTGTGCTTTGCGAAAACTTTGCACATTGTGCAAAGGTGAAATTATTATTATTATTATTATTATTATTTATTTATATAGCACCATTAATTCCATGGTGCTGTACATCAGAAGGGGTTACATCAAAATACAAATATCACTTACAGTAAACAAAACTAACAACGACAAACTGGTACAGAGGGAAGAGGACCCTGCCCTTGTGGGCTTACATTCTACAGGATTATGGGGAAGGAGACAGTAGGTCGAGGGTTGCAGTAGCTCCAATAGTGTTGAGGTGGCCGTGTGGTCTTTACAGGCTGTAAGCTTCTTTGAAGAGATGGGTTTTCAGTTTTCTTTTGAAGGATCCAAAAGTAGTGGATAACCGGATGTGTTGGGGCACTGAATTCCAGAGGATGGGTGATATTCGGGAGAAGTCTTGGATGCGATTGGGTGAGGAGCGAATAAGCATGGAGGAGAGGAGGAGGTCTTGGGAGGACCGGAGATTACGTGAGGGAAGATATTGAGAGATTAGTGTGGAAATATACGGAGGAGAAAGATTGTGGATGGCTTTGTAGGTCAGTGTTAGTAATTTAAACTGGATACGCTGAGAAATTGGGAGCCAGTGGGGATTTGCAAAGAGGGGAAGCAGGAGTATAGCGAGGAGAGAGATTAATTAGTCGGGCAGCAGAGTTAAGGATGGACTGGAGGGGTGCGAGAGTGTTAGAAGGTAGGCCACAGAAGGTAGGTGAAATTTGTACTTCCTATCGATTGTCTTGCTGACACACTCCAACAGCAGAGTAATTATTGCCACTGCTAAATTGTGACGATTGATTATCTCTGCATGGATTGCAGCAGTCGCACAACTGCTAGATAAAAATACGCTATTTATTAAAACAATAGTAAAATTAATTATTTTTTAGATTGCCTTGCTAACACACTTCAAATGCAGAGTAATGAAGATTATTGCCCCTGCCAAATTGCCACGTAAGATTATCTCTACCCGGATTGCACTAGTCGCACAACTGTCAGATAAATAATTAGCTATTTAAGCAACAGACGAGGAATATTATTTAGCAATTAGATTTTAAAATGGATGTTACTATATGCTGGCACTGAGGAATATTAGTTTGCGGTAAAAAAAAAAATTATAGGCTGCTACACAGGAATATTATGTAGCTCCCAAAAAAGGTTTTGCATATGCTATTAATACCTAATATTATTTCTCTCTACAAATAGCTGCTTTTTATATTTTGGCAGTGGATGAAACCATCCCTATTTCACCCTAATCCCAGACTCTGTTCCTAATAATAAATACTAAACAGCACAGTGGAAAACAGCAGAGAGCTGCAGCATGTTCTTGCAATGGTGGGAATACCCTGGTGCCTGCCTTCCACTCTCCCTCCTATTAAATCTCTCCCTACTAAATCTCCACCTAACAAACAACTAATCTTTGACAATTTCAAGCTCTTAAAAGAGCTTTTTGGAATGAATAACGCTTACTATAAGCTCCTATCAATCCTCCTACACTCCTTTCATTCTCCCTATGCTCAAACTACACTCTCCCTATGCTGTTTCCGGCTGCAATGTGCACAAGATGGTGCCAACAGCCTTTAAACAGTCCCTATGATGCTGGAAGGCCAGCCAATCACAGTAATGCCACACCAAAGATGGTGCCGGGATTACTGTCATTGGCAAGCCAGCACAGCATGTTCATTAACAAAACACAGAAACGCGTTGCCGCTATTTTTCCTGCAATCACATGTACTGTCCACGATGTTGATGAATAAATAAATGAATAATAAATATGATGAATACAAAGATTTTTACCGTTTCATTGGAGCTGGAGTATTCCACTTTTTCTACATTTGCTACAGCATGTTCATTGGCTGCAAATAATGCGCCAAACATGCTGGGCGTGTCACTCTAACATACCGAGGCGAATACCTAATTTCTCTCCGAGTAACGAATAGCCTGAATACGGTACTATTCGTGTGAGTAATGAATAGTGCCGAATTTATTTGTGATGCCCCAGGGTCCTGGTTGTCACAGTGACATTGCTTTCCTCACAGGGAGAGTGAGGTCACACTTTGAAGCAATGAAGGATTCCTATTATCAGGTAACCACAATGCACACACCATGTTCACACTCCAGGCCAGAAGGGGGAGTTCAGAACCTGGTTTTCAGGGGGAACTCCCCTTTTGATAGATTCTGGTTTGGAGGGAAAGGCAGTCAGTCGGTCCAGGGAGACCAAAAGAGAAGGAAGTCTGTCAGAGGAGAGAGCAGAGTGAGTGAGAGGGCCAGACAGCAGACTGGAGCAGTCTGAGGCCGGAAGGAAAGTTGGAGAAAGCCAGAGAGGAACTTCAGCTGAGGCGGAGCTGGTATGACAGGAAAACAGCTGAGCAGACGTGGGGGTCTGAAGCTCCTGGCGGGAAGAGGAAAGAAGAGAGACTTGTGAGGGGCCCTGCAGCCATAGATGCTGCAGCTCCTGAATAGTGATATACCGAAGGAAGAACAGTGTTATGACCCCAATGGCGAGGGTCTCAGAGGAACGTGGAAGTCTGCAGAATACAAAAATCCAGCTCATAGGGCAGTGGTAACTGGGTTGACCATATATCTAATCCTAACGCCAACACTAGAAGTAGCCGGGGATCATTCCTACGTTGATTCTAGATGACACGCGCCAGCCGGAGAATCTAGCTACCCCTAGTAGAGGAAAACAAAGACCTTTCTTGCCTCCAGAGAAGGGGACCCCAAAGCTGGATAGAAGCCCCCCACAAATAATGACGGTGAGGTAAGAGGAAATGACAAACACAGAAATGAACCAGGTTTAGCACAGAGAGGCCCACTTACTGATAGCAGAATAAAGAAAGGTAACTTATATGGTCAACAAAAACCCTATCAAAATCCACACTGGAAATTCAAGAACCCCCGAACCGTCTAACGGTCCGGGGGGAGAACACCAGCCCCCTAGAGCTTCCAGCAAAGGTCAGGATATAGATTTGGAACAAGCTGGACAAAAATACAAAACCAAAACAAATAGCAAAAAGCAAAAGGCAGACTTAGCTGATATAACTGGAACCAGGATCAGTAGACAAGAGCACAGCAGACTAGCTCTGATAACTACGTTGCCAGGCATTGAACTGAAGGTCCAGGGAGCTTATATAGCAACACCCCTAACTAACGACCCAGGTGCGGATAAAAGGAATGACAGAAAAACCAGAGTCAAAAAACTAGTAACCACTAGAGGGAGCAAAAAGCAAATTCACAACAGTACCCCCCCCTTAGTGAGGGGTCACTGAACCCTCACCACGACCACCAGGGCGATCAGGATGAGCGGCATGAAAGGCACGAACTAAATCGGCCGCATGAACATCAGAGGCGACCACCCAGGAATTATCCTCCTGACCATAGCCCTTCCACTTGACCAGGTACTGAAGCCTCCGCCTGGAGAGGCGAGAATCCAAGATCTTCTCCACCACGTACTCCAACTCGCCCTCAACCAACACCGGAGCAGGAGGCTCAGCAGAAGGAACTACAGGCACAATGTACCGCCGCAACAAGGACCTATGAAATACATTGTGAATAGCAAACGACACAGGAAGATCCAGACGAAAAGATACAGGATTAAGGATTTCCAATATCTTGTAAGGCCCAATAAAACGAGGTTTAAATTTGGGAGAGGAGACCTTCATAGGAACAAAGCGGGAAGAAAGCCACACCAAATCCCCAACGCGTAGTCGGGGACCCACACCGCGGCGGCGGTTGGCAAAGCGCTGAGCCTTCTCCTGTGACAACTTCAAGTTGTCCACCACATGATTCCAGATCTGCTGCAACCTATCCACCACAGAATCCACCCCAGGACAGTCAGAAGGCTCCACATGACCCGAAGAAAAGCGAGGATGGAAACCAGAGTTGCAGAAAAAAGGCGAAACCAAGGTGGCGATACTAGCCCGATTATTAAGGGCAAACTCAGCCAACGGCAAGAATGTCACCCAATCGTCCTGATCAGCAGAGACAAAACACCTCAAATAAGCCTCCAAAGTCTGATTGGTTCGCTCCGTCTGTCCATTAGTCTGAGGATGGAAAGCAGACGAAAACGACAAATCAATGCCCATCCTACTACAAAAGGATCGCCAGAACCTGGAAACGAACTGGGATCCTCTGTCTGACACAATATTCTCAGGGATGCCGTGCAAACGAACCACGTTCTGAAAAAACACAGGAACCAGATCGGAAGAGGATGGCAGCTTAGGCAAAGGAACCAAATGGACCATCTTGGAGAAGCGATCACATATCACCCAGATAACGGACATGCCCTGAGATAGCGGAAGATCAGAAATGAAATCCATTGAGATATGTGTCCAAGGTCTCTTCGGGACAGGCAAGGGCAAGAGCAAACCGCTGGCACGAGAACAGCAAGGCTTAGCTCGAGCACAAGTCCCACAGGACTGCACAAATGACCGCACATCCCTTGACAAGGAAGGCCACCAAAAGGACCTGGCCACCAGATCTCTGGTGCCAAAAATTCCCGGGTGACCTGCCAACACCGAGGAATGAACCTCGGAAATGACTCTGCTGGTCCACTTATCCGGGACAAACAGTCTGTCAGGTGGACAAGACTCAGGCCTATCAGCCTGAAATCTCTGCAACACACGTCGCAGATCCGGAGAAATAGCTGACAAGATAACTCCATCTTTAAGAATACCAACAGGATCAGCGACTCCAGGAGCATCAGGCACAAAGCTCCTAGAAAGAGCATCGGCCTTCACATTCTTTGAACCTGGTAAATACGAGACAACAAAATCAAAGCGGGAGAAAAACAATGACCAGCGGGCCTGTCTCGGATTAAGGCGTTTAGCAGACTCGAGATACATCAGATTTTTGTGATCAGTCAAGACCACCACACGATGCTTAGCACCCTCGAGCCAATGACGCCACTCCTCAAATGCCCATTTCATGGCCAACAACTCCCGATTGCCCACATCATAATTTCGCTCGGCAGGCGAAAACTTCCTAGAGAAAAAGGCACAAGGTTTCATAACAGAGCAACCAGGGCCTCTCTGCGACAAAACGGCCCCTGCCCCAATCTCCGAAGCATCCACCTCAACCTGAAAGGGAAGTGAGACGTCAGGCTGGCACAAAACAGGCGCCGAAGTAAACCGGCGTTTCAACTCCTGGAAAGCCTCCACGGCAGCAGGAGCCCAGTTAGCTACATCGGAGCCCTTCTTGGTCATATCCGTCAAAGGTTTCACAATGCTAGAAAAATTAGCGATAAAACGACGGTAGAAGTTAGCGAAGCCCAAGAACTTCTGAAGACTCTTAACTGACGAGGGCTGAGTCCAATCAAGAATAGCTCGGACCTTGACTGGGTCCATCTCCACAGCAGAAGGGGAAAAAATGAACCCCAAAAAGGGAACCTTCTGTACACCAAAGAGACACTTTGAGCCCTTGACAAACAAAGAATTTTCACGCAAAATTTTAAAGACCAACCTGACCTGCTCCACATGCGAATCCCAATTATCAGAAAAAACCAAAATATCATCCAGATAAACAATCAAAAATTTATCCAGATACTTCCGGAAAATGTCATGCATAAAGGACTGAAAAACTGAAGGCGCATTGGAGAGCCCAAAAGGCATCACCAAGTACTCAAAATGACCTTCGGGCGTATTGAATGCGGTTTTCCATTCATCACCTTGCTTAATGCGCACAAGGTTGTACGCACCACGAAGGTCTATCTTGGTGAACCACTTGGCACCCTTAATCCGGGCAAACAAGTCAGACAACAGCGGTAAAGGATACTGAAATTTGACAGTGATCTTATTTAAAAGCCGATAATCAATACAAGGTCTCAAAGATCCGTCCTTTTTTGCCACAAAAAAGAATCCCGCACCAAGAGGGGAAGAAGACGGACGAATATGTCCTTTTTCCAGAGACTCCTTGATATATGAACGCATAGCGGTATGTTCAGGTACCGACAGATTAAACAGTCTTCCCTTAGGAAATTTACTGCCTGGGATCAAATCTATAGCACAGTCACAGTCCCTATGAGGAGGCAGTGCACTGGACTCAGACTCACTGAAGACATCCTGATAATCAGACAAATACTCCGGAACTTCCGAAGGCGTAGAAGAAGCAATAGACACAGGCAGGGAATCCTCATGAATACCACGACAGCCCCAACTTGAGACTGACATAGCCTTCCAGTCCAGGACTGGATTATGGGTCTGTAACCATGGCAGCCCTAAAACGACCAAATCATGCATTTTATGTAAAACCAGGAAACGTATCACCTCGCGGTGTTCAGGAGTCATGCACATGGTAACCTGAGTCCAATACTGCGGTTTATTTGCTGCCAATGGTGTAGCATCAATACCCCTAAGAGGAATAGGATTTTCTAATGGTTCAAGAGTAAATCCACAGCGCTTAGCAAATGAGAGATCCATGAGACTCAGGGCAGCACCTGAATCTACAAACGCCATGACAGGATAAGATGACAGTGAGCAAATCAAAGTCACAGACAGAATAAATTTAGGTTGCAAATTACCAACGGTGACAGGACTAACAACCTTAGCTATACGTTTAGAGCATGCTGAGATAACATGTGTAGAATCACCACAGTAGTAGCACAAGCCATTCCGGCGTCTATGAATTTTCCGCTCATTTCTAGTCAGGATTCTATCACATTGCATTAAATCAGGTGTCTGTTCAGACAACACCATGAGGGAATTTGCGGTTTTTCTATCACATTGCACCGAATTAGGTGTCTGTTCAGACAACACCATGAGGGAATTTGCGGTTTTGCGCTCCCGCAACCGCCGGTCAATTTGAATAGCCAGTGCCATAGTATCATTCAGACCTGTGGGAATGGGAAAACCCACCATAACATTCTTAATGGCTTCAGAAAGGCCATTTCTAAAATTAGCGGCCAGTGCACACTCGTTCCAATGTGTCAGCACGGACCATTTCCGAAATTTTTGGCAATACACTTCAGCCTCGTCCTGCCCCTGAGACATAGACAGCAAGGCCTTTTCTGCCTGAATCTCAAGATTGGGTTCCTCATAAAGTAAACCGAGCGCCAGAAAAAACGCATCAAGATCAGCCAATGCCGGATCTCCTGGCGCCAGCGAAAAAGCCCAATCCTGAGGGTCGCCCCGTAAGAACGAAATAACAATTTTTACTTGCTGAGCAGAATCTCCTGATGAACAGGGTCTCAGGGACAAAAACAATTTACAATTATTCACGAAATTCCTAAACTTAAACCTGTCTCCGGAAAACAGTTCAGGAATCGGTATTTTAGGTTCTGACCTAGGATTTCTGATAACATAGTCTTGTATGCCCTGCACACGAGTAGCCAGCTGGTCCACACTTGTAATCAAGGTCTGGACATTCATGTCTGCAGCAAGCATAGCCACTCTGAGGTAAAGGGGAAGGAGAAAAAAAAAAACTCAGAATCTTCTTTCTTATAATCCCTCTTCTGCAATGCATTAAACATTTAATACGGTCCTGGCAAACTGTTATGACCCCAATGGCGAGGGTCTCAGAGGAACGTGGAAGTCTGCAGAATACAAAAATCCAGCTCATAGGGCAGTGGTAACTGGGTTGACCATATATCTACTCCTAACGCCAACACTAGAAGTAGCCGGGGATCATTCCTATGTTGATTCTAGATGACACGCGCCAGCCGGAGAATCTAGCTACCCCTAGTAGAGGAAAACAAAGACCTTTCTTGCCTCCAGAGAAGGGGACCCCAAAGCTGGATAGAAGCCCCCCACAAATAATGACGGTGAGGTAAGAGGAAATGACAAACACAGAAATGAACCAGGTTTAGCACAGAGAGGCCCACTTACTGATAGCAGAATAAAGAAAGGTAACTTATATGGTCAACAAAAACCCTATCAAAATCCACACTGGAAATTCAAGAACCCCCGAACCGTCTAACGGTCCGGGGGGAGAACACCAGCCCCCTAGAGCTTCCAGCAAAGGTCAGGATATAGATTTGGAACAAGCTGGACAAAAATACAAAACCAAAACAAATAGCAAAAAGCAAAAGGCAGACTTAGCTGATATAACTGGAACCAGGATCAGTAGACAAGAGCACAGCAGACTAGCTCTGATAACTACGTTGCCAGGCATTGAACTGAAGGTCCAGGGAGCTTATATAGCAACACCCCTAACTAACGACCCAGGTGCGGATAAAAGGAATGACAGAAAAACCAGAGTCAAAAAACTAGTAACCACTAGAGGGAGCAAAAAGCAAATTCACAACAGAACAGCATGTAGTGAGCATGCAGGAGAGCGAAGCACAGGAGAGTGACATTTGGAGAGGGCAGCTGCGATTGAGCTAACTCCTTGCGAAGCACAGATTACCGGTAGCCAGAAGACCGAAGTTGTGAGCGACTCTAAGACTTACAGCAGAAACTGGCAGGACAGCTGGATTACACATCGCTTATATGCCCTAATACCCAGGAGACACAGTGACACCTAGAGCCCGGGTTGTGATAGAGACCCTGTAAAAAGGCTCGAGCCACCTGTCATATGGGTTTGTGTCCCACCTTTATGGAGGACAGAGAGAACTGTGAGGACCTTGCCAGATGCCATAGGCAGTAAGGGACTACAATACCACCTCGCTATGAGGAAGGCTTTTAACTCCACCTGGTAAGGGGAACTCTGAATTCGCTTCCAAGCAGTCTGGACCTTGCCTGTACCTGTGATCTGGTGCCCTGGACTGTGGCTGCCTGAAGTCTTCAGTAAACCAGGTAAAGAGACTGCAAACCTGTGTCCTCTGTTCTTTACTGCACCATTCACCATCCTCATCCATACACCGGGAGCCCTGGGGATATAATTCACCTGTGGGAAGTTATACCATCTCAGCTGCCTTAACATCACCCCAGTGGACCCCTTTAAGCAGCGTTGATCCCCTTTGACCGAATACCACAGGTGGCATCACGTACACAAACTTTATTCAAAACCCCTTTAAGGACATTCCCTTTAACATGGGCGCCCAAGGACATGGAGTGGGCTGCCGCCACCGTGACATACCCCTGTGAGTACCGGACCCGGTACCAGGTACCCCACGGCCCTGGCGGGCGTTCCATATTTGCTCATCACTAGTGGTGACGTGTTTGTTATACTTTTCCTCTGATTGTTCTTCTTCTGGTTTTACTGAGGTAAAATACTGACCAAATGCTGAATGTGTAAACGTGGCCCAAAACCACATGCACACGTTGAGTATTTTGTGAGTTTTTTACCTCAGTATCTGTAAACCAAAACCAGGAGAGGGTAACAAATACAGAAGTGGTGACATGTTTCTATAATACTTTTCCTCTGGTTGTTCCACTCTTGATTTTGGCTTACAAATACTGATATAAAATGCTGACCAAATACTGACCATGTAAACATGGCCTAATGTGTTATGGATCCTACAGAACCACACCCTAAACTGATAACTGTGAGAACTGACGCTCTATGAATGTGACTCTCTTCCTTATGTTGCTTCAATCAAATCTACTTCTTTTAGAGTATTACATGGTAGTCATTATATTCTATGTCATTTTTTTCTGTGGTGCTATAAAGAACAAGTGGTGCAATACACATACACCAGCCAGGTGTCTCCTTGCCTCTGCAAGCACTTTGCACGGTGCATGTGTCCCCTTGAGACTAAGTGTTTTTCTGAGCACACACGTAGCGGAGAGCTGGTACCTCATCTAGTAACCGGCCTCTCTGTCTGCGCTGGGATTCCACTGCAGCCCTTAAATATGCTGGTTATTTTTATCCTCCTACGTAGTGAATAAAAAGACCGCCCCAGCAGCATCAGCCAAACAATGTTTCTCTTCAGTCGGGAGGGGAAATGGAAAGAGTTCAGTCACGTGGGTCTGCAATCAATGAAAAAAAATGGAAAAAATCCCCTTCTTTCTCACTTTTTTTTATTTTCGTGTCGTAAGAGACTGCTGTCCAGCTGAACAGTGCAGTATTAAAACATGACGGAGGAGGGAGATAGGGTGGAGAGCAACTTGACAGGAATCTCAACCAAAAAGGATATGAGGGAAAAAGAGGAAAAAAAAGTAAACATAAGATTGTGGCAAATCAGCAGTGGCGTTCAAAGTATTAAGGAAATGAGAGGCTTGTACAGCCCATCAGCCCATGAGAGCTGAGGTGATGTCAGGCGGCTCTCCAGGATTAGCAACCCTTAAAAGCTGCCCATCGCCCTGAGAAGCAGAGTGTGGCCGGCGCGGGCAAAACACATGAAGCTTTACTTCCATACTTATCATTTATATTCCACTTGTCCCAATTTTAGCAACATCTAAGAATGGCAATTTTTACTTCTATAACATTTCAACTTCTTCAAGAAGTATCTCTCACTGAGACCGGGAATAAGGAAAGCAGGCTGTTACTGAAGTCTGTATTTATAGGTTTCTTTATTTCGTTATTCAGGTTAGAGAGGGAGCAAATGCAATCATAGGTATATTATATCTACAAATATTAATGTTTTATTTTATTATTTTTTATTCCATATTTGTATATTTTAATATGTCTTTGAACATAGTATGAAATGGTACAAGATATGGGTAGGACATCACTGTAGTCAAACAATGCAATGACATGGCCACATTTAGAAAAAGGCAAATGTAAGGAAACATATCAAAATGTGTACCGAATTTGTCGCGTCAAACATGTCACATGGCAACATGAAGAACAGGAGATGATGGAAAAAGGGTAGGGGGTAAATTGAGAGGAAACAGGAGCTGTAGAGAGAGGTGGGAACAGTGTCATATGTACAGTAAGTTGGAATTTTAGGATATTGAAAAAATTCTATCTGTAAATGAGATTTACAAAACTAGATAGATAGCAAGATTGGATCCTGTATAACAATGGGGAGATGTATGACGTTAGAGTAGGTTACTTTATAGGACAGGGGGGACTAAGAGAAGGAATAAAGCCATGTGCACACAT
Organism: Ranitomeya variabilis; assembly: GCF_051348905.1. Taxonomy (NCBI): domain Eukaryota; kingdom Metazoa; phylum Chordata; class Amphibia; order Anura; family Dendrobatidae; genus Ranitomeya; species Ranitomeya variabilis. The sequence goes on along the minus strand of NC_135232.1, from coordinate 437,589,818 downwards.
TGAGTATTTGGTGAGCTTTTTACCTCAGTATCTGTAAGCCAAAGCCAGGAGTGGGTGATAATACAGAAGTGGTGACGTGTTTCTATTATACTTTTCCTCTGTTCCTCACCTGCTTCTGGTTTACAAATACTGAGGTAAAATACTGAACGTGTGAACGTGGCCTAAGTGGTAGAGAGTTGTTGGTATGTACAGTCCCATGCTGCCAAATTTTTCTTATAGTATCAATAAAATAAGCATCTATCTCAGATGCTACTCAGCACAGTAGGTTTATGGATTTGACTTGGTGAACATGTATCTTTTTAAACCTAAGGTATTTCCTTCAAATCATATCCAAACAGTTGCAAAAAGTGAGATTTCTCTTTTTTCTCTTCAGAACCCCAATGTTCCATTTGCCTGTACTGCTAATGAGAATTCCAGTGGTTGAACATTCATATTTATTCCCATAGGAAGAAAGGACTGTCTACTAAATACCTCAGCTGCCACTAATCTTCAGTTTATGCAAGGCATCGGGCATATTAAAATGACCCATACACCTCCTCTATTTTCCTCAGTAGCAGACATAGTCATTGGGGTACATTAAGACTATCCCTGTAAGACATATGCTCCAGTTTACATTAATTGGATCTACAGGAGTATTTTGGGCTTGAGTTACATTTCTGCAGTCACTCTATGTGACTGTAGATTGGCAAGTCCTGTCAATGTGCATTATACAGAGTGTCAGGATTACCCTCAATTACCAGATTGATCAGGCAGTCACATGACCACTAATATGCAATTTGTATACCGATGGTCACTTGGCAACTATATTACCATCAACTTCTGTCAACTGAACAATTAGAGCATTGAGAGAAGCAGATGAGAATCTTGTCATCACATGACTGCCAGTATACAGATCCTTTAACTGGTGATCAGATGACTTGATCTGAAAGTTGAAGGGAATTCTGACACTGTGCATGATGTACACTGTCAGGGTTCACCAATTTTGCAGTCACATAGAGTTAGTGTAGAATTTTAGTTGAAGCCCAGGAAAGCCCTTTCAGAAATATTGAAAATGCCAGACAAACTTTTCCTCAAGGACCTGCATCAAGCCTACAGGGATTTTGGCACATGAGCCCTGCAACTAACTAGTGGCTGCTAATCGTACACATTACACTCATGACCTTAATATTAAACTCATATCTGATAGAAGTGAGAGCTGCTGCTGATGCCTGACCTCAACTAATTGTCGGATATGTTTGCAGGAAGTAAGAGTGAAGTGGACCATTATTGGCCGCTGTTTGGCAGCATGGCTCACATAACATAACAACGTCACGTGAGCCACTGTAAGGGTGGGCCTACTTGGCGACTTTTGGCATTGCAATCCAGAAGGTACTACGGCAAGCGAGTCTCAAAACATCTGATGCTGTTGGAATTCTTGCCACTTGCTTTGTGGTTGCTTGTGGTTGCAATGTGACACCATTCACTTGTATGGTGCTGTGATGTAGCAGATACACCTAGCAAACTTTCAGCATGCGTCTGGTGTCGTGGTCAAAGACACTTTGTAGACCCAGCTTTATAATGCCCTGGATAATTGGTTTAATTTTTTTAGCTGTTGGGAAAGTTGAGTGTTAACTAGTGTTGAGCATTCCGATACTGAAAATATCGGGTATCGGCCGATATTCGCTGTATCGGAATTCCAATACCGAGTTCCGATATTTTTGTGATATCGGAAATCGGAATCGGAAGTTCCCAGTGTGTGGTTCCCAGGGTCTGGAGGAGAGGAGACTCTCCTTCAGGCCCTGGGATCCATATTCATGTAAAAAATAAAGAATACAAATTAAAAATATGGATATACTCACCCCTCCGGCGGACCCTGGACCTTAGCGGTGTAACCGGCAGCCTCCGTTCCTAAGAATGCAGTGAGTGTAGGACCTGCGATGACGTCGCGGCTTGTGATTGGTCGCGTGAGCGGTCACATGAGCGGTCACGCGACCAATCACAAGCCGCGACATCATCGAAGGTCCTTCACTCTGCATTCTTAGGAACGGAGGCAGACGCTTGCAGCGGTGACAACCAGGGCTCGTCCAAGGGTGAGTATATCCATATTTTTTATTTTTATTCTTTATTTTTTACTTGAATATGGATCCCATTGCCTGAAGGAGAGTTTCCTCTCCTTCAGACCCTGGGAACCATCCAGGATACCTTCCGATATTTGTGTCCCATTGACTTGTATTGGTATCGGGTATCGGTATCGGCGATATCCGATATTTTTGGGATATCGGCTGATCCAATCCGATACCGATACTTTTGAATATCGGAAGGTATCGCTCAACACTAGTGGTAACCAGTATGATCCATTAAATTTCCAACCATTATTTCTCAAGCTTTGTCAAGCTTCCATGCAGAAACTCTGGATAATTAGACCAAACTACAATTCAAGTCAGGTTATATTACCAATTTAACATTAAAGGAGTTGTCCACTACTTGGACAACCCCTTCTTGGGTCTAAATGTTTGGCCCCAATAAAATAAAAAAACTATATTCACCTCCTGTGCCGGGGCCTTTCCAGCAGTGTCAGCACTCGTGGTCCCGGTACTATATTGTGGTTGTTGTGACATGTGACCCCGACACCTAATCAATGCCAGCGGCACTGTTCCCGCCTTCGGACAAATTGAACATGAAGAGGAAGTCCAGGCTGAAGCTACTCTCTCATTTCCTCTTCATGCTCAATTCGACAGAAGGCGGGGACAGTGTAGACAGCGCTGATTGGGAGCCGGGGTCATATGTCACAACAACAGCACCGGAGCCCCGAGGAGAGTGAGTACTGACAATGCGAGAACGGCGCCAGCTTGGGAGGGGAGTATAAGCTTCTTTATTTTATCTGGGCCAAGAGTGTCCAAGTCTTGGACAACTTCTTTAAGCTAAATATTGCATTAGAAAAAAAGTAGAGTTGCGAAATAATAAAGTTAATGAATAAGATACTTTTATTGTGCTTTAGGAAAAATATTTACTTGCAATAATGTGAATTTCTTTTGACTAACAGACAATATTACCTGAGTGTATAATTCACAGAGCTAATTCTATGTGATCTTCAAAGTAAACAATTTTTGCAAGCAGAACAAACCTTTTTTTCTGTAATAAAAACTCATTAAGCTGTAAACCTGGTGTGCAAATTTTCTACTTTTACTATATGACTTATTGCTGTGAAAACTAGCTGAAGGAAGAACAAGAAGGAAAACTTCGCAGACTGGAGCTCGTCCGTGAGCAGTAATGTCTCACTGTAGGAAGATTGATTCAGTAAAGAAAATCTCCATTTTTGCTTTACATAATGACAATATTCTACAATGCAAGTTCTGCATGTTCATTTATTTTTGTTTATGCTTTACTTTACTTTGAAGGGGTGGTCCATAGGAAAACACAGTTTGCACACGAATTGCATACGTATCACAAATGAGAAATCCTTCCTAGCTTTCTAGATGAAACTCTGATCATTTTTTATAAGCTTATGTGAATTTAGCCTGAATAGATGTAAGCAGGCTGATTCATTTCTCATGGTGGGCTCAGGGTTCTCCAGTCTGATACTAGAGAAAAACTGCCAACCCTGCATACATGCGGAGGGGATGGGGTACAGGGAGTTGGGGATTATGTAGTATAAATAAAGACTTGATGAGAAGCAACAGGAAATAAATTATTGTCCTTTTCTTATTGAATTCTAACCTTAAATTCAGAATCCAGATGTTGTGGGAGATCATAGGACAGTTATACAGTTGACGGTCTGTATAGAACAGATAAACCACTTATCGGTACCAAGACAAAAACCTTATGAAGTGTGTACAGAGCTGCTCAGTTTGTCATGTAGATGCTTTACCGCTCCCTTCAAGTATATGAGAACTATTAACATGTAGGTCACAAATTGTTGGTCATTAAGAATACAAAAAAACTAAATATCAAAAGGGCACAAATCTTAAAAACTGAAAATAGCACTTTGTTCTAGAAATCCGTGAGGGCTCAATACCTACCTCTAATGTATACTTATTACTTACATATTTCTAAGACAGGAGTAGAGAACATTTTCCCATTGGAGCTACTCTCACTGATATAAAGAATTGCAAAGGATAATTGCTCATTACCTGAATTTCTCTACAGCTGGGGATGAACAATTTGGGTAATAATTGGTAGCCTCAGAGGGGAAGTTCACAGAACTGATCTCCTGGTCTATGAGAAAACCCATACTGCATTTTGGGAATAGAGAGATAAGAGGTCTTGTAAAGTATGTGAGTGGACATTCTAGGCAACTCTTCTATTTTCATAAACTGCCCATATATTCTACTGACAATGGTACTTGGCGCACTGTCCTGTCGGCAAATGCCTTTGGAATCAGGGGTACAAAGTGGCCATATAGGAGAACCCAATCTTTGTAACTGTATATCAACCTAACAACATCACTATCATCACAGTGGTCCATGTACTGTATATCAGAGTTGTTTTGTGCTGTTAATTCCTGCTCCCTGTCAATTGCAAGCTCGTATGGGTTGATTTATGGGCCATATAAAGTAGAAAGCATGTACAATAAACAAAAGAAATTAGTGACAATTGTAGAAGAGGAAGTGCCCCAAAATGTATATCTTTATATAGAGATGTGTTTAGTGCATGTTTTGGGTATTTCCCCACATATCTACCACATGGAGGAAAGCCCTCCCCCCTCCAGCCTGCTGTAGAACAAAGCTGCCATGAGCTGGAAAAACACTGAGGAGGTGTATCTTAGTGGACAATAGACCTTTAGTACAGAGGGAGAGAGCAACCTGTCTGAAAGGGCTTACAAAATGCAAGAGAGGTGTGAGAATGGAAGCTGCTAATACGGAGATTGTTGAGGTATTGGTGGCTGTAGACCTTTCTGAATAGGTGAGTTTTCAGGTTGCTTTTGAAGGTTTCAGGAGTAGGGGAGAGTTTTATTAGTTGAGGTATGGAATTCAAGAGGTTGGGGAGTAGATGCTAGGAATTTTGGATATAGTTGTGGGAAGGAAGGAAGGTAGGTAGGTAGGTTGGTTGTACCAGAGATGTATGGAAAAGACAGTTTGTGAATGACCTTGGAAGCCGTTGCTAATATTCTGAGCTGTATTATCTGGGTAATAAGTAGCCAGTGAAGGGATAAGCAGAGAAGGAGGCAGATGAGTAACCAGAGGAAGGGTGGGATAACTGAGGACGAGAGTGTTAGTCTGTTTCTTCGTCCACCTCCCTGGACTATTGCCCATACTAGACTTATCTTACCCTCACTCAACCAGTTTTTGTCTAACTCTCACACTTTGTATAAATAATTCTGACCAACTAATTCATAAGTGACCTTTTTCTGATCACATAACACTTTTTCTTAATAACGTGGCATTTATGTTTGTCTCTCTGAGAAGAACACAGGGGAGCCCTTATCCGTATTCTTTTAGTGTAGCGTTTTCCCTGGTACTTGCAGCAGTTTTCAGTCTCATGTTTGTTCCAGTTCTCTTGTACAGAACACTGTTGGTAAACAAGCGCTGGAGCGACTGCCTTCATTTAGATTAATTATTTCAATATGCGACTGTGCACCAGGCACAGGAAAACATGAAATCTGTCAAGTCCAGGATGTGGTCCATTCTATGAGGACAGAAATGCTAATTGTCGCAGCTTGCCATGTAAAAACAACGGGGTCGGCTTATGGATAACGTGGTTGTGTTGTTTTGTGTTTTTCTGGGTTGTTCACTCTGAAAATGAAAACACTGCGAGCAATATGGCAATGTGTGATTAGAACTAGTATATCCGACATACTTTCCCCATGCTGTCAAATGTTATCTCGCTGCAAACGCTTTATGCAGCTCTATGGAACTGTTGCTGTTTTTCTTGGACTGTTCAGAAGATCAGAGCCACAATAAAAATCTCAAGTTGCGTCAGGATTTTCAGAGTCCCTATTGGCTGGAAACCCCACTCCCTCACAACATAGTCAATTTAAGCAATACGCTTGCATGTGTAGCTTGGAGCTGGAATTTGGCAATCGTCCTGCCTCGGCAATGTGTTTTCCAGCAATAACATAGATCCTTTCAAAACAATTGTTTTCTGCTACGCGGTAACATTTCTCTCTTTTGTGTTTTAGGGTCATTATCTATTATTTATTTAGGTAAGTGAAACATTTATTTATAACCTGAAAACTCCTATATATCTGGAATATATTTATACTAACGTATGATAGATTTCCAGTATTTCTGCAAGCATAATCTGGAACCCTGGATTACTGTCTAAACAGGTTTATTAAGTGCATTCTCCTTACTAATAGAGGTCATTAAGACCCCTTGTCATTATTATTAACTCTATAGTCATGTCATAGTAACAGAGTATCCTCAGATGTCCTCCTTGTGATTAATTATGGCCAGGTTCACTTGATTATTTTATTTAGGAAAAAGCAGAAAAAGTATCCCGATGAGGGAAGAGGTAAAAGGTTTATTATATCCCCCCACAGCTCTTCAATGCCTTCCTGGATCTTAGTTTAGACTACAAGGCTCTGTCTTATGATGGAACATTATGCTCAAGAAACCTACCGGAATTGAACCCAGTAGATGTGCCAAATCTTCATCTGGGAAGTCTGCCCTTTTTCTGGGTGTGTTCTGCTCAGGTATGACTCTACAACAGGAACAGACTGACTATTCAGGCAGTAGGATGGTGCTCATAGGTCCATGCCCAGAGACCATATAGACCAGAGACCATATAGTGTCCCATGGTAACGGAAGGTACATAACCCCCTGCATTAAAGTTGAAAGCCTATAACACGCAAAAAAAATAAAGATAATAGAGATACAATGAATTGCAATAAAGTGTATTATTATTATGGTTGGTACAGGGTCCATTATTATTCTGCAGGGGCATAGATGCTGTCTCAGTACAATCCTCCCCTGAATAGCATAGCAAAAAAAAAAGTAAGCAAGTAAATACCACAGTCAAAATACAATGTGTGAAGCTAAAGCTAGGATATTCACCAGTGGTTTCAGGAGAACTTGCAGCAGGTTGTCGATGTCTGCCTCTAGCTTCTCCCTTCTATTCCTTCTTCTCCATAGAACTTTATGAGCCTCAACTGTCATCTCTCTTAGAAATGTGAAAGTCTACCTTCTCTGAATACAGATTTTACCCATGAGCCAAGATAGAATGATCAGTCCAGGAGGAAAAACAAGCAGATTTCTCTGATAAGATAGCCTACGTCTTTTTACAGACCTGTGTTTTAAGAGAATAGCATCCTGTGACACACTGTTGCATCAGGCATAATCGGTATTGTCACGGACCATGGCCATTTAACCCTTTAGATGCTGCTGTCAATAGTGACTATGGCATCTAGATGGTTAAGAGAGTGTGGGGGCTCCCTCTTTAATCCTATCGGCACCCTGAGTTAATGAACATAAGTAAATAAAGCAACAGTTACTTTTCAAAGTATGCAATTAATAAAATAGCTTCTGTGAGCTGCAACAGCTTTTAAGAAGTTTTTAAATGTATTGATGTGGCACTAAATATCATATCATATATACATTTGGGATTGAGGATAATGTTACATTTGAATCTAATTGAACAGTGGTGCCCTGGAGTTGGTTACTGGTGGGCCCTTGGCACCCCAGTCGGACACTGTCTATGAGATATGAAATAAATTTTGGCAGGTGGGTTCTCCATCTCTGGAATCACAAGCTATTGTCCACTGAATCAGGTGACTAAATGGAAAGCGGGCCTCTAAATTTTGTGATGGACATTTTTTGTGAATTATGGAAATGGTCAAGCAGTGGAATCTAATTTGTTTAAAGTTAACATCACTGCCTATCAGACTGTCAAAGATTACAACCTGGGGAGTCATGGTTAACCCACCATACTGTTATCTTTTTGTCACAAACATCCCTCTGGGGCTCCCTATCATCAGGACAATCACGCAATTGACCGAAGATTAATGGAGGAGGTTGCTGCTGTTTCCACTAAGGCCAGTTATTGGGAAACTAACATTGAGAATATGGTATATACACCGCTGATTACAATGCATGGAATATATATATCCCGGTACGGTCATTGCTAACTCCACAATAACCAAAGAACTCCACACTGTCACCACCATTCATTTATACAGGCCGACTAGATGCCTGATTTGTGGTATCGTATTTCTTTCAGGAGTGTGGTTTACAGAACAAAAGGAGCAGAACTATTACATTTTATATTCAATCCAGAATGATAGACAGTAGTTATAACAAAATATTCAAAAGATTTTACAAAGGGGACAAAACAATACAGCATATACAATTACATAAAATAAATGGATAACCAAAAGAAACTTACAACACTGGTCCCAGAGATGGCTCAACTTAGGGAAGGAAAACACTTTGGTTGGAAACATCTAGTAAACCGGAATCATGCATACACTTATATGTATCTCCCTGCATGGAGCACAGATCATAATTCGCCTTCTTGCTTTATCAGCACATAAGTTACACCCACAGATCTCCCCTTGATGACTCATAATGGGCTGGTCATAGGACATGGCTTCAGTTTTAGAAGATTATGATATTCTCAACATTCACAATATCTTCACTCTGGATGATCACAGGAGTTCAATATTGCCGTCATATTTTTTATTGGGATTTTACCTTTCCATTGATAGGAAACATAGCATGGATGTTTTTAGTGATCTGGCCACTATTGATTTAGGGTTGATTGGCATGTGTCACAGTTATGGAAAAATATGCATATTCTTCCTCTATTAGTCCTGAAGTTGAAAATGTATGTCCCATCAATATCGGATGTATACAAACCCCAATTCATAACTTCCCATCAGGACCGAACAGACTGGCTGCAGATGTAATGTTTCCTTTTAACTCAGGATTTGCTTCCTGGAGAAAAAAAGAGACTTCTTCACTTTTCCATCTATGTGTAAACACACGTCCCTTTGTTATTTAGACCCAAGAAAAGATCTTTCCTTAATTACCTATACTCTGTAGGGAGTCTTAATTAGTTTTGTCACGTCTCAGCTATACATCATTTTCTGACTTCTGTATGTCAACTGTGCAATTTTATATCAAGGAGACTCTTAGATTGTCAGCTCTTTTCTCTAGGTGAGAAGCAAGGAGGGTGACTGCCCCCTCACGGGAGATTGGGTATGGATTTTAATGTTTTCTATGACACAGACATTTATGGCATATTGTGTCTATGACACCTGCAGGAGTACCAATCAATAGGGATCAGACTGTACATTAGTAACAATACTTTTCTTTTCAAAGAGGCTTCAACTTAATATGGTTACACATTTTTACTCTTAAGAAATCTGCCCTACTCTATCACATCTTTTATCTTCTTTTTTTCTAGCTGACTGTCTCCATTTCCAGACATATGGCGTGCATTTAGCAAATAAGATGCATTCACAGTGGAAGAATAGGGAAACTCAATAAAAGTTCACATTGTTGTATAAGTGTAAAAATGTGTGTTACAGCTGGAAGTCAACACAGCATGACATTGTTTGGAAACGGTATCTAATAGTACGTCAGTCATTTCTTGAGTTATCGCTCATAACTAATGATTTACATCCATATTCATCTCTAAATCCGCTAAAAACTATTGAAAGAGTGATGTATTGTGTGAATTGTTTTTGTTTATAATGTCCGGATTTGCAAGATTTGATGGGAAATTAAAGGCAACCATGTCACTACAAAAAAACGCTATTAGCTTACAGATATGGGGTTATTCTTCAGGTTAATAGTGTTATTAACCTGCCCAGCACCTGCACTCACCTGAATGCTGCGGGAGAAAATGAACTTTATTTCTTCCGGCAGCATTCAGGTTTCAGTCACGGGGCAGCACCGATGCAGGTTCAGTCACCGCTCTGAGTATACAGAGCGGTGGTTGTGGAGCGCCCCCAGTAGGGCAGCGGGGTACTCGGTACCGGGTCCTTCGGTTCTCGGTGGGGAGGTCACAGTGGCTGACCCGGTCCATGGCCCTAGGGACGTCTGTTGTAAAATGGGGGAAAGGTCTTTAAAGGGATAATGTTCGTGACGCCACCTGTGGTATTCGGTCAGGGTGACCGACGCTGCTTAGGGGTCCACTGGGGTGATGTTATGGCAGCAAGATGGTATAACCTTCCCACAGGTGAAGTGTATCCCCAGGGCTTCCCAGAGTGTAGATGGTGAATGGTCTGAGGCACAGTGAAGAACGAGGACACAAGGTTGCAGTCTCTTTACCTTTACTGAAGTCTTCAGTGTCCACAGTCCAGGGTATAGACCACAGGGTAGGCAGAGTCCGGCCGGTCTGAAGGCAAATCCAGAGTCCCCTTATCCAGGTGGAAATCAGTAGCCTTCCTCTAGCGCCTGGGTGTGGTAGTACCTCCCTGCTGAGCTTCTCGGTAAGGTCCTCACAACTATTGTAGATGTTATGTCTCTTTTTCTCTGTCCCCCTGATGGATAGGATAGGACATGACTGATGGCCTGAGGCTTTTTACAGGGACTCTATCATGCCCCAGCCCCCACAAGTTGCCACCGTGCCTCCTGGGTATAAGGTCGGGCAGCTAACGTGGAATTAACTGTCCTGCCAGTCTCTGAAGTAAAGCGTAAAGATCCTTACTCCCTTGGTGTTCTGGCTACCGGATTCCTACACCTCAGAAAGGAGGCAGCCTTTCACAGGGCAGAACTCCTTCTGGTTTTCCTCTCCTTTTGCTATGACTTAGTTTCTCACCCACTGCAATACAATTCCCTTCTACTGGCTCTTCCTTAGGATGCTGCCGCGCATGGGGCAGGCGCAGCTCCGTGGCCTTCTGTCTAGGCCTCTGACAGGATCCCACCCCTGTCAAGGACCCACTACCTGAGAGGAGCTCAGATAGCAGCTCACTGGGTGAAGCCCAGCTCGCTTCTGCCTAACTTCCTGTCCAGACCACCAGTTTTACCTAATTGTGAGGAGTGCCCTAGTAGATAGGAGCGTAGCTCCCCCTGGCGGCCTGGAGTGTGAAGTGTGTTGTGTGGTTTGTGATACCTGGTAAAAAGATCTCCTTTATTGCCTTCAGACGTAACATCACTCCCCCTGGTGGAAGAACAACATTACTGCAATGACCAGGACTCTGGGGCGCTGCAGTTGTAAACGCCCTCTGGCACTGACTGACACTGGCTCTGCATAAGGCACAGTTGTCAGTCAGGACAGGCTACAGCCGCCACTCTGTATTCTCAGGGAAGTGATTGAACCTGCGCCGCCGCTGCCCCCTTGATTCAAACCAGACTGCTGCCGGGAGAAAGAAGTTAATTTTGTCTCCGCTGCGTTTGAGTAAGTGTGGGCACAGGACAAGTTAATAACACTATTAACCTGCAGATTAACCCCATATCTGCAGGTTCATACCATTTTTTTTTTCTGGTGACAGGTTCCCTTTAAGCACAAATTAATACAAAACTCATTTGTTTTGTGTTGGAAAAATGTATTTGTGATACCTGGGCATCAAGGCAAAAGCTACAGAGTTCCCAAATTGTGCTCTATTGATAGCACCAGTCCACCAACATGGAGCAGAGGGGACTTTTTGTCTTGTTTGACCAAGAGCTATCTCTCCTATGAATGCTTGACTTGGTTTTCATGTGTTTGTATTGGAGGAGGGGGAGTTGCAGTTAGATAGCTCTGGCAACCACTTGTCTTTTTTGGAACCAAAAGGTTGCATGTTTAAATTTAAAGTGCCCAACCCTTTTCTACCCCAACATCATGTGTCTGTAAGGGTTAGGAGGCCCTCAAACGCATAAAATGATCATCAGGCAGGTACAGTGGACTTTAATCTAATGTGTATCAGAGCCCTCAAGGCCCAACGCCTGGGTGTGACTTCATGCTACCTCTGCAGCTCTATCATCTTCATAGAGCTTCTACAATGTATTTGGACCAGGGCCCCCTTTTCCAACAAGAACTAAAGTCCTTTACATAGAAAAGACATTGGAGAGAGCAGTAAATGCTCAATAGAGCTAGGGCCAGATTAAAGTATATGTAGTGCAATGATTGACTGCACGCTCTCATATATGTCAACCTCATCTGTGGTGCATACTGTGCCCAGGTTTCAATTTGCGACATCCACTATACATGTATGGCATATGTGCACAATACATGCATGGTTGCCAGCTGTGATAAACAGATGGTGCCCTAGTCTAACGGCTGCAAATAGAGCTAGTTCTAATCACAACAGTTTACCCTATAAGGCTTCTTTCACACTTCCGTTTTTACAATCTGCACAGGATTCGTCAAAATGTTGAAAAGACAGATCCTGTGCAGATTGTAAAATACGGGTGCACTGGGCCCGTCTTTCTGACGGACCCATCGAGGCTATGGGCACCTGTTGTGTATGCGTCTTCGCAGCGGTTTTCCACTATGAAAATGCGTACACAACACAAACCAGGTTAACAAAAAAATCGCAGTATTCTCACCTACTGGTGTTCCCGCACAGCGATGCTCCTGGCAGCTTGCGTTCCTAGTACTGCATTGCGAAATCTCGCGAGAAGTCACGGTCTCGCGAGACCGAGACTTCTAGTGAGATTTCGCAATGTATTACTAGGAACGCTAGCTGCCGGGAGCATCGCTGTGCGGGAACACCAGTAGGTGAGAATACTGCGATTTTTTTATTTTTTTAATTTTTTTTTACATTATATCTTGTTACAATTGATGCTGCATAGGATTAATAGTAAAAAGAGAAAGAGAGCGAGCGAGAGAGAATTTCCCTGACGGGAAATTCTTCCATGCATGCTCAGTTTGAAAAGACGGGATCCGTCGCTGGATTCCTGCTTTTCACAGTCAGTGACGCATCCTGCGCCCATAGGCTTCCATTGTAGCCAGTGACGGGCAGCGCAGGATGTGTCGCTGACCGATTTTCCGACGTACGTATTTTCTGAACGTTTTCTCTGTCCGACGGACCGTTTTTTTACGCAGGATCCAGTGCACAATGGATGAAACGGATGGCCATCCATCACAATCCATCACTAATACAAGTCTATGAGAAAATGCAGGATCCTGCATTCTCAAAAATCGACGGATTGTGACGGGAGCTGAAAGACGGAAGTGTGAAAGAGGCCTAAGGCTACTTTCACACTTGCGTTTTTAAGCTTCCATCACAATCCGTCGTTTTTTGAGAATGCAGGATCCTGCAAAAAAATTTGCAGGATCCTGTATTTTCCCATAGACTTGTATTAGCGACGGATTGTGACGGAGGGCCATCCGTCGCGTCCGTCGTGCACTGGATGCGTCGTGTTTTGGCGGACCGTCGGCACGAAAAAACGTTCAAGGGAACGTTTTTTCGTACGTCGGGTCCGCCATTCCCTACCACGCATGCGCGGCCGGAACTTCGCCCCCTCCTCCCCGGGATTTTTCAATGGGCAGCGGTGCGTTGAAAAACTGCATCCGCTGCCCACGTTGTGCCAAATTTTCACAACGTGCGTCGGTACGTCGCACCGATGCTTAGCGACGGACCCGTACCGACGCAAGTGTGAAAGAGGCCTAACAGGTTGGAAGACCAAATATGTCCCTTCTAAAGCCCATCAAACTCTAAACAAAATGATTACTGGATGCTGATAGCAATGTCAACCCTTTGGTCTACAAAAGGCCTCTGTGTTTCCATATTTGTATACCGGTGAAGCCCAGTCACAAGCAGAGGTTCATAGGAGATAGGTAATTTTACAATGTACTGTAATTTTACAGTAATGAAATGTATTGTATAAACGAACAAGTGATTTCAGGTTCATATCCACTAGAAGCACAAATAAAAAATATTTTTAAGAAATAAAAATACACAAAACATTATCTCCTCTCTCTTTTTCAAGAAGGTAAAAAACTCCAAGAAAATAAAAAAAAATGTATTTGGTATCATTGCCTACATAATTGTCTGACCTAATAAATGATAATATTTATACCATACAGTGAACGCTAAAATAAAAATCTAAAATTTACAGAATCACTCTTCTTTGTTTGGTTTTGCCTCCCAAAAAGAATAAAAACATAAGAGAAAGTTGTTTGGACCCCAAATTGATAATGTTAAAAACTAGAGCTTGTACTGTAAGAAAACAAGCCCTGATCCAACTCTATTTATTGAAAAATTAAAATGTTATCGATCTTGAAAGGTAAGAAGGTAAAATCAAAAGCAAAAAGGGGCCCACTGGGACTCTGTCATCCACCCAATGGCTACATAAACCAGGAGCTGATTCCCGATTCTGAGTGATCACCTTGTCCTATTTCCAGGACTGCAAAAAGTGCTTATTGTTTCTAGGAACCAACTATTTTCGTAAGATGGAGGATCATGACCTATACAGGAAAATTAATCAGACATGAATAGAGGTCCCACAGCTGGGATCCATGGGAATACAATTTCACTTAGAGCACTTTCAGTAAATTGAACAGATCAGCACTTATATTTACTTGAGTATTACTCATCTTCGGACCTTTCACAATACTGTGAACTGGGGTCACTGATATAAGACCATAAACTGTATTTGGCCTTTTGAAGCTCCAAGCTTTGTCAACTGCATAATTGCAAAAAAGAGCAAATAATACTATACTAGTAATACTATCATAGGCAATACATTTTAAGAGTAGCTAAAATGTATCAAAAAGTTAAATCTCACACTAGGTTTAATGTTTTACTGCTTACTTAACTTCAACTTTGCCTTCATTGCCTTTTCTGGTTATATTAAGTACGGTAATGGTTGTATAATGGGTTTGGATAGATTTTGCTGTATACACTGATTTAATGTATAGCCCCATTTAAAGAGGACCTTTCACTGGATTTTTTTATATGTAACCCCTTCACAATATATAACGTAAATTTGCATCATATTTCAGGTCCCAAGCCTGCATCTTTCCCAGCAGATGATGGCTGATTTATTCAGTCATCAAGTGCCTTTAACAGTCACGGGTGGAGTTGATGCAGTGGTTGGCCAAAGAAACTTAGTGCAGCAGATGAAAGACATATCATGTTTTACTTTGAAATCAGAAGATGTCCAGCAGGGCCATCACCTTAGGAACGGCAGAAACCAGTGAGACTCAGCTATACCCTTCCACTGTTTCTAGAACTCTTGCCAGAAGTGGTCTTCATAGAAGAATCGAGTCCAAAAAATATATCTTTAACATGGAAACAAAACAAGACCAAGCAACTCAACTATGGATTAAAACATAGGAACTGGAGTGCAGAAAAATGACACAAGGTGCTTAGGACTGATGTCCCAATTTTAAAAAATTGACTGTACCAAAAGGCAATTGGAGAGGGGTACAACACTGAAGCATTGGGAAGGTTGCTTACTAGGTTAGGGCTGCATTTTAGCAGATGGAGTTGGGGATTTGGTCAGGATTAAAGGTGCCCCCAATGATGAGAGGTACTTAGGCAGACACTAGCGATGATGCTATACTATCAGGGAGGCATCCTACTGGGTCCAAATGTGTTCTTCAGCAGGACAATTACCCCTAACTTAAGGTACCTTCACACGAAGCGACGCTGCAGCGATAGCGACAATGATGCCGATCGCTGCAGCGTCGCTGTTTGATCGCTGGGGAGCTGTCACACAGACAGCTCTCCAGCGACCAACGATGCCGAGGTCCCCGGGTAACCAGGGTAAACATCGGGTTACAATGTAGATAAATGTAGATAAAAGTGTGAGAATTACTTTATGGAACAATTCTATAACTATACATAACTATACTACAAAGTTTCTTCTCAGTCAAACTATCATAAAAAAGACTGAAAGGTTAGTTTATAAAGGTATCCACCCTGAAACTGCAAGATTCTGGGCAGCAAGTTGCACTTTTAAACATTTATATAAAGTCCCATGCAGTCTTTGCCATACATATATTGTATACAGTATCGATGGACAACGTAGCTAACACCTATTAAATTTGTTGCAAGCAGGGCTGGCATCAGCACTCGGGCAAGTGCCGGGGCCCTGAGCAGGCTGGGGGCCCACTCACTGTCCGGGACACCGGTGCTATGGGGGCCCAGTGCCTGTGCCAGTTGTGGCACTCGCGAGTGGCCCCCCGCTTGCTGAGTGCCCCAGTACTTGTGATACTTACCTCTCCACATTCCTGACTGTGACATCTTCCATGTCTTCTGACTGTGACATTTCAGGTCAGAGGGCGCGATGATGTGACTAGTGTGCGCCCTCTGCCTGAAGAGTCATAGTGCAGAGAGCCGAAAGACGCCAACACTGAGGAGCCAGGAGCAGAGCAGCGGCCAGCAAGGAAAGGTATTTAATTTTTTTTTTCATGTTTGAGGTTAATCATATGGGGCCCATTATATATGGAGCATCATATGGGGCCCATCATACTGTATATGGAGCATTATATGAGACCCATTATATACTGTAAGGAGCATCATATGGGGCCCATCATATACTGAGCATCATATGGGGCCCATCATATATGGAGCATTATATGGGGCCCGTTATATATGAAGCATCATATGGGGCCCGTCATATATGGAGGAGCATCATATGGGCCTATCATATATGGAGCATTATATGGGGCCCATTATATATGAAACATCATATGTGGCCTATTATACATGGAGCATCTTTTGGGCCCATCATATACTGGAGCATTGTATGGGACCAATCATATACTGTATGAAGCATTATATGGGGCCTATTCTGTATGGAGCAATATATGGGGCCCATTATAAACTGTATGGAGCATTATATGGGGCTCATTATACTGTATGGAGCAATATATGAAGCTCATTATACTGTATGGAGCAATAAATGAAGCTCATTATACTGTATGGAGCATGATATGTGGCTCATTATACTGTATGGAGCAATACATGGGGCTCATTATTCTGTATGGAGCATTATATGGAGTCCATTATTCTGTATGGAGCACTATGTGGTGCCCATAATACTGTATGTAGCAATATATGGAGCTCATTATGCTGTATGAAGGACTATACTGTCCAGTTTCTGACCTATTGTAGAATTTACAATAGATATCATTCATGTAATGTAAGTACTAAGTGAAATCCTTGGCATTATGCTATACCTATATTTCTCTGCCATATCTGTGCATCATGAACTGTGCATTGTGTTAAAGGGGTCCACGAAAACCAGGAGCCAGCGCTGGTTGCAAGGCATATATTCCAGTTATTTTTGCATTTACCTATCTAACTACAGATATAGAATATCTTCATTTAACCCCTTAGTGACAGAGCCAATTTGGTACTTAATGACCGAGCCAATTTTTACAATTCTGACCAGTGTCACTTTAAGAGGTTATAACTCTGGAACGCTTTATCGGATCCCGCTAATTCTGAGATTGTTTTTTCGTGACATGTTGTACTTCAAGTTAGTGGTAACATTTATTCGATATTACTTGCAATTATTTATGAAAAAAATGGAAATATGGCGAAAATTTTTAAAATTTTGCAATTTTCAAACTTTGTATTTTTATGCCCTTAAATCAGAGAGATATGTCACAAAAAATAGTTAATAAATAACATTTCTCACATGTCTACTTTACATCAGCACAATTTTGGAAACAATTTTTTTTTTGTTAGGGAGTTATAAGGGTTAAAAGTTGACCAGCAATTTCTCATTTTTACAACACCATGTTTTTTTTAGGGACCACATCACCTTTGAAGTGATTTTGAGGGCTCTATATGATAGAAAATAACCAAGTGTGACACCATTCTAAAAACTGCACCCCTCAAGCTGCTCAAAACCACATTCAAGAAGTTTATTAACCCTTTACGTACTTCACAGGAACTAAAATAATGTGGAAGAAAAAAATTAACATTTAACTTTTTTTTGCAAACATTTTAATTCAGAACCATTTTTTTTAATTTTCTCAAGTGTAAAAACAGAAATTTAACCACAAATTTTGTTGTGCAATTTTTCCTGAGTACGCCGATACCCCATATGTGGAGGTAAACCACTGTTTGGGCGCACCGCAGAGCTTGGAAGTGAAGGAGCACCGTTTGACTGTTTCAATGCAGAATTGGCTGGAATTGAGATCGGACGCCATGTCGCGTTTGGAGAGCCCCTAATGTGCCTAAACAGTGGAAACCCCCCACAAGTGACACCATTTTGGAAACTAGACCCCCCAAGGAACTTATCTAGATGTGTGGTGAGCACTTTGAACCCCCAAGTGCTTCACAGAAGTTTATAACGTAGAGCCGTGAAAATAAAAAATCGCATTTGTTTTCACAAAAATGATTTTTTTGCCCACAAATTCTTATTTTCACAAAGGTAACAGGAGAAATTAGACCACAAAAGTTGTTGTGCAATTTCTCCTGAGTACGTCGATACCCCATATGTGGAGGTAAACCACTGTTTGGGCGCACCGCAGAGCTTGGAAGTGAAGGAGCATCGTTTGACTTTTTCAATGTAGAATTGGCTCGAATTGAGATCGGACGCCATGTCGCGTTTGGAGAGTCCCTGATGTGCCTAAACAGTGGAAACCGCCCACAAGTGATACCATTTTGGAAACTAGACCCCTTAAGAAACTTATCTAGATGTGTGGTGAGCACTTTGAACCCCCAAGTGCTTCACAGAAGTTTATAACGTAGAGCCGTGAAAATAAAAAATCTCATTTTTTCTACAAAAATGATCTTTTTGCCTCCAAATTTTTATTTTACCAAGGGTAACAGGAGAAAATAGACCCCAGAAGTTGTTGTAAAATTTGTCTTGAGTACGCCGACACCCCATATGTGGGGGTAAACCACTGTTTGGGCGCATGGCTGAGCTCGGAAGCAAAGGAGCGCCATTTGACTTTTCAATGCAAAATTGACTGGAATTGAGATCGGACGCCATGTCGCGTTTGGAGAGCCCCTGATGTGCCTAAACAGTAGAAACCCCCCAAAAGTGACCCCATTTTGGAAACTAGACCCCTCATGGAACTTATCTAGATGTGTACTGAGAACTTTGAATGCCCAAGTGCATCACAGAAGTTTATAATGCAGAGTCGTGAAAATAAAAAATATATATTTTTTAACAATAAAGATTTTTTAGCCCCCAAGTTTTTATTTTCACAAGGGTAACAAGAGAAATTGGACCCCAAAAGTTGTTGTCCAATTTGTCCTGAGTATGCTGGTACCCCATATGTGGGGGTAAACCACTGTTTGGGCGCACGGCAGAGCTCGGAAGGGAAGGAGCGCCATTTTGGAATGCTGACTTTGATAGAATTGTCTGCGGGCGTTATGTTGCGTTTGCAGACCCCTAATGTACCTAAACAGTAGAAACCCCCAACAAGTGACCCCATTTTGGAAAATAGACCCCCCCAAGGAACTTATCTAGATATGTGGTGAGAACTTTGAATGCCCAAGTGCTTCACAGAAGTTTATAATGCAGAGTAGTGAAAATAAAAAATATTTTTTTTCCCACAAAAAAGATTTTTTAGCCCCCAAATTTTTATTTTCACAAGGGTAACAAGAGAAATTGGACCCCAAAAGTTGTTGTCCAATTTGTCCTGAGTATGCTGGTACCCCATATGTGGGGGTAAACCACTGTTTGGGCGCACGGCAGAGCTCGGAAGGGAAGGAGCGCCATTTTGGAATGCAGACTTTGATAGAATTGTCTGCGGGCGTTATGTTGCGTTTGCAGACCCCTAATGTACCTAAACAGTAGAAACCCCCAACAAGTGACCCCATTTTGGAAAATAGACCCCCCAAGGAACTTATCTAGATATGTGGTGAGAACTTTGAATGCCCAAGTGCTTCACAAAAGTTTATAATGCAGAGTAGTGAAAATAAAAAATATTTTTTTTCCCACAAAAAAGATTTTTTTAGCCTCCAAATTTTTATTTTCACAAAGGTAACAAGAGAAATTGGATGCCAATATTTGTTCTCCAATTTGTCCTGAGTATTCTGGTACCCCATATGTGGGGGTAAACCACTGTTTTGGCACACGGCAGAGCTCGGAAGAGAAGGAGCGCCATTTTGGAATTCAGACTTTGATAGAATTGTCTGTGGGTGTTATGTTGCGTTTGCAGAGCCCCTGATGTACCTAAACAGTAGAAACCCCCACAAGTGACCAAATTTTGGAAACTAGACCCCCTAAGGAACTTATCTAGATATGTGGTGAGAACTTTGAAAGCTCAAGTGCTTCACAGAAGTTTATAATGCAGAGTAGTGAAAATAAAAAAATATTTTTTTTTCCAACAAAATAGATTTTTAGCCCCCAAGTTTTTATTTTCACAAGGGTAACAGGAGAAATTGGACCCCAAAAGTTGTTGTCCAATTTATCCCGAGTACGCTGATGCACCATATGTGGGGGTAAACCACTGTTTGGGCGCACGGCAGAGCTCAGAAGGGAGGGAGTACCATTTGAACTTTTTTAGCGCAAAATTGGCTGTCGTGTTTGGAGACCCCCTGATGTACCTAAACGGTGGAAACCCCCAAATTATAACTCCAACCCTAACTCCAACACACCCCTAACCCTAATCTCAACCCGATCCATAATCCTAATCACAACCCTAACGATAATCACAACCCTAACCCCAAAACAGCCCTAATCTCAACCCTAACCACAACCCTAATCAAAACCCTAAATCCAACACACCCCTAACCCTAATCCCAATCCTAACCCTAATCCCAACCCTAATCCCAAACGTAACACTAATCCCAACCCTAATCCAAACCCTAACCCTAATCCCAACTCTAACCCTAACTTTAGCCCCAACCCTAACTTTAGCCCCAACCCTAACCATAACTTTAGCCCCCGTCGTCACAAAAAAAGTTCAATGTAACCTTTTTTTTGTACGTCGCGTCCGCCATTTCCGCGCATGCGTGGCCGTAACTCTGCCCCCTCCTCCCCAGGACATAGACTGGGCAGCGGATGCGTTGAAAAACTGCATCCGCTGCCCACGTTGTGCACAATTTTCACAACGTGCGTCGGTACGTCGGGCCGACACATTGCGACCGCCCCGTACCGACGCAAGTGTGAAAGAAGCCTAAGGCTACTTTCACACTAGCGTCGTACTCGGCCCATCGCAGTGTGTCGGGCCGACGTACCGATGCTAGCGTTGTAAGCGCCGCACAACGGGTGCAGCGGATGCTGTTTTTTCAACGCATCCGCTGCCCCATTGTGAGGTGCGGGGAGGCGGGGGCGGAGTTCCGGCCATGCATGCGCGGTCGGAAATGGCGGACACGTCGCACAAAAAAGTTACATGTAGTTTTTTTGTGCCGACGGTCCGCCAAAGCACGACGCGTCCGTCGCACGACGGATGCGACATGTGGCAATCCGTCGCAATGCGTCGCTAATGCAAGCCAATGGAGAAAAAACGCATCCTGCAAGCACTTTTGCAGGATGCGTTTTTTCTCCAACGACGCATTGCGACGGAAGCCAAAAAACGCTAGTGTGAAAGTAGCCTAACCCTAACCCTAGCTCTAACCCTAACCCTAAATTTAGCCCCAACCCTAACCCTAACTCTAACCCTAACCCTAACTCTAACCCTAACCCTAACTCTAACCCTAACCCTAACTCTAACCCTAACCCTAACCCTAACTCTAACCCTAACCCTAACCCTATCTCTAACCCTAACCCTAACCCTAACCCTAATTTTAGCCCCAACTCGTCTTCTCCTGCCGGCCGGCAGATGGCAGCAGATGGCGGGCGCACTGCGCATGCGCCCGCCATGATGAAAAAGCCGGCTGGCAGGAGAAGACAGAAGAGGACCCAGGGACACCGGTAAGTATAACAGGGTCCCCGAATCCCCCTATTTCTCTGTCCTCTGATGTGCGATCACATCAGAGGACAGAGAAATAACTGATCGCTTTTTTTTTTTTTTTGCGGTCGCCGGTAAACTGTTAATTACCGGCGATCGCAAAGCAGGGGTCGGTGCAAACCGAAACCGATCATGTTCTTTGGGGTCTCGGCTACCCCCGGCAGCCGAGACCCCAAAGATCTTCCGGGTGCCGGGCGGCGGGCGTACTGCGCGTGCGCCCGCCATTTTTTCCCGGAAAAAAGATGGCGGCGCCCATCGGGAGCCACGAGGAGCACCAGGGGAGATAGGTGAGTATTGGGGGGCTATCGGGGGCCATCGGGGACCCTATTTCTCTGTCCTCCGATGTGCGATCACATCGGAGGACAGAGAAATTAAAAGGCAAATCGCGTTGTTTTTTTTTGTTGCGACCGCCGGTAAACGGTTAATTACCGGCGATCGCAACTCGGGGGTCGGTAAAAAACCCCCCGAATCATGTTCTCTGGGGTCTCGGCTACCCTTGGCAACCGAGACCACAGAGAATATCCGACTCTGGGGGGCGCTATTCACTTTTTCCACAGCGCCGTTAATTAACGGCGCTGTGGTTTAAGTACCCTTAGCGGCGGCCGTTAAAAGGCGTATCGGCGGTCATTAAGGGGTTAACACACAGGTTAAATATGCCTTTATACAGCCAAAAACATTGATGCAGAAACTATCTATCTATCGACCAAAAAAATGGAAGTCAGTACTCTATCTATCTATCTATCTATCTATCTATCTATCTATCTATCTATCGATCTATCTATCTATCTATCTATCTCTCTATCTATTTATCTATCAGTTTGTGTATGTATAGTCCATGCTTCTGCCTTTGGGAATAGTTTCTTGTTTATCAGGAGTGACACAAAGCAATAAACCTTTTTTTGAATGAATTTAAATGCTACTGAATACATGCCACAATTTATTATCTGTGAAATTATGTCTGAAAAAGTTTCTATAAAAGCGTAAAAAAAAGTATTTCCATTAATTCACCCTGTAGCGCTTCACAGACTGTATTGTACATGCACGGTGTGCTTTGCCTTGGCCTTATGCATATTGTATTTGGTATGTATTCTTTTCTGGTATATTTTTCAGTGCATACTGTATTATTTTCTCTTGTTATACCTTATACCATGTTTATAGGTTTATATGATTTTGCCTATATACAGTGGAATGTAAATGTTTGGTATCCCTGGTCAAAATAACTGTTATTGTGATCAGTTAAGCAAGTTGATGATGAAATGATCTCCAAAAGGCCTAAAGTTAATGATGACACATTTCCTTTGTTTGTTTTTTTTGGCAAAAAAATACATTGTCATTCTTTGCCTTTTAAAAATTACCAGAAGGAAAATGGGTAAATGTAAAAGTTTGGACACCCTTGGAGATTTGTGTGTGTAGATAACTTTGGCCATGGTTTCAGACCTTAGCCCCTTTCCTACCTTGGACGTATGGGAGGTGGAGCCGCATATTCATCACTGTAATGAGCGGTACCACGTGACCATTCACACAGGACAAACTGCCGGCGCTGAGAGGAGGCATCGCGGGAGCTGGGTGAGTATTTCTCTGCTAGCGGGCGGGCGCACGGGGGGTGGGGAGGTGACACGGGAGGTGACCCCAAACTTTATTTTTAACAAAAAAAAACTTGATCTTTCATCCCTTCTCTCCTGCAAGTGCTGTTGTGAATTCTGCTCTTGGGCTCCCTCCAGTGGTTATAAGTGGTAGTGCTGCTGTCTTTGGATCGCAGCAGTCATCAGGTGTGTCCACTTATTGCAATTCTGACTGGGCTATTTAGTCTTGCTTGGCCCTTTGGTTGGTGCCAGTTGTCCATTGTTTCCTGGAGGATTCACTTCCCTGCCTGGTCTCTCTTGCTTGCTGTTCATTTCAACAAAGATAAGTGCTGGCTTGGTTTTCTGAAGTCCACATGCTGTGGGCCTGTTCATTCTAGTTATTTTCCATGTTTTGTCTTGTCCAGCTTGGTCTGTATAAGGATTTGTTTAGCCAAGCTGGTATCTCTGGAGATGCAGATATACCCTCCATGCCTTTAGTTAGATGTGGAGTTTTTGTATTTTCTGTGGTGGATATTTTCTAGTGTTTTAATACTGACCGCATAGTACTCTGTCCTATCCTTTCTATTTAGCTAGAAGTGGCCTCCTTTGCTAAATTCTGATTTCAGTCTGCGTATGTTATTTCCCTCTCTTCTCACAGTCCATATTTGTGGGGGGCTGTCTATCCTTTGGGGGATTTTCTCTGAGGCAAGATAGTTTTCCCTTTTCTATCTCTAGGGGTAATTAGTCCTCCGGCTGTGTCGAGATGTCTAGGGAGTGATAGGTACATTCCACGGCTACTTCTAGTTGCGGTGTTAAGTTCAGGGTCTGCGGTCAGTACAGGTACCACCTTTCTCCAGAGTAGGTCTCATGCTGCTCCTAGGCCACCAGTTCATAACAGTACAACTGGCCAACAATGAGTTAATTGCATCTCAGAAGAAGGAAAGGAAAGTGCTGAGCCATTTTTTTTTTCTGTAGTCTGTTGTGCCTTTTCTTTCCTCTTTACCTCTGGGTGGTTCAGGAGTTTGGCGCTGGTATGGACGTTCAGGGATTGGCTTCTTGTGTGGACCAGCTTGCTGCTAGAGTACAGGGTATTTCCGATTATATCGTTCGGACTCCGGTTTTAGAGCCTAGAATTCCAACTCCTGATTTGTTTTTTGGAGACAGGTCCAAATTTTTGAGCTTTAAAAATAACTGTAAACTGTTTTTGGCTCTGAAACCCCGTTCCTCTGGTGATCCCATCCAGCAGGTTAAAATAGTCATTTCTCTGCTGCGCGGTTACCCTCAGGATTGGGCATTCTCCCTGGAAGCTGGAAATCCTGCTTTGCTTAATGTAGACACTTTTTTTCAAGCGCTAGGGTTATTGTATGATGAACCTAATTCAGTGGATCATGCTGAGAAGACCTTGTTGGCCCTGTCTCAGGGTCAAGAAGCGGCAGAATTATATTGCCAGAAATTTAGAAAATGGTCTGTGCTGACTAAGTGGAATGAGGATGCCTTGGCTGCAATTTTCAGAAAGGGTCTTTCGGAATCTGTTAAAGATGTTATGGTGGGGTTTCCCACGCCTGCTGGTCTGAGTGATTCTATGTCTCTGGCCATTCAGATTGATCGGCGCTTACGCGAGCGCAGAGTTGTGCGCGCTGTGGCATTGTCTTCCGAGCAGAGTCCTGAGCCTATGCAGTGTGATAGGATTGTGTCTAGAGCGGAACGACAAGGATTCAGACGTCAGAATAGGTTGTGTTTTTACTGCGGCGATTCTGCTCATGTTATTTCTGATTGCCCTAAGCATACTAAGAGAATCGCTAATTCTGTTACCATCAGTACTGTACAACCTAAATTTCTGTTATCTGTGACCCTGATCTGCTCATTATCGTCATTTACTGTCATGGCATTTGTGGATTCAGGTGCCGCTTTAAACTTAATGGACTTAGAATTTTCCAGACGTTGTGGGTTCCCTTTGCAGCCTTTGCAGAGTCCTATTCCCTTGAGGGGCATTGATGCTACACCGCTGGCTAAAAATAAACCTCCGTTTTGGACACAGCTGACCATGTGTATGGCGCCAGCTCATCAGGAAGATTGTCGTTTTCTGGTGTTGCATAATTTGCATGATGCTATTGTGCTGGGTTTCCCATGGTTACAGGTGCATAATCCGGTATTAGATTGGAAATCTATGTCTGTGACTAGTTGGGGTTGTCAGGGGGTTCATGGTGACGTTCCTTTGATGTCAATTACCTCCTCCCCCTCTTCTGAAATTCCTGAGTTTTTGTCAGATTTCCAGGATGTATTTGATGAGCCCAAGTCCAGTTCCCTTCCACCGCATAGGGACTGTGATTGTGCTATCGACTTGATTCCAGGTTGTAAGTTCCCTAAGGGCCGACTTTTTAACCTGTTTGTGCCAGAACACACCGCCATGCGGAGCTATGTTAAGGAATCTTTGGAGAAGGGGCATATTCGGCCATCTTCTTCACCATTGGGAGCAGGTTTTTTTTTTTTTTGCCAAGAAGGATGGCTCCTTGAGACCCTGTATTGATTATCGCCTCTTGAATAAGATCACGGTCAAATTCCAATACCCTTTGCCTTTGCTTTCTAATTTGTTTGCTAGGATTAAGGGGGCTAGTTGGTTTACTAAGATTGACCTTCGAGGGGCATATAATCTTGTTCATATTAAGCAGGGTCACGAATGGAAAACTGCGTTTAATACGCCCGAAGGCCATTTTGAATACCTTGTGATGCCATTCGGGCTCTCTAATGCCCCATCTGTGTTTCAGCCCTTCATGCATGATATATTTCGGAATTATCTTGATAAATTCATGATTGTATATTTGGATGATATTTTGATTTTTTTCAGATGATTGGGAGTCTCATGTGAAACAAGTCAGGATGGTATTTCAGATCCTTCGTGATAATGCTTTGTTCGTGAAGGGGTCTAAGTGCCTTTTTGGAGTACAGAAGGTTTCTTTTTTGGGCTTCATTTTTTCTCCTTCATCTATAGAAATGGATCCGGTTAAGGTTCAAGCCATTCATGATTGGATCCAGCCCACTTCTGTGAAGAGCCTTCAGAAATTTTTGGGCTTTGCTAATTTTTATCGCCGCTTTATTGCCAACTTCTCCAGTGTGGTTAAACCCCTGACCGATTTGCCGAAGAAGGGCGCTGATGTGGCGAATTGGTCCTCTGCGGCTGTTTATGCCTTTCAGGAGCTTAAACGCCGATTTACTTCTGCCCCTGTGTTGCGTCAGCCGGATGTCTCCCTTCCATTTCAGGTTGAGGTTGACGCTTCTGAGATTGGGGCAGGGGCCATTTTGTCTCAGAGGAATTCTGATGGTTCCTTGTTGAAACCGTGTGCCTTCTTTTCTGGGAAGTTATCGCCTGTGGAACGCAATTATGATGTCGGCAATCGTGAGTTGTTGGCTATGAAGTGGGCATTTGAGGAGTGGCATCATTGGCTTGAGAGGGCCAAGCACCGTATTGTGGTCTTGACTGATCATAAGAATCTGATTTACCTCGGGTCTGCCAGACGGCTGAATCCTAGACAGGCCCGATGGTCCCTGTTTTTCTTCTGTTTTGATTTTTGTTGTGAATTTGGTTTCTGGGCTCCCCCGGTGGTTTCTGGTGGTACTGCACTTGTGTGCTTCATCTCCTCTGTTCACCTGTTTCCATCAGGATGTGGGAGTTGTCTATTTAGCCTTGCTCCTCAGTCATTTCTATGCCGGCCAACAATGTTACCAGAAGCCTTTCTGTTGCATGTTCCTGCTCCTAGACTACTATCAGCTAAGTTGGACTTGTAGTTCTAAGATTGTTTTGCATTTTTGTTCCAGTTCTCTGTGTTTGAATATTTCTGAGGCTGGAAGCTCTTGTGAGCTGAAATTGCCACTCTGGTGTCATGAGTTGATATTAGAGTCTTAAAGTAATTTCAGGATGGTGTTTTGAAAGGGTTTTCAGCTGACTGTGAAGTTCCCTTTTCTGTCTTCCTACTATCTAGTAAGCGGACCTCAATTTGCTAAACCTATCTTCATACTTCGTATGTCAATTTCCTCTAAAATCACCGACAATATATGTGGGGGCTACTGTCTGCCTTTTGGGGAAAATTTCTCTAGAGGTAAGCCAGGTCTGTATTTTCCTCTGCTAGGGTCAGTCAGTCCTCCGGCTGGCGCTGGGCGTCTAGGGATAAAACGTAGGCACGCTACCCGGCCACTGTTAGTTGTGCGGTAGGTTTAGCTCACAGTCAGCTCGAGTTCCCATCTTCCAAGAGCTAGTCCTTTTGTATGCTTTACTACGGTCTCTTGCCATTGAGAACCATGACAGTATGGCCGGCCAAGGGTTAAAATAATTGGCAGAAGAAAGGAGAGAAAAGTAGTCTGCAGAGAATTTTTTTTTTTTTTTTTTTTTGTGAGTTTGCTCATTAGTTGATTCATTTGCATCTCTGCTTACTGCAGCCTTCGTCTCTCTCTCCTTCTAATCCTTGAATGGTTCTGATTTTACCTGATTAAAATGGATCCACAGAGTTTAGCTATAGGTTTGGATAATCTCGCTATGAAGGTTCAAAGTTTACAGGATTTTGTAATTCATGCTCCTATATCTGAACCTAGAATTCCTTTACCTGAATTTTTCTCCGGGGATAGATCTCGCTTCCAGAATTTCAAACATAATTGTAAATTATTTTTGTCTCTGAGATCTCACTCCGCTGGAGATCCTGCACAGCAGGTCAGGATTGTAATTTCCTTGCTCCGGGGCGACCCTCAGGATTGGGCATTTGCTTTGGCACCAGGGGATCCTGCGTTGCTCAATGTGGATGCGTTTTTCCTGGCTTTGGGGTTGCTTTATGAGGAACCTCATTTAGAGATTCAGGCTGAAAAAGCCTTGATGGCCCTGTCTCAAGGGCAAGATGAGGCTGAAATATACTGCCAAAAATTTCGTAAGTGGTCTGTGCTTACTCAGTGGAATGAGTGCGCCCTGGCGGCGAATTTCAGAGAGGGTCTCTCTGATGCCATTAAAGATGTTATGGTGGGGTTCCCTGTGCCTACAGGTCTGAATGAGTCCATGACAATGGCTATTCAGATTGATCGGCGTTTGCGGGAGCGCAAACCTGTGCACCATTTGGCGGTGTCTACTGAGAAGGCGCCAGAGATTATGCAATGTGATAGAATTCTGTCCAGAAGCGAACGACAGAATTTTAGGCGGAAAAATGGGTTATGCTTCTATTGTGGTGATTCAACTCATGTTATATCAGCATGCTCTAAACGTACTAAGAAGGTTGATAAGTCTGTTTCAATTGGCACTTTACAGTCTAAGTTTATTCTATCTGTGACCCTGATTTGCTCTTTATCGTCTATTACCGCGGACGCCTATGTCGACTCTGGCGCCGCTTTGAGTCTTATGGATTGGTCCTTTGCCAAACGCTGTGGGTTTAATTTAGAGCCTCTGGAAGTTCCTATACCTCTGAAGGGTATTGACTCCACGCCATTGGCTAGTAATAAACCACAATACTGGACACAAGTAACTATGCGTATTAATCCGGATCACCAGGAGATTATTCGCTTCCTTGTGTTGTATAATCTACATGATGTGTTGGTGCTTGGATTGCCATGGCTGCAATCTCATAACCCAGTCCTCGACTGGAAAGCAATGTCTGTGTTAAGCTGGGGATGTCAGGGGACTCATGGGGACGTACCTTTGGTTTTCATTTCGTCATCTATTCCCTCTGAGATTCCGGAATTTTTATCTGATTATCGTGACGTTTTTGAGGAGCCTAAACTTGGTTCACTACCTCCGTACAGAGATTGCGATTGTACTATAGATCTGATTCCGGGCAGTAAGTTTCCAAAGGGTCATTTATTTAATCTATCTGTGCCTGAACATGCTGCTATGCGGGAATATATTAAGGAGTCCTTGGAAAAGGGACATATTCGTCCTTCGTCATCTCCCTTAGGAGCCGGTTTTTTCTTTGTATCTAAAAAAGATGGCTCTTTGAGGCCGTGTATTGATTATCGGCTTTTGAATAAAATCACGGTTAAATATCAGTATCCTTTGCCACTGCTTACTGATTTGTTTGCTCGAATAAAGGGGGCCAAGTGGTTCTCTAAGATTGATCTTCGTGGGGCGTATAATTTAGTGCGAATTAAGCAGGGGGATGAGTGGAAAACCGCATTTAATACGCCTGAGGGCCATTTTGAGTATTTAGTAATGCCTTTTGGTCTTTCAAATGCCCCTTCAGTCTTTCAGTCTTTTATGCATGACATTTTCCGTGAATATTTGGATAAATTTATGATTGTGTATCTGGATGATATTTTGATTTTTTCGGATGACTGGGACTCTCATGTCCAACAGGTCAGGAGGGTTTTTCAGGTTTTGCGCTCTAATTCCTTGTGTGTAAAGGGTTCTAAGTGTGTTTTTGGGGTTCAAAAGATTTCGTTTTTGGGGTACATTTTTTCCCCCTCTTCCATTGAGATGGACCCTGTCAAGGTTCAGGCTATTTGTGATTGGACGCAACCCTCTTCTCTTAAGAGCCTTCAGAAGTTTTTGGGCTTTGCTAATTTTTATCGTCGATTTATAACTAGTTTTTCTGATGTTGCTAAGCCGTTGACTGATTTGACTAAGAAGGGTGCTGATGTTGCTGATTGGTCCCCTGCTGCTGTGGAGGCCTTTCGGGAGCTTAAGCGCCGCTTTTCTTCCGCCCCTGTGTTGCGTCAGCCTGATGTTACTCTTCCTTTTCAGGTTGAGGTCGACGCTTCAGAAATCGGAGCTGGGGCGGTTTTGTCGCAGAAAAGTTCCGACTGCTCCGTGATGAGACCTTGCGCGTTCTTTTCTCGTAAATTTTCGCCCGCTGAGCGAAATTATGATATTGGTAATCGGGAGCTCTTGGCTATGAAGTGGGCTTTTGAGGAGTGGCGTCATTGGCTTGAGGGGGCTAGACATCAGGTGGTGGTATTGACCGACCACAAGAATTTGATTTATCTTGAGTCTGCCAGGCGCCTGAATCCTAGACAGGCGCGCTGGTCGTTATTTTTCTCTCGGTTTAATTTTGTGGTTTCTTACCTACCGGGTTCTAAAAATGTGAAGGCGGATGCCCTTTCTAGGAGTTTTGAGCCTGATTCCCCTGGTAATTCTGAACCTACAGGTATCCTTAAGGATGGAGTGATATTATCTGCTGTTTCCCCAGACTTGCGACGGGTCTTGCAGGAGTTTCAGGCGGATAGACCTGATCGTTGTCCGCCTGGTAGACTGTTTGTTCCGGATGATTGGACCAGTAGAGTCATCTCGGAGGTCCATTCTTCTGCGTTAGCTGGTCATCCTGGAATCTTTGGTACCAGGGATTTGGTGGCTAGGTCCTTCTGGTGGCCTTCCCTGTCGCGAGATGTGCGAGGTTTTGTGCAGTCTTGTGATGTTTGTGCTCGGGCCAAGCCTTGTTGTTCTCGGGCTAGTGGATTGTTGTTATCTTTGCCTATTCCGAAGAGGCCTTGGACTCACATCTCCATGGATTTTATTTCTGATCTCCCTGTTTCTCAGAAGATGTCTGTCATCTGGTTGGTGTGTGACCGTTTCTCTAAGATGGTCCATTTGGTCCCCTTGCCTAAATTGCCTTCCTCATCCGAGCTGGTTCCTCTGTTTTTTCAAAATGTGGTTCGCTTGCATGGTATTCCGGAGAATATCGTTTCTGACAGGGGAACCCAATTCGTGTCTAGATTTTGGCGAGCGTTCTGTGCTAGGATGGGCATTGATTTGTCTTTTTCGTCTGCTTTCCATCCTCAGACTAATGGCCAGACCGAGCGAACTAATCAGACCTTGGAGACTTATTTGAGGTGTTTTGTGTCTGCGGATCAGGATGATTGGGTTGCCTTTTTGCCCTTGGCGGAGTTTGCCCTCAATAACCGGGCTAGTTCTGCCACCTTGGTTTCTCCTTTCTTCTGTAATTCGGGGTTTCATCCTCGTTTCTCTTCCGGTCAGGTGGAGTCTTCGGATTGTCCTGGAGTGGATGCTGTGGTGGAGAGGTTGCATCAGATTTGGGGGTATGTGGTGGACAATTTGAAGTTGTCCCAGGAGAAGACTCAGCAGTTTGCCAACCGCCGTCGTCGTGCTGGTCCTCGTCTTTGTGTTGGGGACTTGGTGTGGTTGTCTTCTCGTTTTGTCCCTATGAAGGTTTCTTCTCCTAAGTTTAAGCCTCGGTTCATCGGCCCGTACAAGATATTGGAGATTCTTAACCCTGTGTCCTTTCGTTTGGACCTCCCTGCATCTTTTTCTATTCATAATGTCTTCCATCGGTCATTGTTGCGCAGGTATGAGGTACCGGTTGTGCCTTCCGTTGAGCCTCCTGCTCCGGTGTTGGTTGAGGGTGAGTTGGAGTACGTTGTCGAGAAGATCTTGGACTCCCGTGTTTCCAGACGGAGACTTCAGTATTCGGTCAAGTGGAAGGGCTACGGTCAGGAGGATAACTCTTGGGTGACTGCCTCTGATGTTCATGCCTCCGATTTGGTCCGTGCCTTTCATAGGGCTCATCCTGATCGCCCTGGTGGTTCTGGTGAGGGTTCGGTGCCCCCTCCTTGAGGGGGGGTACTGTTGTGAATTTGGTTTCTGGGCTCCCCCGGTGGTTTCTGGTGGTACTGCACTTGTGTGCTTCATCTCCTCTGTTCACCTGTTTCCATCAGGATGTGGGAGTTGTCTATTTAGCCTTGCTCCTCAGTCATTTCTATGCCGGCCAACAATGTTACCAGAAGCCTTTCTGTTGCATGTTCCTGCTCCTAGACTACTATCAGCTAAGTTGGACTTGTAGTTCTAAGATTGTTTTGCATTTTTGTTCCAGTTCTCTGTGTTTGAATATTTCTGAGGCTGGAAGCTCTTGTGAGCTGAAATTGCCACTCTGGTGTCATGAGTTGATATTAGAGTCTTAAAGTAATTTCAGGATGGTGTTTTGAAAGGGTTTTCAGCTGACTGTGAAGTTCCCTTTTCTGTCTTCCTACTATCTAGTAAGCGGACCTCAATTTGCTAAACCTATCTTCATACTTCGTATGTCAATTTCCTCTAAAATCACCGACAATATATGTGGGGGCTACTGTCTGCCTTTTGGGGAAAATTTCTCTAGAGGTAAGCCAGGTCTGTATTTTCCTCTGCTAGGGTCAGTCAGTCCTCCGGCTGGCGCTGGGCGTCTAGGGATAAAACGTAGGCACGCTACCCGGCCACTGTTAGTTGTGCGGTAGGTTTAGCTCACAGTCAGCTCGAGTTCCCATCTTCCAAGAGCTAGTCCTTTTGTATGCTTTACTACGGTCTCTTGCCATTGAGAACCATGACAGATTTTGTGGTCTCGTACCTTCCGGGTTCTAAGAATGTTAAGGCGGATGCCCTCTCTAGGAGCTTTTTGCCTGATTCTCCTGGGGTTCTTGAGCCGGTCGGCATTCTGAAGGAAGGGGTGATTCTTTCTGCCATCTCCCCTGATTTATGTTGGGCTCTTCAGGAGTTTCAGGCCGATAAGCCTGATCGCTGTCCAGTGGGGAAATTGTTTGTTCCTGACAGATGGACTAGTAAAGTGATTTCTAAGATTCATTGTTCTGTGTTGGCTGGCCATCCTGGGATTTTTGGTACCAGAGATTTGGTTGGTAGGTCCTTTTGGTGGCCTTCTTTGTCACGGGATGTGCGTTCTTTTGTGCAGTCCTGTGGGACTTGTGCGCGGGCCAAGCCTTGCTGTTCCCGCGCTAGTGGGTTGCTTTTGCCTTTGCCGGTCCCTGAGAGGCCTTGGACGCATATTTCTATGGATTTTATTTCAGATCTTCCAGTTTCCCAGAGGATGTCGGTTATCTGGGTGGTTTGTGACCGGTTTTCTAAGATGGTTCATTTGGTACCTTTGCCTAAATTGCCTTCCTCTTCTGATTTGGTTCCGTTGTTTTTTCAGCATGTGGTTCGTTTGCATGGCATTCCGGAGAATACTGTGTCCGACAGAGGTTCTCAGTTTGTTTCTAGGTTCTGGCGAGCCTTTTGTGCTAGACTGGGCATTGATTTGTCTTTTTCTTCCGCGTTTCATCCTCAGACAAATGGCCAAACCGAGCGAACTAATCAGACTTTGGAAACTTATTTGAGATGCTTTGTGTCTGCTGATCAGGACGATTGGGTGGCTTTCTTGCCATTGGCCGAGTTTGCCCTTAATAATCGGGCTAGTTCTGCTACCTTGGTTTCACCCTACTTTTGTAATTCTGGTTTTCATCCTTGTTTTTCTTCAGGGCAGGTAGAGCCTTCTGATTGTCCTGGGGTGGACTCTGTGGTTGACAGGTTGCAGCAGATTTGGGCTCATGTTG
Source organism: Ranitomeya variabilis (assembly GCF_051348905.1). Lineage (NCBI taxonomy): Eukaryota > Metazoa > Chordata > Amphibia > Anura > Dendrobatidae > Ranitomeya > Ranitomeya variabilis. The sequence goes on along the minus strand of NC_135232.1, from coordinate 437,556,324 downwards.
TGGACAATTTGGTGTTGTCTCAGGAGGAGGCTCAGCGTTTTGCTAACTGTCGTCGGTGTGTTGGTTCCCGGCTTCGGGTTGGGGATTTGGTTTGGTTGTCTTCCCGTCATGTTCCTATGAAGGTTTCTTCCCCTAAGTTTAAGCCTTGGTTTATTGGTCCTTATAGGATTTCTGAGATTGTCAATCCGGTGTCTCTTCGTTTGGCCCTTCCGGCCTCTTTTTCCATCCATAATGTTTTTCATAGATCTTTGTTGCGGAAATATGTGGTGCCTGTTGTTCTCTCTGTTGATCCTCCTGCCCCGGTGTTGGTTGATGGGGAGTTGGAGTATGTGGTTGAGAAGATTTTGGATTCTCGTTTTTCGAGGCGGAGGCTTCAGTATCTTGTCAAATGGAAGGGTTATGGCCAGGAGGATAATTCTTGGGTTGTTGCGTCCGAGGTTCATGCTGACGATTTGGTTCGTGCCTTTCATTTGGCTCGTCCGGATCGGCCTGGGGGCTCTGGTGAGGGTTCGGTGACCCCTCCTCAAGGGGGGTACTGTTGTGAATTCTGCTCTTGGGCTCCCTCCGGTGGTTATAAGTGGTAGTGCTGCTGTCTTTGGATCGCAGCAGTCATCAGGTGTGTCCACTTATTGCAATTCTGACTGGGCTATTTAGTCTTGCTTGGCCCTTTGGTTGGTGCCAGTTGTCCATTGTTTCCTGGAGGATTCACTTCCCTGCCTGGTCTCTCTTGCTTGCTGTTCATTTCAACAAAGATAAGTGCTGGCTTGGTTTTCTGAAGTCCACATGCTGTGGGCCTGTTCGTTCTAGTTATTTTCCATGTTTTCGTCTTGTCCAGCTTGGTCTGTATAAGGATTTGTTTAGCCAAGCTGGTATCTCTGGAGATGCAGATATACCCTCCATGCCTTTAGTTAGATGTGGAGTTTTTGTGTTTTCTGTGGTCGATATTTTCTAGTGTTTTAATACTGACCGCATAGTACTCTGTCCTATCCTTTCTATTTAGCTAGAAGTGGCCTCCTTTGCTAAATTCTGATTTCAGTCTGCGTATGTTATTTCCCTCTCTTCTCACAGTCAATATTTGTGGGGGGCTGTCTATCCTTTGGGGGATTTTCTCTGAGCCAAGATAGTTTTCCCTTTTCTATCTCTAGGGGTAATTAGTTCTCCGGCTGTGTCGAGATGTCTAGGGAGTGATAGGTACATTCCACGGCTACTTCTAGTTGCGTTGTTAAGTTCAGGGTCTGCGGTCAGTACAGGTACCACCTTTCTCCAGAGTACGTCTCATGCTGCTCCTAGGCCACCAGTTCATAACAAAGCGCTGCTTTCAGCCGACCAGGACAGAAGGGATGAATGCCGTCTTCGGCACCACATGCAGGGGACAGTGCTTAACTGTAGGGCTGTTTCTCCTGCACGGGACGTGTGGTCCTCAGGCGGCACACGGGCGACACACAGCTGCCGCACGTGTGCCACACTGATGTGCCACGTGACACGGACGCGGATAACTCCGGTACCATTTTCTCCGGTACCGGAATTATCTGGACGTGTGAAACTGGCCTTACTAGAAGTGTGCTTCTAATCTCGCCAATTGGTGACCATGTCACATGATCGCTTATCACCGATGCGTCAGCATGACAACCAGAGGTTTAAAGCAGACCTCTATGGTTGTCATTGCAGGATTTCTATGTGCACCGCCCCGTGGTTGGCGCTCATAGCAAGTGAGCATTTCTGGTATATACAGGTGAGCTGATCATCAACTGTGTGTAGCAGAGGCGATCAAAGTACTGCAGCTTATAGTCTTCCATGGAGGCTATTGAAGCATGCAAAAACAGAAGAAAAGTTTTTTAAAATATTAAAAAAATTAAAAAAGTATAAAAGTTCAAATCACCCCCCTTTCGCCCCATTAAAGATAAAATAAAAAAAATAAAAAATACACATATTTGGTATCGCCGCGCTCAGAATCGCCTGATCTATCAAAATAATAAAAGTATTAACCTTATCACTAAACGGCGTAACGAGCAAAAAATTTTAAACATCAGAATTACATTTTTTTCGTTGTCGCTACATTGCAATAAAATGCAATAACGGGCGATCAAAAGATCGTATATACACCAAAATGGTATCAATAAAAACATGAGCTCAGCATGCAAAATATAAACCCTCATCCCGACCCAGATCAGAAAAAATTTAAACGCTACAGGTCTCATAAAGTGGCGCCATTTTTATTTTTTTACCAAATTTAGGATTTTTTTCACCACTTAAATAAAAAAGAACCTAGACATGTTTGGTGTCTATGAATGCGTAATGACCTGGAGAATCATAGTGGCAGGTCATTTTTAGCATTTAGTGAACATGGCAAAAATAGAGCAAAAAAAACCTATGAAATTGCACTTTTTTGCAATTTCATCGCACTTGGAATTTTTTTCCTGTTTTCAAGGAAACAATATGTTAAAGCCAATGGTGTCGTTCAAAAGTACAACTTGTTTTGCAAAAAAACAAGTCCTCACATGGCCATATTGACAAAAAATAAAAAAGTTATGGCTCTGGGAAGGAGGGGAGCGAAAAACAAAAACTGAAATTCCTCTGGTCGTTAAGGGGTTAAATAAAAAAAAGAACCTACACATGTTTCATATCTAGGAGCTGATAATGACCTGGAGAATCATAATGTCAGGTCAGTTTTAGCATTTAGTGAACACTGCAACCCCGCCTAAAAATTGTGGAATTGCTCTCTTTTTGCAATTTCAACCCACTTTGAATTATTTTCCCATTATGCAGTGCACTATATGGTAAAATGAATGTTGTTGTTCAAAAGTACATCTCATCCTGCAAAAAACAAGCCCTTAAATGGCCATATTGAAGGAAAAGTAAAAAAGTCATGGCTCTGGGAAAAAGGGGAGCAAAAAACTAAAACGCACAAACCCAAGAGAGTGAAGGCGTTATTTAACCTGTTAGGGTTATGGTCTGTTCACTATCATTGTTAGGAAATTCCAAGTGATGGAAATTTCCAAGCTTCATAAATACCCAGCCTCCATGGGCTTTTCTAAGCAGCTGCCTAGCATTCTGAAAATGAAAATGGTGAAGGCCCACAATGCAGGAGAAAGCTGTAATAAGATAGCAATGCATTTTCAAGTTGCCCTTTCCTCAGTTTGAAATGTAATAAAGAAATGGCCGTTAACAGGAACAGTGGAAGTCAAGATAATGTCTGGAAGGCCAAGCAATATTTCAGTGTGAGCTGCTTGTAGAATTGCTAGAGAGACAAAACAGAACCCCCTCTTGGCTGCAGAGGATCTTCAGAAAGATTTATCAGACTCTGCAGTTGTGGTACATTGTTCTACTGTTCAGAGACACCTGCACAAACATGGCCTTCATGGAAAAGTCATCAGAATAAATCCTCTCCTGTGTCCTCACCATAAAATTCAGTGTCAGAAGTATGCAAAAGAACATCTCAATAAGCCTGATGCATTTTGGAAACAAGTCCTGTGGACCGAAGACATTAAAATAGAACTCTTTGGCTGCAATGATCAACTGTATGTGTGGATCAATCATGCTTTGTTGTTGTGCTGCAGCCAATGGTACGGGGAACATTTCACGGGTGGATGGAAAAATGGATTCAATGAAATTTGAACAAATTCTTGATGCAAACATATTACCATTTGTAAAAAAGCTAAAGTTGAAAAGAGGATGTCTTCTATAATGGATAATGATCCTAAACACACATCAAGATCCGCAATAGCCTGCCTCAAAAAGCGCTAGCTGAAGGTTTTACAATCTGAACGTCATTGAAAATCTGTGACCAGACCTCAAAATAGCAGTGCATGCAAGAAGAGCCAGGAATCTCAGAACTGGAAGAATTTTTCAAGGAAAAATGGATGAAAATCCCTCAAACAAGAATTGAAAGACCCTTAGCTTCCTACAAAAAAGCGTGCTACTTTCAAAAGTGGGTATTATTAGTTACTAACCATACAGAGTGTCCAACCTTTTGAATTGGCCCATTTTCCTTTTTGTAATTTTTAAAATGTAAAACATGAAATATATATATATATATATATATATATATATATATATATATATATATATATATATATACACAGTATATATGTATATATATTTTTTGCCTAAAATACAAGGGAAATGTGTCATCTTTAACTGTAGATCTTTTAATTTCTTCTTCAACTTGCTTAACTGTTCACAATAACAGTAATTATGACCAGGGATGCCCAAACATTTACATGCCACTGTATACCGATTCACCATCTTTTCTGTTTAAGTCTGCACAACAATCTTGGGATTTTGACTGCCTGATGATTTATGCTCTTAAACAAATTTGTTCTATGTAGCTTCATGTCTTGGTCTTGTATGTTATGATGTGATTTTCTTCATGGTTTCACCTGATATGTATCTGCTCATGCCTATTTGACAGTTTGTCATTTGTTTTTTTTGCAAAGTGCATGTTTGAGAAAGGTCTGATTTACCGAATCATCACAATTATATGTGTTGAATTTTCTGGATTCTGCTAAATAAAATTTAAGATTTTCTATGACTTTGGAGTGCCAGATTCTTTTCTTCATTGATGAACCAGCGAGATACGTTTGACCAGCCACCATTTTCAACTACTTTTAAGATGCAATCTTTTGTGGGATCCCGGCAGTTGGAAAAAACAAACACTGACTACTGTATAATGGCCAAGGAAAATCAAGTATGTATACAATCAGCCAATAATCCTTTTTATTATTATACTAGATAAAAATATTATCCGCTTCCGGTTATGCGCACTGCCGGTAGGTGCTGATAGTGCGCGGCTAGTTGTATTAGACCAGACATGCGCAGTGCGGGAGTATTTTGCATTTTAGCTTCCGGTCATGCACACGGTGGATAGCAGGGCGAGGTGCGCTCCAGCTGGAACGCACGCCGGGAATAATCTAGTGCCGGCGACATACTAGAGGTAAAGCCATGCCCCATGAATGTGAGTGATACCAACATGAGTGGGCCACTTAAACATGGCGCACAGCATCTATACATGGGGTATTTATAGCGCAACTATGGAGGGAGATTGTCTTTATGCTTTAATAAGATGAACACTAGCTGGAGACAAATCTTAGGGACTGTAATGTTGTTCCTCTAGCGGCGCTATTTAGAGCTTCCAGGTGCACCCGGCAATGGTCTATATAACTGAGAAAGAGTGAATGACTCCATGACACATCTACACATCATGCCTCCTGATGATCCGTGAAGGTGAAACGCGTAGAGGCGCAATATGACATCATTAGAAAGATGAGTATCTTTCCTTGCTTGCTGCTGCATTGTACTAACACTGGTGTATGTTGATAAACAGTTCCTTGTTGAGTCTGGAATATATCAGTTATATCAATATCTACTGATTTATTATCTATATGACTTTCCAGGGCATATCTTGGGGAATTAATTAGTCCTCTGTGTTATATTTTATTGACACCAGTGTTCTTATTGAAAGATGATTGCTCAATACGCTGCATGTTATATGGCTTTTAATAGTAGGCCTTATTAAGATAACATAGTGAGACATCTACTTCTTATATATATCCGAGGTATTTATAGGGAATCCAAGGGATAGCCGACGTGGAGTGGGGGTGCCATATCCGCTGTACAGTAGGGTGCCAACCCCCACAGTCAGGCAGGATTCCAAGTAATAGGCAGCAGTATAGCAAGGTATGTTTTTTCTTTTTCACTAGAGCACCTATTTTTTGCACTATTTTTTGCACTTTGTGTGTCCGTGTCTCTCACCCTATTATCAATCTTCTAGCCGTAGTATTGGCAAACCAATAGCCATAACGGCTTTAGTCTACCTCTATCCAATCAATTCCTGTTGTATACTTGAGAGTCCAATTGAGACACATATTTAGGGTAATAACAGGAGTTTTGGGGCTAGTCGACGCCGAGCGGGGGCGCCAATCTCGATTGTGTATAGGGTGCCAACCTCCGCAGCCAGGTAGTGGATATCTAGGACATCTCATATAGGGATAAGTTTAGAGAGCACGGCTGTCTGTTGTGTTATGTATGTGGTTGTGGTTCATGGTTGTAAGTTTATTAATTAAAGATTTAATATTTTTATCTAGTATAGTAATAAAAAAGATTATTGGCTGATTGTATACATCCCAGCAGTTGGACCCACACCATTATCACCTGTACAGTGGAAACCTGATAACCTGTCTAAACTAAAATATCTACATTATTAATATTACTTTTTGTCTGCTTTACTTCTTAGTCATGACACATTATTTTTTCCAAAAATATTTCAAGACACTTGCACCTGTGACCAGTAGGAGTTTTCAGAAATATCAAAATTGTTATTATCAAGTTGAACTCTCAGAAAAAGAGATATAGAGCTATTGAAAGGAATCTTTCAGCAGATTTTTGCTATCTAATCTGAGAGCACCATGATGTAGGGACTGAGACCCTGATTCCAGTGATGGGTCACTTACTATGCTTTGTGTTGTTGCTTCAATAAAACCAGTTTTTATCAGCAGGAGATTATCACTACAGGACTAGGTGTCTTGTGCCTACTAGTCAACTGCTGTGTGTAATCCAGCCCCCACCACTGATTAGAAGCTTTGTGTGAATATACAATGTACACAGAAATCTTCACCAGTGTTGTGGACGGGGTTATACATGGCTCAGCATTCTGAGCATTGCTATTCTGCAACAGAGGAAATGGGGATTGTATCAAAATGACAGCATGCAGACCTGTAGGTGACACATTGCTGGAATTAGGGTCTCTGCCCCTGCATCATACTTTTCTTATATCACACAGTAAAAACCTGGCGTCAGATTCTTTTTAATGTGAGATATGATGATCTTCTTGTACATCACTGTGGAATAAGTTGGCTCTATAAATCAACAGGAAATAAATATTAAGCCTGTTACATGTTGAATGAATACATCTTTTTAGCTAAAAGATGGGTATTGTACGTCTGGACATTAATTTATAAAATACAATAAAGCAACATGTATAATTTAGCCAAAAGAAACACAGAAAATGTTCTCATCACTGTGATGATAAGGGTCTTATCTGTGATATTGGTGTAGGTGCTTTCCGCTGACTTACAGGAACTCCAGTAAAGAAGAGAGGTCAGATGAAATCAAGGGAAACATATTTTTTTTATTCTGTATCTGCGGGGTAGCACTTCCCATGTAGTATCTGCAATAGTTGTGTAATGTATGCAGCTGCCTTAGCAGGTGGGCCATGTTCATACTAAACCCCGGTTTCATTTCCATTAATAATATTGCATTACACACATACACTTCGTCATCATTACCACTAAGAAGCCAGTATGAGATTTGTAAAGCAGATGACTCAATATCACGAGAATGAGCCTCATTTGTCACTTCGTGTCAATTCTTACTGGCTTTAATTTATACCAGACTGTCCACAATTATGAATGTTATTTCACATCACACAGTTATGGAATGCCTGCACGGATTTATATAGCAAAACAATACATAACAAGTATAAAGTACATTAAAGGAAGCATCCAAATACATATTTTCTCCAAATATCACATCTCTATATTACTACACTGTACATGTATAGCAGAAGGAACTTCCCGATAACACTGTTCAATTTTACATAATCTATTTCCCTTTGATGTAAATTAACTAAAATCACTTTCTAAATAATCTAACTGTACAGTCCTTCTAGGCCATGTGTTTGGAAAAGTTTATTGCAGGCCATCACAAAGCAGTGCACAATACAGAACAATTAAGAATCTTCCTTTTATAGGATGATGCAATAAATCATGAGGTCAAAGAGTCTCCTCAATTAAACTGGAAACTGCAGATATACAGGGAATTAATTATCGGTCTGTGAATTCAAGGAAATTCATGCAACAGAAGGTATGATTTCATGGGGACAGCACAGTGATCTTGAGCTTTGCGTCACTGATGTATGCTAGGTGTGGATCCACACACAGGGACTCCCACCAGCTTGGTGTCCCATGACCCACACTCATTCCCTTTACAGTGCAAAGCTATGAAGTAAGATCTGGCACTTTGGATATCTGCAGTCTACGCTGAGTTTTTGGAAAGTCATGAAAATGTACAATGGAGTTTTCCACTTACTTTCCAGGAACATATTCCAAACACATGCAATAATCAGATGATGTTGCTAGAGCCAGATTATCTATCTGCGTATGTGCCACTGCCAGAAATGACACCTGAACAAGAAGTCTCTGTTATATCCTCCCCCGCCTGAGATCTCGCCCAAGCGCAGTCATTCCCGGGAGCATTGTCTGCGCAAATGGATCGTCCAACTCTCGTAATGTCATCAGGGAGTTACCGTGCTACCGCTGGGAATGACGGTGCATTCATGAGAGATGTCGCCCAGCAGAGCAGGTCACAGAGAAGAGGCAGCTGTCAATCAGTGGCAGGAGGCCGGCGCTGGAAGAAGAAAGAAGTCCGAGAGGTTAAGTGCAGGCCAGGCATCTGCACTTGCGAGCTAATTTGCATAAAAATTTGGCAATGATTTACGAGACAACAGAGACATGGACTTATAAAAGTATGGAAGTAATTGTCACTACAGTTACTTTACTGTGATGACGCTGCTTTAGCGTTCTTAAAAATTGCAGACAGGTTAATTTTAAAAGCTTATGCAGTTCAGAGTCTAACTGATTGTAGCTTTTTCACTACACATACATGTCATTTCACACACACAAAATGAAGAGTGTTTGGGTGGAAGAATGGGCCAAAGTCAAACCAGAGCAATGCCTGTGACTATCTTCTCCATACAGGAGGCGTCTTGAAGCATGTCATCACCAATAAAGGCTTTTGTACAAAGTATTAATTATATTTCAATACTGTAAGCTTGTTGAATAATTTTTCCCTGCAGTGCTGGGAGCCCTGATACCTTATGCAACAGCTTAAACTGCTTTTTTGCTCTGCCACACTCAGGTGGCACAAATATCAGAAAAATGTAAGGATATTGACATAGGTAGTTGACTGATCAATTGACTCACAGTAGAACATTTTATAATGGCACAGAATCAGTCACCTATTGGTCATGCATGAGGTATCAGGGTCTGGGCCAGCATTTAGCACTTTGAATTGAAGTTTCAATTAAGGCAAGACTGGTGAGGGAGCAGTGTAAACCTACTTTGCTGGGAGCCCTGATACCTCATGGAACAGCTCAATTGTTTTTTGCAAGTCACATTCAGGAGCCACAAACATCAGGTTCGTAGACTACTATTGGTAGAAAAATTTAAGGATAGTAACACAGGGTGCTGATCAATTCACCAACAGTAGAAATTTGATAATGGTACAGCAGCAGTCAGCCATGAGCCATACATGAGATATCAGAATCTGGGCCAGCATTTACAGCTTTGAATTTAAGTTTTAATTAAGATGAGGTTGTTGACAGACTAGCTTGCCAAGCCTGCTGTTCTGGGAGCCCTGATACCTCATGCAACAGCTGAAACTGCTCTTTTGCTCAGCCACACTCGGTTTCACAAATATTAGCTTGTTAGGATAGTAACAAAGGTACTTAACTGAGAGTAATTGCAGGCCTGCCGGAATGGAAGCTACTGGAAATATACATGAAGGAGACCCAACTTGGTGTGCAAACATTCAAAAAATGATTGCCACACACCACTAAAGTGGCATCAATTTCCCCAGAGTAGAAATAATATAATGGCCCCCTTCCACTACAGGCAACCCACCTCATGGAGACTCAACTTGGAGTCTCCACATTTCTAAAAATTATTGTCACACACCATTAAAGCGGTGTCAATTTCCCCAGAGTAGAAATAGTACAATGGGCCTCTGATACCCTTTCCAATACAGAAACTCACCAGATGGAGACCCAACTTGGAGTCTCCACATTTAAAAAAAATTGTTTGTAATGTCAGCAGCAGTAGCAACAGCAAGCACAGAAGCCACGACGAATGTGTCACAGATTACAATAACACAAGATCAGTGCATGACACTAAAAACTACACCATAGCCTATTCTGCCCATTCTACGACTGTAGTGCAATAGTCATTGGAGATCCATGACTTGTTCATCTTTTGTGAAAATTAGGTGGTCTACTCTTTCAGGTGACAGCTGGTTTTGCTTATTCATCAGGTCACCACCAGCAGTGCTGAAGACACGTTCTGAGAGAACAAAACCTCCAAGCCATGACAGGTGAGCTGAGGTCGCTTTTCCATTTTTGAAGACCAAAATGCAAAAGGGTCCAAACTTCCACTGATGGCATTGATATTGAGCTTGAGATAGTTCTGCACCATCCTCTCTAGTCGTTCAAAACGTGTCAGACTTGTACTCGGTTTTGCTGTTGCACGGGCTGGTCTAAAAAAATCTGTGAAATTGCCTATGCCCCTTACACTCCTGCTGCTGCTTCTAATGTTTTTGCGTTATTTACTCAATGTTCTCATAGTTGGAAGTCTATAACTGCAATGCACACTGTATGCCTCACTGTTGTCTTGGGGAAAACAACTCTTAAAGGGACTCTGTCACCTGAATTTGGAGGGAACAATTTTCAGTCATATGGGCGGGGTTTTCGGGTGTTTGATTCAACCATTCCTTACCCGCTGGCTGCATGCTGGCTGCAATTTTGGATTGAAGTTCATTCTCTGTCCTCCGTAGTACATGCCTGCACAAGGCAATCTTGCCTTACGCAGGCGTGTACTATGGAGGACAGAGAATGAACTTCAATCCAATATTGCAGCCAGCATGCAGCCAGCGGGTAAGGAATGGTTGAATCAAACACCCGAAAACCCCGCCCATATGACAGAAAATTGTTCCCTCCAAATTCAGGTGACAGAGTCCCTTTAAGATTGTCTACAAGTGTGTTTCAATACTGCAGCATGCGCTTGTCCCTTTCCAGGGGGTGAAGCATCTGGCTAAATTTACTCTTGTATCATGGATCTAACAGAGTGGCAACCCAGAAGTCAGCACTATTTCTAATCCTAACAATAATAATAATTTTTATTTATATAGCGCCAAAATATTCCACAGCACTTTACAATTAAGGCCGGTTTCACATTTGCGGTTGTGTCCACAGCGTTTCTTCCGCAATTGTCCGCATGCGTTGTGTTTTCCTATATTTAACATTAGGGACGCATGTGTCTGCGATCGGTTGCGTTTTGCCACATTTTGCCGCGTTTGATGATGCATGCGTCGTTTCGTCGTCTGTGGTTTGGCGCGGTAAACGCAATATGTAGTAATTTTAGAGGCTTCAATTTGCCGCCTAGTAACGTATGCGGTTGTTAGCGCAAGAAATGCGGCAAAAAAGCGCATTACTGTCTATGTGAACGCATGCGTACAGATGTCTTTGCGTATGCATGCTCTTGATGCGCTTGCGTACTTCGGACTGCGCATGTCCAGGAACTGATTTAGACATGCCCATTAAAGACACACCCTCCTGGAAATATCAATCGCATGTGCATAAAAAGCGCAAACACATGTAAAAACGCATGCAAATGCTGCCTTTTTTCACCAACATGTGTAAGCTGATGCAGATAAAAAACGCTGCATTAACAGATGTTTGCATGCGTTTTTGCATGCGTTTGCGGTTGCGGATGATGCGCTGCGGACTTAACCGCAAATGTGAAACTAGCCTTAGCGGGGACATGTACAGATAATAAATTCGGTACGAATTAAGACAATTTAAACAGTGACATTAGGACTGAGGTCCCTGCTCACACGCTTACAATCTACAGGGAAATGGGGGGGACACAATAGGTGAAAAGTGCTTGTTATTTCAAGTGTGGCAATTATAATAAATAGGGATTTTCATACAAAGCTGCAAGATCCGGTCATCAGCCCATGTGTTTAAGTGCAATAGTCAAGTATCAAGTGCAGTTATTGTGTGCATGGAGGGTGTGGAGACAGATGAATACTAGGGTGCAGATTCAGAATAATAGTTGGAAGGAGGGAACAGGGCAAAGTTAGTTTACTGAGTAGTTGATGTGGTAGGCTTGTTTGAAGAGATGGGTTTTCAAAGCGCGCTTGAATAGGTCGGGGCTAGGTATCAGTCTGATCATCTGGAGAAGTACATTCCAGAGAGCTGGCTCAGTGCCAGAGAAGTCTTGGAGATGGAGGTACGAGATTCGGATTACGGGGTATGTTAGTCTTAGGTCATTTGTAGAATGGAGGGCATGTGTAGTGCGATAGACAGAGATGAGAGAGGAGATATAAGGCGGTGCAGAACTGTGGAGAGCTTTGTGGGTGAGAGAGATGAGTTTATACTGGACCCTGTAGCAAATGGGTAGCCAGTGTAATGACTGGCACAAGATTGAGGCATCGGTGAAGCGGCTGGACAGAAATATGACCCTGGCTGCCGCATTCAAGATGGATTGGAGAGGAGAAAGTTTGTTAAGAGGGAGACCGATCAGAAGAGAGTTGCAGTAGTCCAGACGAGAAAGAATAAAAATGACAGCAAGAGTCTTAGCAGTTTCAAAGGTGAGAAAAGGTTGGATTCTGGAGATGTTTTTAAGATGCAGGTGACAAGAGCAAGTGAGTGATCGGATATGGGGAATAAAGGAAAGTTCAGTGTCGAATATGACCCCAAGACAGCGGGCATGCTGCTTGGGAGTTATGGTTGAATCTGTTGTGAATTAGACTTTTTGGCTCCCTCTTGTGGTTACTAGTGATACGACTCTGGGATTGTCTTTCCTCAGTTTGGCACCCACCTGGGTCGTTAGTCCAGGGGTGTTGCTATATAAACTTCCTGGATCCTTAGTCCAGTGCCTGGCATCGTTGTAATCAGATCCTTTCTGTTTGCTCCTGTCTGCTGGTCCTGGTTCGTGCAAAATTAAGCTAAGTCCTGCTTCTTTGTTTTTTGGTTATTTGCTTTGCTCTTATTTTTGTCCAGCTTGTACTAAATGTGATTCCTGACTTTGCTGTAAGCTCTAGGGGGCTGGTGTTCTCCCCCCGGGCCGTTAGACGGTTCGGGGGTTCTTGAATATCCAGCGTGGATATTTTGATAGGGTTTTTGCTGACCATATAAGTCATCTTACTATATTCTGCTATTAGCTAGTGGGCCTCTCTTTGCTAAATACCTAGCTCATTCTTACGTTTGTCTTTTCCTCTTACCTCACCGTTATTATTTGTTGGGGGCTTGTATCCAACTTTTGGGGTCTTTTCTCTGGAGGCAAGAAAGGTCTTTCTTTTCCCTTCTAGGGTTAGTTAGTTCTCCGGCTGGCGCGAGACGTCTAGAACCAACGTAGGCACGTTCCCCGGCTGCTGCTATTTGTGGTGCTAGGATTAGATATATGGTCAGCTCAGTTACCACTGCCCTATGAGCTGGTTTTTTGAGTTTGCAGACTTAGTAATTATTTCTGAGACCCTCTGCCATTGGGGTCATAACAGTATGCCAGGCCCTGGTTGCTCGGTAATGAGACCATGTGCTTTCTTCTCTAGGAAGTTTTTACCTGCTGAGCGGAATTATGATGTTGGCAATCGGGAGTTGCTGGCCATGAAGTGGGCATTTGAGGAGTGGCGTCATTGGCTCGAGGGTGCTAAGCATCGTGTGGTGGTCTTGACTGATCACAAAAATTTGATGTATCTCGAGTCTGCTAAACGCCTGAATCCTAGACAGGCCCGCTGGTCATTGTTTTTCTCCCATTTTGACTTTGTGGTCTCGTATTTACCAGGTTCAAAGAATGTGAAGGCTGATGCTCTTTCAAGGAGCTTTGTGCCTGACTCTCCTGGAGTCGCAGAACCAGTTGGTATTCTTAAAGAGGGAGTTATCTTGTCGGCCATTTCTCCTGATTTGCGACGTGTGTTGCAGAGATTTCAGGCTGGTAGACCTGACTCTTGTCCACCTGACAGACTGTTTGTTCCTGATAAGTGGACCAGCAGAGTCATTTCCGAGGTTCATTCCTCGGTGTTGGCAGGGCATCCGGGAATTTTTGGCACCAGAGATCTGGTGGCTAGGTCTTTTTGGTGGCCTTCCTTGTCATGGGATGTGCGGTCATTTGTGCAGTCCTGTGGGAGTTGTGCTCGAGCTAAGCCTTGCTGTTCTCGTGCCAGCGGGTTGCACTTGCCCTTGCCTGTCCCGAAGAGGCCTTGGACACACATTTCCATGGATTTCATTTCAGATCTCCCGGTGTCTCAGGGCATGTCTGTCATCTGGGTGGTATGTGATCGCTTTTCTAAAATGGTCCATTTGGTGCCTTTGCCTAAGCTGCCTTCCTCTTCCGATCTGGTTCCTGTGTTCTTTCAGAATGTGGTTCGTTTACACGGCATTCCTGAGAATATTGTGTCTGACAGAGGATCCCAGTTTGTTTCCAGGTTCTGGCGATCCTTTTGTGCTAGGATGGGCATTGATTTGTCGTTTTCGTCTGCCTTTCATCCTCAGACTAATGGACAAACGGATCGAACTAATCAGACTCTGGAGGCTTATTTGAGGTGTTTTGTTTCGGCAGATCAGGATGATTGGGTGACCTTCTTGCCGTTGGCTGAGTTTGCCCTTAATAATCGGGCTAGTTCCGCTACTTTGGTTTCGCCATTTTTCTGCAACTTTGGTTTCCATCCTCGTTTTTCCTCGGGACATGTGGAGCCTTCTGACTGTCCTGGGGTAGATTGTGTGGTGGATAGGTTGCAGCAGATCTGGAATCATGTGGTGGACAACTTAAAGTTGTCACAGGAGAAGGCTCAGCGTTTTGCCAACCGCCGCTGCGGTGTGGGTCCCCGACTTCGTGTTGGGGATTTGGTATGGCTGTCTTCTCGATTTGTTCCTATGAAGGTCTCCTCTCCTAAATTTAAGCCTCGCTTCATCGGTCCTTACAAGATATTGGAAATCCTTAATCCTGTGTCCTTTCGCTTGGATCTTCCGGTGTCGTTTGCCATTCACAACGTGTTCCATAGGTCTTCGTTGCGGCGGTACGTTGTACCTGTGGTTCCTTCTGTTGAGCCTCCTGCTCCGGTGTTGGTTGAGGGCGAGTTGGAGTACGTGGTGGAGAAGATCTTGGATTCTCGTCTCTCCAGACGGAGGCTTCAGTATCTGGTCAAGTGGAAGGGCTATGGTCAGGAGGATAATTCCTGGGTGGTTGCTTCTGATGTGCATGCGGCCGATTTAGTTCGTGCCTTTCACGCTGCTCATCCTGATCGCCCTGGTGGTCTTGGTGAGGGTTCGGTGACCCCTCCTTAAGGGGGGGGGGTACTGTTGTGAATTAGACTTTTTGGCTCCCTCTTGTGGTTACTAGTGATATGACTCTGGGATTGTCTTTCCTCAGTTTGGCACCCACCTGGGTCGTTAGTCCAGGGGTGTTGCTATATAAACTTCCTGGATCCTTAGTCCAGTGCCTGGCATCGTTGTAATCAGATCCTTTCTGTTTGCTCCTGTCTGCTGGTCCTGGTTCGTGCAAAATTAAGCTAAGTCCTGCTTCTTTGTTTTTTGGTTATTTGCTTTGCTCTTATTTTTGTCCAGCTTGTACTAAATGTGATTCCTGACTTTGCTGTAAGCTCTAGGGGGCTGGTGTTCTCCCCCCGGGCCGTTAGACGGTTCGGGGGTTCTTGAATATCCAGCGTGGATATTTTGATAGGGTTTTTGCTGACCATATAAGTCATCTTACTATATTCTGCTATTAGCTAGTGGGCCTCTCTTTGCTAAATACCTAGCTCATTCTTACGTTTGTCTTTTCCTCTTACCTTACCGTTATTATTTGTTGGGGGCTTGTATCCAACTTTTGGGGTCTTTTCTCTGGAGGCAAGAAAGGTCTTTATTTTCCCTTCTAGGGTTAGTTAGTTCTCCGGCTGGCGCGAGACGTCTAGAACCAACGTAGGCACGTTCCCCGGCTGCTGCTATTTGTGGTGCTAGGATTAGTTATATGGTCAGCTCCGTTACCACTGCCCTATGAGCTGTTTTTTTGTGTTTGCAGACTTAGTAATTATTTCTGAGACCCTCTGCCATTGGGGTCATAACATGAATCCTCCAGGGTAATTTCGATGTTAGGTAGAGTGAGGTTAGTATAGGGGAGAAACACAAGAAGTTCAGTTTTGGAGAGATTTAGTTTCAGATAGAGGGAGGACATGATGTTGGAGACAGCAGACAGACAATCCTTGGTATTTTGAATTAGGGTAGGGGTGATGTCAGAGGAAGAAGTGTATAATTGGGTGTCGTCAGCATAGAGATGATACTGGAACCCAAATCTGCTGATTGTTTGTCCAATAGGTGCAGTGTATGGAGAGAAGAGGAGGAGGCCTAGGACTGAGCCCTGCGGAACCCCGATAGTAAGGGGACGAGGAGAGGAAGAGGAGTCGGCAAAAGATACAGTGAAGGAGCGGTCAGAGAGGTAGTAGGAGAACCAAGAGAGAGCTGTGTCCTTGAGGCCTATATAGTGGAGCATAGTGAGGAGGAGCTGGTGATCCACAGTGTCAAATGCGGCAGAGAGATCCAAGAGAATCAGCAGGGAGCAATGAGCTTTGGATTTAGCTGTTTGTAACAACTCTGCTGGCATCACGGCATGGCCTCGCATTTCTCACACTATCTTACCCACTGCTCCAGGCCATGATGTGGTTTCTGTTTCTTGCCAGCTCCATGTTCTGTGTCTCTGCTCTCTGCATGCTTCATAGTTCTGTGTATAGAGGGGCGGCGCCTGAACTCTCTGGTTCTTATAGGAATCAGGTGCATCTGTCCTATCTGTTGCTGACCAATTGCCAGGAGACCTCCAGTATTTAGTTCAGCTCCACCCAGTGGTCTGGGCCTGTGCAATGTGTTAGCTCACTTAGTGTCTTGCTTCTGAGTTTGCCTGGCCTTGCTCTGAGTTACTCCCTCTCTGGAGGATTCTCTGTGTTATTTCCTTGGTCTTGTTGTCCGCCCACCAGGAGGCAGAATATCCTGGTCCCAGTGTCTTTGTCCTTGTGTCTTGTTCCATTGCCTTGTCTGTACTTAGTCTTATCTCTGTCTCCTAGTCTTTGGCTTCCTTCCCTGCTGTCTTTTCTTGTATTCTCAGTCTGCTTACACTCCGCACTCTTGCAGCTCTGCCTGCTCTGAACCTTTGTGACTTTACCTCTGCTCCTCACTTCTGTGTTTCTGCTCCTTTCTACTCAGCTTATCTTCTGCTGTTGCAGTTATCCCTTGCTGCAGCTTCTCTCCACATTCTTTGTGGCTCTGCTCAGCTTTGCTGCAGAGACCCCTCCTGCAGCTCCTCTCCGCTCCTTGCGGTTCTACCTGGCTCCGCTCCTTGCGGTTCTACCTGGCTCCGCTCCTTGCGGTTCTACCTGGCTCCGCTCCTTGCGGTTCTACCTGGCTCCGCTCCTTGCGGTTCTACTTCTCCTGCACTTGGCTCCGCCGCCAGCTCTTGGCTCCGCCTCCTGCCTGTCTGCACTTGGCTCCGCCACCAGCTCTTGGCTCCGCCTCCTGCCTGTCTGCACTTGGCTCCGCCTCCAGCTCTTGGCTCCGCCTCCTGCGATTTTGCACTTGGCTCCGCCTCCTGCTCTTGGCTCCGCCTCCTGCATTTCTGTTCTTGGCTCTAGCTCCTGTGCTTTCGCTCTGCATCCGCTCTTGCGGTCTTTATCTACTTATTCCTAGGTCCTCGTGTCTGAACAGGTTCTTACCCGTTCTACATACCTGCCTGCAGACCGGTCCCTACCCGTTCTTCCAGTGTACCAGTCTTGTCCACCAGTCCTGCCAGAGAGCCAGCCGTGCCCGCCTGCCTACCAGAGAGCCAGCCGTGCCCGCCTGCCTGACAGTGTTCCTGTTGTACCCGTCTGCCTGCCTAGGTGCCAGCCTTGCCCGCTTGCTTGTCTATGTTCCGTTCCCCGGTGGGATCAGCAGCCACAACCAGACTCCACCCTGGAGTGGTACCTGGTAGCTTCCTATTGCACAAGTCTGACCTCACCATCAGAGGCTCCAGCGAACACCCAGGAAGCTACTTAGTTACGCCCCTTCCAGGGAGTTTTGGTCTGTGGTCCAGTGGGGCCACTCCCCCGCACGCCCGCGCCAACCAGTCTGGGCGCGATCATGACACTGTTATTAGATCATTAGAGACTTTGGTGAGGGCAGTTTCAGTGGAGTGTAAAGGGCGGAAACCAGATTGTAGTGGTCGAGAAGAGAGTTGTCCGAGAGAGAGCAGATTAGATGGGAGTGGACCAAGCATTCCAGGAGTTTAGAGATGAAGGAAAGGTTAGAGAAAGGTCTGTAGTTAGCATTACAGTTCTGGTACAGGGATGGCTTTTTAAGTAAAGGGGTTATGATGGCATGTTTAAATGCGGAGGGAAAGATACCTGAAGAAAGAGAGAGGTTAAATGTTTTAGTCAGGTGAGTGGTGACCACTGGTGACAGAGACCTCAGGAGATGTGAAGGAATGGGGTCACTTTTGCAGGTTGTAGGCCGAGCAGAAGCGAGGAGCTTGTAAACTTCTTCTTCTGAAACAGGCTCAAAGATGTCTAGTGAGCTTGAGGTGCGGCAGGGAATGGGATCCAGGCACTGACGAGATTGGGCTGAGATATCCTGATGGATGTGGTTGATTTTTTCTAGGAAATAAGTGGCCAGATCCTCACCGCTAACAATACGGGCATCATGTTGCAAATAGTGCAGCAAGAAGGCGCTCATGTGTTAGGCGCTTCCATGAGGTCCAAGTCCATGGTATGTTGGTGATGGGTTAACATTGAAGGATATTTCCTCTATCCCTCCCACCAAATACAGACAACAGAGAGCGGAATCATTATCCTCTTTATCTCCTGACTGTTGCGCGCCCATCACTTCTTCTGTTGTGATTCGGTTATTTGGCTCCCCCAGTGGTCGCTTGTGGTACTGGTGTCTTGTGAGCTTTTCACCTGTTTCTATCAGGATGTGGGAGTTTCCTATTTAGCCTTGTTCCTCAGTCATTCCAATGCCGGCCATCAATGTAACCAGAGTCTTTCTGTTGCATGTACCTGCTCCCAGTCTGCTGACCAGCTAAGTTGGACATTTCTGTCCTTAGTCTATTTTTGTATGTTTTGTCCAGTTTGCAGTTATGTGATTCTCTGCAGCTGGAAGCTCTTGTGGGCTGAAATTGCCACTCCGGTGCCATGAGTTGGCACATGAGTTTAAGGTAATTTCAGGATGGTTTTTGATAGGGTTTTGTAGCTGACTGCGAAGTCCACTATTGTATCCTTCTGCTATCTAGTTAGTGGGCCTCACTGTGCTAAATCTGTTTTCATACTACGTTTGTCTTTTCACCTTAACTCACCGTTATTATATGTGGGGGGCTACTATCTCCTGTGGGGAATTTTCCTCTGGAGGCAAGCCAGGACTGTGTTTCATCTATTAGGGGTAGTTAGTCCTCCGGCTGGTGCGAGACGTCTAGTGAAAACGTAGGCACGTTCCCTGGCTACTATTAGTTGTGTGTATAGGTTTAGCATCGCGGTCAGCTCTAGTTTCCATCACCCGAGAGCTTGTCCGTTTTTCTATGTTTCTGATGTTCCCCTGCCATTGGGAACCATAACAGTATGGCCGGCCTACATGTTTAATCTATGGGCTGAAGCAGGAGAGAAAAAGGAACTGTGTGGAATTTTTTTTTTTTTTTCTCTGAAGTTGCACTCCAGCTCTAATTGCAGTCTCCTGCTTTCCTCTCCTCTTAACCCCTGAATGGCTCAGATTTTATCTGTTGAAATATGGATCTCCAGAGTCTGGCTACAAATTTGAATAATCTTGCTGCTAAAGTTCAGAATATACAAGATTTTGTTATACATGCTCCTCGGTCTGAACCTAAAATTCCTTTACCAGAGTTTTTCTCCGGAGATCGATCTTGTTTTCTGAATTTTAAATACAATTGTAAATTGTTTCTTTCTCTGAGATCTCACTCTGCTGGAGATCCTGCACAGCAGGTTAAAATAGTGATTTCTTTATTGCGGGGTGACCCTCAAAATTGGGCATTTTCATTGGCGCCAGGGGATCCTGCGTTGCTCAATGTGGATGCGTTTTTTCTGGCCTTAGGGTTGCTTTATGAGGAACCTAATTTAGAGATACAGGCTGAAAAGGCCTTGATAGCCCTCTCTCAGGGGCAAGATGAGGCCGAAATATATTGCCAAAAATTTCGAAAATGGTCTGTGCTTACTCAGTGGAATGAGTGCGCTCTGGCGGCAAATTTCAGAGAAGGTCTCTCTGATGCCGTAAAAGACATCATGGCGGGGTTTCCTACGCCTACGGGTCTGAATGAGTCCATGGCAATGGCTATTCAGATTGATCGGCGTTTACGGGAACGCAAACCTGTGCACCATTTGGCGGTGTCTTCTGAGAGGGTACCAGAGAGTATGCAATGTGATAGTTTTCTGTCCAGAAGTGAACGACAGAATTATAGGCGCAAAAATAAGTTGTGCTTCTATTGTGGGAATTCAACTCATGTTATATCAGCATGCTCAAAACGAACAAACAAAGTTGCTAAATCCTCTGCTATTGGCACTTTGCAGTCCAAGTTTATTTTGTCTGTGACTTTAATTTGTTCGTTATCTTCTATTGTCGCGGATGCTCATGTGGATTCTGGTGCTGCTTTGAGTCTTATGGATTGGTCCTTTGCCAGGCGCTGTGGGTTTGATCTAGAGCCTCTGGAAGTCCCTATACCTTTAAAGGGTATTGATTCTACACCATTGGCTAGTAATAAACCACAATACTGGACACAAGTGACTATGCGTATGACTCCAGACCATCAGGAGGTGATTCGCTTCCTTGTGTTGTTTAATCTACATGATGTATTAGTGCTGGGATTGCCATGGTTGCAAACCCATAACCCAGTCCTTGACTGGAAAACAATGTCTGTACTAAGCTGGGGATGTCAGGGAAATCATGGGGGCGCACCTTTGGTTTCCATTGCTTCATCTATTCCCTCTGAGATCCCGGCTTTTTTGTCTGATTATTGTGATGTTTTTGAGGAGTCTACTCTTAATTCTCTTCCCCCTCACAGAGATTGTGATTGCGCCATAGATTTGATTCCTGGCAGTAAATTTCCTAAGGGTCGTTTATTCAATCTGTCTGTACCTGAACATGCTGCTATGCGAGAGTATATTAGGGAGTCCTTGGAAAAAGGACATATTCGTCCTTCTTCGTCTCCTTTAGGAGCAGGGTTCTTTTTTGTAGCCAAAAGAGATGGTTCTTTGAGACCTTGTATTGATTATAGACGCTTAAATAAGATCACAGTCAAATATCAGTATCCTTTGCCATTGCTGACAGATTTATTTGCTCGCATTAAGGGAGCTAAGTGGTTCTCTAAGATTGATCTTCGCGGTGCGTATAATTTGGTGCGAATTAAGCAGGGGGATGAGTGGAAAACCGCATTTAATACGCCCGAGGGCCATTTTGAGTATTTGGTAATGCCTTTTGGTTTGTCAAATGCCCCTTCGGTCTTTCAGTCTTTTATGCACAATATTTTACGTGAATATCTGGATAAATTCATGGTTGTGTATCTGGATGATGTTTTGATTTTTTCGGATGACTGGGAGTCTCATGTCCAACAGGTTAGGAAGGTTTTTCAGGTTTTGCGGACCAATTCTCTGTTTGTAAAGGGTGCAAAGTGTGTTTTTGGGGTTCAGAAGATTTCTTTTCTGGGGTACATTTTTTCCCCTTCTTCTATTGAGATGGATCCTGTTAAGGTTCGGGCAATTTGTGACTGGACGCAGCCGACTTCTCTTAAGAGCCTTCAGAAATTTTTGGGCTTTGCTAATTTTTATCGTCGATTCATAACTGGTTTTTCTAGCGTGGTCAAGCCTTTGACTGATTTGACTAAAAAAGGTGCTGATGTTGCCGATTGGTCTCCTGCTGCTCTGGAGGCCTTTCGAGAGCTTAAGCGCCGCTTTTCTTCTGCCCCTGTGTTGCGCCAGCCTGATGTTTCACTTCCTTTTCAGGTGGAAGTTGATGCTTCCGAGATTGGAGCGGGGGCGGTTTTGTCACAGAAAAGTTCAGATGGTTCAGTGATGAGACCTTGTGCGTTCTTTTCTCGAAAATTTTCGCCCGCCGAGCGAAACTATGATGTTGGTAATCGGGAGCTTTTGGCGATGAAATGGGCATTCGAGGAGTGGCGTCATTGGCTTGAGGGTGCTAAACATCAGGTGGTGGTCTTGACTGATCACAAGAATTTGATTTATCTTGAGTCGGCCAGACGTCTGAATCCTAGACAGGCGCGCTGGTCGTTGTTTTTCTCTCGGTTTAATTTTGTGGTCTCGTATCTGCCAGGTTCTAAAAATGTGAAGGCTGATGCCCTTTCTAGGAGTTTGAACCTGATTTCCCTGGTGATTCCAAACCTACGGGTATCCTTAAGGATGGGGTGATATTGTCTGCTGTCTCCCCTGACCTGCGACATGCTTTTACAAGAGTTTCAGGCGGATCGGCCTGATCGTTGTCCGCCTGGTAGATTGTTTGTGCCGGATGAGTGGACCAGTAGAGTCATCTCGGAGGTTCATTCTTCTGCGTTGGCAGGTCATCCGGGAATTTTTGGTACCAGGGATTTGGTGGCTAGGTCCTTCTGGTGGCCTTCCCTGTCTCGGGACGTGCGTACTTTTGTGCAGTCTTGTGATGTTTGTGCTCGGGCCAAGCCTTGTTGTTCTCGGGCTAGTGGATTGTTGTTGTCCTTGCCTATTCCTAAGAGGCCTTGGACACACATCTCTATGGATTTTATTTCTGATCTCCCTGTTTCTCAGAAAATGTCTGTCATCTGGGTGGTGTGTGACCGTTTTTCTAAGATGGTTCATTTGGTACCTTTGCCCAAGTTGCCTTCCTCATCTGAGTTGGTGCCTCTGTTTTTTCAGAATGTGGTTCGGTTGCATGGTATCCCGGAGAATATAGTTTCTGACAGGGGATCTCAGTTTGTGTCCAGATTTTGGCGGGCGTTTTGTGCCAGGATGGGCATTGATTTGTCTTTTTCGTCTGCATTTCATCCTCAGATGAATGGCCAGACGGAGCGTACTAATCAGACCTTGGAGACTTATTTGAGGTGTTTTGTGTCTGCTGATCAGGATGACTGGGTCACCTTTTTGCCGTTGGCAGAGTTTGCCCTTAATAATCGGGCCAGTTCTGCCACTTTGGTTTCCCCTTTCTTTTGCAATTCGGGGTTCCATCCTCGTTTTTCATCTGGTCAGGTGGAATCTTCGGATTGTCCTGGAGTGGATACTATGGTGGACAGGTTGCATCGTATTTGGGGTCAGGTGGTGGACAATTTAAAGTTGTCCCAGGAGAGGACTCAGCATTTTGCTAATCGCCATCGTCGTGTTGGTCCTCCTCGTCTTCGTGTTGGGGACTTGGTGTGGTTGTCTTCCCGTTTTGTCCCTATGAGGGTCTCTTCTCCTAAGTTTAAGCCTCGGTTCATCGGTCCTTATAGGATTTTGGAAATTCTTAACCCTGTGTCTTTTCGTTTGGACCTCCCAGCATCCTTTGCTATCCATAATGTTTTCCATCGGTCGTTATTGCGGAGGTATGAGGTGCCAGTTGTGCCTTCTGTTGAGCCTCCTGCTCCTGTGCTGGTTGAGGGTGAGTTGGAGTACGTGGTGGAGAAAATCTTGGACTCCCGTGTTTCCAGACGGGGACTTCAATATCTGGTTAAGTGGAAGGGCTACGGTCAGGAGGATAATTCTTGGGTTTCAGCTTCAGATGTTCATGCCTCTGATTTGGTTCGTGCCTTTCATAGGGCTCATCCAAATCGCCCTGGTGGTTCTTGTGAAGGTTCGGTGCCCCCTCCTTAAGGGGGGGGGGGTACTGTTGTGATTCGGTTATTTGGCTCCCCCAGTGGTCGCTTGTGGTACTGGTGTCTTGTGAGCTTTTCACCTGTTTCTATCAGGATGTGGGAGTTTCCTATTTAGCCTTGTTCCTCAGTCATTCCAATGCCGGCCATCAATGTAACCAGAGTCTTTCTGTTGCATGTACCTGCTCCCAGTCTGCTGACCAGCTAAGTTGGACATTTCTGTCCTTAGTCTATTTTTGTATGTTTTGTCCAGTTTGCAGTTATGTGATTCTCTGCAGCTGGAAGCTCTTGTGGGCTGAAATTGCCACTCCGGTGCCATGAGTTGGCACATGAGTTTAAGGTAATTTCAGGATGGTTTTTGATAGGGTTTTGTAGCTGACTGCGAAGTCCACTATTGTATCCTTCTGCTATCTAGTTAGTGGGCCTCGCTGTGCTAAATCTGTTTTCATACTACGTTTGTCTTTTCACCTTAACTCACCGTTATTATATGTGGGGGGCTACTATCTCCTGTGGGGAATTTTCCTCTGGAGGCAAGCCAGGACTGTGTTTCATCTATTAGGGGTAGTTAGTCCTCCGGCTGGTGCGAGACGTCTAGCGAAAACGTAGGCACGTTCCCTGGCTACTATTAGTTGTGTGTATAGGTTTAGCATCGCGGTCAGCTCTAGTTTCCATCACCCGAGAGCTTGTCCGTTTTTCTATGTTTCTGATGTTCCCCTGCCATTGGGAACCATAACATTCTTCCTCCTTGTCCTCCTCCATTAGTTCCCCCGCTCCTGCATCTTCATTAACATTTTGTATGGTACCATGAGCACCCCTCAATCACTGTAATCCACCCTCTCATGGCACCTGCCTGTGCGATGACAGTCCGGAACTTAGAGATATTGTTATCCCTTCCGCATCCTCCTCTGCTACCACCTCTTCCTCTGAGACCACCACCTCCTCACATAGACTATTCAAAGTGTGCTCCAGCATCTAGATGACCTGAATAGTGATGCTGATTAAGGCATTGTCAGTGCTAACCATCTTAGTAGCCATTTCAAAACTGTGCAAAAGGGTGCAGAGGTCCTTCATCTATGCCCACTCCACAAGCATGATTTGCACCATGTCCGTACTGCGTTGGTCCAGGCTATGCAAAGGGATATACTGCACCAGTGTTCATCATTATTGCTACAGTCGTTGCAACATGTGCAGAGTGGAATTCACATCAGCACATCACAAATTAAACAGTTATATGCTAGGCCGAAAGACCTATTTAGTGATGTAGGTTGATGACCTGCAGGGTGCGATTGGCAGAAGTGAGCACACAGTGACCATGTTTATTGCTGCAGTACAACCAGACCAGGATATTGGCAGAGAAATTGGTGTACCACCAGGTTGAGGATGTGAGCAATTGGGGCCTCCTGTCTGCACCTCAATATTAACCCTAATGATTTTTATTTGCAAATTGGGTCTCAATATTTGCCCTAACAATTTTGATTAGGAATTGGGACTTGGTTCCTGCACCTAAATATTAGGCCTAACAATTTTGATTAGCAAATGGTGACTGGTGCCTGTTCCCCAATATTAGCCCTAACGATTTTGATTAGCGAATGGGGCCTGGTGCCTGCGCCCCAATATTAGCTTCAACTATTTTGATTAGGAAATGGGGTCTCCTTGCTGCACCTCAGTATTATCGCTGATTTTGATTAGCAAATGGGGCCTTCTGACTGCACCCAAATATTAGCCCTAATGATTTTGATTAGTAAACGGGGCCTCCTGAGTCCTGACTGCAACACAGTATTAGCCAAAATGATTTTGAGTAGAAAATGTGGACTCCTGCCTGCACAACACTGTTAGCACAAACTATGTAGATGCTGAAACGTTAATTTCACACAGGACAGGATCCTATCTAACTATGACAACTTGCAGCACCAGCAGGGGAAGCCTATCTGTGCTGTTACATTGAGAAAATGATGTCGGCAAAATAACATGTCCACTTTTTACATGGAGAGGGACATGTGAGTTCAGCAGCCAATGACAGAAGCCCTTGTGGATGGTTTCTGCTCCCTGTTTGGCTGCCAGAATATACACACATTAAGTTAATTAAAAAAAGCACACTCCTCCGCTCCTCTGACCTATACACACACCCTTTCCTGGTAAAACACGTCCCCTCCGCACATCATACAGTACCACTATCCTAGGCAAAATCCTAACAACAGCGTTAGGAGAAACGCGATAATTTATCGAAATGTGACTGAATTTTGCCGACTTTGATCTTGTGCACCAGGCAGCAGCTCTTTCCTCTGAGCTATTCAGCTCACTTTGCAGTTCCATGCTAACTCAGAGACTTGTACCTGTTTTGTTTCTGATTGTCTCCACCCTGATTGAACACACTATTTAAACATGGCATTGCACTCCCTTACTTGCAAGATTATTAAGCAACCAACCTCTAGACAAGCTTCCTTTCACCTAGTCCTTCATTCTAAGATTATACTGCTGATTCCGTGTACTGACTTCTTGGCTGTCCCTGACTATGCTACCTGCTGGTGCTGCCCCTAGTGGTTGCAGTACCACTACTCCAACCCAGGTCAGTCCATAACACTGATATACACATATATTACCTATTCATTGTGTATTTGGAGTGCCCGTTAGGACCGTGGGGTACTCGGGCTGGGTCTGACAGCACTTAAAGGGGTGGTCACGGTAGAAGTGACCCAATCCGTGGTACTGGGCATCCAACAAAAATAAGGAAGGGAAGTCGAAAATAAATTCTATGGGTGACGCCACCTGTGGTGTTCGGCCAGGATGGCCGATGCTGCTTAAAGGGACCACTGGGGCCGATCGTAATGCAGCAGGGATGGTTTTGCTCCCAACAGGTGGAGTGGGGCCCCAGGGCTACTGGTTCAGTTGGTGAGGGATGATAGACAGTGGGCTGCTAGACTGAAAGTGCAGGAAATGATTGGAGGACACAAGAGTTGCCATTTTCTTTACCTTTTACTTGTGAATTGCAGGCGAAGTCTGGGGCACAGGTAACAGGTGTAGATGGGGTCTGGGCAGTCTGAAAGTAACTTGGGATCCACCTAGCCAGGTGGGTTCAGAGGACCCCTTCTGCGCTGTATTTTCTGTCCCTTGCTGCCTGAAGCTCTGCACAAGTTTTTCTCAGTGTCTGTTACTCCTAACCCATATGGCCGACAGCATAAACCTTTCATAAGCATTGTCTCCTCACTGGCAGCCCCAGGATCCTGACCTGCTGTGGTGCCTCCAGGTATCAGATGGGGCTAGGAGACCTGCAATCTCCTGCCTTCCACTTCTAGTTGCTGGGCCTTTAGTACCCTTGCAACCACGGACTCCAGTGTCCAGTCTCTTTGGCGCTTAATCCTGGGGGCGCTCAGTCGCAGCTTCACAGCCCAGGCTTTCCTCTCTTGCCTCCCGGACCCTCACTCACTGTCCCTCACACACAGACTAAGTAACCCCACTTCCAGACCAGAACTTATAGGGAAGTTCCCCTGAAACCAGGTTTAGAGCTCCCCCTTTTGCTCTGGAGTCAGGAAGGTGTTGCATGTTTGTGTTACCTGCCAAAGGGATCCCTCGTTACCTCCAGGCATGACATCACCCCCCCATGATGGAGTCAATGCCATTGTAGCAACCGGACACCTGGGGTGCCACATTTTCACACACACATATACAGTACATATATTATAAATATAATACACAGTAAACACATTACATATGCACTTACTGTTTCTGTAGAGGGCTAGGCATCAGACATGCAGGCAATTTTCAGTTATATGCCATAAAACCAGTTTTATGCCAATTCTCCGTGTGCAGCTATGCAGACTATGCTTATCAATTTCTATAGGAGTTCTGGATATAGAGTAGTTGGCTGTTTCCGTAGCTCCATCCCCAGTGGAGAGGGTCAGGATGGAGCTATGAAAAGCTGAGCCAGAATAACCCTCAAATATATAATTGTTTTTAGTTTCTAGTTTTTAATAAGTGAATATAGAATTATTTTGGGTTAGTAGGGGAATAGCATGATTAATTTTGCATGGTATTTGCTCGCAATACTTAAGAGGCAACTTTATCACTAAGAACGGGTCAGCACTGAGTTTTCCTTTAGTCTATCAAGTTACATTATTTTCCCGATGGACCAAGATAGCCTTTTAAAGACGAGACTTACAGAATTTAAATTGAGCAAATGGATGTTAGAGAGTCGTAAAATGCATTTTATTTATTTTACTTGCTTTTTACACATATTAAAATACTCCATCTAGATACTTTTTCTATTCCACAATCGCATTGAAATGTTGCCATTTTTTTCATTAGCAGAGATTTGATGTTTAGCTTTTCTTTCAAATGACATCATTTTATTGAAAGTTCGGTATAATCAATTACAGTGCCATCTGAAGCACTCAATCACATGGCACTGGATGCATTACACGCATTGATACTGAAGAAAACCTACAACCCAAATAAAGGCAATTGTAATAACCAAAATGACAGACTGATCTGCAAAGAAACTACTTGTTAAATGGCAGTCTTAGTTTAAAAAAAAAAAACACAAAAAACAAGAGTTGTATTTGTGTTGTAATGTGACCCTAGAATACTCTCAGTCTGTGTAACAAATTTTTAATTCAGCATTTTCAAATTTTTATTTTGTTCACTCCTTGTAAAGTAGAGAATAATATCCAGTCTCTAATCAGAAACCATCAACAAGTGGCTGCTGACAAATTTGCAATTCTTATTACTCTTATATAGGAGCTATTGATTGGATTGGAAAGGAAATCAAGAACAAAAAATGTGGTAGTCAGTAATGGTTACTTTTTTAACCAAGCATAGGGTAAAAATTATGGAGTCACTCAATTATGAGGGAAAAATTATGGAATCATGAAAAACACACAAAATAAACCACTCCAAAACATCACTAGTATTTTGTTGCACTACCTCTGGCTTTTATAACAGCTTGCAGTCTCTGAGGCATGGACTTAATGAGTGTCAAACTCTTCATCAGTCTGGCTCCAACTTTCTCTGATTGCTGTTGCCAGATCAGCTTTGCAGGTTGGAGCCTTGTCATGGACCATTTTCTTCAACTTCCACCAAAGATTTTCAATTGCATTGAGATCCGGACTATTTGCAGGCCATGACATTGACCTTATGTGTCTTTTTTCAAGTAATGTTTTAACAGTTTTTGCTCTATGGCAGGATGTATTATCATCTTGAAAAATTATTTCGTCATCCCCAAACATCCTTTCATTTGATAGGATAAGAAAAGTGTCCAAAATATCAACATAAACTTGTGCATTTATTGAAGATGTAATGACAGCCATCTCCCCAGTGCCTTTACCTGACATGCAGCCCCATATCATCAATGACTGTGGAAATTTGCATGTTCTCTTCAGGCAGTCATCTTTATAAATCTCATTGGAATGGCACCAAACAAAAGTTCCAGCATCATCACCTTGCCCAATGCAGATTCGTGATTCATCACTGAATATGACTTTCATCCAGTCATCCACAGTCCACGATTGCTTTTCCTTAGCCCATTGTAACCTTGTTTTTTTCTGTTTAGGTGTTAATGATGGCTTTCGTTTAGCTTTTCTGTATGTAAATCCAATTTCCTTTAGGCGGTTTCTTACAGTTTGGTCACAGACATTGACTCCAGTTTCCTCCCATTTGTTCCTCAATTGTTTTGTTGTGCATTTCCTGTTTTGGAGACATATTGCTTGAAGTTTCCGGTTTTGACGCTTTGATGTCTTCCTTGGTCTACCAGTATGTTTGCCTTTAACAACCTTCGCATGTTGTTTGCATTTGGTCCAGATTTTAGACAGAGCTGACTGAACAACCAACATCTTTTGCAACATTGCGTGATGATTTACCCTCTTTAAAGAGTTTGATAATCCTCTCATTTGTTTCATTGTGTCTCTCGTGTTGGAGCCATGATTCATGTCAGTCCACTTGGTGCAGCAGCTCTCTGAGGTGTGATCACTCCTTTTTAGATGCAGACTAACAAGCAGATCTAATTTGATGCAGGTGTTAGTTTTGGGAATGAAAATTTACAGGGTGATTCCATAATTTTTTCCCTCATAATTGAGGGACTCCATAAGTTTTACCCTATGCTTGGTTACAAAAAGTAACCATTACTGACTACCACATTTTTTGTTCTTGATTTCTTTTACTGTTTCTTAAAGCCAAAAAGTTGCCATTTGAAATTACTTTAGTTTTGTGCCATGTCTGTGATCTGCTTTTTTTCTACAAAATTAAACAACTGAATAAACATCCTCCAAGGCTGGTGATTACATAATTTTTGCCTGGGGTTGTATATCCGAGGATTATTAATTACTTGCTTATAGATTTATCCCTTAAAATTGCAATTTTGATTAAAACCAAAACACAAAAATACCCCGATAATGTACATAAACATAAAAATACACACACACAATTTTTGAGTGTATAATCAGATAGTTTCAATAGTGTGGTATATAGTACAGATATAAATCTGCTGCATAATATTCTTAGACAACTATTCAACTACACCCTATATTGCAGTTGGTAACAAATAAATAGGGAATGGGAGGATTTCTCAGAGCTCAAGGACACAGATATAAATATTCAATTTGTACCTTGACGTGAATGTTGGCACCCTAAACAAAATAAACTTTCATTCTGCAGTCCCTACATTACCCTTAGGCCAGAGTCATACTATAGAGGAATATGGACGAGGGCTATGCGAGTAAAAAAAATCGCATAGCACTCAGACCAATGTTAATCTATGGGGCAGCCCCATCATCGTTTTTTTTCTCGGCCGTATTATACATGCCAGTGAAATCGCAGCATGCTACGATTTGCACCGAATATTGGCCGAGACTCACCAATGAAAGTCTATGGGTGCGAGAAAAACTTGCATACCACACGGACCATCAGTGTGACTTGTGACAAATACGCACCGGTGTCCTACAGAAAAGCCAGCAATTGAGTGCGGTGTAATGTAAAATCACACTGACAGGTTAAAATAGAATAGATAGAATAAATGTCTACACATATTATATATATATATATATATATATATATATACTAGATGGTGGCCCGATTCTAACGCATCGGGTATTCTAGAATATGTATGCGTAGTGTATAGCACAGCCCACGCAGTACATTGCGCAGCCAACGCAGTACATTGCGCAGCCAACGCAGTACATTGCGCAGCCAACACAGTACATTGCGCAGCCAACGCAGTACATTGAGCAGCCAACGCAGTACATTGCGCAGCCCACGTAGTACATTGTGCAGCCCACGTTGTATATTGCGCAGCCCACGTAGTACATTGCGCAGCCCACGTAGTACATTGCGCAGCACATGTTGTACATTGCGCAGCCCACATTGTACATTGCGCAGCCCACGTTGTACATTGCGCAGCCCACGTTGTACATTGCGCAGCCCACGTAGTATATTGCGCAGCCCACGTAATATATTGCGCAGCCCACGTAGTATATTGTGCAGCCCACGCAGTATATTGCGCAGCCCACATTGTATATTGTGCAGCCCACGTTGTACATTGCCCAGCCCACGTTGTACATTGCGCAGCCCACATAGTATATTGCAAAACCCACGTAGTATATTGCGCAGCCCATGTAGTACATTGTGCAGCCCACGTTGTATATTGCGCAGCCCACGTTGTATATTGCGCAGCCCAAGTTGTATATTGCGCAGTCCGCGTAGTATATTGCGCAGCCCACGTTGTATAGTCACGTAGTATATTGCCCAGCCACGTAGTATATAGCACAGCCTATGTAGTATATTGCCCAGCCCATGTAGTATATTGCCCAGCGCATGTAGTATATTGCCCAGCCACATAGTATATAGCACAGCCCGTACGCATCGGGTATTCTAGAATATGTATGCGTAGTGTATAGCACAACCCACATAGTATAATGCACAGCCACGCAGTACATTGTGCAGCCAATGCAGTACATTGCGCAGCCCAAGCAGTACATTGCGCAGCCCACGCAGTACATTGCGGAGCCAAGGCAGTACATTGCGCAGCCAACGCAGTACATTGCACAGCCAACGCAGTACATTGCGCAGCCAACGCAGTACATTGCGCAGCCAACGCAGTACATTGCGCAGCGAACGCAGTACATTGCGCAGCCCACGTAGTACATTGCGCAGCCCACGTAGTACATTGCGCAGCCCACGTTGTATATTGCGCAGCCCACGTAGTACATTGCGCAGCCCACGTAGTACATTGCGC
Organism: Ranitomeya variabilis; assembly: GCF_051348905.1. NCBI lineage: Eukaryota > Metazoa > Chordata > Amphibia > Anura > Dendrobatidae > Ranitomeya > Ranitomeya variabilis. Next base: position 437,524,491 of record NC_135232.1, on the reverse strand, counting down.
AGCACACATTGTACATTGCGCAGCCCACGTTGTACATTGCTCAGCCCACGTTGTACATTGCCCAGCCCACGTTGTACATTGCGCAGCCCACATAGTATATTTCGCAGCCCACGTAGTATATTGCGCAGCCCACGCAGTATATTGCACAGCCCACATTGTATATTGCGCAGCCCACGTTGTACATTGCGCAGCCCACGTTGTACATTGCGCAGCCCACATAGTATATTGCGCAGCCCACATAGTATATTGCGCAGCCCATGTAGTATATTGTGCCGCCCACGTTGTATATTGCGCAGCCCACGTTGTATATTGCGCAGCCCACATTGTATATTGCGCAGTCCACGTAGTATATTGCGCAGCCCATGTTGTATAGTCACGTAGTATATTGCCCAGCCACGTACTATATAGCACAGCCTATGTAGTATATTGCCCAGCCCATGTAGTATATTGCCCAGCCACGTAGTATATTGACCAGCACATGTAGTATATTGCCCAGCCACATAATATATTGCGCAGCCCACGTAGTATATTGTGCAGCCCACGCAGTATATTGCGCAGCCCACATTGTATATTGTGCAGCCCACGTTGTACATTGCCCAGCCCACGTTGTACATTGCGCAGCCCACATAGTATATTGCAAAACCCACGTAGTATATTGCGCAGCCCATGTAGTACATTGTGCAGCCCACGTTGTATATTGCGCAGCCCACGTTGTATATTGCGCAGCCCAAGTTGTATATTGCGCAGTCCGCGTAGTATATTGCGCAGCCCACGTTGTATAGTCACGTAGTATATTGCCCAGCCACGTAGTATATAGCACAGCCTATGTAGTATATTGCCCAGCCCATGTAGTATATTGCCCAGCGCATGTAGTATATTGCCCAGCCACATAGTATATAGCACAGCCCGTACGCATCGGGTATTCTAGAATATGTATGCGTAGTGTATAGCACAACCCACATAGTATATTGCACAGCCACGCAGTACATTGTGCAGCCAATGCAGTACATTGCGCAGCCCAAGCAGTACATTGCGCAGCCCACGTTGTATATTGCGCAGCCCACGTAGTACATTGCGCAGCCCACGTAGTACATTGCGCAGCACACATTGTACATTGCGCAGCCCACGTTGTACATTGCGCAGCCCACGTTGTACATTGCGCAGCCCATGTTGTACATTGCGCAGCCCACATAGTATATTTCGCAGCCCACGTAGTATATTGCGCAGCCCATGCAGTATATTGCACAGCCCACATTGTATATTGCGCAGCCCACGTTGTACATTGCGCAGCCCACGTTGTACATTGCGCAGCCCACATAGTATATTGCGCAGCCCACATAGTATATTGCGCAGCCCATGTAGTATATTGTGCCGCCCACGTTGTATATTGCGCAGCCCACGTTGTATATTGCGCAGCCCACGTTGTATATTGCGCAGTCCACGTAGTATATTGCGCAGCCCATGTTGTATAGTCACGTAGTATATTGCCCAGCCACGTAGTATATAGCACAGCCTATGCAGTATATTGCCCAGCCCATGTAGTATATTGCCCAGCCACGTAGTATATTGACCAGCACATGTAGTATATTGCCCAGCCACATAATATATAGCACAGCCCATATGCATCGGGTATTCTAGAATACGTATGCGTAGTGTATAGCACAACCCACGTAGTATATTGCACAGCCATGCAGTACATTGTGCAGCCAACGCAGTACATTGCGCAGCCCATGCAATACATTGCGCAGCCCACGCAGTACATTGCGGAGCCCACGCAGTACATTGCGCAGCCAACGCAGTACATTGCGCAGCCCACGTAGTACATTGCGCAGCCCACGTAGTACATTGGGCAGCCCACGTAGTACATTGCGCAGCCCACATAGTATATTGCGCAGCCCACGTAGTATATTGCGCAGCCCACGTAGTATATTGCGCAGCCCACTTGTACATTGCGCAGCCCACGTAGTACATTGCGCATCCCACGTAGAACATTGTGCAGCCCACTTTGTACATTGCACAGCCCACGTAGTACATTGCGCAGCCCACGCCATACATTGCGCAGCCCACGCAGTACATTGCGCAGCCAACGCAGTACATTGCGCAGCCCACGCAGTACATTGTGCAGCCCTTATAGTACATTGCGCAGCCCACGTAGTACATTGCGCAGCCCACGTATTACATTGAGCAGCCCACGTAGTATATTGCGCAGCCCACGTTGTACATTGCGCAGCCCATGTAGTATATTGCGCAGCGCACGTAGTATATTGCGTAGCCCACATAGTATATTGTGCAGCCCACTGGTACATTGCGCAGCCCACGTAGTACCTTGCGCAGCCCACATAGTACATTGCGCAGCCCATGTTGTACATTGCGCAGCCCACGTTGTACATTGCACAGCCCACGTTGTACATTGCGCAGCCCAAGTTGTACATTGTGCAGCCCACGTAGAGTATTGCGCAGCCCAAGTAGAATATTGCGCAGCCAACATAGTATATTGCGCAGCCCACGTAGTATATTGCGCAGCCCATGTAGTATATTGTGCAGCCCACGTTGTATATTGCGCAGCCCACGTTGTACATTGCGCAGCCCACGTTGTATATTGCGCAGCCCACGTAGTATATTGCGCAGCCCACGTAGTATATTGCGCAGCCCACGTAGTATATTGCGCAGCCCACGTTGTATATTGCGCAGCCCACGTTGTATATTGCGCAGCCCACATTGTATATTGCGCAGTCCACATAGTATATTGCGCAGCCCACGTTGTATAGTCACGTAGTATATTGCCCAGCCACGTAGTATATAGCACAGCCTATGTAGTATTTTGCCCAGCCCATGTAGTATATTGCCCAGCCACGTAGTATATTGCCCAGCGCATGTAGTATATTGCCCAGCCACATAGTATATAGCACAGCCCATAGGCATCGGGTATTCTAGAATATGTATGCGTAGTGCATAGTACAGCCCACGTAGTATATTGCACAGCCACGCAGTACATTGCGCAGCCCACACAGTACATTGCGCAGCCAATGCAGTACATTGCGCAGCCCACACAGTACATTGTAAATATAGGAAAACTGACTGAATCTAGTCTGAACTGGTGCATAACCAAAAAAAGACATATAGTAAATAGATCAATGGCTGCACTCAATTTTACTGTACTAAAGCAAGGAAATGTGCGATACATGAAATGTGAATAGCATAATGGCTTGTGAAATTATGAAAAAACACATGAGATGCTTAGCACAAGATTTGGCCAAAAATTGTGAGCCCATCCACCAAACGTCAAGGTAATCTCAGATCGGATGGGTACCTGACCTCTCTGCCTAGTGTGAACACTTACCTATGGCTAATAACATGCTAAAGCCTGCACAGTTGGTTCTGACCTTCCTATAAATGCAGGCTTTACCATCTCATGTGTTTTTTCGTAGATTTCACAAGCCATTATTCTATTCACATTTCATGTATCGCACATTTCCTTGCTTTAGTACAGTAAAATTGAGTGCAGCCATTGATCTATTTACTACATGCAGTACATTGCGCAGCCCACGTAGTACATTGCGCAGCCCACGTAGTACATTGCGCAGCCCACGTAGTACATTGCGCAGCCCACGTAGTATATTGCGCAGCCCACGTTGTACATTGCTCAGCCCACGTTGTACATTGCGCAGCCCACGTAGTATATTGCGCAGCCCACGTAGTATATTGCGCAGCCCACGTAGTATATTGCGCAGCCCACGTAGTATATTGTGCAGCCCACGTTGTATATTGCGCAGCCCACTTGTACATTGTGCAGCCCACATTGTACATTGCGCAGCCCACGTTGTATATTGCGCAGCCCATGTTGTATATTGTGCAGCCCACGTTGTATATTGCGCAGCCAACGTAGTATATTGCGCAGCCCACGTAGTATATTGCCCAGCCACATAGTATATAGCACAGCCCATGTAGTATATTGCCCAGCCACGTAGTATATAGCACAGTCCATGTAGTATATTGCCAGCCACGTAGTATATTGCTCAGCCCACGTTGTATATTGCGCAGCCCACGTTGTATATTGCCCAGCCACGTAGTATATTGCCCAGCCACGTACACTGTGTTCCAAATTATTATGCAAATAATATTTCCTCATATTTTCTCTAAATTACCTATCTGAATTGCAGTCATTGTTATTTTCCAGTCATCTACTATTCTAGTATAATTGCAATGTTTTGGAACAAACTGCCTATGAAAACAGTATCTTTTAAAAAAAATTAAACACTCAAAATGCATGTTCCAAATTATTATGCACAGCAGAGTTTTCAACCTTTTTTTTTAAATTTTGAACAAAAAGTGGTAAATTGTGAAGTTATAAGCATCAGCTTATTACAAAATGAATTCAAACAGTTTTCAAGTGAAAACTTTATTCTAGGTGATGTTACATTTGCACATAGGACCCCTTGTTCGAAAGAAGCTTCTGAACTCTCTTGTCCATTGAATTTGTCAATTTTTGGATGGTTTCTGCTTCAATTGTTTTGCATGTGGACAGAATACCCTCCCAGAGCTGTTGCTTAGATGTGAACTGCCTCCCGCCATGATAGACACTCCTTTTGATGATGCTCCAGAGGTTCTCAATGGGGTTGAGGTCAGGGAAAGATGGTGGCCACACCATAAGTTTGTCCTCTTTTATGCCCATAGCAGCCAGAGATGCAGATGTGCTTTTTGCAGCATGAGACGGTGCATTATCATGCATGAAATTGATCTTGCTGCGGAAAGCATGGTTCTTCCTCTTGAACCATGGCAGGAAGTGTTGTTTTAGAAACTCCACATAGATTATGGAGTTCATCTTTACCCCTTCAGGGATCATAAAGGGGCCGACAATCTCTCTCCCCATGATTCCAGCCTAAAACATTACTCCACCTCCTCCTTGTTGGCGCCTTAGCCGTGTTTTCATGGGGTGTCCATCAACCAGCCATCCTCCACTCCATCCATCTGGACCATCGAGCGTTGCACGGCACTCATCGGTGAACAAAACAGTTTGGAAGTCAGTCTTCATGTATCGTTTGGCCCACTGGAGCCGTTTCTGCTTGTGTGCAGTGGATAGAGGTGGTCGACAGGATGTCTTACGCACAGCTGCAAACCTCTGAAGGACCCTGCATCTTGTTGTTCTGGGGACGTTGGAGGCACCAGCAGCTTCAAAAACTTGTCTGCTGCTATGACAAGGCATTTTTGCAGCTGTTTTTTTAACCTTACGCAATTGCCTGTTGGAAAGAGTCCTCAATTTTTCCTTATCAGCACACACACATGTTGGGAATCAGCTACATACTTCTTGATTGTGTGATGATCACGATGAAGTGTCTTGGCAATGTTGATTGTAGTCATGCCTTGACCTAAATACTCCACAATTTGTTGCTTCTCAGCAGCCGACACATCCCTTTTCTTTCCCATTTTGGCAAAAATGTAGGCTGCTTAATAATGTGGAACAGCCTTCTTAAATAGTCTTGCCTTTATTTGGACACATCTGCCAAACTAATTTTCACAGGTATCTGCAATTGCTTTCAGTGATATAAAGAGCCCTGACACACATCACTATCAATGAGTTTAAATGACAAACAAAAAAATTCTAACCTTATGACTCCTAAATAGTGTTGAGCGATACCTTCCGATAGTCAAAGGTATCGGTATCGGATGGTATCGGCCGATATCCGAAAAATATCGGATATCGCCGATACCGATACCCGATACCAATGCAAGTCAATGGGACACAAATATCGGAAGGTATCCTGGATGGTTCCCAGGGTCTGAAGGAGAGGAAACTCTCCTTCAGGCCCTGGGATCCATATTCATGTAAAAAATAAAGAATTAAAATAAAAAATATGGATATACTCACCCGTCCGGCGACCCCTGGACCTTACCGATGTAACAGGCAGCCTCCGTTCCTAAGAATGAGGAGTGAAGGACCTTCGATGACGTCGCGGCTTCTGATTGGTCGCGTGACCGCTCATGTGACCCCTCACGCGACCAATCACAAGCCGCGAGGTCATCGCAGGTCCTAAACTCACTGCATTCTTAGGAACGGAGGCTGCCGGTTACATCGGTAAGGTCCAGGGGCTGCCGGACGGGTAAGTATATCCATATTTTTTATTTTAATTCTTTATTTTTTACATGAATATGGATCCCAGGGCCTGATGGAGAGTCTCCTCTCCTCCAGACCCTGGGAGCCATACACTAGGAACTTCCGATTCCGATTTCCGATATCACAAAAATATCGGAACTCGGTATCGGAATTCCGATACAGCAAATATCGGCCGATACCCGATACTTGCGGTATCGGAATGCTCAACACTACTCGTAAACTCTTTGTGCATAATAATTTGGAACACAGTGTAGTATATAGCCCAGCCCATGTAGTATATTGCCCAGCCACGTAGTATATAGCACAGCCCATGTAATATATTGCCCAGCCACGTAGTATATTGCCCAGCCCATGTAGTATATTGCCCAGCCCATGTAGTATATAGCAATGTGGGCATCATATCCCTGTTAAAAAAAGAAATAAAAAATAGTTATATACTCTCCTTCCGGAGCCCCCGGATACTAACGAAGTGGTTACCGACGCTGCTCGTGCGCCCCGGTCTCAAGAGTGCATTGCGGTCTCGTGAGATGATGACGTAGTGGTCTCGCGAGACCGCCACATCATCATCTCGCGAGATTGCAGCATGGACCGGTTACCGGAGCGTCGCAAGCGGGAAAGGCCTGTTGTCGATCTGGGGGCCGACGGACAGTGAGTATAACGATTTTTTTTTTATTATTATTATTTTTAACATTAGATCGTTTTACTATTCATGTTGCATAGGCAGCATGAATAGTAAAAAGTTGGTCACACAGGGTTAATAGCAGCGGTAACAGAGTGCATTACACCGCAGCATAACCCGGTCCGTTACCGCTGCCATTAACCCTGTGTGAGGGCAGACTGGAGGGGAGTACGGAGCGGGCACTGACTGCGGGGAGGAAGGAGCGGCCATTTTTCCGCCGGACTGTGCCCGTCGCTGATTGGTCGTGGCTGTTTAGCCACGACCAATCAGCGACTTGGCTTCCATGACAGACTGAGGCCACGACCAATGAATATACATGACAGAAAGAAAGACAGAAGGACAGACAGAAAGACGGAAGTGACCCTTAGACAATTATATAGTAGATATATATATATATATATATATATATATCACTGACACACACACATATATATATTTATATTTATATTTCATAGAGAGTTAGGTAGCAGAATAGCCGATGATTCAATTGTTGGCATCTGTAAAATCAAAATAGAACCCGACAGGATATGAGACATGGTTTACATACAGTAAACCATAGCATATCCTTTAGTTTTATATATGTCCCTCACTAATAATGTTAGTAGTGTGTGTGTGTGTGTGTGTGTGTGTGTGTGTGTGTGTGTGTATGTGTGTGTGTGTGTAAGTGTAAAATTTTGGAGCTGTAGGTGTTAAATTAAAGGATTAATTCACGGAAAATACTGGTGGGGGCTCCTATGCAATTTTCTCTGCCAGAGAGGGAAAGCTAGTGACTGAGGGCAGATAGTAATAGCCTAGAGATGGACCATAGTTATTGCCCCCCCTGACTAAAACATCTGCCCCCCGCCACCGGCCTTTTCCCATTACCCTGTAGCTGTGGGATATGGGGTAAAAAGGGGTTAATGTCACCTTGTTATTGTAAGGTGACATTAAGCCTGGTTAATAATGGAGAGGTGTCAATAAGACACCTATCCATTATTAATCCAATAGTGTCAACAGGTTAAAAAAATACACACACACTAAGAATAAAGTCTTTTAATGAAATAATTGAACACACAGATTTAACATCTTTATTACACTTTGAATCCAAGAGAAGCCCTTGAATTATTGGCTCTTCACAGTGGGTTCAAATCCCACCAAGGACATCTGCAAGGAGTTTGTATGTTCTCCCCGTGTTTGCGTGGGTTTCCTCCCACATTCCAAAGACATACTGATAGGGAATTTAGAGTGTGAGTCCCATTGGGGACAGCGATGATAATGTCTGTAAAAAATATGTTAGCGCTATATAAAAATAAAGATTATTATATTATTATATAGACTGTATATATGTTTTTGAGGCCATGGATCCATTATATGTCCATTTTGCAAGCCAGTGAGAAAATCTCGCCATATGGATGCCATACAGATGTCACACGGATACTTTGATGCAAGGACATTGCATCCTCGCATTGCACACGGATGACATACGGATCACTGTTCATGAAACATTTGTGCGATTCTCATCCATGAAAAACGGACCAATTTTTTATACATTGTGTGTGACGCCGGCCTTAACCTATATTACAATCTGATAGTGAACATTAAAGTGAACCAACACTATCTCAATAAATCATATTAGATCCACCTTGAAAAAACAACTAATATTTAAGCAGATAATAACACACTAAAAAGTATTAGTTATGTATAGGACAGTAATGATATACTCATTTTAGATACTTCAATATTGCATGTGTCCATTAAGACATCCAGATCTCTATCCAGAGGGTAATTCATCCCCCCAATAAACAAATCTACATCAGAAGGCATGTGTCAAGCCATTTTAAAAATGTGTTTGCACTAAAATGGTGTGTGCCCATGATCGGGAGTTGCTGTGGGATTGACTTGCATATTTATGCAGCATCAAATCTGCACCGGCCAGATGTTACAGCATAGTGGATGGGATTTCTAGAAATCCCATCCTCACTATTCGTGCACATACGCCAGCTGCTCATCCCCAGAGAGGGACATGCTGCACAAATTTCAAGAGCACAGCATGTCAATTTCTCTTGAGGAGACGCTAGTCTCCACAAGTGAAATTTCACCTATAGGAATGTATGGAATGCGGTGAATCTGCACAGTTCAGTGTACACATGTGAATTTACCTTCGTTCAATAGACGGCAGTGCTTTGGAATCAGAGAACATGCTAGTTCCGGATCGTGGGCACCCGGCCTAATGAGTAGATGTCTCTTTAATGATATGCAGTATATCTGTGTCTTTGAGCTCTGAGAAATCCTCTCCTTTCCCTATTTATCTGTTAACTAGGCAATGTGTAGTTGAATAGTTGTCTAAGAATATTATGCAGCGGCCTTCTATCTATTTACATTATAGGGGTATTTTGTATTTTGGTTTTATTGAAGAAAATTGTAATTTTAGTCTATTACTCTGTAACTAAAGCTACAATTGGCAGCAATCAAAGGCTGAGATCTGGTTAAATAGGCAGGAAATTACTTTGGACAAAAGACACCTGGGTGAAGCCCCGACACACCCAGGTCCTGATTGGACGGCTAGACTGTCACTCCAAACACTGACAGCTCAGCACTCTCCATTCCTAGATTGGACTGCAGAACTGTCATTCACAGCATCCACACACTCAGATAGGAGGAATCATGACATTAAACACATAGTTTTACTGTTGCCATATTTCTATAATATCTTCATGCTATGATACATATAGGTGAGAACAGTGTTGGTATTCATTGTACCCTACTGCTACTTTACATGAAAATTTGACCTGTTCACACTGAAGTCTCATGCACATGTATACAATACAGTGTGTAAATGGAGTGTGCCTCTTTCTAAATTTGAAATTCTTCAGCTTCATTGGGCCACCACAAGAAGTGTACTGCCGTCATGGACTGGCTTACATTTCGGTTCTATTTACACCACGTTTGTAGTTAGGATACGGGTAGCGATCCTAGGGAGCTGCTGGGGATCTGAAGGTAAGTGTATGATGTGTTTCTTCTCATCACTTTAATGCCACCATGAAACCCTCTAATGACAAGAAAAGCTTTTGTGATAATGTATTTTCCTCCCCTTGTACACAAGAGACATATTTTTTTAATTTTTCTGTTGACTCTCTGTTTTTTTTAGGGACCAATTGCAGTTATGGCACTTGGAAGAAGGGGATGGAAAAATGCAAACCATGAAATCAAAAATTGGCTGCAGAGGTGAAGTGTTGCCTCGGGCTTGTTTCATTGTTAAATGGGTTTTTCACTTTAATGAGATAGTGTTGTAATCCATGGTACTGGTATAATTGACATCATTGTACAAATCATTTGTTTAACAATATTCATGATCATCTGTTCAAATTTTCACGTTTTGCTTCTTTCCTTTTTAATTTTGGAAATAGACTTACCAAAATAATTCACGGCAGCAATGAGTGGAGCTGAATTGCTGCTTTGAACTGGTTGATCTTCCTAATCCTAACCAGAAAGTTATTTTTACTTAAAGAATTAAAATAAATCAGTGGCCAAAGTAAAGCAAGGTCTAAGGAAAAAGGAACATACTATATGTCACTATTGACCTGTAATGATCCCTATAGTTGACTATCATTATGATATTACTGATCAATGCTTCCTCCTCATAGACAAACTATTTGGTTAAGTTGATTGACAGTTTAGAAAATAACTGATCAGCAAGTCCTTCTTTCCTCTTCATCAGGTATCATCCATGAAGATCAGTTATTTATAGTCGCTTGCCATATGTAAGGTTTGAAGTGAATAAAAAAATGTTTCACGAGTTTTAAAATTCCTTTGAAATTTGAGGTGGGTGTTAATCTACCTGATCTGTCACATTGTGTTCCTCAAAATACATTTCTAGAAACAAAATGGAAAATTGAAAGGTATTTGGAATATTTCAGACATCCTTTTCCTAAAGGTAATATCAAGCCAGGCAAAATAATTACCTAAAAGATCCCACACCACTCTGGTTCTATCTCTTCCCAGGTCTCCCAGTTTTCTCTACCTCCTGCTGCAGTAATGACATCCCCGATCCTTGCTACAACCATCCACAACTACCACAAAAGACTTCAAGCTGTCATTAATGTTAGAGGGGGCAATACACAGTATTAAGAAATGGGATATGTAAACATTTGGATGTTTTGGGTTGTCATTATGATTTAAAAAGAGAAAACACAGTAGTTTGCCAATAAATGGCTTCACCCAACCACTAACCATGAGTGGAGAAAAAGTTTTGGTGTTATCATGCATATTCTCTTAAAAAAGGCCAAGAAAGCAAAAATTCTGCCGGGGTATGTAAACTTTTGAGAACAACTGTAAGAAATAATTGCACATATTCAAGATATTAAATAGATTCAGGAAGAAGTGATCAGACTCATAGTAAACTCGGCCCCGGAGAAGTAGATAAACATTTTCATGGCATATCCAATGTCAACTTGTCAAAATATATTGGAATATGTTTCTGCACCTGGAGGATATAGAGGTAAGGATTATTCAATGATGATTCCAGACCCAGTTTATTCTTGACATATACTACTCTAGTAAACCTACACGTCTTTTTGTTATATGTGTCAAAACAGTTTTGTGTTCTCTAGGCCACCTTTAGTAAACTTCCTTTTTTAGGCTGTATGTGCACATGATAGATATAAACATTAGTATCCTGAAACATGAAATGTATACATAAACATACAACATATAGAATAGCACTATTCAAATTCCTAGCAAAAGATTGTACCTGTATCCTTTATTATAGGATCATAGCATAAAAATATACTGTACAACCCGAAAGTTTTAAGAAGCACTAAAAAAAATGCTGCAAAGTAAAATGCTTTCTAAGATAGTGATAATGGTTTATTAACAAAATGCAAAGTGAATGATCAAAAGACAAATCGAAATCAAAATTTGGTGTGATCTCCCTTTTCCTTTAAAATAGCATCAATTCTTCTATGTACACTTCAGGGATTTTTTAGGATTATAGTCAGGAATGTCAGTAGTCAATTCCACCAAACAGGTGATAATAATCATCGTTTTTGTATGTACCGCAAGTTGAAGAACTGTCTAACTCTGCGGTCTCAAATACGCTGACCGTGGGCCACCTGCAGCCCTTGAGGTTGCTTTATGTGGCCCGCAGGCACTGTAGACCCCTTGACGACCCCGTCCCGTCGAGGGGGCTGCCTATGGCAGCGCTTTATTTCAGCCGAATGTGTGTCATTGGACGCACATTCAATTGTAAATGTATTGCCGCTCAAAGAGCGGTTCTCTGCACAGCAATACCAATGCCAGCAGCCAGCCAATCAGAGGTCAGCAGCTGACATCGGCAAGCCGGCCCGGCTGCGTATGACATCACTGTCATGCGCCGGCACACAGATGTCGGCTGCTAGCCTCTGATTGGCTTCCTGCTGGCATTGGTATTGCTGTGCAGAGAGTCAGTACAAGGACGTACAACCAACTGAAATATATTACTTCGCTCACTAAGGGGTCTACACAGTGTCTGCGGGGTACATGTACAGAAAGGACGCTGAGGGAACAGAGGACAGGTGAGAAGAAACTTTTTTTTTCTTTTATGTGTATGTGAAGAATGGCACAATAACTACAATATGGAGACAAGACGTAAATGAAGTCAACATTACTACAAGAAGGGGAACTGGATGGGGACATTGCTACAAGATGTGGACCAAGATAGGGACATTGCTACAAGATGGGGACTAGGATGGGACATTATTACAAGATGGGGACTATGATGGAACATTACTACAAGAAGGGAACCAGGATGGGGCATTACTACAAGAAGGGGACCAGGATAGGGACATTGCTACAAGTTGGGGACATTGCTACAAGATGTGGACCAGGATAGGGACATTACTACAAGATGGGTACCAGGATGGGGCACAAATACTATATGGTACTGCTAATTGTAGGACAATTTTACTGTATGTGGATATTTTGGGGAACCAAAATTGTAAAAACAAAAAAAAATTCTAAAGTGTAAACTAAAGTAAACAAAAAATGTGCACATTTGTTATCGCCACATCCATAGCTATAAGGAAAATAAAATAAACACTGCAAAAAATGTTTAAAAGGTGTATTGGAAAAAATGGTATCGCTAAAAATGTCACTGTCCTGCAAAGAATGCAGCCACCCAAATTGAAATTTTTCTATGTGCAGCCCATATGCCAAGCCGAGTTTGAGACCCTTGGTCTAATTGATACAGAAACAGCTGATTAGGAGGCTCAAAACTTGGTGAAACAGAAAGACCCTTCTACAAAGTGACGTTTGTGTAAGACTACATACTATAGCAAGACTGAGTGCAGCAACAAGACACAAGGTAGTTATACTGCATCAGTATGCGCTCATAAAGGTAAAACATTCAAAGCAGCCTATGGTATCAAGATGCTCTTTTCAAGCTCTTTTGAAGAAGCACCAAGAAATAGGCAACGATGAGGACTGTAGATAGCGTGGTTACTTAAAAACATTTAGTGCAGGAGATGAAAGACACAGTATGCTCAATTCCTTTCAAAACTGGAAGATGTCCAACAGTGCCATCAGATCAAAACTGGCAGCAGCTAGTGGGACCCAACCAAACCTATTTCCTAGTCTAGCCAGAAGTTCTCTTCTTGAAAGAATTCAAGGCACTAACCATACCTTTGACAGAAAAACAAAGCCAAGAGACTCAACTATGCATGTAAATATAGAAAATGGGGTGCAGAAAAATGCAGATGCTCTGGACTGATAAGTCAAATTTTGAAATATCTGGCTGAAACAGAAAGCAGTTTATTTGCTGAAGGGCTGGAGATCAGCAAAAATGAGTGTCTGCAGACAACAATGAAGCATGCTGGAGGTTACTTGTATGTTTGGGACAGCATTTCAACAAATGGATTTGTGGATTTTTGCCTTATTTGGTCTGATTTTATTTCCTTTTTCAAAAACTGTGGACAAGTGTAAGTAGAAGAATCAATGCTGTTTCGAAGACAAAGGATATGGTCACATCAAATTTTGGTTAGATTTAGAGTTCTCTTTTATTCAATCACTTTGCATTTTCCTAATTATATTGTTTAACCCCTTCCCGACCTATGACGCCACGTAGGCGTCATGAAAGTCGGTGCCAATCCAACCTGTGACGCTTATGTGGCGTCATGGCTGGATCGCGTCCCTGCGGGTCGGGTGACCGGGGTCATTGAAATGTCACCCGCAGGTGCAGAGGGACCTGTACTTGACCCCGGGGGGTGGCTTTGCCCCCCTGGGTCTACGATCGCTCCGGGTGACCTTTGTGTCACCCGCTCCAGCTCTGATTGGAGCTAGCTTCCATGTGACGCTAGCTCTCCAATCAGATCTGGAGGGGCAAGTAAAACATGTCTACCCTCGTTCTCCAGACTCATCCCATTGCTGGAAGCTGGAAAATGAGGTCCCTGCTGTCGGCCCTGCCACCGATCGCCACGATTGTCGCCGCTGCCGCCGCTGCAGTCGCCACTGCTCCTGCTGCCGCCATAAGGTACTCCACTCTCTGCCATCCAATTCCACCTCCGCTCCCTCCCCCGACCTCCGCTCTCTGCCCCTGATCACCCTCCCCTCGATCTTACCCCCTGCCCTCCTGATCACCGCCCCTGCTGCTGCCAGCTCCATCAGCTGCATCACCTCAGCTCCCCCTGCTCCTGACAGCCCCATCCTGCCCCCCGGTGATCACCCCCTTATCACCCCTGCCCCCTGATCACCGCCTGCCCCCCTGATCACCCCCGCCCCCCTGATCACCCCCCTGCTGCTGCCGCAGATTTAATCTGCTGCTGCATTGCCTCAGCCCACCTGCTCCTGACAGCCCCCTCCTGCGCTCCGGTGATCACCCCCCCTGCCCCCTGATCACCCCCTGCCCCCCGATCACCCACCGGATCACCTCCTTCCCCCCTGATCACCCCCTGCCCCCTGACCACCCCCCTGCTGCTGCCGCTGATTCCATCTGCTGCTGCTGCTGCATCGCCTCTGCCCCCCACACCTGACAGCCCCCTCCTGCTCCACGTTGATCACCCCAGCCCCCCTGATCACCCCCTGATCACCCCCCGCCCTCCTGATCACCCCCTGCTGCTGCCGCTGATTCCATCTGCTGCTGCTGCATCGCCTCTGCCCCCCGTGCCAGACAGCCCCTCCTGTCCCCCCGGTGATCACCCCCCACCCCCTGCTGCTGCTGCTGCCAATTCCATCTGCTGCTGCCGGCTCCATATGCTGCTGTATCGCCTCAGCCCCCTCGCGCCTGACAGCCCCCTCCTGCCCGCCCGCGCCTGACAGCCCGCCCCGCACCTGACTGCCCCCCACGCCTGACAGCCCCATCCTGCAGTAGAAAGTTTCACCAAACACTCGCACATACACACACACACACACACACACACTCTAATAAAGTTTAGTTTTTTTACACACACCACACACACAATGTCCTCCTCATCCCAGTCACAAAGGCTGTACTCAGCTGAGTAGGTATATTCCTTTATTGCCTCCGAAGCTGATAGTGAGGAAGAGGACCCCACTTTTCTGTATTCCTCCCACTCTTCCTCCTCCAGTGACATGGACTCGCCACCACCAAGAAGTCACAGGACGAGAAATTGCCCGGAGCCCAGGGAAGAAGAGCCAGAGCCCAAGGGAGAAGACCCACAGCCAAGTGTGAGTAACCCCCAACCTAGTGCTAGTCACACCCAACCTAGCACTAGTGCACCCACCTGGACCCTCATTCCTGAAAATTTTGCTCCACGGATTCCTGATTTCGTTCCCCAATCAGGAATCCAGTTCGAGACTGCCAACCTCAGGGAAATAGACTTTTTCAAAGTCTTTTTCTCGGAGTCAATTTTTTGCCGAAAACCCAAGTTCATCATTCACTACTTGAATCCCGTTGACTCCATAGAAATTATGAAATATTGGGGACTGGTCCTTCACATGGGGATTGTGAAGAAACCAGAAATTCGCCAATACTGGAGTACTGATATTTTATATCAAACTCCAATATATGGCATGGTTATGATTCGCAAGCGTTTTGAGGCGATTCATAAGTTTCTTCATTTTAGGGACAACATGGACATCCTTCCCCGCGATGACCCGAATTTTGATAGACTGTTCAAAATTTGTCCGGTCATCGAACACCAGCAACAAGTTTGCTGAAGTGTACATTCCCCAAAGGGAAATTTGTGTGGATGAATCCTTCATCCACTTCAAAAGGAAGCTTCAGTTCTGTCAGTACCTGCCCAGCAAGAGGGCGAGGTACGGGATTAAGCTCTATAAGCTCTGCGAGAGTACCTCAGAGTACACGCTCAGCTTTAGAGTTTATCAAGGAAAGGACAGCAGTATCCAGCCCCCAGAATGTCCACCTGCTCTGGAGGTGAGTGGGAAAATAGTGTGGGATTTGGTCCACCCACTGCTTTATAAAGGTTACCATCTGTACATTGATAACTTTTATACAAGCATTCCACTCTTTTAATCCCTCTCTGCCAGAGCTACCGGAGCTTGCGGTACTGTGCGCAGAAACAAGAGGGGTCTCCCTTTGTCGCTAATTGAGCAGACTCTCCCAAAAGGTGAGAGCCGAGCCCAATGTAGTGGCAACATGCTTGTGGTCAAGTTCAAAGACAAAATGGATGTCTTTTTCTTGACAACAATCCATGGTCCTGGCACCACGGCCACCACCGTTTGAGGTACCCCAGCACAGGTCCACAAACTGGACTGTGCCCTGGGGTACAACAAACACATGGGGGAGTTGATCTTTGTGTATATCATACAAATGGCACTGTATAACGCATATGTGCTATCACGATGTGCAGGCCAGACCAACAACACTTTCCTTCAGTTCCAGGAGGCGGTGATAAAGGCCCTGATGTATGGAGGCGTGGAAGGAGCGGGCCCCAGCACCCCTGGGACTCAAGTTTCCCGTATGGTACCAGGGCAACATTTTCCCTGAGAGGGGAGAGCAAAAAAAAAGGTGCCAGGTATGCTATAAAAGGGGGATAAGAAGGGAAACTCGTTTCCAATGTGAAACGTGTCCCGACAAACCTGGTCTGTGCTTGAAAAAATGCTTCAGAATTCATCACGTCCGAGGACTAAACACATCCTGACACTCCCCTACAAAACTCACCCACACCAGGCTGATATACACAACACCACACACACACCAACCTGACGTACAGTACAGACCAAAAGTTTGGACACACCTTCTCATTTAAAGATTTTTCTGTATTTTCATGACTATGAAAATTGTAAATTCACACTGAAGGCATCAAAACTATGAATAAACACATGTGGAATTATATACTTAACAAAAAAGTGTGAAACAACTGAAAATATGTCTTATATTCTAGGTTCTTCACCTTTTGCTTTGATGACTGCTTTGCACACTCTTGGCATTCTCTTGATGAGCTTCAAGAGGTAGTCACTGGGAATGGTCTTCCAACAATCTTGAAGGAGTTCCCAGAGATGTTTAGCACTTGTTGGCCCTTTTGCCTTCACTCTGCGGTCCATCTCACCCCAAACCATCTCGATTGGGTTCAGGTCTGGTGACTGTGGAGGCTAGCTCATCTGGCGTAACACCCCATCACTCTCCTTCTTGGTCAAATAGCCCTTACACAGCCTGGAGGTGTGTCTGGGGTCATTGTCCGGTTGAAAAATAAATGATGGTCCAACTAAACGCAAACCGGATGGAATAGCATGCCGCTGCAAGATGCTGTGGTAGCCATGCTGGTTCAGTATGCCTTCAATTTTGAATAAATCCTCAACAGTGTCACCAGCAAAGCACCATCACACCTCCTCCTCCATGCTTCACGGTGGGAACCAGGCATGTAGAGTCCATCTGTTCACCTTTTCTGTGTCGCACAAAGACACGGTGGTTGGAACCAAAGATCTCAAATTTGGACTCATCAGTAGTGTTGAGCATTCCGATACCACAAGTATCGGGTATCGGCCGATACTTAGCGGTATCGGAATTCCGATACCGAGATCCGATACTTGCCGCGTATCGGATACCGGAATCGGAAGTTCCCAGGATTCAAACTGCACAAATTTGTACGAAATCAGCCAATGAGAATGATTCCAAGTGTGGGCACATCCTGTTCAGCATGGAGGGCATGAAACTACTGGCAAGGCTGTGATTGGCTGCTGAAATGATGTCATGATGCAGTTTAAAAGTCGCTGGCACCATTTTGCGATCACTCTGCTGTGAATTCAGTTAGTGACAGGACGCTGTTTGCTGACTGAGGGCCAGTTTAGAGATAGCGATTTGCTTCTTTGTGCTTTTCAAAGGCTAATTTAGCAACCGCTGTGTTCACCTACTAATCACCTTGCTTTTGCCTTGTAGCGCTGTTTTCACAGCGATCTGCAAGGTCTGTGTGTGTGTGTGTGTGAGTGCAGCCCACTCTCTAGTCTGAGTGCAGCCATAGGCCATCCATAGCTGGTTGTATTCAGTTCAGGGAGGGTGGTTCATTGCCTCATACTGTTCTTTTTTTTTTTTTTTCAAGTAGTGTAGTCTGCTGCTCATTTTTTCCAAAAAATCCTATTAGTGTCTTTCCACCCGTCTCCAGCTAACTTGTGGAAAAACACTACATAGGATAACGTAGAGGAGGGTTTTTGGGCCTTGCAGCGCCGTTTACGGCTGTCTGCACGGTCTCCGTGTGACTGCAGCTCGCCCTGTAGTCTGTGAGCAGCCATAGCCTGGTTGTCTCCAGCTCAGGGTTCTTCACTGCGTCATACCGTAAAATCAATTTTCCTTTTGTTTTAAGTAGTGCAGGCTGCTGCACATTTTTTAAAAAAATTCCTATTAGTGTCTTTCCACCTGTCTCCAGCTAACTTGTGGAAAAACACTACATAGGATAACGTAGAGGAGGGTTTTTGGGCCTTGCAGCGCCGTTTACGGCTGTCTGCACGGTCTCCGTGTGACTGCAGCTCGCCCTGTAGTCTGTGAGCAGCCATAGCCTGGTTGTCTCCAGCTCAGGGTTCTTCACTGCGTCATACCGTAAAAACAATTTTCCTTTTGTTTTAAGTAGTGCAGGCTGCTGCACATTTTTTCAAAAAATTCCTATTAGTGTCTTTCCACCCGTCTCCAGCTAACTTGTGGAAAAACACTACATAGGATAACGTAGAGGAGGGTTTTTGGGCCTTGCAGCGCCGTTTACGGCTGTCTGCACGGTCTCCGTGTGACTGCAGCTCTCTCTGTTGTCAGTTCAGCCCCCAAAAAATAAATAAATAATAAAGTTCACCAAACACACCAGTGACACCACTTTACATTTGTGTAGGCCACATTAGCTCATATTAAAGTCTAGTCCACACTTTAGAAAATTAGTGTTTCTTATACCTGTTAGGAGTTGTTCAGGAATAAGCACACAAAGCCGTTAGTACTTTTCTGCTTATTTTTATCAGTCAACCAAGATGAAGAAGGCAGTGAGTAAGGCACGTGGGCATGGGCGCGGAGCAGGGAGAGGACGTGGGGATTCTGTGCCTGCTGCGGGCACCAGTGACTCATCAGCACCCACTTTCACCAGGGAACAGTCCTTCATGCGCAGCTTTGTCGCAGAGCGCCGTACACCGCTGCTGCGTGAAGAACAAATTGAAGCCGTTGTCGGATGGATGGCAGCTAATGCATCAACTTCAATTAGTGCCACATCCTCTCAGACACAGAGCACTGGAGAGCAGCCATCTGTCTCTTCACCACCTGCCAAATTGCCCAGGCAGACAGAGATCCCAGGACAGGAGCCGTCTCTACTTCTGTTCTCTGAATCTCTTGGCTTGGAAACAGGGGGCCAGCCAAGCAGCATTGGAGAAATGGAAGAAGAGGCAGGGTGCAGTGATGCCCAACAGCTTTTTCTCTCTTCCTTTGAAGAGGCGGGTGGGCCAGTGCCTCCGGTCACCACATCGCAGGACGCATCCGCTGATGACACTCAGGTGCCACTTTCTGGTGCGTGCTCTGCTGCTGAGACTACCCAGGAGGAGCAGTTGGGGGCAGAGGGTAGTGTAGATGATGAGGTCTTTGACCCATCTTGGCGTGAGGGACAGGAAGGTGGTGGGAGCAGCTCTGAGGAAGAGATTCCCCGTACGGCCCAAAGAGGGAGAGGGAGGGGGAAGACTGCGGATCCTGCAGCCTCCGCTTTGGCACCCGTTAGGAGCATGTCTCTTCCAAAAGCCAAAAAGGGCGCTCCCAAGACTTGCAGTGCCTGGTCCTTTTTTGACACAGTTGCAGATGACATTTGCTATGTCAAATGCAAGGTGTGTCATCACAAAGTCAAAAGAGGGGAAAATGTCAGCAACCTCAATACCTCCAACATGTGGAAAAATGTGCGCACCAGGCACGCGGCGGAGTTAGAAAGACACACTGAAGAGCTAGGCCAACCAACAGCGGCAGCTACCACCTCTTCAGCTCGTGTTGCCTCTTCCTCCAGCTCACACGCAGCTGGTTCGGCTTCCTCCCAGGATCGCTGTGGAAGAACCTCTGGCCCTGTTGTCCAGAGACCCGCTGTAATTCCACCCGCAGCACCACTTTCCCAGTCATCCACACACTCCCAGCCCAGTGTACAGCCATCGGTAGTACAGGCATGGGAGAAAAGGCAGCCTTTCTCGTCAAACCACCCACGAGCACAGGCTCTGACTGCAGGCATTGCCAAACTTCTGTCACTGGAAATGCTGTCATTCAGGCTGGTGGAGACTGACAGCTTCCGTGACTTGATGTCATTGGCAGTCCCACAGTACAATGTGCCCAGCCGCTTTTACTTCAGCAGGCAAGCCATCCCTGCCCTGCACAAGCATGTGGAGGGACACATAAAACACGCACTACTGAACGCCGTCAGTAGCAAGGTCCACCTCACCACTGATGCGTGGACCAGTCAACATGGACAGGGGCGATACCTTTCCCTCACTGCCCATTGGGTTAATGTCGTTGAGCCGGGTACAGATCGTGCGAGTGGCGCAGGACGTGTCCTGCCCACTCCAAGGATTGCAGGAATCCATTCTGTACGCATTGACTCCTCCTCTTACACCAGTTCCTCAGAATCATCGCTGCAGGAGCCGTCACAGTCCACCTCCACATGGACCCGTGATGAACGTTTACCTGTTACGACCGACATGAGCACAGCCATGGCCAAACGTCAACAGGCCGTCTTGAAATTAATTTCTTTGGGGAATCGAAGCCACACAGCGCAGGAGCTCTGGAATGCCATCAAGCAGGAGAGTGATGTGTGGTTTGTGCCAGCGAATCTCCAGCCAGGCATGGTAGTGTGTGATAATGGCCGAAATCTGGTGGCAGCTCTGGGCCTCGGCAACCTCACTCACATCCCATGTCTGGCACATGTGCTCAATTTGGTCATGCAGAGTTTTTTGAGGGACTATCCGGATCTTGATGCACTGCTGCACAATGTCCGCCTAGAGTGTGCTCACTTGCGGCGTTCCAGCACGGCAAAAGTGCGCATTGCAGCTCTGCAGCGCCGACACCGCCTGCCGGAACATCGCATCATATGTGACCTACCTACCAGGTGGAATTCCACGTTACATATGTTGGAGCGGTTGTGTGAGCAGCAGCAAGCTGTAATGGAGTACCAGCTGCATCAGGCGCAAAGAAGTCACACTCCGCGCCGTTCAGACTTCACAACCACAGAGTGGGCCACTATGAATGACGTCTGCCAGGTTTTGCGTCCCTTCGATTATTCCACGCGGATGGCGAGTGCAGATGATGCACTAGTCAGCATGACTGTCCCCCTTATCTGCCTGCTTGAAAAATCACTGCAAGCGCTAAGGGATGATGTTGTGGAAGAGGTGGAGGATGAGGATTCACCATTTCCATCATCTTCTGGACAGTCAGCGCCACGTGGTTCCTCACAAACGCGTAGGCAGGGGACAGTTTGTGAGGAGGATGAGGAGGAGTCAATGGAGGAGGAAGACATCCGTCCAGAGGAGGGAGTTACAGAATTGTCCAGTACTCAGTGTGTACAGCGAGGGTGGGGTGATGACGAGCGGGCAGAGATCACGCCTCCAGCAGGGGACAGCGTTTCTTGGGCAGTTGGCAGTCTGCAGCACATGGTGGATTACATGCTGCAGTGCCTGAGAAACGACCGCCGCATCGCCCACATTCTCAACATGTCTGATTATTGGGTGTTCACCCTCCTCGATCCTCGCTACCGGGACAACGTAGAAAGCCTCATCACACCGTTGAACCGGGAGCGAAAAATGCGGGAGTACCAAGACACACTGGTGAATTCCATCATCTTCTCCATTCCAAGTGAGAGAAGTGCTGCTAGTGCATTACAAAGCAGCTCAGTGCGTCCAGGCAGTGGTGGAGGCTCTGCACAAAGAGGGAGCAGAAGCAGTGCCTCTGCCCAAGGCAAGACCAGTATGGCCCAACTGTGGCACAGTTTTCTGTGCCCGCCACAAAAGTCTACACCATCACAGACGGCTCCAGTCAGCAGGAGGCAACGGTTCCGTCAGATGGTGACAGACTACATGTCTTGCCCTCTTGCTGTACTCCCAGATGGCTCTTCACCTTTCAAGTTTTGGGTCTCAAAGCTGGATACATGGCCAGAGCTAAGCCAGTATGCATTGGAGGTGCTGGCTTGCCCTGCGGCTAGTGTATTATCGGAACGCGTCTTTAGTGCTGCAGGTGGTGTACTAACTGACCGTCGCATGCGACTATCCTCCGATAACGTTGACCGGCTTACTTTCCTTAAAATGAACAAGGCCTGGATCTCGCAGGAATTTGCCACTCCTCTTCCTGATTAAATAATTAGGTGACTGTCTACGTTATCCAGGTCTCCTGTTGTGTTCATCTTTCTACCACCTGAACTTAAATTCCTGGGCTCCAACACCGCCAGTTGAGGCTCAGAAGAAGTCTGCACAGTCAAAACATACGACCCAGTGTTATTGGGTTTCAGTAACGTCAGCTGATCCCCAGCTGTGTAGCCGGCAATGTGTCCTGCGACCGCCACGCTGACACAACAACTGAAATGTAAGGGAACCTGTCCCCCCCCCAAGGCGTTTGTTACTGAAAGAGCCACCTTGTGCAGCAGTAATGCTGCACAAGGAAAAGGTAGCTATTTTTGTTTAGCTCCTTGCACACGCAGAACTTAACACTTATAAAATGTGTCCACTGATACCGTAAAACCGTCCCGGAGGTGGGACTTTCCTTCGTAATATGACGCAGCACAGCTGTCATTCCTACCCCCTTGGCACCGTGCCCCGGCTCCTCAGCGTTGTTTGATTCCGTCCCGGAGCCTGCGCTGTTATGTTATCCCTTGGCCAGGCACACTTAGCGCTGCCCATCTTCTGACATCATTTGGTGTCAGGCTGGCTGCGCCTGTGCGGCCGTGCTGGCCGAGAGCCCGCCTCGCACTGTCTTCTGATTTAATCCAACTGGGGGCCTGAGATCCATGGACATGCGCAGTGCATATCTGAACCTCCGCCTCTCACTCATCTCCCTACGCCTTCTTCAGACTGTGCGCCGTCAGCTGATCCCTAATAGCATGCCACGGCCGTGACGCCGCACAGTCTGAAGAAGCCGTAGGGAGGGGAGTGAGAGGCGAGGATATACACTGCGCATGGCCACGGATCCCAGGCCCGCGGTGGGATTACATTAGACGACACTGCGAGGCGGGCTCTCGGCCAGCGTGGCCGCACAGGCGCAGCCAGCCTGACACCAAATGATGTCAGAAGATGGGCAGCGCTAAGTGTGCCTGACCACAGGATAACATAACAGCGCAGGCTCCGGGACGGAATCAAACAACGCTGAGGAGCCGTGGCACGGCGCCGGGGGGGGGTAAGAATGACGGCTGTGCTGCGTCATATTACGAAGGAAAGTCCCACCTCCGGGACGGTCTCACGGTTTCAGGGGACACATTTTATAAGTGTTTAGTTCTGTGTTTGCAAGGAGCATAATGAAAAGAGCCACCTTTTCCTTTTGCATCTTTTGTGCTGCACAAGCTGGCTCTTTCAGCTACAAACGCCTTGGGGGGGGGGGTTAAAGGTTCCCTTTCGACTTTCTCCAATCAGGCTTCGGCCTACATTGTGTTCCTCTGCTTTTCCTGCTGTCCCTGGGCTCCAACACCGCTAGTTGCCGTCCAGAAGTGCTGTCTGCACAGTCCCAACAGTCGCTCCTCTGTTATTGGGGTTCAGTAACGTCAGCTGTTCCCCAGCTGTGTGTGTGGCAATCCCTCCTATCTCCTCCACCTCCTCCTCCTCCTCCTGTCCCTGGGCTCCAACACCGCTAGTTCCCATCCAGAAGTGCTGTCCGCACAGTCCCAACAGTCGCTCCTCTGTTATTGGGGTTCAGTAACGTCAGCTGTTCCCCAGCTGTGTGTGTGTGGCAATCCCTCCTATCTCCTCCACCTCTTCCTCCTCCTCCTGTCCCTGGGCTCCAACACCGCTAGTTGCCGTCCAGAAGTGCTGTCCGCACAGTCCCAACAGTCTCTCCTCTGTTATTGGGGTTCAGTAACGTCAGCTGTTCCCCAGCTGTGTGTGTGGCAATCCCTCCTATCTCCTCCACCTCCTCCTCCTCCTCCTCCTGTCCCTGGGCTCCAACACCGCTAGTTGCCGTCCAGAAGTGCTGTCCGCACAGTCGCAACAGTCCCTCCTGTGTTATTGGGGTTCAGTAACGTCAGCTGTTCCCCAGCTGTGTGTGTGGCAATCCCTCCTATCTCCTCCACCTCCTCCTCCTCCTCCTGTCCCTGGGCTCCAACACCGCTAGTTGCCGTCCAGAAGTGCTGTCCGCACAGTCCCAACAGTCCCTCCTCTGTTATTGGGGTTCAGTAACGTCAGCTGTTCCCCAGCTGTGTGTGTGGCAATCCCTCCTATCTCCTCCACCTCCTCCTCCTGTCCCTGGGCTCCAACACCGCTAGTTGCCGTCCAGAAGTGCTGTCCGCACAGTCCCAACATTCGCTCCTCTGTTATTGGGGTTCAGTAACGTCAGCTGTTCCCCAGCTGTGTGTGTGGCAATCCCTCCTATCTCCTCCACCTCCTCCTCCTCCTCCTGTCCCTGGGCTCCAACACCGCTAGTTGCCGTCCAGAAGTGCTGTCCGCACAGTCCCAACAGTCCCTCCTCTGTTATTGGGGTTCAGTAACGTCAGCTGTTCCCCAGCTGTGTGTGTGGCAATCCCTCCTATCTCCTCCACCTCCTCCTCCTCCTCCTGTCCCTGGGCTCCAACACCGCTAGTTGCTGTCCAGAAGTGCTGTCCGCACAGTCCCAACAGTCCCTCCTCTGTTATTGGGGTTCAGTAACGTCAGCTGTTCCCCAGCTGTGTGTGTGGCAATCCCTCCTATCTCCTCCACCTCCTCCTCCTCCTCCTGTCCCTGGGCTCCAACACCGCTAGTTGCCATCCAGAAGTGCTGTCCGCACAGTCCCAACAGTCCCTCCTCTGTTATTGGGGTTCAGTAACGTCAGCTGTTCCCCAGCTGTGTGTGTGGCAATCCCTCCTATCTCCTCCACCTCCTCCTCCTCCTCCTGTCCCTGGGCTCCAACACCGCTAGTTGCCGTCCAGAAGTGCTGTCCGCACAGTCCCAACAGTCGCTCCTCTGTTATTGGGGTTCAGTAACGTCAGCTGTTCCCCAGCTGTGTGTGTGGCAATCCCTCCTATCTCCTCCACAGCCTCCTCCTGCTATCCCTGGGCTCCAACACCGCTAGATGCCGTCCAGAAGTGCTGTCCGCACAGTCCCAACAGTCGCTCCTCTGTTATTGGGGTTCAGTAACGTCAGCTGTTCCCCAGCTGTGTGTGTGGCAATCCCTCCTATCTCCTCCACCTCCTCCTCCTCCTGTCCCTGGGCTCCAACACCGCTAGTTGCCGTCCAGAAGTGCTGTCCGCACAGTCCCAACAGTCCCTCCTCTGTTATTGGGGTTCAGTAACATCAGCTGTTCCCCAGCTGTGTGTGTGGCAATCCCTCCTATCTCCTCCACCTCCTCCTCCTGCTGTCCCTGGGCTCCAACACCGCTAGTTGCCGTCCAGAAGTGCTGTCCGCACAGTCCCAACAGTCGCTCCTCTGTTATTGGGGTTCAGTAACGTCAGCTGTTCCCCAGCTGTGTGTGTGGCAATCCCTCCTATCTCCTCCACCTCCTCCTCCTCCTCCTGTCCCTGGGCTCCAACACCGCTAGTTGCCGTCCAGAAGTGCTGTCCGCACAGTCCCAACAGTCGCTCCTCTGTTATTGGGGTTCAGTAACGTCAGCTGTTCCCCAGCTGTGTGTGTGGCAATCCCTCCTATCTCCTCCACCTCCTCCTCCTCCTCCTCCTGTCCCTGGGCTCCAACACCGCTAGTTGCCGTCCAGAAGTGCTGTCCACACAGTCCCAACAGTCCCTCCTCTGTTATTGGGGTTCAGTAACGTCAGCTGTTCCCCAGCTGTGTGTGTGGCAATCCCTCCTATCTCCTCCACCTCCTCCTCCTCCTCCTGTCCCTGGGCTCCAACACCGCTAGTTGCCGTCCAGAAGTGCTGTCCGCACAGTCCCAACAGTCGCTCCTCTATTATTGGGGTTTAGTAACGTCAGCTGTTCCCCAGCTGTGTGTGTGGCAATCCCTCCTATCTCCTCCACCTCCTCCTCCTGTCCCTGGGCTCCAACACTGCTAGTTGCCGTCCAGAAGTGCTGTCCGCACAGTCCCAACAGTCCCTCCTCTGTTATTGGGGTTCAGTAACGTCAGCTGTTCCCCAGCTGTGTGTGTGGCAATCCCTCCTATCTCCTCCACCTCCTCCTCCTCCTGTCCCTGGGCTCCAACACCGCTAGTTGCCATCCAGAAGTGCTGTCTGCACAGTCCCCACAGTCGCTCCTCTATTATTGGGGTTCAGTAACGTCAGCTGTTCCCCAGCTGTGTGTGTGGCAATCCCTCCTATCTCCTCCACCTCCTCCTCCTCCTGTCCCTGGGCTCCAACACCGCTAGTTGCCATCCAGAAGTGCTGTCCGCACAGTCCCAACAGTCGCTCCTTTATTATTGGGGTTTAGTAACGTCAGCTGTTCCCCAGCTGTGTGTGTGGCAATCCCTCCTATCTCCTCCACCTCCTCCTCCTGTCCCTGGGCTCCAACACCGCTAGTTGCCGTCCAGAAGTGCTGTCCGCACAGTCCCAACAGTCGCTCCTCTGTTATTGGGGTTCAGTAACGTCAGCTGTTCCCCAGCTGTGTGTGTGGCAATCCCTCCTATCTCCTCCACCTCCTCCTCCTCCTCCTCCTGTCCCTGGGCTCCAACACCGCTAGTTGCCGTCCAGAAGTGCTGTCCACACAGTCCCAACAGTCGCTCCTGTGTTATTGGGGTTCAGTAACGTCAGCTGTTCCCCAGCTGTGTGTGTGACAATCCCAACTATCTCCTCCACCTCCTCCTCCTCCTCCTCCTGTCCCTGGGCTCCAACACCGCTAGTTGCCGTCCAGAAGTGCTGTCCGCACAGTCCCAACAGTCCCTCCTCTGTTATTGGGGTTCAGTAACGTCAGCTGTTCCCCAGCTGTGTGTGTGGCAATCCCTCCTATCTCCTCCACCTCCTCCTCCTCCTCCTGTCCCTGGGCTCCAACACCGCTAGTTGCCGTCCAGAAGTGCTGTCCGCACAGTCCCAACAGTCGCTCCTCTGTTATTGGGGTTCAGTAACGTCAGCTGTTCCCCAGCTGTGTGTGTGGCAATCCCTCCTATCTCCTCCACCTCCTCCTCCTGCTGTCCCTGGGCTCCAACACCGCTAGTTGCCGTCCAGAAGTGCTGTCCGCACAGTCCCAACAGTCGCTCCTCTGTTATTGGGGTTCAGTAACGTCAGCTGTTCCCCAGCTGTGTGTGTGGCAATCCCTCCTATCTCCTCCACCTCCTCCTCCTCCTCCTGTCCCTGGGCTCCAATACCGCTAGTTGCCGTCCAGAAGTGCTGTCCGCACAGTCTCAACAGTCGCTCCTCTGTTATTGGGGTTCAGTAACGTCAGCTGTTCCCCAGCTGTGTGTGTGGCAATCCCTCCTATCTCCTCCACCTCCTCCTGTCCCTGGGCTCCAACACCGCTAGTTGCCGTCCAGAAGTGCTGTCCGCACAGTCCCAACAGTCCCTCCTCTGTTATTGGGGTTCAGTAACATCAGCTGTTCCCCAGCTGTGTGTGTGGCAATCCCTCCTATCTCCTCCACCTCCTCCTCCTGTCCCTGGTCTACAACACCGCTAGTTGCTGTCCAGAAGTGCTGTCCGCACAGTCCCTCCTCTGTTATTGGGGTTCAGTAACGTTAGCTGTTCCCCAGCTGTGTGTGTGGCAATCCCTCCTATCTCCTCCACCTCCTCCTCCTCCTGTCCCTGGGCTCCAACACCGCTAGTTGCCGTCCAGAAGTGCTGTCCGCACAGTCCCAACAGTCCTTCCTCTGTTATTGGGGTTCAGTAACGTCAGCTGTTCCCCAGCTGTGTGTGTGGCAATCCCTCCTATCTCCTCCACCTCCTCCTCCTCCTCCTGTCCCTGGGCTCCAACACCGCTAGTTGCCGTCCAGAAGTGCTGTCCGCACAGTCCCAACAGTCGCTCCTCTGTTATTGGGGTTCAGTAACGTCAGCTGTTCCCCAGCTGTGTGTGTGGCAATCCCTCCTATCTCCTCCACCTCCTCCTCCTCCTCCTGTCCCTGGGCTCCAACACCGCTAGTTGCCGTCCAGAAGTGCTGTCCGCACAGTCCCAACAGTCGCTCCTCTGTTATTGGGGTTCAGTAACGTCAGCTGTTCCCCAGCTGTGTGTGTGGCAATCCCTCCTATCTCCTCCACCTCCTCCTCCTCCTCCTCCTGTCCCTGGGCTCCAACACCGCTAGTTGCCGTCCAGAAGTGCTGTCCACACAGTCCCAACAGTCCCTCCTCTGTTATTGGGGTTCAGTAACGTCAGCTGTTCCCCAGCTGTGTGTGTGGCAATCCCTCCTATCTCCTCCACCTCCTCCTCCTCCTCCTGTCCCTGGGCTCCAACACCGCTAGTTGCCGTCCAGAAGTGCTGTCCGCACAGTCCCAACAGTCGCTCCTCTATTATTGGGGTTTAGTAACGTCAGCTGTTCCCCAGCTGTGTGTGTGGCAATCCCTCCTATCTCCTCCACCTCCTCCTCCTGTCCCTGGGCTCCAACACCGCTAGTTGCCGTCCAGAAGTGCTGTCCGCACAGTCCCAACAGTCCCTCCTCTGTTATTGGGGTTCAGTAACGTCAGCTGTTCCCCAGCTGTGTGTGTGGCAATCCCTCCTATCTCCTCCACCTCCTCCTCCTCCTGTCCCTGGGCTCCAACACCGCTAGTTGCCATCCAGAAGTGCTGTCTGCACAGTCCCCACAGTCGCTCCTCTGTTATTGGGGTTCAGTAACGTCAGCTGTTCCCCAGCTGTGTGTGTGGCAATCCCTCCTATCTCCTCCACCTCCTCCTCCTGCTGTCCCTGGGCTCCAACACCGCTAGTTGCCGTCCAGAAGTTCTGTCCGCACAGTCCCAACAGTCGCTCCTCTGTTATTGGGGTTCAGTAACGTCAGCTGTTCCCCAGCTGTGTGTGTGGCAATCCCTCCTATCTCCTCCACCTCCTCCTCCTGCTGTCCCTGGGCTCCAACACCGCTAGTTGTTGTCCAGAAGTGCTGTCCGCACAGAGCCAAACACCTTGCCAATGTGTTACTGGGGTTCAGTAATGCCTGCTGTTCCCCTGCTGTGTATACGGCAACGTGTCATGCGACCGCCACGCAGGCACAACAACTTAAATTTAAGGGAACCTGTCCCCCCCCCAAGGCGTTTGTTACTGAAAGAGACACCTTGTGCAGCAGTAATAATGGTGCAAAAGGAAAAAGTGGCTCTTTTTGTGGTGCTCCTTGCACACGCTGAACTTGACACTTATGAAATGTGTCCCCTCACACCGTTAAACCGTCCGGTCGGAGGGACTTTCCTTTGTCATGTGACGCAGCACAGCTGTCATTTTTACCCCCTTGGCGCCGTGCGCCGCCTCCTCAGCGTTGTTTGAATCTGTCCCGGAGCCTACGCTGTTAGGTTAGCCCTTGGCCATGCACACATTTTGCGCTGCCCATCTTCTGACATCATTTGGTGTCAGGCTGGCTGCACCTGTGCGGCCGCGCTGGACGAGATCCCGCCTCGTAGTGTCTTCTGATTTAATCCCACTGCGGGCCTGTGATCCATGGACATGCGCAGTGCATATCTTAACCTCCGCCTCTCTCTCATCTCCCTCAGCTTTCTTCAGACTGTGCGCCGTCAGCTGATCCCTAATAGCATGCCACGGCCATGACGCCGCACAGTCTGAAGAAGCTGGAAGGAGGGGAGTGAGAGGCAAGGATATGCACTGCGCATGCCCATGGATCACAGGTCCGCAGAGTAATTACATTAGATGACACAGCGAGGCGGGATCTTGGCCAGCGCAGCCGCACAGGCGCAGCCAGCCTGACACCAAATGATGTCAGAAGACGGGCAGCGCAAAATGTGTGCATGGCCAAGGGCTAACCTAACAGCGCAGGCTTCGGGACAGATTCAAACAACGCTGAGGAGGCGGCGCACGGTGCCAAGTGGGTAAGAATGACGGCTGTGCTGCGTCACATGACAAAGGAAAGTTCCACCTACCGGACGGTTTAACGGTGTGAGGGGACACATTTCATAAGTGTTAGGTTCAGCATGTGCAAGGACCATAATTAAAAGAGCTAAGTTTACCTTTTCCAGCATTACTGCTGTACACGATGGCTCTTTCAGCTACAAACGCCTGGGGGGGGTTAAAGGTTCCCTTTCAACTTGCTCCAGTGCAGGCTTCGGCCTACACTCTGCTCCTCCTGCTGACCCTGGGCTCTAACACCGCCAGTTGGGGCCCAGATGTGCTAGCTGCACAGAGACAAACACCAGCCAATGTGTCAGTGGGGTTCAGCACCGCCAGCTGTTCCCCTGCTGTGTAGCCAGCAACGTGTCCTGCAACAGCCACGCAGACACAACAGACCCAAAGCTGCCGCCAGTGCAGGCTTCGGCCTACACTCTGCTCCCTCTCCTCCTGCTGACCCTGGGCTCTAACACCGCCAGTTGGGGACCGGTACTGCTAGCTGTACAGAGAAAAACACCAGCCAATGTGTCAGTGGGGTTCAGCACCGCCAGCTGTTCCCCTGCTGTGTAGCCGGCAACGTGTCCTGCAAAT
Organism: Ranitomeya variabilis; assembly: GCF_051348905.1. NCBI lineage: Eukaryota > Metazoa > Chordata > Amphibia > Anura > Dendrobatidae > Ranitomeya > Ranitomeya variabilis. Next base: position 437,493,674 of record NC_135232.1, on the reverse strand, counting down.
GCCACGCAGACACAAGAACTGAAATTGAAGGGAACCTGTCCCCCCTCCCCCAGGTGTTTGTATGTTTTACAGCCACCTTGTACAGCAGTAATGCTGCATGTGTGCAAGGTGGCTCATAAACTTATTCTCCTCGCACATGTGGAACTGAACACGTCTAAAATGTGTCCTCTGTGACCATTTAACCGTCCCGGAGGTGTGACTTTCCTTTGTAATGACACGCTGCAACCCCCTTGGTAGCGCTGCCCGTCTTCTGGCATCATTGTTTGGCTGCCTGCGCCTCTGCGGCCGCCCTGCCCGACACAACGCCCCTCGGTGTCTTATTTATTTGGACTGCGAGGGTGTGATTGATGGGCATGAGCAGTGCATATGTTTGCCTGTCCCTCATCTCCTTCCGCCTTCCTCAGACTGTGCGGCTTCATGGCCGTGGCATGCGATAAGGGATCAGCTGATGCCGCACAGTCTGAAGCGGGTGTAAGGACCCGAGTGTGAGAGGCCAACATATGTACTGCGCCAGGCCATGAATCCCAGCCCCGCAGTGTTTTAACTATGTCAAGACACTGCAGGGCTGGGATTCATGGTCATCGCAAACCGCAACGGCCGACATTAAATGATGCCAGAAGATGTGCAGCGCTAACAGCGCAAGGCCAAGGGATAAAACGACAGCGCAGACTCCTGTACAGCAAATAACAACGCTCAGGAGGCTGCGCCCAGCACCAAGGTGGGATTCTTGACATCTGTGCTGCGTCTCATTACGAAGGGAACTCTCGCCTCCAACACAGTTTGACTGTATAAAGGGCTAAATGTTATACGTGTTTCATTCAGCGTGTGCAAGAAGAAAAATTAAAAGAGCAACCTTTGACTTGTGCAGCACTACTGCTGCATAAGCTGTGGCTCTTCTACTTTGTAACACCTGAGGGGGGGTTAAAGGTTACCTTTAAAATTGGTTCAATTAGGCTTCGGCCTACACTCTGCTCCCCCTGCAGAGCCTGGGCTCTAACACCGCCAGTTGGGGCCCGGTACTGCTAGCTGCACAGAGAAAAACACCAGCCAATGTGTCAGTGGGGTTCCGCAACGCCAGCTGTTCCCCTGCTGTGTAGCCGGCAACGTGTCCTGCAACAGCCACGCAGACACAAAGCTGCCGCCAGCGCAGGCTTCGGCCTACACTCTGCTCCCTCTCCTCCTGCTGACCCTGGGCTCTAACACCGCCAGTTGGGGACCGGTACTGCTAGCTGTACAGAGAAAAACACCAGCCAATGTGTCAGTGGGGTTCAGCACCGCCAGCTGTTCCCCTGCTGTGTAGCCGGCAACGTGTCCTGCAAATGCCACGCAGACACAAGAACTGAAATTGAAGGGAACCTGTCCCCCCTCCCCCAGGTGTTTGTATGTTTTACAGCCACCTTGTACAGCAGTAATGCTGCATGTGTGCAAGGTGGCTCATAAACTTATTCTCCTCGCACATGTGGAACTGAACACGTCTAAAATGTGTCCTCTGTGACCATTTAACCGTCCCGGAGGTGTGACTTTCCTTTGTAATGACACGCTGCAACCCCCTTGGTAGCGCTGCCCGTCTTCTGGCATCATTGTTTGGCTGCCTGCGCCTCTGCGGCCGCCCTGCCCGACACAACGCCCCTCGGTGTCTTATTTATTTGGACTGCGAGGGTGTGATTGATGGGCATGAGCAGTGCATATGTTCGCCTGTCCCTCATCTCCTTCCGCCTTCCTCAGACTGTGCGGCTTCATGGTCGTGGCATGCGATAAGGGATCAGCTGACGCCGCACAGTCTGAAGCGGGTGTAAGGACCCGAGTGTGAGAGGCCAACATATGTACTGCGCCAGGCCATGAATCCCAGCCCTGCAGTGTTTTAACTATGTCAAGACACTGCGGGGCTGGGATTCATGGTCATCGCAAACCGCAACGGCCGACATTAAATGATGCCAGAAGATGGGCAGCGCTAACAGCGCAAGGCCAAGGGATAAAACGACAGCGCAGACTCCTGTACAGCAAATAACAACGCTCAGGAGGCTGCGCCCAGCACCAAGGTGGGATTCTTGACATCTGTGCTGCGTCTCATTACGAAGGGAACTCTTGCCTCCAACACAGTTTGACTGTATAAAGGGCTAAATGTTATACGTGTTTCATTCAGCGTGTGCAAGGAGAAAAATTAAAAGAGCAACCTTTGACTTGCGCAGCACTACTGCTGCATAAGCTGTGGCTCTTCTACTTTGTAACACCTGAGGGGGGGTTAAAGGTTACCTTTAAAATTGGTTCAATTAGGCTTCGGCCTACACTCTGCTCCCCCTGCAGAGCCTGGGCTCTAACACCGCCAGTTGGGGCCCGGTACTGCTAGCTCCACAGAAAAAAACACCAGCCAATGTGTCAGTGGGGTTCCGCAACGCCAGCTGTTCCCCTGCTGTGTAGCCGGCAACGTGTCCTGCAACAGCCACGCAGACACAAAGCTGCCGCCAGTGCAGGCTTCGGCCTACACTCTGCTCCCTCTCCTCCTGCTGACCCTGGGCTCTAACACCGCCAGTTGGGGACCGGTACTGCTAGCTGTACAGAGAAAAACACCAGCCAATGTGTCAGTGGGGTTCAGCACCGCCAGCTGTTCCCCTGCTGTGTAGCCGGCAACGTGTCCTGCAAATGCCACGCAGACACAAGAACTGAAATTGAAGGGAACCTGTCCCCCCTCCCCCAGGTGTTTGTATGTTTTACAGCCACCTTGTACAGCAGTAATGCTGCATGTGTGCAAGGTGGCTCATAAACTTATTCTCCTCGCACATGTGGAACTGAACACGTCTAAAATGTGTCCTCTGTGACCATTTAACCGTCCCGGAGGTGTGACTTTCCTTTGTAATGACACGCTGCAACCCCCTTGGTAGCGCTGCCCATCTTCTGGCATCATTGTTTGGCTGCCTGCGCCTCTGCGGCCGCCCTGCCCGACACAACGCCCCTCGGTGTCTTATTTATTTGGACTGCGAGGGTGTGATTGATGGGCATGAGCAGTGCATATGTTCGCCTGTCCCTCATCTCCTTCCGCCTTCCTCAGACTGTGCGACTTCATGGCCGTGGCATGCGATAAGGGATCAGCTGAAGCCGCACAGTCTGAAGCGGGTGTAAGGACCCGAGTGTGAGAGGCCAACATATGTACTGCGCCAGGCCATGAATCCCAGCCCCGCAGTGTTTTAACTATGTCAAGACACTGCGGGGCAGGGATTCATGGTCATCGCAAACCGCAACGGCCGACATTAAATGATGCCAGAAGATGGGCAGCGCTAACAGCGCAAGGCCAAGGGATAAAACGACAGCGCAGACTCCTGTACAGCAAATAACAACGCTCAGGAGGCTGCGCCCAGCACCAAGGTGGGATTCTTGACATCTGTGCTGCGTCTCATTACGAAGGGAACTCTCGCCTCCAACACAGTTTGACTGTATAAAGGGCTAAATGTTATACGTGTTTCATTCAGCGTGTGCAAGGAGAAAAATTAAAAGAGCAACCTTTGACTTGTGCAGCACTACTGCTGCATAAGCTGTGGCTCTTCTACTTTGTAACACCTGAGGGGGGGTTAAAGGTTACCTTTAAAATTGGTTCAATTAGGCTTCAGCCTACACTCTGCTCCCCCTGCAGAGCCTGGGCTCTAACACCGCCAGTTGGGGCCCGGTACTGCTAGCTGCACAGAGAAAAACACCAGCCAATGTGTCAGTGGGGTTCCGCAACGCCAGCTGTTCCCCTGCTGTGTAGCCGGCAACGTGTCCTGCAACAGCCACGCAGACACAAAGCTGCCGCCAGTGCAGGCTTCGGCCTACACTCTGCTCCCTCTCCTCCTGCTGACCCTGGGCTCTAACACCGCCAGTTGGGGACCGGTACTGCTAGCTGTACAGAGAAAAACACCAGCCAATGTGTCAGTGGGGTTCAGCACCGCCAGCTGTTCCCCTGCTGTGTAGCCGGCAACGTGTCCTGCAAATGCCACGCAGACACAAGAACTGAAATTGAAGGGAACCTGTCCCCCCTCCCCCAGGTGTTTGTATGTTTTACAGCCACCTTGTACAGCAGTAATGCTGCATGTGTGCAAGGTGGCTCATAAACTTATTCTCCTCGCACATGTGGAACTGAACACGTCTAAAATGTGTCCTCTGTGACCATTTAACCGTCCCGGAGGTGTGACTTTCCTTTGTAATGACACGCTGCAACCCCCTTGGTAGCGCTGCCCGTCTTCTGGCATCATTGTTTGGCTGCCTGCGCCTCTGCGGCCGCCCTGCCCGACACAACGCCCCTCGGTGTCTTATTTATTTGGACTGCGAGGGTGTGATTGATGGGCATGAGCAGTGCATATGTTCGCCTGTCCCTCATCTCCTTCCGCCTTCCTCAGACTGTGCGGCTTCATGGTCGTGGCATGCGATAAGGGATCAGCTGACGCCGCACAGTCTGAAGCGGGTGTAAGGACCCGAGTGTGAGAGGCCAACATATGTACTGCGCCAGGCCATGAATCCCAGCCCTGCAGTGTTTTAACTATGTCAAGACACTGCGGGGCTGGGATTCATGGTCATCGCAAACCGCAACGGCCGACATTAAATGATGCCAGAAGATGGGCAGCGCTAACAGCGCAAGGCCAAGGGATAAAACGACAGCGCAGACTCCTGTACAGCAAATAACAACGCTCAGGAGGCTGCGCCCAGCACCAAGGTGGGATTCTTGACATCTGTGCTGCGTCTCATTACGAAGGGAACTCTTGCCTCCAACACAGTTTGACTGTATAAAGGGCTAAATGTTATACGTGTTTCATTCAGCGTGTGCAAGGAGAAAAATTAAAAGAGCAACCTTTGACTTGCGCAGCACTACTGCTGCATAAGCTGTGGCTCTTCTACTTTGTAACACCTGAGGGGGGGTTAAAGGTTACCTTTAAAATTGGTTCAATTAGGCTTCGGCCTACACTCTGCTCCCCCTGCAGAGCCTGGGCTCTAACACCGCCAGTTGGGGCCCGGTACTGCTAGCTCCACAGAGAAAAACACCAGCCAATGTGTCAGTGGGGTTCCGCAACGCCAGCTGTTCCCCTGCTGTGTAGCCGGCAACGTGTCCTGCAACAGCCACGCAGACACAAAGCTGCCGCCAGTGCAGGCTTCGGCCTACACTCTGCTCCCTCTCCTCCTGCTGACCCTGGGCTCTAACACCGCCAGTTGGGGACCGGTACTGCTAGCTGTACAGAGAAAAACACCAGCCAATGTGTCAGTGGGGTTCAGCACCGCCAGCTGTTCCCCTGCTGTGTAGCCGGCAACGTGTCCTGCAAATGCCACGCAGACACAAGAACTGAAATTGAAGGGAACCTGTCCCCCCTCCCCCAGGTGTTTGTATGTTTTACAGCCACCTTGTACAGCAGTAATGCTGCATGTGTGCAAGGTGGCTCATAAACTTATTCTCCTCGCACATGTGGAACTGAACACGTCTAAAATGTGTCCTCTGTGACCATTTAACCGTCCCGGAGGTGTGACTTTCCTTTGTAATGACACGCTGCAACCCCCTTGGTAGCGCTGCCCGTCTTCTGGCATCATTGTTTGGCTGCCTGCGCCTCTGCGGCCGCCCTGCCCGACACAACGCCCCTCGGTGTCTTATTTATTTGGACTGCGAGGGTGTGATTGATGGGCATGAGCAGTGCATATGTTCGCCTGTCCCTCATCTCCTTCCGCCTTCCTCAGACTGTGCGGCTTCATGGCCATGGCATGCGATAAGGGATCAGCTGAAGCCGCACAGTCTGAAGCGGGTGTAAGGACCCGAGTGTGAGAGGCCAACATATGTACTGCGCCAGGCCATGAATCCCAGCCCCGCAGTGTTTTAACTATGTCAAGACACTGCGGGGCTGGGATTCATGGTCATCGCAAACCGCAACGGCCGACAATAAATGATGCCAGAAGATGGGCAGCGCTAACAGCGCAAGGCCAAGGGATAAAACGACAGCGCAGACTCCTGTACAGCAAATAACAATGCTCAGGAGGCTGCGCCCAGCACCAAGGTGGGATTCTTGACATCTGTGCTGTGTCTCATTACGAAGGGAACTCTCGCCTCCAACGCAGTTTGACTGTATATAGGGCTAAATGTTATACGTGTTTCATTCAGCGTGTGCAAGGAGAAAAATTAAAAGAGCAACCTTTGACTTGTGCAGCACTACTGCTGCATAAGCTGTGGCTCTTCTACTTTGTAACACCTGAGGGGGGGTTAAAGGTTACCTTTAAAATTGGTTCAATTAGGCTTCGGCCTACACTCTGCTCCCCCTGCAGAGCCTGGTCTCTAACACCGCCAGTTGGGGCCCGGTACTGCTAGCTGCACAGAGAAAAACACCAGCCAATGTGTCAGTGGGGTTCCGCAACGCCAGCTGTTCCCCTGCTGTGTAGCCGGCAACGTGTCCTGCAACAGCCACGCAGACACAACAGACCCAAAGCTGCCGCCAGTGCAGGCTTCGGCCTACACTCTGCTCCCCCTGCTGACCCTTTGCTCCAACACCGCTAGTTGGGGCTCTAGGAAGACAAGCTTGAATAGGTCCCCATCCTGGTTCCAGCACCGTCAGCTGGTTCCGGGCAGAGCGTTTGGCTTAGGTGCTTCCCTCTGGGTATCTGAGTTCCACCAACGTCAGTTGGTCCTTGGTAGTGCTTTCAGCACGGGTACCTCCTGCGTAGTAACCGGGTTCCAGTAACGTCAGCTGGTCCTCGGTAGTTCCATTGGCTCTTGGACCTTCGGCTACCCATCTGGGTTCCAGTACCGTCAGCTGGTTCTCGGCAGTGTCTTTTGCTCTTGTACCTTCTGCTCCCCATCCTGGTTCCAGTACCGTCAGCTGGTTCCGGGCAGAGCCTTTGGCTTAGGTGCCTCCCTCTGGGTATCTGAGTTCCACCAACGTCAGGTGGTCCTTGGTAGTGCTTTCAGCACGGGTACCTCCTGCTTAGTAACCGGGTTCCAGTAACGTCAGCTGGTCCTCGGTAGTTCCATTGGCTCTTGGACCTTCGGCTACCCATCCGGGTTCCAGTACCGTCAGCTGGTTCTCGGCAGTGTCTTTTGCTCTTGTACCTTCTGCTCCCCATCCTGGTTCCAGTACCGTCAGCTGGTTCCGGGCAGAGCCTTTGGCTTAGGTGCCTCCCTCTGGGTATCTGAGTTCCACCAACGTCAGGTGGTCCTTGGTAGTGCTTTCAGCACGGGTACCTCCTGCTTAGTAACCGGGTTCCAGTAACGTCAGCTGGTCCTCGGTAGTTCCATTGGCTCTTGGACCTTCAGGTAGCCATCCGAGTTCCAGTTCCATCAGCTGTTTCTCAGCATTTTCTCAGCCTACTTGTACCTTCTGCTACATTTCCAAGTTCAAGACCCTAAAGACGACGACCCGGAACACCACCCCTAAGATGACGACGACACCAGAGACGACAACCACTGAGATGACGACGACCCTGGAGACCAACCCGATGACGACGACCCCGGAGACAACGACCCTGGAGACGACGACGACCTGGAAGACCGAGAAGCAGAAGAACAAGAGGCTGCAGAACAAAGAGCAGAAGAACATTAAGCATAAGACTAAATATCAGAGCAAAAGATATTATCTAAATTATAAGCAGAAGAAGACTAAGCAGTGTATGGGGGTGAGTCCGTTCCTCCTCGTGGTGCCCCTGGATAAAGCCTGATGATGCAGGCCAAACTGAACGCGGACAAATGTAACTGTTTTGTGACAGGCAGAACGGAAGGTGTAATCTTCAAACTTTTATAGATAACAACTACGGGAATGCCTGTCACAAATCAGAATATGATGAAGAAGTTGAATATGAAGAAGATAATAGTAAAATAAAAAGAATATGAACAATGTAACAAAAAAAATAATAGGTAGAAGATGAAGAAGAAGATGAATAAGGTGAAGAAGTTGATGTCAAAGAGCTGATGATGAGGATAATGAAGAAGAAAGTGTGGGAGAAGTAAAAAAGAAGGTGAAGGGCATGGAAGTAGTGAAACATCAATATCTGACAAAATAAAAAAAAAATTAACATAGTCAAAATCTTTCTAACGCCGAACGTCATAAAAAACAAAACAAAATCCTGCTATTCTATTAGATTGGGCTAAACCTCTGTGCCTTTAATGTCTCCGCCACGTCCCCCAATACATCCTACATTATTCTTAGTTGTTTTCCTTCATGTAGAATGAACCTACAAGTTAAGAAAGGGTTTATTTTAATTCCGATATTTTCGTCCCATTGACTTGCATTGGGATCGGGTATCGGTATCGGATTAGATCCGATACTTTGACGGTATCGGCCGATACTTTCCGATACCGATACTTTCCGATATCGGAAGGTATCGCTCAACACTACTCATCAGACCAAAGCATAGATTTCCACTGGTCTAATGTCCATTCCTTGTGTTCTTTAGCCCAAACAAGTCTCTTCTGCTTGTTGCCTGTTCTTAGCAGTGGTTTTCTAGCAGCTATTTTATCATGAAGGCCTGCTGCACAAAGTCTCTGTCACGGGGAGGCTAGGTAGGCTAAAATCTCCTGTTAAGAGTTGTTGTAGAGATGTGTCTGCTGCTAGAACTCTGTGTGGCATTGACCTGGTCTCTAATCTGAGCTGCTGTTAACCCCTTCATGACCCAGCCTATTTTGACCTTAATGCCCTGGCCATTTTTTGCAATTCTGACCAGTGTCCCTTTATGAGGTAATAACTCAGGAACGCTTCAACGAATCCTAGCGGTTCTGAGATTGTTTTTTCGTGACATATTGGGCTTCATGTTAGTGGTAAATTTAGGTCGATAATTTTTGCATTTATTTGTGAAAAAAATGGAAATTTGGCTAAAATTTTGAAAATTTTGCAATTTTCAAATTTTGAATTTTTATTCTGTTAAACGAGAGAGTTATGTGACACAAAATAGTTAATAAATAACATTACCCACATGTCTACTTTACATCAGCACAATTTTGGAACCAAATTTTTTTTTTGCTAGGAAGTTATAAGGGTTAAAATTTGACCAGCGATTTCTCATTTTTACAGCAAAATTTACAAAACCATTTATTTTAGGGACCACCTCACATTTGAAGTCAGTTTGAGGGTTCTATATGGCTGAAAATACCCAAAAGTGACACCATTCTAAAAGCTGCACCCCTCAAGGTACTCAAAACCACATTCAATAAGTTTATTAACCCTTCAGGTGCTTCACAGCAGCAGAAGCAACATGGAAGGAAAAAATGAACATTTAACTTTTTAGTCACAAAAATGATGTTTTAGCAACAATTTTTTATTTTCCCAAGGGTAAAAGGAGAAACTGGACCCCAAAAGTTATTGTACAATTTGTCCTGAGTACACTGATACCCCATATGTGGGGGGGAACTACTGTTTGGGCGCACGACAGAGCTCGGAAGGGAAGGAGCGCCATTTGACTTTTTCAATGAAAAATTGGCTCCAATCTTTAGTGGACACCATGTCGCGTTTGGAGAGCCCCTGTGTGCCTAAACATTGGAGCTCCCCCACAAGTGACCCCATTTTGGAAACTAGACCCCCCAATGAGCTTATCTAGATGCATAGTGAGCACTTTGAACCCCCCGGTGCTTCACAAATTGATCCCTCAATATTAAAAAGTACTTTTTTTTCCCCAAAAATTTCTTTTAGCCTCAATTTTTTCATTTTCCCATGGGTAACAGGATAAATTTGAACCTAAAATGTGTTGGGCAATTTGTCCTAAGTACATCGATACCTCATATGTGGTCACAAACCACTGTTTGTGCACACGGCAAGGCTCGGAAGGGAAGGAGCGCCATTTGACTTTTGAATGAAAAATTAGCTCCAATCATTAGCGGACACCATGTCGCGTTTGGAGAGCCCCTGTGTGCCTAAACATTGGAGCTTCCCCACACGTGACCCCATTTTGGAAACTAGACCCCCCAAGGAACTTATCCAGATGCATAGTGAGCACTTTGAACCCCCAGGTGCTTCACAAATTGATCCGTAAAAATGAAAAAGTACTTTTTTTTCTCAAAAAATTTCTTTTAGCCTCAATTTGTTCATTTCCACATGGGCAACAGGATAAAATGGATCCTAAAATGTATTGGGCAATTTCTCCTGAGTACACTGATACCTCACATGTGGGGGTAAACCACTGTTTGGGCACATGGCAGGGCTCGGAATGGAAGGAGCGCCATTTGACTTTTTGAATGAAAAATTAGCTCCAATCGTTAGCAGACACCATGTCGCGTTTGGAGAGCCCCTGTGTGCCTAAACATTGGAGTTTCCCCACATGTGACCCCATTTTGGAAACTAGACCTCCCAAGGAACTAATCTAGATGTGCGGTGACCACTTTAAACCCTCAAGTGCTTCACAGAAGTTTATAACGCAGAGCCAGGAAAATAAAAAATCATTTTTCTTTCCTCAAAAATTATTTTTTAGCCCACAATTTTTTATTTTCACAAGGGTAAAAGGAGAAATTGGACCCCAATAGTTGTTGTCCAGTTTGTCCTGAGTATGCTGGTACCCCATATGTGGGGGGGAACCACTGTTTGGGCACACGTCAGGGCTCGGAAGGGAAGTAGTGACTTTTGAAATGCAGACTTTGATGGAATGGTCTGCGGGCGTCACGTTGCGTTTGCAGAGCCCCTGACGTGCCTAAACAGTAGAAACCCCCCACAAGTGACCCCACTTTGGAAACTAGACCCCCCCAAGGAACTTATCTAGATATGTGGTGAGCACTTTGAACCCCCAAGTGCTTCACAGAAGTTTACAACGCAGAGCCGTGAAAATAAAAAATCATGTTTCTTTCCTCGAAAATGATGTTTTAGCAAGCAATTTTTTATTTTCACAAGGATAACAGGAGAAATTGGACCCCAATAGTTGTTGCCGAGTTTGTCCTGAGTACACTGATACCCCATATGTGGGGGTAAACCACTGTTTGGGCACACGTCGGGGCTCGGAAGGGAAGTAGTGACTTTTGAAATGCAGACTTGATGTAATGGTCTGTGGGCGTCACGTTGCGTTTGCAGAGCCCCTGATGTGCCTAAACAGTAGAAACCCCCCACAAATGACCACATTTTGGGAACTAGACCCCCCAAGGAAGTTATCTAGATATGTGGTGAGCACATTGAACCCCCAAGTGCTTCACAGAAGTTTACAACGCAGAGCTGTGAAAATAAAAAATCATTTTTCTTTCCTCAAAAATTATGTTTTAGCAATCAATTTTTTATTTTCACAAGGGTAACAGGAGAAATTGGACCCCAATAATTGTTGCCCAGTTTGTCCCAAGTATGCTGGTACCCCATATGTGGGGGTAAACCACTGTTTGGGTGCACGTCGGGGCTCGGAAGGGAGGGAGCACCATTTGACTTTTTGAATGCAAGATTGACTAAAATCAATGGTGGCGCCATGTTGCGTTTGGAGACCCCTGATGTGCCTAAACCGTGGAAACCCCTCAATTCTAACTCCAACACTAACCCCAACACACCCCTAACCCTAATCCCAACTCTAGCCATAACCCTAATCACAACCCTAACCCCAACACACCCCTAACCCCAACACACCCCTAACCCCAACACACCCCTAATCCCAACCCTAATCCAAAACCTAACCCCAACACACCCTTAACCCTAACCATAACCCTAACCACAGCCTAATCTTAACCCTATTTCCAACCCTAGCCCTAATTCCAACCCTAACCCTAAGGCTATGTGCCCACGTTGCGGATTCGTGTGAGATTTTTCCGCACTATTTTTGAAACATACGCAGGTAAAAGGCACTGCATTTTACCTGCGGATTTACCGCGGATTTCCAGTGTTTTTTGTGCGGATTTCACCTGTGGATTCCTATTGAGGAACAGGTGTAAAACGCTGTGGAATCCGCACAAAGAATTGACATTTCTGCGCGGTATTTTCCGCACCATGGGTACAGCGAATTTGGTTTTCCATAGGTTTACATGGTACTGTAAACCTGATGGAAAACTGCTACGAATTCGCAGCTGCCAATCCGCTGCGGATCCGCAGCCAAATCCGCTGCAGATCCGCAGCCAAATCCGCACCGTGTGCACATAGCCTAATTCTAACCCTAACCCTAGTTCTAACCCTAATTCTAGCCGTAACCCTAACGCCAGGTTCACACTGCGCTAGCAGCAGCCCGTTCAGCACATACGCTAACGAGCTGCTGCTAGCGCAAGTGCCGACGTTTGCATCGCGCTAGCACACATAGAGCATCTATCGCTCTGATTGAAAGTGAAAGTGAAACGTCACTTTCAACAGCCAATCAGAGCGATCGTAGCCACGGGGGGGTGAAGCCACCCCCCCTGGGCTCAAGTACCACTCCCCCTGTCCTGCAGGCCAGGTGAAATTACAGTTAACCCTTTCACCCGGCCTGCAGGAGCGCGATCCGACCATGACGCATATGCTGCGTCACAGGTCGGATTGGCACAGGTTTTCATGACGCATACGCTGCGTCAAAGGTCGGGAAGGGGCTAACTTGCGATTTCTGCGGCTGGTGACTCGGATAAACTTATCCTCAGAAGCTGAGGTGACTCTTGGTCTTCCTTTCCTGGGGCGGTCCTCATGTGAGCCAGTTTCTTTGTAGCGCTTGATGGTTTTTGCAACTGCACTTGGGGACTCTTTCAAAGTTTGACCAATTTTTCGGACTGACTGACCCCTCAAACTGACTTCAAATGTGAGGTGGTCCCTAAAAAATGGTTTTGTAAATTTTGTTGTAAAAATGAGAAATCACTGGTCAAATTTTAACCATTATAACTACCTAGCAAAAAAAAAATTTGGTTTCCAAAATTGTGCTGATGTAAAGTAGACATGTGGGAAATGTTATTTATTAACTATTTTGTGTCACATAACTCTCTGGCTTAACAGAATAAAAATTCAAAATGTGAAAATTGTGAAATTTTCAAAATTTTCGCCAAATTTCCGATTTTTTTTAGAAATATACACAAAAATTATCGGCCTAAATTTACCACTACCATGAAGCCCAATATGTCACGAAAAAAACAATCTCAGAATCGCAAGGATCTGTTGAAGTGTTCCTGAGTTATTACGTCATAAACGGACACTGGTCAGAATTGCAAAAAATGGCCAGGTCATTAAGGTCAAAATAGGCTGGGTCATGAAGGGGTTAAAATAAACAAGGAGGATGACAACCAGTGTAATGCATGGCACAGGGTAGAGGCATCGGTGTGGCGGTTGGAGAGAAATATGGTCCTTGCTGCCGCATTCAGGACAGGTTGGGCAGGAAAGAGTTTAGTAAGAGGGAGACCGACTAGTAGATAGTTACAATAGTCCAGATGAGAATGAGTAATAGAAACAGTAAGACTTATTAAAGAGTCAAAGGTAAGACAAAGTCGAATTCTAAAGATGTTTTTGAGATTTAGGTGACTTGAGTGAGCAATCAGATGTAGGGAGTGGAGGAAAAATCTGTGTCAAACATATCCCCAAGACAGAGGATATGTTGCTGGGGAGTAAAGGTAGAACCACACACAGAAATGGCAATATTGGTTCAGTTTTTGACAGCTACAGTTTTAGATACAGGGAGGACATGACGTTAGAAATAGGAGACAGACAATCACTGGTATTTTGTAGTAATGCATGGGTGATGTTGTGAGAATATGTGTATAATCGGATATCATTAGCATGGAGATAGTACTGAAAACCATTTCTACTGACGGTTAGTCAAAAAAGGGGCAGTATATTTAGGGAGAAGCGGAGAGGACCTAGAACTGAACCCTAAGCAACCTCGACAGAAAAGGGAAGAGGAGAGGAAGAGTAGCCAGCAAAGATACAGTGAAGGTGCGGTCAGAGAGGTAGAAAGAGAACCAGGAGAGAACAGTATTCTTCATGCAGATGGAGCGGAGCATAGTGAGGAGGAACTGGCAATCCATTGTATCGAATGCTGCGGAGAGATCCAAGAGAATTGGCAGGGAGTAGTGACCATTAGATTTAGCTCTTAGCAGATCATTAGAGACTTTAGTCAGGTCAGTAGAGTGTAAAGAGCAGAAGCCATACTGTAAAGGGTAATATTTATGTGGGCCTTATAACTGATCTGTCTCCAGATTTAAGAACACAAGCATACATAAATTAATAAACAGATCTCTTAGACCTGACAAGGCTTGGCAATATCAGGATTATTCAGCCATTTTCACATGGAGTTTCAAAGTAAGTACATCCATCTCATCAGGTCCAATCAATCTTTTTGTAATTATATAGATATATACATAATCATAAAGCACCAGTCTATAATATACCTGAGAGTATATAACTCTCCCCGGACACCGCAAGGGTATCCACTCAAATGGACAACTCCAGATAAATGACACCAAAAAGAGATGGAGTAAAAGAGTCCCAAACAACATAGCTAAAAAACAAATACAAAATGTATCGATCAATAACACATGACAACTATAAATGTATATCTGCTGTATGCAGTATATACCAAACAGGAAGGAATGGCAGAGGAAACATATCGATACATTGGGTTACATGCGGTCAACACTATTCATCTCTGGGATGAACACAATCAATGTATATGTCAAAAAAGGGTCCTAAAATCATAGGGTGACTCTGGCCAAACAGCCCTACACATGTCACAGTATCCCCATAATGGTAGCTCAAAGATGTTTATAAAGATGCGTGCTTACCCATAAGTAGATCAGAGGAGTAGACCGCACTGCACCCGACGGCCCCGGACGCGCGTTTCGCGGTTAGCTTTCTCAACAGTGGTTGATATTGTATCCATTCAGTGTGCTTATACAGTATATAAGCAAAAACGGAAGTGTAGCCAGAACTTGGTGTATGCGCGTCAGCGATCCGCACACACCCCCTGTGGACGTCAGAACAAAGCGCGCATGTAGGCGGAACTCCGCCTTGTGACGTCATATGACATGCGCACTGTGTATATAAAGATAGCCACTACAAGTGGGCGGGCGTCAGGAGCGACAAACACGCATGCGCTCACTGGCAACCATATTAAAGAAGACCAGGAGCGCGGCCATGTTTGGAAAGACAATATTATGACCGACAGTGCTAATGTAATGAGCGTACCTGCGCACTATCATCCCACGTGACCTACAAATAACAAAAAGAAATAACTATCCATAAAGTACAATAACGATATAATGCAATTGTAAGACCCCCTATAATGATAACTAAAATGTCCCAAAAGGTATTCAGGGAGCTATTTTATCATAAGAGGGGGAAGGCGAGCTACAGGCACTGAACCGCGCATGCGCACACCATCACCATGTTGAAAAAAGTCAAAAGACATGACAGTGTTTAAAAAGACAATTTTGAGACTAACAGTGTTGCCATACTCGGCATACTCAATCACTGTAGACCTACATAAACAGTAATAACCTATCAAAAATAAGAAAAATAAATATTAATAACCCCCCAGCAATAATAGCCAAAATGACCCATACAATGTTAGGGGAATCAAAGATTTTGTAATTATGTAGGTACTTTGCATTGTGAAATCTGATCCACTTTAAGTTATTGATGGAAGCCACATTGCAGTGGTCATCAAAGACTTGTTTGGAAAGTGATTCTATAAGCAATATTCAGTGTGCCTTGCAAAAATAAGTTCTAGGAACAAATTAAAAGAAAAACCTGAACCTTTACGACTTTAATACGGCATTCACAATTCTGGCTTACCCAAAGTGAACTTCTCACTGTAATCCTGATTTATTAATAAACCCATCAGTGTAAATGCACTTCAATGACTGTTTCCTAAGCACTAGTTAGAAATAGAAACCTCCAAAAGTGTCTAAAAATGGCACTATTCAAATTGCCTCTTCAGAGAAAAAGAGGTCTTGAACTCTATAGCGCCACATGTTGGAAGTAGCGATCCTACAAGTCACAATCAACCCTTTAGCGAGTCGTGCAATATGACTTAGGATAAAAGCCAAATCAGTATCTCAATTCGCAGACACGGTGTTTCGGGCTGTTGGCCCTCGTCAGTGCGAAGCATGAGAACTGATTTGGCTAGGTGAGAGGCTCTGGACTGGGGTCTAAGGGGTAACGTTTCTCCTTATGGAGAGTGACATACCAGCTCTGGCTTGTCAAGGTAAGGAGGCTTATTCGCCTTGCAATGCTCCTCTGGGAAATTAAATATGCAAATTGCAAGTTTTTCCTAAGAACATAACATTTTGAGGAGCTCTAGAATTGCAGGCTAACATACAAGAACTTAGACTCTCATAGAAAATTGTAGACTCAATCCAACATACATATTAAAATAATCTAGATACATAAAAACAAATATCTGATGTCATATTTCAATATCCCAAGTATTATCTATAAATGATTTTTTAAACTTATTCCATGATGGAAAAATTTTATATTTCTGATTTGTATTTGTTCTTATCACTTTTTCATCTTTCTGATTTATAGCCATATAAATATGAATAAGTAATATTAAAAGTAAGTAAAATAGCTCGGTTCTTACATGGTTTTACACTGACAGATATGTTGCTTTGTCTCCCTGATAAATATAACCTGATGTTTACTGCATTTATGCTGTGACTTAGAAAATAGAGACATTTCTTTTACAACTTGAATTGGACATTTTCATACAATGCGTAAAGCAGAGCCATATGCAGTAAACACGCTGATTGGCTAATTTAATAAGCGAGGGCAGACTACTACATAAATAAACATGGCATATTTTAGCTCACTGGATCAAAAACTGCCCTACCAAGTGAAGCCTTAATTTTTTCCATATTTTATTATTAAAGTCTACTAATCTACTGCTGATTCATCTCTGGCTGATGAAAGCTTGTAATATGAATCAACATTTTTTTTTACATAAACATTTTACATTGTGTAGTGTTTTTTCAAAGTTAACATGTATATTCCAAGACATCAAAGCATTTTTCATAGTGCGTAGTTTCTCACTTTATGATGTACTTTATATAAAAATTCACATGTGGTTTCACAATTATGATCTATATAATTTTTTTTTTTTCTTGTATTAGTGTTGCCTGGAGAGGTGTATTTACTGCTAGGTAGTGGAGATCTAGAGCCTAAGGTGGCTCCTTGTGGGTGTGGTGCCAGCAGTTTGTAAAAAAAAGACACATTTTTTTCTTACAGTGCACCAACTCTGCCTTTAGCTGGACTTTAAATACATAAAAACTCACTACTTTACAAAGTTGGTGGGAAGGGGTAGAGATACAGTGGTTTCTATTAGCTATTTCACTCGTCAGCACCACATATAAACACAGCTGCATGGCCAAGAAATTGATTGCAGTACTGATCTGATGCTGCAAGTAGTAGATGGGTTTGGGTGAGGAAGCCTCTTACAGTGGTATGTAAAAGTCTGGGCACCCCTGGTCAAAATTACTGTTATTGTGAACAGTTAAGCAAGTTGAAGATGAAATCATCTCTAAAAGGGCTAAAGTTAAAGATGACACATTTCCTTTGTAATTTAGGTAAAATAATATACCATATTTTTCGGATTATAAGACGCACTTTTGTTCCCCTAAATTTTGGGGGAAAGTGGGGGGTGCGTCTTACAATCCAAATGTGTGCTGTTATGTAGAGGAAGGTGGGGCGGCTCTGGAGTGGTGTCAAGGGGCTAGGTTTGGGCTGGCTGCAGGCTGCAGAGACAGCGGGAGGTCACGTGCTCCCACTCATTAGCCTCATGTAATATTCACTGCACCCGCTGTCCATCACCTCGGTGCTGAAGCCGTGCCGAGTTAGTTGACAGGGGAGCGGTGCATATTACATGCGCCTGCACTCCCCCCTCCCATCATGAATATGCTCCCCCAGTCACTATTTATGCCCGGGGGGGCCATGTGCGTGCCAGCAGGGGGCATATATGTTATGACCCCAATGGCGAGGGTCTCAGAGGAACGTGGAAGTCTGCAGAATACAAAAATCCAGCTCATAGGGCAGTGGTAACTGGGTTGACCATATATCTACTCCTAACGCCAACACTAGAAGTAGCCGGGGATCATTCCTACGTTGATTCTAGATGACACGCGCCAGCCGGAGAATCTAGCTACCCCTAGTAGAGGAAAACAAAGACCTTTCTTGCCTCCAGAGAAGGGGACCCCAAAGCTGGATAGAAGCCCCCCACAAATAATGACGGTGAGGTAAGAGGAAATGACAAACACAGAAATGAACCAGGTTTAGCACAGAGAGGCCCGCTTACTGATAGCAGAATAAAGAAAGGTAACTTATATGGTCAACAAAAACCCTATCAAAATCCACACTGGAAATTCAAGAACCCCCGAACCGTCTAACGGTCCGGGGGGAGAACACCAGCCCCCTAGAGCTTCCAGCAAAGGTCAGGATATAGATTTGGAACAAGCTGGACAAAAATACCAAACCAAAACAAATAGCAAAAAGCAAAAGGCAGACTTAGCTGATATAACTGGAACCAGGATCAGTAGACAAGAGCACAGCAGACTAGCTCTGATAACTACGTTGCCAGGCATTGAACTGAAGGTCCAGGGAGCTTATATAGCAACACCCCTAACTAACGACCCAGGTGCGGATAAAAGGAATGACAGAAAAACCAGAGTCAAAAAACTAGTAACCACTAGAGGGAGCAAAAAGCAAATTCACAACAGTACCCCCCCCCTTAGTGAGGGGTCACCGAACCCTCACCACGACTACCAGGGTGATCAGGATGAGCGGCATGAAAGGCACGAACTAAATCGGCCGCATGAACATCAGAGGCGACCACCCAGGAATTATCCTCCTGACCATAGCCCTTCCACTTGACCAGGTACTGAAGCCTCCGCCTGGAGAGGCGAGAATCCAAGATCTTCTCCACCACGTACTCCAACTCGCCCTCAACCAACACCGGAGCAGGAGGCTCAGCAGAAGGAACTACAGGCACAATGTACCGCCGCAACAAGGACCTATGAAATACATTGTGAATAGCAAACGACACAGGAAGATCCAGACGAAAAGATACAGGATTAAGGATTTCCAATATCTTGTAAGGCCCAATAAAACGAGGTTTAAATTTGGGAGAGGAGACCTTCATAGGAACAAAGCGGGAAGAAAGCCATACCAAATCCCCAACGCGTAGTCGGGGACCCACACCGCGGCGGCGGTTGGCAAAGCGCTGAGCCTTCTCCTGTGACAACTTCAAGTTGTCCACCACATGATTCCAGATCTGCTGCAACCTATCCACCACAGAATCCACCCCAGGACAGTCAGAAGGCTCCACATGACCCGAAGAAAAGCGAGGATGGAAACCAGAGTTGCAGAAAAAAGGCGAAACCAAGGTGGCGGAACTAGCCCGATTATTAAGGGCAAACTCAGCCAACGGCAAGAATGTCACCCAATCGTCCTGATCAGCAGAGACAAAACACCTCAAATAAGCCTCCAAAGTCTGATTGATTCGCTCCGTCTGTCCATTAGTCTGAGGATGGAAAGCAGACGAAAACGACAAATCAATGCCCATCCTACTACAAAAGGATCGCCAGAACCTGGAAACGAACTGGGATCCTCTGTCTGACACAATATTCTCAGGGATGCCGTGCAAACGAACCACGTTCTGGAAAAACACAGGAACCAGATCGGAAGAGGAAGGCAGCTTAGGCAAGGGAACCAAATGGACCATCTTGGAGAAGCGATCACATATCACCCAGATAACGGACATGCCCTGAGATAGCGGAAGATCAGAAATGAAATCCATGGAGATATGTGTCCAAGGTCTCTTCGGGACAGGCAAGGGCAAGAGCAAACCGCTGGCACGAGAACAGCAAGGCTTAGCTCGAGCACAAGTCCCACAGGACTGCACAAATGACCGCACATCCCTTGACAAGGAAGGCCACCAAAAGGACCTGGCCACCAGATCTCTGGTGCCAAAAATTCCCGGGTGACCTGCCAACACCGAGGAATGAACCTCGGAAATGACTCTGCTGGTCCACTTATCCGGAACAAACAGTCTGTCAGGTGGACAAGACTCAGGCCTATCAGCATGAAATCTCTGCAACACACGTCGCAGATCCGGAGAAATAGCTGACAAGATAACTCCATCTTTAAGAATACCAACAGGATCAGCGACTGCAGGAGCATCAGGCACAAAGCTCCTAGAAAGAGCATCGGCCTTCACATTCTTTGAACCTGGTAAATACGAGACAACAAAATCAAAGCGGGAGAAAAACAATGACCAGCGGGCCTGTCTCGGATTAAGGCGTTTAGCAGACTCGAGATACATCAGATTTTTGTGATCAGTCAAGACCACCACACGATGCTTAGCACCCTCGAGCCAATGACGCCACTCCTCAAATGCCCATTTCATGGCCAACAACTCCCGATTGCCCACATCATAATTTCGCTCGGCAGGCGAAAACTTCCTAGAGAAAAAGGCACAAGGTTTCATAACAGAGCAACCAGGGCCTCTCTGCGACAAAACGGCCCCTGCCCCAATCTCCGAAGCATCCACCTCAACCTGAAAGGGAAGTGAGACGTCAGGCTGGCACAAAACAGGCGCCGAAGTAAACCGGCGTTTCAACTCCTGGAAAGCCTCCACGGCAGCAGGAGCCCAGTTAGCTACATCGGAGCCCTTCTTGGTCATATCCGTCAAAGGTTTCACAATGCTAGAAAAATTAGCGATAAAACGACGGTAGAAGTTAGCGAAGCCCAAGAACTTCTGAAGACTCTTAACTGACGAGGGCTGAGTCCAATCAAGAATAGCTCGGACCTTGACTGGGTCCATCTCCACAGCAGAAGGGGAAAAAATGAACCCCAAAAAGGGAACCTTCTGCACACCAAAGAGACACTTTGAGCCCTTGACAAACAAAGAATTTTCACGCAAAATTTTAAAGACCAACCTGACCTGCTCCACATGCGAATCCCAATTATCAGAAAAAACCAAAATATCATCCAGATAAACAATCAAAAATTTATCCAGATACTTCCGGAAAATGTCATGCATAAAGGACTGAAAAACTGAAGGCGCATTGGAGAGCCCAAAAGGCATCACCAAGTACTCAAAATGACCTTCGGGCGTATTGAATGCGGTTTTCCATTCATCACCTTGCTTAATGCGCACAAGGTTGTACGCACCACAAAGGTCTATCTTGGTGAACCACTTGGCACCCTTAATCCGGGCAAACAAGTCAGACAACAGCGGTAAAGGATACTGAAATTTGACAGTGATCTTATTTAAAAGCCGATAATCAATACAAGGTCTCAAAGATCCGTCCTTTTTTGCCACAAAAAAGAATCCCGCACCAAGAGGGGAAGAAGACGGACGAATATGTCCCTTCTCCAGAGACTCCTTGATATATGAACGCATAGCGGTATGTTCAGGTACCGACAGATTAAACAGTCTTCCCTTAGGAAATTTACTGCCTGGGATCAAATCTATAGCACAGTCACAGTCCCTATGAGGAGGCAGTGCACTGGACTCAGACTCACTGAAGACATCCTGATAATCAGACAAATACTCCGGAACTTCCGAAGGCGTAGAAGAAGCAATAGACACAGGCAGGGAATCCCCATGAATACCACGACAGCCCCAACTTGAGACTGACATAGCCTTCCAGTCCAGGACTGGATTATGGGTCTGTAACCATGGCAGCCCTAAAACAACCAAATCATGCATTTTATGTAAAACCAGGAAACGTATCACCTCGCGATGTTCAGGAGTCATGCACATGGTAACCTGTGTCCAATACTGCGGTTTATTTGCTGCCAATGGTGTAGCATCGATACCCCTAAGAGGAATAGGATTTTCTAATGGTTCAAGAGTAAATCCACAGCGCTTAGCAAATGAGAGATCCATGAGACTCAGGGCAGCACCTGAATCTACAAACGCCATGACAGGATAAGATGACAGTGAGCAAATCAAAGTTACAGACAGAATAAATTTAGGTTGCAAATTACCAACGGTGACAGGACTAACAACCTTAGCTATACGTTTAGAGCATGCTGAGATAACATGTGTAGAATCACCACAGTAGTAGCACAAGCCATTCCGGCGTCTATGAATTTTCCGCTCATTTCTAGTCAGGATTCTATCACATTGCATTAAATCAGGTGTCTGTTCAGACAACACCATGAGGGAATTTGCGGTTTTTCTATCACATTGCACCGAATTAGGTGTCTGTTCAGACAACACCATGAGGGAATTTGCGGTTTTGCGCTCCCGCAACCGCCGGTCAATTTGAATAGCCAGTGCCATAGTATCATTCAGACCTGTGGGAATGGGAAAACCCACCATAACATTCTTAATGGCTTCAGAAAGGCCATTTCTAAAATTAGCGGCCAGTGCACACTCGTTCCAATGTGTCAGCACGGACCATTTCCGAAATTTTTGGCAATACACTTCAGCCTTGTCCTGCCCCTGAGACATAGCCAGCAAGGCCTTTTCTGCCTGAATCTCAAGATTGGGTTCCTCATAAAGTAAACCGAGCGCCAGAAAAAACGCATCAAGATCAGCCAATGCCGGATCTCCTGGCGCCAGCGAAAAAGCCCAATCCTGAGGGTCGCCCCGTAAGAACGAAATAACAATTTTTACTTGCTGAGCAGAATCTCCAGATGAACAGGGTCTCAGGGACAAAAACAATTTACAATTATTCACGAAATTCCTAAACTTAAACCTGTCTCCGGAAAACAGTTCAGGAATCGGTATTTTAGGTTCTGACCTAGGATTTCTGATAACATAGTCTTGTATGCCCTGCACATGAGTAGCCAGCTGGTCCACACTTGTAATCAAGGTCTGGACATTCATGTCTGCAGCAAGCATAGCCACTCTGAGGTAAAGGGGAAGAAGAAAAAAAAAACTCAGAATCTTCTTTCTTATAATCCCGCTTCTGCAATGCATTAAACATTTAATACTGGCCTGGCAAACTGTTATGACCCCAATGGCGAGGGTCTCAGAGGAACGTGGAAGTCTGCAGAATACAAAAATCCAGCTCATAGGGCAGTGGTAACTGGGTTGACCATATATCTACTCCTAACGCCAACACTAGAAGTAGCCGGGGATCATTCCTACGTTGATTCTAGATGACACGCGCCAGCCGGAGAATCTAGCTACCCCTAGTAGAGGAAAACAAAGACCTTTCTTGCCTCCAGAGAAGGGGACCCCAAAGCTGGATAGAAGCCCCCCACAAATAATGACGGTGAGGTAAGAGGAAATGACAAACACAGAAATGAACCAGGTTTAGCACAGAGAGGCCCGCTTACTGATAGCAGAATAAAGAAAGGTAACTTATATGGTCAACAAAAACCCTATCAAAATCCACACTGGAAATTCAAGAACCCCCGAACCGTCTAACGGTCCGGGGGGAGAACACCAGCCCCCTAGAGCTTCCAGCAAAGGTCAGGATATAGATTTGGAACAAGCTGGACAAAAATACAAAACCAAAACAAATAGCAAAAAGCAAAAGGCAGACTTAGCTGATATAACTGGAACCAGGATCAGTAGACAAGAGCACAGCAGACTAGCTCTGATAACTACGTTGCCAGGCATTGAACTGAAGGTCCAGGGAGCTTATATAGCAACACCCCTAACTAACGACCCAGGTGCGGATAAAAGGAATGACAGAAAAACCAGAGTCAAAAAACTAGTAACCACTAGAGGGAGCAAAAAGCAAATTCACAACACATATAGTGACCAGGGGGCCATGCGCGAGCCAGCAGGGGGTCATATAGTGACCGGGGGCCATATCCAGGATAGGATGGGGACAGTGGTGTGCCAGCAGCACAGGGGGCAGTGGTGTGCCTGCAGCACGGGAGGAGTGGTGCGCCAGCAACACAGGTGGTCAGTGGTGTGCCAGCAGCACAGGGGGTCAGTGGTGTGCCAGAAGCACAGGGGGCAGGGGTGTGCCAGCAGCACAGGGGGGCAATGTGCCAGGATGGGGGGTTATATTGATACCAGGATGAGGAACATATATATGATTTGTAAGACAGACTCTGACATTACAGTATAAAGCAGACCCCCATTTAACATAAAAAAAAATTCTATTTTTCTTCACCAAATTTGGGGGTGCATCTTATAATCAGGTGTGTCTTGTAAAGCAAAAAATACGGTATATGTTGTTAGGGTTGGCGGAACGCACCGAGTATAAATATATGTAATAATAGGTGCATTCGCAACCTGGGGTCCACCGAGCAGGAGAGGAATCTGCTGCTAGCAATTGGCGGCACTATATGGTGGCATTAGTGAACTCTGTTGCTTCACAGAAGTGCTAGGATAGGGAAACGCTGTGCCCTGTTAACCTGACAGAGGAACACCGCTACCAAACAGAGCAAAACTGTGGTCATGCAGTCCGCATAGCACACAGAAAACTCCTCACTGGAGGTGCCGGTATTCTACGGACTTATTTCAGCCAAGACCTGAATCCAAACACACAAAACTCCTCACCGGTGGTTCCGGTATTCTAGGGGCTTATTTCAGCCAAGAATGACCTCATGCAAACATGACCACACAGTAGCAAGGCTCAAAACATAGGTTCATACTAGCGCATGGCCATGCGGCCATGCGAACCTTTGATAGCTGTAGCAGACAAGGACCTTCCTGGTGGTCCAATAGGAGCTGCTACAGGACTTGAGCATGTGACCCCAGACCTCCAATGGAAGGTCGTCCCATGGGCATGCTCAGTATGGGAAAAGCGGGACTTAGTCCCAGAAAGACCTGCTCGCTGCTGAACTTAGCTGGCTACAATAACAGAGCCTGGAATGGCAGTAGTAACCAGTCATCCAGTATCAGCCTGAGCCAGACGCTGGGACTGACGTATCCGCTGAGCAGGCTCCACTGTGGCTGGAGGAGAATGGGAGTCCACAGCAGACATGGTTCTAGATTCCCCCTCTGCAGCAGGAAAACGGGCCAATGCTAACATTTTTGGCATCCTTGGAGATTGGAAATTGGTGTGCTCAGATAACTTTGACCAAGGTTTCAGACGTTAATTAACTTGGTTAAGACTTGTTCACTATCATAGTTAGGAAAGATCCGTTGATGAAAACTTCCCAGCTATACAAAAACTCAGCCTCCTCTAACCTGGTGCCAAAAAATAGCAGCCATGGGTTTGTAAGGAGGTGGAACACAAGAAGAGTCCGGGGATGGTTACCTTCTCTGCTCTATGCCTGGAACCATTGAGCTGTGCTACAGGTTCCCCAGGGGGCAGACTTAGAGACTGGGACAGGAAGGAAGCCGGGCAGACAGCAGGAAAGGCGTGCGTGCAAAGAGCAGAGCAGCGTGAGCAGCGGTCAGAGCAGGACGCAGCTGCGCTCCAGGAGAGAGAGAGGGCTCCCGGTCAGAGGACAAATGCAGGGAGATTGCCCAGAAAGACTGCATCTTGTGAGTACATGAAAGTGGACTCTGCTTTGACTGGAGAGGGGCGCCTTGACACCCATGCAGAGACAGTGGTCTGTACAGAGACAGTTGCCCTTGAAGAGACTGTGACCCCTGGTACCCACGGTATCAGTGCTGAGCCCCTGATTCCTGTTAAGAGACTTAATAATAGACTGAGCATCATTCTCCCGGGATAGGCTGTGCTGTTAAGGCTAAAGACTCCGAGCCGAGGGGACCCTGTTTGCCTAGCATCCCCTCTGTCTATCACATTAACTGCAGGTGGAAATAGCTGTGATGGCCCTACAGGGGGATGCACGGGACTCGGTTATGCTCAGACACCCCCAGGCAAGAGATACCCTGGACAAAGTATTACGTATACTTGAGGAGATGCACGGGGACCCCACTGACGTAGGGGAGCTGCGCATGCGACTGTTCTGCCGGGTACAAAGAGAGGGGGAGACCGTGACACAAAATATGAATGCCCTGCAGGAGCTTCATACTGCCATCATACGGAAGGACAGCGTAGGTGTGGGGTCAATTGACGTTGTGCTGCGAGACCAATTGGTGACAGGCTTGTGAGATGTGTTGATGAAACAGGCCCTGCGAGAGCACATGCGTGTAAAGCCAGATATGACTTTCTCTGAGGTCGGGAGTGAGGCACGCACACGCAAGCAAGAGCAAGGGGTGATAGTGCCAGTGGGGAAGGTCTGGAGCGAGGAGGTAACAGCCCCTCAATGGGTAGAAGACTTGAAGAAGGAGGTTAAGCGAGTCCATGAGAAAGTGGCTGAAAATAAGAAGACCCCTGCTGCAGAGTACAGCCCTCCGGTGCAAGAAGGAGAGACCGTCCCCCAAAGTGAGACTAGTGACACTGTTTTATTGTTAGTTATATCCTACTGCTTCCTCCCTGCGAGGAGAACCTAATTTCTGTTATAAAACTTCTCAACAGTTGGTCTGTCTGCTCTGTGGTGACATACTCAACCCTGCTCTCTATTACAGGTTCTTCTAAGCAGATGCCCAGCACTCTAAAAATAAAAATGGTGGAGGTTCACAAAGCAGGAGAATGCTATAAGAAGAAAGCTAAGCTATTTCAAGTTGCCCATTCCTCAGTAAGAAATGAAATTAAGAAATGGCAGTTAACATGAACAGTAGAGGTCAAGGTAAGGTATGGAAGACCAAGCAAAATATCAGTGAGAACTGCTCATAGGATTACTAGAAAGGCAAATCAGAACCCCTGCTTGACCGTAAAAGACATTCAGAAAGATTTAGCAGACTCTGGAGTTTTGTTTCTATGTTCTACTGTTCAGAGACACCTGCACAAATAAGGCTTTCATGAAAAGTCATCAAAAGAAAACCTCTCCTGCATCCTCACCATATAATTCAGCATCAGAAGTATGCAAAAGAACATCTAAACAAGCCTGATGCATTTTGTAAACAAGTCCTGCGGACCGATGAGGTTAAAATAGAACTCTTTGGCCTCAATGATCAAAAGGTATGTGTGGAGAGAAAAGGGCACAGAATTTCATGAAAAGAACATCTTGCCAACCATTAAGAATAGGGATGGATAAATCATGTTTTGGGGTGGTGTTGCAGCCAATGGCACGGGAACATTTCACAGGTAGAGGGAAGAATGGATTCAATGAAATTTCAACAAATTGTTGATGCAAACATAACACTATCTGTGAAAAAGCAGAAGTTCAAAAGAGAATGGCTTCTACAAATGGATAATGATCCTTAGCAAATGTCAAAATCCACAATAGACTACCTCAGAAGGCGCAAGCTGAAGGTTTTACAATAGCCCTCACATTTCCTGATGTGAACATCATTGAAAGTTGGTTGCTAGACCTCAAAATAGCAGTGCATGCAAGATGACCCAGGAATCTCTCAGAACTGGAAACATTTTCAGAGGAAGAATGGATGAAAATCCCTCAAACAAGAATTATTATTTTATTATTATTATACATTTTTATAGCGCCATTTATTCCATGGCGCTTTATATGTGAAAAGGGGGCAAATATAGACAAGTGCAATAAACATGAGCAAAAACAAGGCACTCACAGGTACAGAAGGAGGGAGGACCCTGCCCATGAGGGCTTGCAGTCTACAGGGGATGGGTGAGGATACACTAGGAGAAGAATTGAAAGTCTCTTGTCTGGCTGCAAAAAGTGTTTACAAGCTGTGATACTTGAAAAGGGGGTTCTACTAGGTACTAACTGTTATGATCCTTAGTGGTTGAGGATCACAAATTACTCCAGCTAAGTAACAAAACATAGGACAAGCTCTAGGGAGGTGGCAACTGGACTGACCGCAAATCTGAACCTATCCAAACACACTAGAGGTAGCCGGTGAACGTGCCCAAAATTCCTAGACGTCTCGAGCCAGCCTGAGGAACTAACTACCCCTAGAGAGAAAGAAAGACCTCTCTTGCCTCCAGAGAAATAATCCCCAAAGATATAGAAGCCCCAACAGATAATAACGGTGAGGTAAGAGGAAGGCACATACACAGGGGTGAAAGCAGATTCAGCAAAAGAGGCCCACTAATTCTAGATAGCAGAAAATAGCAAAGGGGTCTATGCGGCCAGTAAAAAACCCTTACAAAATATCCACACTGAGATTTCAAGAACCCCCACACCAACTAACGGTGTGGGGGGAGAAAGTCAGTCCCCTAGAGCAACCAGCAAGTAAGAAATCACATTTTAGCAAGCTGGACAAAAAAAACATGATGAACGCTGATAATCAGAAAATGAACAAACAAGGACTTAGCTTGTCTTGGAGAGACTGGGAGCAAGGTAGTCACAAGGAATCTGAAGAGCACTGAATACATTGATAGCAGGCAAGGAACTGAGTATCCAGGTGAGTTAAATAGGAAACCAACCAAGGATAACGAACCAGGTGATGAGGCCAACCTGCAGAAAGACAACACTACACAGTACCGCTTGTGACCACTAGAGGGAGCCCAAAAATAGAGTTCACAACAGTACCCCCCCCTTGAGGAGGGGTCACCGAACCCTCATCAAGACCCCCAGGGCGATCAGGACGAGCCGCGTGGAAGGCGCGAACCAAATCGGCCGCATGAACATCAGAGGCGACAACCCAGGAATTATCCTCCTGACCATAGCCCTTCCACTTAACCAGATACTGAAGTCTCCGTCTAAAGATACGAGAATCCAAAATCTTCTCCACCACGTACTCCAATTCGCCCTCGACCAGCACCGGAGCAGGAGGCTCAACAGAAGGAACCACAGGTACCACATACTTCCGCAACAAAGACCTATGGAACACATTATGGATGGCAAACAATGCCGGGAGATCCAAACGAAAAGACACCGGGTTAAGGATTTCCAAGATCTTATAAGGACCGATGAAGCGAGGCTTAAACTTAGGAGATGAGACCTTCATAGGAACATACCGAGAAGACAGCCACACCAAATCCCCAACACGAAGTCGGGGACCCACACCGCGGTGGCGGTTGGCAAAGCGCTGAGCCCTCTCCTGTGACAATTTCAGATTGTCCACCACATGGCTCCAAATCTGCTGCAACCTATCCACCACAGAATCCACCCCAGGACAGTCAGAAGACTCAACCTGACCCGAGGAAAAACGAGGATGGAAACCAGAATTGCAGAAAAAAGGCGAAACCAAGGTAGCAGAACTAGCCCGATTATTAAGGGCAAACTCGGCCAATGGCAAAAAAGTCACCCAATCATCCTGATCAGCAGAAACAAAGCATCTCAAATAAGTCTCCAACGTCTGATTAGTTCGCTCGGTTTGGCCATTAGTCTGAGGATGGAAGGCCGACGAAAAAGACAAATCAATGCCCATCTTAGCACAAAAAGTTCGCCAAAACCTGGACACAAACTGGGATCCTCTATCCGACACAATATTTTCAGGAATGACGTGCAAGCGAACCACATTCTGAAAAAATAGAGGAACCAAATCGGAGGAGGAAGGCAGCTTAGGCAAGGGCACCAAATGGACCATCTTGGAAAAACGATCACACACCACCCAGATGACAGACACTGGAAGATCCGAAATAAAATCCATGGAAATGTGCGTCCAAGGCCTTTTCGGGACAGGCAAAGGCAAAAGCAAACCGCTGGCACGAGAACAGCAAGGCTTAGCTCGAGCACAAATCCCACAAGACTGCACAAAGGAACGCACATCCCGCGAAGGCCACCAGAAGGACCTAGCCACCAAATCTCTGGTACCAAAAATCCCAGGATGACCCGCCAACACCGAAGAATGAACCTCGGAAATAACTCTGCTGGTCCATCTATCCGGGACAAACAGTCTCTCTGGTGGACAACGGTCAGGTCTATCTGCCTGAAATTTCTGCAGCACTCGTCGCAAATCTGGAGAAATGGCAGACAAAATCACTCCCTCTCTGAGAATACCAGCCGGCTCAGAAACTCCCGGAGAGTCAGGCACAAAGCTCCTAGAAAGTGCATCAGCCTTCACGTTCTTCGAACCAGGCAGGTATGAGACCACGAAGTTGAGACGGGAGAAAAACAACGACCATCGAGCCTGTCTAGGATTCAGGTGCTTGGCAGATTCGAGGTAAATCAGATTTTTGTGATCAGTCAGGACCACCACACGATGTTTAGCTCCTTCGAGCCAATGTCGCCACTCCTCAAATGCCCACTTCATAGCCAACAACTCCCGATTACCAACATCATAATTTCGCTCGGCAGGCGAAAATTTTCTAGAAAAGAAAGCACATGGCTTCATCACAGAACCATCAGAGCTTCTCTGCGACAAAACAGCCCCTGCTCCAATCTCAGAAGCATCAACCTCGACCTGGAAGGGGAGAGAGACATCTGGCTGACATAAGACTGGAGCTGAAGAAAACCGGTGCTTCAGCTCCCGAAAGGCCTCCACGGCCGCAGGAGACCAATTAGTCACATCAGAGCCCTTCTTGGTCAAATCCGTCAAAGGTTTAACCACGCTAGAAAAATTAGCGATGAAACGACGGTAAAAATTAGCAAAACCCAAGAACTTCTGAAGACTCTTAACAGACGTGGGCTGAGTCCAGTCATGAATAGCCTGGACCTTGACTGGGTCCATCTCCACAGAAGAAGGAGAAAAAATAAAACCCAAAAAGGAGACCTTCTGTACTCCGAAGAGGCATTTTGAGCCCTTCACAAATAAAGCATTAGCACGCAGGACCTGAAACACCATCCTGACCTGCTTCACATGGGACTCCCAATCATCAGAAAAGACCAAAATGTCATCCAAATAAACAATCATAAATTTATCCAGATATTCTCGGAAAATGTCATGCATGAAGGACTGAAACACAGAAGGAGCATTAGAGAGTCCAAAAGGCACCACCAAGTACTCAAAATGGCCTTCGGGCGTATTAAATGCTGTTTTCCATTCATCTCCCTTCTTAATGCGCACAAGATTATACGCACCACGGAGATCTATCTTGGTGAACCAGCTGGCACCCTTAATCTGAGCAAACAAATCAGACAATAGTGGCAAAGGATATTGAAATTTGACTGTGATTTTATTCAGAAGGCGATAATCTATACACGGTCTCAAAGAACCGTCCTTCTTGGCCACAAAAAAGAATCCTGCACCAAGAGGGGAAGAGGATGGGCGAATATGTCCCTTCTCCAAAGACTCCTTTATATAACTCCGCATCGCGGCATGCTCTGGTATAGACAAATTAAAAAGTCGTCCCTTAGGGAATTTACTACCAGGAATTAAATTTATAGCACAGTCACAATCCCTATGAGGGGGCAGGGCACTGGACCTGGGCTCATCAAATACATCCTGGTAGTCAGACAAAAACTCAGGGACCTCAGAAGGAGTGGAAGAAGCAATAGACACCAATGGAGTATCGCCATGAAGTCCCTGACAACCCCAACTAGACACAGACATAGCTTTCCAATCTAAAACTCGATTATGAGCCTGCAGCCATGGCAGACCCAAAACGACAACATCGTGTAAATTATGCAGAACAAGAAAACTAATCACCTCCTGATGAACGGGAGTCATGCACATGGTCATTTGCGTCCAATACTGAGGTTTATTCTCAGCCAAAGGCATAGCATCAATTCCCCTCAGAGGAATAGGAAATTCCAAAGGCTCCAGGGCAAAACCACAGCGCCTGGCAAATGACAAATCCATCAGATTCAGGGCAGCACCCGAATCCACAAAGGCCATAACCAAGTAGGACGACAAAGAACAAATCAAGGTAACAGACAAAATAAATTTAGGCTGTATAGTACCAATGGTGACAGGTTTAGCGACCTTTTTTAAGCGTTTAGAGCATGCTGAGATAACATGAGCAGAATCACCACAGTAAAAGCACAACCCATTTTGACGTCTATGACTTTGTCGCTCAATTCTGGTCAGAGTTCGATCACATTGCATAGACTCAGGTCTCTGTTCAGAAAATACCGCCAAAGGATGAGCAGATTTGCGCTCCCGCAAAAGCCATAGAATCACTCAGACTTGTAGGGGTGGGGAACCCCACCATAACATCCTTAATGGCTTCAGAAAGACCTTCTCTGAAATTTGCAGCCAAGGCACACTCATTCCATTGATTAAGCACTGACCATTTCTGAAATTTTTGACAATACACCTCTGCTTCATCCTGACCTTGAGAGAGGGCCAGCAACGCTTTCTCTGCCTGATTCTCAAGATTAGACTCCTCATAAAGTAGTCCAAGAGCCAGAAAAAACGCATCCACATTAAGCAATGCAGGATCTCCTGGCGCCAGAGAGAAAGCCCAATCCTGAGGGTCGCCACGCAACAAGGAGATAACAATTTTAACTTGCTGAGCGGAATCACCAGAGGAACGAGGTCTCAGAGATAGAAACAACTTACAAATATTCTTAAAATTCTGAAACCTAGATCTATCTCCAGAGAACAACTCAGGAATGGGTGTCTTTGGTTCTGACATAGGGCTATGAATAACAAAATCCTGAATACTTTGCACCCGTGCAGCAAGATGATCCACACTAGAAGTCAGAGTCTGAACATCCATGTCTGCAGCTGAGCTCAAAACCACTCAGAGTTCAAGGGGATGAAAGAAGCTAGACAGACTGTAGCAAGGAAAAGCAGGAGGGGGAAAAAAAAAAAAAATGTACTCAGGTCTTCTTTTAATCCCACTTCTGCGATGCATTAAACACTTTTTGGCCTGCTATACTGTTATGATCCTTAGAGGTTGAGGATCACAAATTACTCCAGCTAAGTAACAAAACATAGGACAAGCTTTAGGGAGGTGGCAACTGGACTGACCGCAAATCTGAACCTATCCAAACACACTAGAGGTAGCCGGTGAATGTGCCCAAAATTCCTAGACGTCTCGAGCCAGCCTGAGGAACTAACTACCCCTAGAGAGAAAGAAAGACCTATCTTGCCTCCAGAGAAATAATCCCCAAAGATATAGAAGCCCCCAACAGATAATAACGGTGAGGTAAGAGGAAGGCACATACACAGGGGTGAAAGCAGATTCAGCAAAAGAGGCCCACTAATTCTAGATAGCAGAAAATAGCAAAGGGGTCTATGCGGCCAGTAAAAAACCCTTACAAAATATCCACACTGAGATTTCAAGAACCCCCACACCAACTAACGGTGTGGGGGGAGAAAGTCAGTCCCCTAGAGCAACTAGCAAGTAAGAAATCACATTTTAGCAAGCTGGACAAAAAAAACATGATGAACACTGATAATCAGAAAATGAACAAACAAGGACTTAGCTTGTCTTGGAGAGACTGGGAGCAAGGTAGTCACAAGGAATCTGAAGAGCACTGAATACATTGATAGCAGGCAAGGAACTGAGTCTCCAGGTGAGTTAAATAGGAAACCAACCAAGGATAACGAACCAGGTGATGAGGCCAACCTGCAGAAAGACAACACTACACAGTACCGCTTGTGACCACTAGAGGGAGCCCAAAAATTGAGTTCACAACAACTAACCATGCAGGGTGCCCAAACTTTTGCATCAGCCCCTTTTCCTCTTTATACAGTAATTTTTAAATGTACAAGATGAAAATATATATATTTTATTTTTGCTAAAATACAAAGGAAATGTGTCATCTTTAACTTTAAGCCTTTAAAGGGCCACTGTCACCCCCCCCCCAGCCGTTATAAATTAAAAGAGCCACCTTGTGCAGCAGTAATGCTGCAGTCTAACAAGGTGGCTCTTTTAGTTTTTGATTCATTTATTACCTCAAAAAAAGCGTTTTAAAAATTGGCCACACATACCAGATATTATACCTGGAGGCGGTCCGAAGCGTCCTGTATGAATCCCCCAACTGCCGTCACTCATCTCTTCAGGGCAGATGGTCCCCGCCCCCTGAGCGCTGTTATCGTCTGAAATCCGGCGCCTGCGCTGTGCGTGCCTGCCTTGGGCCTGCGCAGTGTTCATTGTCAGTGCGGCCACACTGTTGCTGAAGCCCCCACCCCGCACTGTTATTCATTATCCACAGTGCGGGGCTGGGGTTCCTGGGAAGGCGGGGGAGCTGGGGAGCGTCGGAGCTGGGGAGCGTCTAAACAGCGCAGTGCGCATGCCCAGGAACCCCAGCCCCGCACTGTGCATAATGAATAACAGTGCGGGGCGGGGGCTTCAGCAACAGTGTGGGCCGCACTGACAATGAACACTGCGCAGGCCCCAGGCAGGCTCGCACAGCGCAGGCGCCGGATTTCAGACAATAACAGCGCTCAGGGGGCGGGGACCATCGGCCCTGAAGAGATGAGTGACGGCAGTTGGGGGATTCATACAGGACGCTTCGGACCGCCTCCAGGTATAATATCTGGTATGTGTGGCCAATTTTTAAAACGCTTTTTTGAGGTAATAAATGAATCAAAAACCAAAAGAGCCACCTTGTTAGACTGCAGCATTACTGCTGCACAAGGTGGCTCTTTTAGTTTATAACGGCTGGGGGGGGGGTGACAGTGGCCCTTTAAGACATAATTTCATCTTCAACTTGCTTGACTGTCCACAATAACAGTAATCTTGGCCAGAGATGCCCAAACCTTTACATGCCGCTGTATAACATAGTAACATAGTAACATAGTTATTAAGGTTGAAGGAAGACTTTAAGTCCATCTAGTTCAACCCATAGCCTAACATGCCCTAACATGTTGATCCAGGGGAAGGCAAAAAAAACCCATGTGATAAGAGTAAGCTCCACCATGGGGAAAAAAATTCCTTCCCGACCCCACATACGGCAATCAGACTAGTTCCCTGGATCAACGCCCTATCAAAGAATCTAATATATATACCCTGTAACATTATACTTTTCCAGGAAGGTATCCAGTCCCCTCTTAAATTTAGGTAATGAATCACTCATTACAACATCATACGGCAGAGAGTTCCATAGTCTCACTGCTCTTACAGTAAAGAATCCGCGTCTGTTATTATGCTTAAACCTTTTTTCCTCCAGACGTAGAG
The DNA here is from genome assembly GCF_051348905.1 of Ranitomeya variabilis. NCBI lineage: Eukaryota > Metazoa > Chordata > Amphibia > Anura > Dendrobatidae > Ranitomeya > Ranitomeya variabilis. Next base: position 437,459,044 of record NC_135232.1, on the reverse strand, counting down.
GATGCCCCCTTGTCCCTGTCACCGGTCTATGATTAAAAAGATCATCAGAAAGGTCTTTGTACTGTCCCCTCATATATTTATACATTAACATAAGATCACTCCTTAGTCTTTGTTTTTCCAAACTAAATAGCCCCAAGTGTAATAACCTATCTTGGTATTGCAGACCCCCCAGTCCTCTAATAACCTTGGTCGCTCTTCTCTGCACCCGCTCCAGTTCAGCTATGTCTTTCTTATACACCAGAGACCAGAACTGTGCACAGTATTCTAAGTGTGGTCGAACTAGTGACTTGTATAGAGGTAAAATTATGTTCTCCTCATGAGCATCTATTCCTCTTTTAATGCATCCCATTATTTTATTTGCCTTTGTAGCAGCTGCCTGACACTGGCCACTGAATATGAGTTTGTCATCCACCCATACACCCAGGTCTTTTTCATTGACGGTTTTGCCCAGAGTTTTAGAATTAAGCACATAGTTATACATCTTATTACTTCTACCCAAGTGCATGACCTTACATTTATCCCCATTAAAGCTCATTTGCCATTTATCAGCCCAAGCTTCTAGTTTACATAAATCATCCTGTAATATAAAATTGTCCTCCTCTGTATTGATTACCCTGCAGAGTTTAGTGTCATCTGCAAATATTGAAATTCTACTCTGAATGCCCCCTACAAGGTCATTAATAAATATGTTAAAAAGAAGAGGGCCTAATACTGACCCCTGTGGTACCCCACTGCTAACCGCAACCCAGTCCGAATGTGCTCCATTAATAACCACCCTTTGTTTCCTATCCCTGAGCCAGCTCTCAATCCACTTACACATATTTTCCCCTATCCCCATTATTCTCATTTTATGTAACAACCTTTTGTGTGGCACCGTATCAAAAGCTTTTGAAAAGTCCATATACACTAAGGCTGTCAAGTAAAAATCAAACCCTTGTTTCCAAAATTTGGACTGTCCTTTTATCTTGTGCTGGACTGTATTTTGTGGATTTACCTTGTTATTGAGTAGGTTCTTTAGACGAAGGGTGGACACTTGCAATTTAGAGTAGATTGCTTGACAGCTGGCATGGTAAACATTTATATAGATAGAAAACCTTTAGCAAGGCAATCGATGGAACAAATGTTTAGAAAATCAGCGATGACACTGACCGCTGTATGGGAAACCTATGGTCCAATTTTTTTCTATTGGTAAATGTTTGGCTTTTCCAGTGAGATGAGGCTTACTTCACATCTAGTTTGTCTCACCTATTTGGCATGCAAGTCATAAAACCTAAAAAATTACTGTAGGCAAATATGTCCACAAGCTTCTAGCCAGTTGATTTATGCTCAAAGGGAGTTTTATTGTCGTACATCGGGCTTTCATATGCGGAAAGGCACAGCAAAAAATGAATAACATCTGATAGACATTTTTTTTACAATGGGTTCAAAGTCTGAACTATGCCACTTTTTGTATTATGGACTGACCTGCATTAGAGTAGTGATATTGCAACCACTAGGAGCAGCACCAGCAGATAGCATTGTCGGAATATAGCCAGAGGTCAGTACTCGGAGCAGCAGTATAGTTGTTAGGATAAGCAGGTAACATAGTCAGATATAGCCAGAGGTCGGTACATGAAGCAGCAGTAGGATCTTGAGGATAATTGGGAATCATAGTCAGGATATAGCCATAGGTCGGTACACAAAGCAGCAGTAGGATCTTGAGTATATGCAACAGGTGGGAAGATGCTAGACTAAAGGCTGGGAGCTCAATAATCTCACAATGTAGGAAGGTGTTGTGAATTTGCTTTTTGCTCCCTCTAGTGGTTACTAGTTTTTTGACTCTGGTTTTTCTGTCATTCCTTTTATCCGCACCTGGGTCGTTAGTTAGGGGTGTTGCTATATAAGCTCCCTGGACCTTCAGTTCAATGCCTGGCAACGTAGTTATCAGAGCTAGTCTGCTGTGCTCTTGTCTACTGATCCTGGTTCCAGTTATATCAGCTAAGTCTGCCTTTTGCTTTTTGCTATTTGTTTTGGTTTTGTATTTTTGTCCAGCTTGTTCCAAATCTATATCCTGACCTTTGCTGGAAGCTCTAGGGGGCTGGTGTTCTCCCCCCGGACCGTTAGACGGTTCGGGGGTTCTTGAATTTCCAGTGTGGATTTTGATAGGGTTTTTGTTGACCATATAAGTTACCTTTCTTTATTCTGCTATCAGTAAGTGGGCCTCTCTGTGCTAAACCTGGTTCATTTCTGTGTTTGTCATTTCCTCTTACCTCACCGTCATTATTTGTGGGGGGCTTCTATCCAGCTTTGGGGTCCCCTTCTCTGGAGGCAAGAAAGGTCTTTGTTTTCCTCTACTAGGGGTAGCTAGATTCTCCGGCTGGCGCGTGTCATCTAGAATCAACGTAGGAATGATCCCCGGCTACTTCTAGTGTTGGCGTTAGGAGTAGATATATGGTCAACCCAGTTACCACTGCCCTATGAGCTGGATTTTTGTATTCTGCAGACTTCCACGTTCCTCTGAGACCCTCGCCATTGGGGTCATAACAGTTTGCCAGGCCAGTATTAAATGTTTAATGCATTGCAGAAGAGGGATTATAAGAAAGAAGATTCTGAGTTTTTTTTTTTTTTCTTTCTCCTTCCCCTTTACCTCAGAGTGGCTATGCTTGCTGCAGACATGAATGTCCAGACCTTGATTACAAGTGTGGACCAGCTGGCTACTCGTGTGCAGGGCATACAAGACTATGTTATCAGAAATCCTAGGTCAGAACCTAAAATACCGATTCCTGAACTGTTTTCCGGAGACAGGTTTAAGTTTAGGAATTTCGTGAATAATTGTAAATTGTTTTTGTCCCTGAGACCCTGTTCATCTGGAGATTCTGCTCAGCAAGTAAAAATTGTTATTTCGTTCTTACGGGGCGACCCTCAGGATTGGGCTTTTTCGCTGGCGCCAGGAGATCCGGCATTGGCTGATCTTGATGCGTTTTTTCTGGCGCTCGGTTTACTTTATGAGGAACCCAATCTTGAGATTCAGGCTGAAAAGGCCTTGCTGGCTATGTCTCAGGGGCAGGACGAGGCTGAAGTGTATTGCCAAAAATTTCGGAAATGGTCCGTGCTGACACATTGGAACGAGTGTGCACTGGCCGCTAATTTTAGAAATGGCCTTTCTGAAGCCATTAAGAATGTTATGGTGGGTTTTCCCATTCCCACAGGTCTGAATGATACTATGGCACTGGCTATTCAAATTGACCGGCGGTTGCGGGAGCGCAAAACCGCAAATTCCCTCATGGTGTTGTCTGAACAGACACCTAATTCGGTGCAATGTGATAGAAAAACCGCAAATTCCCTCATGGTGTTGTCTGAACAGACACCTGATTTAATGCAATGTGATAGAATCCTGACTAGAAATGAGCGGAAAATTCATAGACGCCGGAATGGCTTGTGCTACTACTGTGGTGATTCTACACATGTTATCTCAGCATGCTCTAAACGTATAGCTAAGGTTGTTAGTCCTGTCACCGTTGGTAATTTGCAACCTAAATTTATTCTGTCTGTAACTTTGATTTGCTCACTGTCATCTTATCCTGTCATGGCGTTTGTAGATTCAGGTGCTGCCCTGAGTCTCATGGATCTCTCATTTGCTAAGCGCTGTGGATTTACTCTTGAACCATTAGAAAATCCTATTCCTCTTAGGGGTATTGATGCTACACCATTGGCAGCAAATAAACCGCAGTATTGGACTCAGGTTACCATGTGCATGACTCCTGAACACCGCGAGGTGATACGTTTCCTGGTTTTACATAAAATGCATGATTTGGTTGTTTTAGGGCTGCCATGGTTACAGACCCATAATCCAGTCCTGGACTGGAAGGCTATGTCAGTCTCAAGTTGGGGCTGTCGTGGTATTCATGAGGATTCCCTGCCTGTGTCTATTGCTTCTTCTACGCCTTCGGAAGTTCCGGAGTATTTGTCTGATTATCAGGATGTCTTCAGTGAGTCTGAGTCCAGTGCACTGCCTCCTCATAGGGACTGTGACTGTGCTATAGATTTGATCCCAGGCAGTAAATTTCCTAAGGGAAGACTGTTTAATCTGTCGGTACCTGAACATACCGCTATGCGTTCATATATCAAGGAGTCTCTGGAAAAAGGACATATTCGTCCGTCTTCTTCCCCTCTTGGTGCGGGATTCTTTTTTGTGGCAAAAAAGGACGGATCTTTGAGACCTTGTATTGATTATCGGCTTTTGAATAAGATCACTGTCAAATTTCAGTATCCTTTACCGCTGTTGTCTGACTTGTTTGCCCGGATTAAGGGTGCCAAGTGGTTCACCAAGATAGACCTTCGTGGTGCGTACAACCTTGTGCGCATTAAGCAAGGTAATGAATGGAAAACCGCATTCAATACGCCCGAAGGTCATTTTGAGTACTTGGTGATGCCTTTTGGGCTCTCCAATGCGCCTTCAGTTTTTCAGTCCTTTATGCATGACATTTTCCGGAAGTATCTGGATAAATTTTTGATTGTTTATCTGGATGATATTTTGGTTTTTTCTGATAATTGGGATTCGCATGTGGAGCAGGTCAGGTTGGTCTTTAAAATTTTGCGTGAAAATTCTTTGTTTGTCAAGGGCTCAAAGTGTCTCTTTGGTGTACAGAAGGTTCCCTTTTTGGGGTTCATTTTTTCCCCTTCTGCGGTGGAGATGGACCCAGTCAAGGTCCGAGCTATTCTTGATTGGACTCAGCCCTCGTCAGTTAAGAGTCTTCAGAAGTTCTTGGGCTTCGCTAACTTCTACCGTCGTTTTATCGCTAATTTTTCTAGCATTGTGAAACCTTTGACGGATATGACCAAGAAGGGCTCCGATGTAGCTAACTGGGCTCCTGCTGCCGTGGAGGCTTTCCAGGAGTTGAAACGCCGGTTTACTTCGGCGCCTGTTTTGTGCCAGCCTGACGTCTCACTTCCCTTTCAGGTTGAGGTGGATGCTTCGGAGATTGGGGCAGGGGCCGTTTTGTCGCAGAGAGGCCCTGGTTGCTCTGTTATGAAACCTTGTGCCTTTTTCTCTAGGAAGTTTTCGCCTGCCGAGCGAAATTATGATGTGGGCAATCGGGAGTTGTTGGCCATGAAATGGGCATTTGAGGAGTGGCGTCATTGGCTCGAGGGTGCTAAGCATCGTGTGGTGGTCTTGACTGATCACAAAAATCTGATGTATCTCGAGTCTGCTAAACGCCTTAATCCGAGACAGGCCCGCTGGTCATTGTTTTTCTCCCGCTTTGATTTTGTTGTCTCGTATTTACCAGGTTCAAAGAATGTGAAGGCCGATGCTCTTTCTAGGAGCTTTGTGCCTGATGCTCCTGGAGTCGCTGATCCTGTTGGTATTCTTAAAGATGGAGTTATCTTGTCAGCTATTTCTCCGGATCTGCGACGTGTGTTGCAGAGATTTCAGGCTGATAGGCCTGAGTCTTGTCCACCTGACAGACTGTTTGTCCCGGATAAGTGGACCAGCAGAGTCATTTCCGAGGTTCATTCCTCGGTGTTGGCAGGTCACCCGGGAATTTTTGGCACCAGAGATCTGGTGGCCAGGTCCTTTTGGTGGCCTTCCTTGTCAAGGGATGTGCGGTCATTTGTGCAGTCCTGTGGGACTTGTGCTCGAGCTAAGCCTTGCTGTTCTCGTGCCAGCGGTTTGCTCTTGCCCTTGCCTGTCCCGAAGAGACCTTGGACACATATCTCCATGGATTTCATTTCTGATCTTCCGCTATCTCAGGGCATGTCCGTTATCTGGGTGATATGTGATCGCTTCTCCAAGATGGTCCATTTGGTTCCTTTGCCTAAGCTGCCTTCCTCTTCCGATCTGGTTCCTGTGTTTTTCCAGAACGTGGTTCGTTTGCACGGCATCCCTGAGAATATTGTGTCAGACAGAGGATCCCAGTTCGTTTCCAGGTTCTGGCGATCCTTTTGTAGTAGGATGGGCATTGATTTGTCGTTTTCGTCTGCTTTCCATCCTCAGACTAATGGACAGACGGAGCGAACCAATCAGACTTTGGAGGCTTATTTGAGGTGTTTTGTCTCTGCTGATCAGGACGATTGGGTGACATTCTTGCCGTTGGCTGAGTTTGCCCTTAATAATCGGGCTAGTTCCGCCACCTTGGTTTCGCCTTTTTTCTGCAACTCTGGTTTCCATCCTCGCTTTTCTTCGGGTCATGTGGAGCCTTCTGACTGTCCTGGGGTGGATTCTGTGGTGGATAGGTTGCAGCAGATCTGGAATCATGTGGTGGACAACTTGAAGTTGTCACAGGAGAAGGCTCAGCGCTTTGCCAACCGCCGCCGCGGTGTGGGTCCCCGACTACGCGTTGGGGATTTGGTGTGGCTTTCTTCCCGCTTTGTTCCTATGAAGGTCTCCTCTCCCAAATTTAAACCTCGTTTTATTGGGCCTTACAAGATATTGGAAATCCTTAATCCTGTATCTTTTCGTCTGGATCTTCCTGTGTCGTTTGCTATTCACAATGTATTTCATAGGTCCTTGTTGCGGCGGTACATTGTGCCTGTAGTTCCTTCTGCTGAGCCTCCTGCTCCGGTGTTGGTTGAGGGCGAGTTGGAGTACGTGGTGGAGAAGATCTTGGATTCTCGCCTCTCCAGGCGGAGGCTTCAGTACCTGGTCAAGTGGAAGGGCTATGGTCAGGAGGATAATTCCTGGGTGGTCGCCTCTGATGTTCATGCGGCCGATTTAGTTCGTGCCTTTCATGCCGCTCATCCTGATCGCCCTGGTGGTCGTGGTGAGGGTTCGGTGACCCCTCACTAAGGGGGGGGTACTGTTGTGAATTTGCTTTTTGCTCCCTCTAGTGGTTACTAGTTTTTTGACTCTGGTTTTTCTGTCATTCCTTTTATCCGCACCTGGGTCGTTAGTTAGGGGTGTTGCTATATAAGCTCCCTGGACCTTCAGTTCAATGCCTGGCAACGTAGTTATCAGAGCTAGTCTGCTGTGCTCTTGTCTACTGATCCTGGTTCCAGTTATATCAGCTAAGTCTGCCTTTTGCTTTTTGCTATTTGTTTTGGTTTTGTATTTTTGTCCAGCTTGTTCCAAATCTATATCCTGACCTTTGCTGGAAGCTCTAGGGGGCTGGTGTTCTCCCCCCGGACCGTTAGACGGTTCGGGGGTTCTTGAATTTCCAGTGTGGATTTTGATAGGGTTTTTGTTGACCATATAAGTTACCTTTCTTTATTCTGCTATCAGTAAGCGGGCCTCTCTGTGCTAAACCTGGTTCATTTCTGTGTTTGTCATTTCCTCTTACCTCACCGTCATTATTTGTGGGGGGCTTCTATCCAGCTTTGGGGTCCCCTTCTCTGGAGGCAAGAAAGGTCTTTGTTTTCCTCTACTAGGGGTAGCTAGATTCTCCGGCTGGCGCGTGTCATCTAGAATCAACGTAGGAATGATCCCCGGCTACTTCTAGTGTTGGCGTTAGGAGTAGATATATGGTCAACCCAGTTACCACTGCCCTATGAGCTGGATTTTTGTATTCTGCAGACTTCCACGTTCCTCTGAGACCCTCGCCATTGGGGTCATAACAGGAAGGGCAATGCCAGGTTTATAGGGTGTTCAATCAGGAGATCACAGGGTGAGCCAATCAGGAACTTGGGGTGGAGACATCAGGAACTCAGGTTGGAGATATCAGGAACAACACAGGTACTACTATCTGATTTAGCGAGGACTTGTCCAGCGAGCTGAATAGCTCAGAGGGAAGAGCTGCTGCTTGACGCACAAGAGCTGCTGGGTTTGAATCCTGCTTATGCCAATGTTAAGTATAAATTGGTAAGTACTCCCGATGTCTGTGATATAGCCGAAAAATGAGATCTAAACAGAGTCATAGTAGAACTATATATTACTCACATCTACTTACAGATGGAGTCAGCATCAATTTTTATGCTTGCATTAAGGCAATCTCATAGTAGGAGGTACTAGTCTATTGAACTTGAACTTCTATTTCATTTCTTTGAAAATATAAAAAATGTATAAATGTATACAGGTTTGAGATTCTGGTACAGCAGATTGCTCTCTATATCTCCACATGCCTTGGAGAACACAGTCCGTGCAAGAAGAATACCAGGACATAGCAGTACCCAAGTCAACAATGCTAAATGGAAATGTGACTATGACCAGCATCTATGTCTGTCAATCATGCCACAAATAATTGTGTTTAATGCATCACAGTTGAAAATCGTCAACTTTATTTACTGTCAGTCATTATTGTTATCGTTACTGAGAAACTAGCAAATCATGGTAAGTGTAAATGTGCCTATAATGGGGTTGAATTCAGGCTTAAAAGCTAGAGCATATTAGTTATATCTCAGACCTGACTGCCTGACATATAGTCTGTAAAGTATAACCTTGTGTCTGTTACATGTTAAATTCTCCCCTCCGCCCAGCTCATTGCCTGTGGTTCCATGGAAAGGATATTCAATATAACCATCTTTACTGTAGAAAGAACCTGGAAACAATACCAAAGAGTTTATAACAAAGACTCGGGAAATGTCAGTATAAATTTAGCAACCTCTATTAATCAGTGCTTAAGACAAAGACCATGGGTGTGCAGGAAACACTACTGACTCTGGATAAGTACAGATTTACATGGCTGAGGACCAGTGGTTTAACCTTTACCTTGACAAAGTGCTGATATTAGAACAATGTAATTAAAAGGAACTGTTGTTTCAAACCAATATATACAATAATGACTCTAATCTTCCCATTTTTTAATAAACACATTTCCTATCTTACCAAACCCTTCAATTAACACTATATTTTCTCTTAATTTAGACATTCTGCATTATGATGGCTCAAAGCAAATCAATGAACCTTTAACCTGTAATATATTTATGAAGAAAGGCATCCAGGCCCTCTTTGTACTTTTGTAGTGGATCAAACATTACAACATGTGGCAGATAGTTCCATAACGTAACTGCTCTAACAGTAACGAAGCAGGGTCTGTGATTGTGATCAATCCTTCTTTCCTATAGATCTTGAGGATGCCTCCTCGTCATTGTTGCAGGACTAGGTGTAAGTAATCATTACAAATATATCTGTACTGCCCCTTCATAAATTTGTACATTGCAATAAGGCTTCATCCAAATTCAATAACCCCAAGTTTGATAATTTGCCTTGGTACTGCAGTTCACCCATTCCCTTAAAGGGCCACTGTCCCCCCCCCCCAGCCGTTATAAACTAAAAGAGCCACCTTGTGCAGCAGTAATGCTGCAGTCTAACAAGGTGGCTCTTTTAGTTTTTGATTCATTTATTACCTCAAAAAAGCGTTTTAAAAATTGGCCACACATACCAGATATTGTACCAGGAGGCGGTCCGAAGAGTCCTGTATGAATCCCCCAACTGCCGTCACTCTTCTCTTCAGGGCCGATGGTACCCGCCCCCTGAGCGCTGTTATCTTCTGAAATCCGGCGCCTGCGCTGTGCGTGCCTGCCTGGGGCCTGCGCAGTGTTCATTGTCAGTGCGGCCACACTGTTGCTGAATCCCCCGCCCCGCACTGTTATTCATTATGCACAGTGCGGGGCTGGGGTTCCTGGGAAGGCGGGGGAGCTGGGGAGCGTCGGAGCTGGGGAGCGTCTAAACAGCGCAGTGCACATGCCCAGGAACCCCAGCCCCGCACTGTGCATAATGAATAACAGTGCGGGGCGGGGGATTCAGCAACAGTGTGGCCGCACTGACAATGAACACTGCGCAGGCCCCAGGCAGGCACGCACAGCGCAGGCGCCGGATTTCAGAAGATAACAGCGCTCAGGGGGCGGGTACCATCGCCCCTGAAGAGAAGAGTGACGGCAGTTGGGGGATTCATACAGGACGCTTCGGACCGCCTCCCGGTATAATATCTGGTATGTGTGGCCAATTTTTAAAACGCTTTTTTGAGGTAACAAATGAATCAAAAACTAAAAGAGCCACCTTGTTAGACTGCAGCATTACTGCTGCACAAGGTGGCTCTTTTAGTTTATAACGGCTGGGGGGGGGGGTGACAGTGGCCCTTTAAAGGGAATCGATTAGTTGGATTTCATTCTTCGAATTATTTATATGCACATGTAGCTTTTTCAAAGACAAATCTAGCAACACCTTTACATGGCTAATCCATTACACCGATACTGAGAAAGTAGCATTTGAATCAATATGCAAATGAAGCTGAAGTGCTTTCGGCATGTGGAAGCTCTGCTCAGGCCTCTGTCATTCCACCTCTATTCCCTACCAAGCGGTGCCTTATCCTGCTTTACTGGCAGTCAACTTATTTCTAACTTTTTCTTTCATAGTCACTCTGTTCTTAGGATCCTTTCATCTCTATTATTTCCATTTTTCCTTCTTATCTTTCTGTATTACCTATATAATAGAGTGCAGGGTTGAGTATGTCACCATGGAACAGACAGACCAACTGTTGAGGGGAATTTATTAAAAGGAGTAAGATTCTCCTCGCAGGGAGTTAATTGAGATAAATCAAACAGTAAACAGTTAAGCGGAATCAAAAGGGTTAACGAGTGTTCTTGTAACTTATCAGTCCAGGGAGGTCCTGACTGGAGGGTCCTAATTCCAATGTGGGTACAGTCACCAGCAGCGCTTGATATCCTGAAGTCTCTCCTCTGTCTCCTGGGAACTGGAGACTCTGGGGTTAAGTCTTTTGCAGTCTTTTTCTTCCAATGAAGCTGAAAGCAAGAAGTAACACAGCCTCCCTGCTGCGAGTCTCTGTATATCAGGCTGGCAGGCTTTCTGCAGTAGCAATGCTAGACACACACTGAGCATTTATTCATTTCAGTGAGTCCAAGGCTCAAGAGATGTCGAAATGTCATATTTTGTCATAATTTGAAAAGCTGATATTCAGGGTGTGTTTGAACCTTTTGAAATTCAGATTGAATTATGCTGTGTCATTTCTATAGATTTTCACTGAAATAAGTAGGTGGGCTTTTGGGAGCCATTGCTGGATCTGTGTGGACTGTTTAGATGCTAGCTGAGAATTTGAGAATGAAATATGGTCATACACTTAGAGAATTGCTATTTTGAGTCCCAGTATGAGGCCTTAGGACTCATTCAAATATTAGTTTTTAACATATAGTTTTTAACCTAGCAGTGTGCAAAAATCATGGTGACATGTCCAGTTTTGATCTGAGTTAAGAGTCAATGAAAATATTGCCATCCATGTGTTGTTTTTTTTCATCATGACCATGGACTGTTTGATAGGAGAAGCTGGAGAAACATCTAAATGATGAAAATTGTCTAAAAAAAACTGGTGAAACTTGGACTGTTGTTTTCGTACAAGAAAAATCACTTAACTCTGCATGACCACTTAGTGCATTGTGTGGTCAACGGGACAGTGACATGTGTAGTTTGCTACTGGATTAGCATACCTGAAAATATATGTGCAGATTTATACAAGTCCAAAATAATTGAAATAATACTGTAAAATTTTGTTGAGGATAATGGTATAGAGCTAATTTTAAGGGTCTGAGCTGGAGTTCTTATTTCTGTTTAAGGGTAATATTAACTCTCTAGCATACAAAGAAATTTTAGGCAATTGTGACAACTTTCTTTTCCAGCATGGATGTGCAGTGTCTTAAAGAAAAACCTTATGAATACTAAGTTTAAGAATTTTGGTTTTGAGGAAAATGCAAGTGGTATCTTTAGAAGGAAGACGACTTCATCTCTGGTGTCACCTATTGGATGGAGCAATCCTAAAAGTTAATATCAACCCTTTAACGAGCCTTACCACGTGACTTAGGATAAGAAACCAAACCAGAAACTCCACAGCCCCTCCTCCGTGCAAAGCAGGAGATCTGATTGGGCTAGGTGAGAGGCCTCTGACTGCGCATCTAAGAAGGAAGGTTTCTCCTTGCGGAGAGTGCCACGCTGACTAAAGACTTATAGGAATGCAATGCTCCTCTGGGAATTTAAATATGTAAATTGCCTCTTCAGAAAGAATTGGACTTTATGGCGTCACCTTTTGGTTTGGAGGAACTTAATCGACCTGCACTTCAATTCTATCAAACATTTTCAAACATGGACTAGGACCACTATTTGTGAACTTCTGGCCTAACATCATGTTTTATACTAAAACATCGGTGCATTTTAGGCTTTATTTTCCTAAAGCTAATACACCTCTTTCACAAAATATATTGGCTGGCTTAATTTTAATTAAAAGCTGTTTTTCTAGTTTGGTGTAAAACATGTTTATTATGACTGCAAGCATTTGCATATGAAAAACATACATTTTGTACATGCAAATTGCAGAAATTTGAAAGATAAACAGTATAAATGCCAATATAGGAAACTATCCATAAAAAACAAGCACACCATAAAACACTTTTACTCCAAGTAAGGTTATTTTATGCTTGATTTGTAATTGAGATAATCTTGAGTACAAACATAAATTTTCACAGCCCCATCACCAAACAAATCGGCAAATAACGACAAAGCCCCAACCCGAAATGAAATGACAAAAGAATATCTTTTTTTTGTATCAAGAGTATGAGCAGCACACTATGCTTCCTAGTGAATACCTTGGTGCTCCAGTGTTTTAATCATCCAGCTAAAGCACCAAGAAACAATACCAGAGAAGAGAAGGCAGCTCTCCCAAGTTTCAGTGCAAAAACATGTATTTATAATCCAATGTGCAACATTTTAACTTTCATCCCAGACTGCTTGAAACAAGCATTACATTATATATACACACAGGGTTGGACTGGCCCACTGGGACTTCGGTGAAATGCACGATGGGCCCCAGAAAGGAGGAAGAAGAAAAAAATTCATTTTAAGGGACTTTAAAAGAGCCGGAGACAGAGGCGCACGAGGGTGCATGCACGCTGTACCAACTACCGCCATGACTAGGCTTAGCGGCAACAGTCGGTGAACCCAGGTAAGTCCTGGGGCCCTGGGCGAATGGTGGGTGGGACACATGCTCTAAGGCCCGTGAGTTGGGGATCCCACCCTCAAATCACCTCTCCTCATTCCTGACAGCTGCAGTTTCTTCAGCACCCTCTGACTCTGCGACATCTCAGGGCAGAGGGCGGGATGATGTCATTATAGCTCACTCAGCCTCTCTGTCCTGAGCACTGCAGAGTCAGGAGAGAAGCTGAGTATACTGAACCTGTGGCGGGAACGGGAGAGGTGAGTATTTCATTTTTTTTATGTATGCAGCATTATATTGTTCCCATGATACACTGTATGGAGTATTATATGGGACCCATGATCTACTGTATGGAGGAGCATTATATGGGGCCCATGATGTAATGTATGAAGGAGCATTATTTGGGGCCCATGATCTACTGTATGTATGAGCATTATATGAGGTCCATAATTTACCACATGGAAGAGCATTATATGTGGCCCATGATCTGCTGTATGGAGCAGCATTATATGGAGCCCATGATCTACTGTATGGAGGAACATTTTATCGGGCCCATGATATGTTGTATGGAGGATCATTATACGAGGCCCTGATCAGCGCTACTATATACAGGCGATGATCAGGTCGCCTATATGTATCAGAAATGCTCACTTGTTATGAAATACTGTATGGAGGAGCATTATATGGGGCCCATGATCTACTGTATGGAGGAGCATTATATGGGGCCCATAATCTACTATATGGAAGAACATTATATGGGGCCCATGATCTACTGTATCGAGGAACATTATATGAGGCCTATGATCTACTGTATGGAGGCCCATTTTATGGGGCCCATGATATACTGTATGGAGGAGCATTATATGAGGCCCATGATATACTACAAGGAGGAGCATTATGTAGGGCCCATGATATACTGTTTGGAGAAGCATTATATGAGGCCCATGATAAACTGTATGGAGGAGCATTATGTAGGGCTCATGATATACTGTTTGGAGAAGCATTATATGAGGCCCATGAAATACTGTATGGAGGAGCATTATATGAGGCCCATGATAAGCTGTATGGAGGAGCATTATGTAGGGCCCATGATATACTGTTTGGAGAAGCATTATATGAGGCCCATGATATGCTGTATGGAGGAGCATTATGTAGGGCCCATGATATACTGTTTGGAGAAGCATTATATGAGGCCCATGATAAACTGTATGGAGGAGCATTATGTAGGGCTCATGATATACTGTTTGGAGAAGCATTATATGAGGCCCATGATATGCTGTATGGAGGAGCATTATGTAGGGCCCATGATATACTGTTTGGAGAAGCATTATATGAGGCCCATGATATACAGTATGGAGGAGCATTATATAGGGCCCATGATCAACTGTATGGAGGAACATTTTATCGGGCCCATGATATATTGTATGGAGGATCATTATACGAGGCCCTGATCAGCGCTACTATATACAGGCGATGATCAGGTCGCCTATATGTATCAGAAATGCTCACTTGTTATGAGCGCCGACCGGGGTCCGCATTCATAGAAATCTGGTTATGACAACAATAGAGGTCAACTGGAGACCTCTGGTTGTCATGTCAACCCATCGGTGACCCACGATCACGTGATGGAGTCACCGATGGGTGGGATTTCTGGCATGCTTTCCAGAAACGCAAGTTAATTGACTCTGTCAGAGAATGACAAACAGGGGGAGTCTGACATCGGCGTATTATTATGCCCAATGTCTGAAAGGGGTCAAAGTGGACATTGGGGTTAAGAATGGGGACGTTAAATAAAGGGGCCCAGCAACTGGCACCTTATTAAATAAAGGGGTGACATAATTACTGTATGGAGGTCAGGATGAGGAACATGCATTATTGGTTTATGGTGGCAAGTGGGGACATAATTACTGTAGGGGCCAATCAGGAGACATTATTACTGCTGTTATTTAATTTACTTTTTAGGACACTGTCTTTCATGGGGGAGAACAAAAGAGGGGTCCTGTTACTGTGCAGGGCGGCACTATGTCTCTTTTTTCTTCATCTGACATAGTGTAGAAGTCGAGGAAAAAAGTGGGAAATGTGCTCTGGAAGCAATATGCTAAAGGTAACTGTGTTATTTTCTGCAGAGACGATTCCTAGCTGAAAGAAGTGATCATCGACTACACTGAATAAAAATGAAGGACTTCACCTAGAGACGTGAATGGTGAGTCAGTCTGTTATTACTTGTGCACTTACACTATATATTGTATACTGTGTACAGAGCTCCCCTGTACAATGACACTGGTGATCACTGTATTATCTGTACACTGACATTATATACAGAGCACCTGTGTATTATGTCACTGGTGATCATTGTATTACCTGTACACTATAAACTATGTGCAAAGCTACTGTGTATACTGTCACTGGTGATCACTATATTACCTGTACACTATACACGATATAGAGAGCTCCTGTGTATTATGTCATTGGTGATCATTGCATTTCTTGTACACTGACACTGTACACTATATACAGGGCTCATGTGTATATTGGCACATTGATCACTGTATTATCTATGCACTGATACTATATGCAGAGCTTCTGTGTATAATGTAACTGTATTACCTGTACACTGACATTACATACTCTATACTATATACAGAGTTCCTGTGTATAATGTCACTGGTGATTACTGCATTACCTGTCCACTGACACTACATGCTATACACTATATACAGAGCTCATGCGTATAATGGCACTGATGATCACTGTTTTATCTGCACACTGACACTATATGCAGAGCTCTTGAGTATAATGTCACTGGTCATCACTGCATTACCTGTACACTGATATTATATACTCTATACCATGTACAGAGTTCTTGTGTATAATGTCACTGGTGATCACTTCATTACCTGTACACTAAAACTATATACCGAGCTCCTGCTTATAATGTCACCAGTGGTAATATTAGTGGTATTAGTATTTTGGTTTTTATTAATGATCAGTATTGTAGTACTCGGTCACTATGTGGTGGTAATATGTAATCTGGTCTTGATTTGGTGGTATTTCTCTCTTGTATGTGGTGTTATTTGGTCACTATGTGGTCTGCCATGATATGACTGTATTATTCCCATGTGTGCGGTATTATTCGGCAACTAAGTGGTCAGATCATGATGTGAGTGTATTAACCACCTGTATGTTGTATTATTCAGTCACTATGTGGTGGTAATATGTGATCTGGTCATGGTGTGCCAGTATTTGTCCATTGTATGTGGTATTATTCAGTCACTATGTGGTAGTAATATGTGATCTGGTCATGGTGTGACTGTATTTGTCCCTTGTATGTGATATTATTTGGTCACCATGTGGTGGTTATTTGTGGTCTGGTCATGGTATTTGTCCCCTGTATGTGGGATTAATCGATCAATATATGGTAGTAATATGTAGTCTGGTCATGAGGTGGCGGTATTTGTCCCCTGTGTATGGTATTATTCAGTCACTATGCAGTGGAAATATGTGGTCTGCTCATGGTGTGGTGATATTTGTTCCTTCTATGTGGTATTATTGGTTTTGGTAAAGGTACATTGTATTGTGTAAGGAGGTCACTTGTTCTCTGATATCAATAAGGAGAAGATTCTTGATTTCCAATAGTGATTAAATACTTGGATGTTTAACCCCTCCCTGTCCTGTGACTTTTACACAGTAGCAAATATGCACTTACAGTGGTTCTACGGTGAAAACAAGTAATCACTTATCCTAAGGTCATGTTCACACATTTAGTATTTGGTTAGTATTTTGTTTAATTATTTTTAATCCAAAACCAGGAGTGGGTGATAAATGCAGAAGTGGTGACGTGTTTCTATTATACTTTTCCTCTGATTGTTCCACTCCTGGGTTAGGCTACAAATATTGATGTAAAATACTGACCACATACTTAACGTGTGAACTTGGCCGAAGTGTAAGTGATACAGAAAGTTATAGATTGGTAGAGGTTCGACTGCTGGGATCTGCACCGATCTGCAAAATGTGAACTCTTATCCCCATTAGTATGGAGTGGCATGTACAACACGGCCACTGATCTATTTATTCACTATGGGGTTGCACTTGTCTTTTTCTGGAAGCCCCCAAAGAGAATGAATGGAGCGGCTGTCAGACATCTCACCTTCTGCTCTATTGGCATAACAAATATCCTAGTGTATACAGTTGTGCTCAAAAGTTTACATACCCTGGCAGAATTTTTGCTTTCTTTGTCTTTTTTCATGGAATATGAATGAAAAACCTTTGCTCCACTCATGGTTAGTGGTTGGATGAAGCGATTTATTGTCAAACTACTGTGTTTTCTCTTTTTAAATCATAATGACAACCCAAAACATCCAAATGACCCTGATTAAAAGTTCACATACCTCATTTCTTAATACTGTGTATTGCCCCCTCTAACATCAATGACAGCTTGAAGTCTTTTGTGGTAGTTGTGGATGAGGTTCTTTATTTTTTCAGATGGTAAAGCTGCCCACTCTTCTTGGCAAAAGCCTCCAGTTCCTGTACATTCCTGGGCTGTCTAGCATGAACTGAGTGCTTGAGATCTCCCCAGAGTGGCTCAATGATATTGAGGTCAACTAAGACCCGGGTAAGAAATGGGGTATGTGAACTTTTTATCAGGGTCATTTGGATGTTTTTCCTAGCGGCATTAGACCATTGTATGATTTTTGGAGGTGCTGTCAATTCTCTCTTTTTTTCAGCATATTTACCAACAGCAAGACACAATATCAGTGCACTGCAGAATGCAGCAGGTCCCCATGATAAAGACTGAGGCAGCACAGGTGCAAAATACTGATAAAACAAAGATTCACATGCCTACTATTCTGAGAGGGGGTGATTGACTAGTATTATACTGTAAATGCACACAGGTGAGGCTTGTATTGGGCACCAGTCACACGGTGTATAAGTGTCGTACTCAGTATCTGTCTTACAGCCCATTAGTGACCGCCACTATTAGATCAGGGAGGCTGCCCAGCTCTACACAGTGACATGTAAAAGTTTGGGCACTCCTGGTCAAAATTACTGTTCTTGTGAACATTTAAGCAAGTTGAAGATGAAATGATCTCTAAAAGGCCTAAAGTTAAAGATGACACAGTTCCTTTGTATTTTAGGCAAAAAAATATCTATTTATATTCTAATTTTTTACACTGTATATATGCACCCGCTAAAGGGCACTAATGTTAAAGGCACTGGCTACACTATGCAAAAGGTGAAAAATGTGAAACAAAAAAGATGTATAAAACGCATGAGTTATTGGTTGATATTTTAACCAAACTACGTGAGGTGGCACTGGCAACCCATGTCAAGGATCCTCAGTGTCTCGCGAGTCCCTAAACTAATGTTCAATTCAACTCAATAAAAAAAAAAATCACAGAAAAAGGCAGCCTTATTAACAAACACCAGGTCACACTACCAATGCACTGCAGGATGCAGCAGCCCCATGATAAAAGCTGAGGGAGCACTGGTGCAAAATACGCGGGAAACAACCACTCACACACATACCGTTCATGGAGGGGATGGTCACCTAATATTACAAATGCACACGAGTAAGGCACCAGTCACACATAAAACTATGTATTCAAGGGACATTGAAATGACCAGATTCAATTTGTTCATGGAGCAAAATCTAAATTAACATTATCCAAATGAGATACTTGAATAGTGCAATGTATATAATAATAATAATAATAATATAATATTGGAATAATGTGGTGTTTCAAAATTCTCTGCATTAATTTATCAATGTATCAAAAAATGAAATGTAAAAAAAATAGTAATTTTTAAAACGCTTTAAAGGTTTTATCTCATTTATTCACAATATGAAGCTGCACTGTAGCGTCCACATCACAAATCCAGCTGTTTATCCACACTTTTTCCATGCCACCAGGCAGTCCAGCAGACTTCTTTTCCATGCACTCTACGCATATGATCTTAGCAGAAAAATGACCAACACTTCTCAAGAGGTTATTTAAGGTCTTTAAGTGTCACTTAACAACTACTAAAAAGTTGAATATTTGATGTACTTTCAAGAGGTCTGAATAAATGTCCCACGCAATAAAGGTATGTATTACACTGCTTTTTCCATGTACCAGTTACCAGTCTGTCTAATTCTAATGTATCTTAATAATTTCTATGCACTTAAGGACATCATGAAAAAGTCATAAGATTAATTTATGCGGCATTCTTACTGAGCTTCCCTGTGGTCCCTGCTCTGCTGTTCTCAGTGTATGCTACATAAATAAAAGGACATAAAAATCCTTCAACATCATTTAGCATTTGTCATATACACTATAAACCCCCTCCTTTTACCCACCAGGAATTATCTGGGAGCTGTGCCATGGTGCAATTTTGACTCCTAAGCATTAATACTTCAGTGTCAGGGCTTAAGGATTGACATCCTGGAGCTTAGGCACTTTGGTAGAGCCAGTTGGTTCTGGTCACATGACTCTCAGTGCCAATTTTTGTAGCATGTTACTCTAGCGGGCACTATGTCGAAAGGAATGAGAAAAATTTGATACAAATTAATAAATCAAAGGGAATGGGGAAACAGGGGTCTTAGATACTTAAAAGTGATTTAGGTAGAGCAAACTTGTGAATCCCTTACTCCTCGCCCAGTAAGTAGAATGATATCAGCACTGGAGCTGTCTAAGCATCAATTCTTCTAGGTAAACTTGTACACGGTTTTTGAAGGAACTTGGCAAGGAGATATTCCCAAACTTCATGGAGAACTAACCATAGATTTGTGGATGGCGGCTTGCGCAAATCCTTCTGTCTCTTCATGTAATCCCAGACAGACTCAAAGTTGTTGAGATCAGGACTCTGTGAGGCCTTATCCTCACTTCCAGGTCTCCTCGTTCTCCTTTATCTTGGAGATAATTCTTAATGACATTGGCTGTATGTTTGGGGTTGTTGTCCTGCTGCAGAATACACTTGGAGCCAGTCAGATGCCTTCTTGATGGTACAGAATGATGGATGAAGTATTTGCATGTATTTTTCAGATCCCAACAGCTGAAGTTATTTTGTAGCAATTGGCTTAGGTCAATGGGCTTAGATTCAGTAAAGGCATTATCAGATCTGCATAAAATCGTGAATTTTGACAAAGGCAGATATTAACTGCCAGTTACTCTACTGTGATTTATACACTTTAATGAACAATAGCTTTATTACTTTACAACTTACTAGAGAGTGAATGATGTATTATTCTATTTTTTTCCCATTGACAAACTAGATGCTTCTGGGGCCTAGTGTCCTAAAGTTTGCAGTTCAGCCAGGTACGCCCACCTGAGATGCGATGAACATAGGACACCTCCTTCTGCTGACTGTCATTTGAAAAGCTACAAGATTATGTAAATGTGCGAGTCAGTGAAGTAGGGTATCCATGACTTTACCAAAGGTCAGTCTCTTATATGGTTCTATGATTACAGATGTAGCAGCCATGTTTGGAACAGGTTGTGCTTTCTGTTTTTTTCCTACCACTGGTATCAAAGGTAAAAAAAATCTTGGCCTATCCTAGTACCTGCATTAGGGACTATATGCTGTAATTCAGACATTGGATCAAAAAGTGGACCTAATATGACACAATACAGTTGCACTTTAATCACAACTGGTCATTATATTCTATGTGATGCATAAATCTGTGAAAAGAGTCTGATTATGTCTTTAGGGGGCTACCTTACACATCAGCAGGATATGCCCAATAGCATAACCAGAAATAAGCAAGTTCTATTTTGGCACAGCCATTATTAGTTGTTCCCTGAATTTTGGACACCAGTTTACTAAAGGAAAGGAGGAACTATTTATAACAATTCTGTATTTTGGGACATTTGTATTTTACTAAGGGTATTGATAGAATAACCCCATAATTTCAATATATTCCACTATAATGTGCCTATTCAGACACTCTAAATTTGATGTCACTTCCTAAATCATAATTATTTTATTTTTCAAATTGTCCAGGAAAGTAGAAACTCATTTCTTTATTTTAGTAGTGATTCTTAAGTTTCACTGTGACTGTAAAGGAAAAAAAATGTTATTCCAAAATGTTCTCACTTGTGTGTCACGTTGGCAATAATCTTCTCCAGCTGTGCTGCAGTTTAACACTGGCATGGCTTTAGGAATCCATATTTTTAATATAGGGAAAATGCATTGTATGATAACCTGTGTATCTTGATTTATATTGCTAAATTACACACATCAAGTTTTGCTTTGATGACTGCTTGGCACACTCTTGGCATTCTCTTGATGAGCTTCAAGAGGTTGTCAACGGGAATGGTTTTCACTTCACAGGTGTGCCCTGTCAGGTTTAATAAGTGGGATTTATTGCCTTATAAATGGGGTTAGGACCATCAGTTGTGTTGTGCAGAAGTCTGGTGGATACACAGCTGATAGCCCTACTGAATGGACTGTTAGAATTTGAATTATGGCAAGAAAAAAGCAGCTAAGTAAAGAAAAACGAGTGGCCATCATTACTTTAACCCCTTCCCGATCTGTGACACAGCGTATGCATCATGAAAGTCGGTGCCAATCTGACCTGTGACGCATATGCTGAGTCACAGAATGATTGCGTTCCTGCAGGTCAGGTGAAAGGGTTAACTGTAATTTCACCCAACCTACAGGAACAGGGGGAGTGGTACTTCAGCCCACGGGGGGTGGCTTTGCCCCCACCTGGCTACGATCGCTCTGATTGGCTGTTGAAAGTGAAACAGCCAATCAAAGCAATTTGTAATATTTTACCAGTCAAACTTGCTAAAATATTACAATCCAGCAATGGCTGATGCTGCAATATCATTGGCCATGGCTGGAGACCCCCATCCACCTCCGCCACTGACTGACAGAGGCGATCTGCCGCCGCTGTCAGCCTTCCTCTCCTCTTTGTCCTGTCCTCTGCCCCATCCTGTCCTCCGTCTCCCCGTCCTGTTCTCTGTCCCCCCCGCTGTCTGATCTCACCCCCTCTGTGCCTTCCGAGTCCTGGTGTCCCTCCCGGTGCTGGCGGTCTTTAACGATGGGTGCTGCCATCTTTCAAAATTGTGGGCGCATGTGCAGTGCACCTGCCGAATCTGCCGTCTACATTTTGATCACTGTGATACAACCTATCACAGTGATCAAAATAAAAAAATAGTAAATAACCCCTCCCCTTTATCACCCCCACAGGTAGGGAAAATCATAAAATAAAGAAAATACATTTATTTTTCTACTAGGGTTATGGTTAGAACTAGGGTTAGGGATAGGGCTAGGGTTAGGGTTGGGGCTAGGGTTAGGGTTAGGGCTAGGTTTAGGGTTAGAACTAGGGGTGGGGTTAGAACTAGGGTTAGGGTTAGAACTAGGGTTAGGATTAGAACTAGGGTTAAGGTTGCAATTAGGGTTAGGGTTAGGGTTAGGGTTGGAATTTGGGTATGTGCACATGGTGCAGATTTGGCTGCGGATCCGCAGCGGATAGGCCGCTGCGGATTCGAAGCAGTTTTTCATGCGTTGTACAGTACCATGTGTTGTGAATTTGGATTCTGGGCTCCCCCGGTGGCTACTGGTGGAATTGAACTGGTGTCTTCATCTTCTCTGTTCACCTGTTCCCATCAAGATGTGGGAGTCGCTATATAACCTTGCTGCTCTGTTAGTTGCTTGCCGGTCAACAATGTTATCAGAAGCCTCTCTGTGCTTGTTCCTGCTCCTAGACAACTACTAGATAAGTTGGACTCTTGTCCATGTTTGTTTTTGCATTTTTGTTCCAGTTCACAGCTGAAGTTTCGTTACTGTGTCTGGAAAGCTCTTGTGAACAGGAATTGCCACTCTGGTGTTATGAGTTAATGCCAGAGTTTTAAAGTAATTTCTGGATGGTGTTTTTGATAGGCTTTTCAGCTGACCATGAAAGTGTCCTTTCTGTCTTCTGCTATGTAGTAAGTGGACCTCAAATTTGCTAAACCTATTTTCATACTACGTTTGTTATTTCATCTCAACTCACCGCCAATACATGTGGGGGGCCTCTGTCTCCTTTCGGGGTATTTCTCTAGAGGTGAGCTAGGACTAATATTTTCCTCTGCTAGTTTTATTTAGTCCTCCGGCTGGTGCTGGGCATCTAGAATCAACGTAGGCATGCTACCCGGCCACTGCTAGTTGTGCGTTAGGTTTAGTTCATGGTCAGCTCAGTTCCCATCTTCCAAGAGCTAGTTCCTATATATGCTTATGCTATGTTCTCTTGCCATTGAGATCATGACAGTTTGACCGGCCTTCAAAGTGTTAATTGTTTGGGCTGAAGCAGGAGAAAAAGAAGTGTTGAAGGGAAATTTTTTTTTTTTTTTTTTTTTCCCCCTCAGAGTTTTGCTGCCTAGCCCTTAATTGCTGTCTAGCTGCTTCTTACCTCCTCTTAACCCTTGAATGGCTCTGTGTCCACCTGTTTGTAATGGATCTTCAGAGTGTAACTGCAGGTTTGAATAATCTCGCCACGAAGGTACAAAATTTGCAAGATTTTGTTTGTCATGCACCTGTATCTGAGCCGAGAATTCCTTTGCCGGAATTTTTCTCGGGGAATAGATCCGGGTTTCAGAATTTTCGAAATAATTGCAAATTATTTTTGTCCCTGAAATCTCGCTCTGCCGGAGACCCTGCACAGCAGGTCAGGATTGTGATTTCCTTGCTCCGGGGCGACCCTCAAGACTGGGCTTTTTCATTGACACCAGGGGATCCTGCGTTGCTCAATGTGGATGCGTTTTTTCTGGCCTTGGGGTTGCTTTATGACGAACCTCATTTGGAGCTTCAGGCAGAAAAAACTTTGATGTCCCTATCTCAGGGGCAAGATGAAGCGGAAATTTACTGCCAAAGATTCCGTAAATGGTCTGTGCTTACTCAGTGGAATGAGTGCGCCCTGGCGGCGACTTTCAGAGAGGGTCTCTCTGATGCCATTAAGGATGTTATGGTGGGGTTCCCTGTGCCTGCGGGTCTGAATGAGTCCATGACAATGGCTATTCAGATCGATAGGCGTTTGCGGGAGCGCAAACCAGTGCACCATCTGGCGGTGTCCACTGAGAAGTCGCCAGAGAGTATGCAGTGTGATAGAATTCTGTCCCGAAGCGAGCGGCAGAATTTTAGACGGAAAAATGGGTTGTGTTTCTATTGTGGTGATTCTACTCATGTTATATCAGAATGCTCTAAGCGCACTAGAAAGCTTGGTAAATCTGTTTCCATTTGCACCTTACCGTCTAAATTTATTCTATCTGTGACCCTGATTTGCTCTTTGTCATCTATTACCACGGACGCCTATGTCGACTCTGGCGCCGCTTTGAGTCTTATGGATTGGTCCTTTGCCAAACGCTGTGGGTATGATTTAGAGCCTTTGGAGACTCCTATTCCTCTGAAGGGGATTGACTCCACCCCATTGGCTGATAATAAACCACAATACTGGACACAAGTAACTATGCGTATTAATCCGGATCACCAGGAGATTATTCGCTTTCTGGTGCTGTATAATCTACATGATGATTTGGTACTAGGATTGCCTTGGCTGCAATCTCACAACCCAGTCCTCGACTGGAGAGCTATGTCTGTGTTGAGCTGGGGATGTAAGGGGGCTCATGGGGATGTACCTGTGGTTTCCATTTCATCATCCATTCCCTCTGAAATTCCTGAGTTCCTGTCTGACTATCGTGACGTCTTTGAAGAACCCAAGCTTGGTTCGTTACCTCCGCACCGAGAGTGCGATTGTGCCATAGATTTAATCCCGGGTAGTAAATACCCAAAGGGTCGTTTATTTAATCTGTCTGTGCCTGAACATGCTGCTATGCGAGAATATATAAAGGAGTCCTTGGAAAAGGGACATATTCGTCCATCGTCATCTCCCTTAGGAGCCGGTTTTTTCTTTGTGTCAAAAAAAGACGGCTCTTTGAGACCATGTATTGATTATCGGCTTTTGAATAAAATCACTGTTAAATATCAATACCCATTGCCGTTGCTGACTGATTTGTTTGCTCGCATAAAGGGGGCCAAGTGGTTCTCTAAGATTGACCTTCGTGGGGCGTATAATTTGGTGCGAATCAGGCAGGGGGATGAGTGGAAAACCGCATTTAATACGCCCGAGGGCCACTTTGAGTATTTAGTGATGCCTTTTGGTCTTTCTAATGCTCCGTCAGTTTTCCAGTCCTTTATGCATGATATTTTTCGCGATTATTTGGATAAATTTATGATTGTGTATCTGGATGATATTCTGATTTTTTCGGATGACTGGGACTCTCATGTCCAGCAAGTCAGGAGGGTTTTTCAGGTTTTGCGGTCTAATTCTTTGTGTGTGAAGGGTTCTAAGTGTGTTTTTGGGGTACAGAGGATTTCCTTTTTGGGATATATTTTTTCCCCCTCTTCCATTGAAATGGATCCTGTCAAGGTTCAAGCTATTTGTGATTGGACGCAGCCCTCTTCTCTTAAGAGTCTTCAGAAATTTTTGGGCTTTGCTAACTTTTATCGTCGATTTATTGCTGGTTTTTCGGATATTGCTAAACCATTGACCGATTTGACTAAGAAGGGTGCTGATGTTGCTGATTGGTCCCCTGATGCTGTGGAGGCCTTTCGGGAGCTTAAGCGCCGTTTTTCCTCTGCCCCTGTGTTGCGTCAGCCTGATGTTGCTCTACCTTTTCAGGTTGAGGTCGACGCTTCTGAGATCGGAGCTGGGGCAGTGTTGTCGCAGAAAAGTTCTGACTGCTCCGTGATGAGGCCTTGTGCCTTCTTTTCCCGTAAATTTTCGCCCGCTGAGCGGAATTATGATGTTGGGAATCGGGAGCTTTTGGCCATGAAGTGGGCTTTTGAGGAGTGGCGCCATTGGCTTGAGGGGGCCAGACATCAGGTGGTGGTATTGACTGACCACAAAAATTTGATTTATCTTGAGACCGCCAGGCGCCTGAATCCTAGACAGGCGCGCTGGTCATTATTTTTCTCTCGGTTTAATTTTGTGGTGTCGTACCTACCGGGTTCTAAGAATGTTAAGGCGGATGCCCTTTCTAGGAGTTTTGAGCCTGACTCGCCTGGTAACTCTGAGCCCACAGGTATCCTTAAGGATGGAGTGGTATTGTCAGCCGTTTCTCCAGACCTGCGGCGGGCCTTGCAGGAGTTTCAGGCGGATAGACCTGATCGTTGCCCACCTGATAAACTGTTTGTTCCTGATGATTGGACCAGTAGAGTCATCTCTGAGGTTCATTCTTCTGCGTTGGCAGGTCATCCTGGCATTTTTGGTACCAGGGATTTGGTGGCAAGGTCCTTCTGGTGGCCTTCCCTGTCACGAGATGTGCGAGGCTTTGTGCAGTCTTGTGACGTTTGTGCTCGGGCCAAGCCTTGTTGTTCTCGGGCTAGTGGATTATTGTTGCCCTTGCCTATTCCTAAGAGGCCTTGGACGCACATCTCGATGGATTTTATTTCAGATCTGCCTGTTTCTCAGAAGATGTCTGTCATCTGGGTGGTGTGTGACCGTTTTTCTAAGATGGTCCATTTGGTTCCTCTGCCCAAGTTACCTTCTTCTTCCGAGTTGGTTCCTCTGTTTTTTCAAAATGTTGTTCGTTTGCATGGTATTCCTGAGAATATCGTTTCTGACAGAGGGACCCAATTCGTGTCTAGATTTTGGCGGGCATTCTGTGCTAGGATGGGCATAGATTTATCTTTTTCGTCCGCTTTCCATCCTCAGACGAATGGCCAGACCGAGCGGATTAATCAGACCCTGGAGACATATCTGAGGTGTTTTGTGTCTGCTGACCAGGATGATTGGGTTGCTTTTTTGCCATTGGCGGAGTTCGCTCTCAATAATCGGGCCAGCTCTGCCACTTTGGTGTCCCCGTTTTTCTGTAATTCGGGGTTTCATCCTCGATTTTCCTCTGGTCAGGTGGAATCTTCGGATTGTCCTGGAGTGGATGCTGTGGTGGAGAGATTGCATCAGATCTGGGGGCAGGTGGTGGACAATTTGAGGTTGTCCCAGGAGAAGACTCAGCTTTTTGCCAACCGCCACCGTCGTGTTGGTCCTCGGCTTTCTGTTGGGGATTTGGTGTGGTTGTCTTCTCGTTTTGTCCCTATGAGGGTCTCTTCTCCTAAGTTTAAGCCTCGGTTCATCGGCCCGTACAAGATATTGGAGATTCTTAACCCTGTTTCCTTCCGTTTGGACCTCCCTGCATCCTTTTCTATTCATAACGTTTTTCATCGGTCATTATTGCGCAGGTATGAGGTACCGGTTGTGCCTTCCGTTGAGCCTCCTGCTCCGGTGTTGGTTGAGGGTGAGTTGGAGTACGTTGTGGAGAAGGTCTTGGACTCTCGTGTTTCCAGACGGAGACTCCAGTATCTGGTCAAGTGGAAGGGATACGGCCAGGAGGATAATTCTTGGGTGAATGCATCTGATGTTCATGCCTCCGATCTGGTTCGTGCCTTTCATAGGGCCCATCCTGATCGCCCTGGTGGTTCTGGTGAGGGTTCGGTGCCCCCTCCTTGAGGGGGGGGTACTGTTGTGAATTTGGATTCTGGGCTCCCCCGGTGGCTACTGGTGGAATTGAACTGGTGTCTTCATCTTCTCTGTTCACCTGTTCCCATCAAGATGTGGGAGTCGCTATATAACCTTGCTGCTCTGTTAGTTGCTTGCCGGTCAACAATGTTATCAGAAGCCTCTCTGTGCTTGTTCCTGCTCCTAGACAACTACTAGATAAGTTGGACTCTTGTCCATGTTTGTTTTTGCATTTTTGTTCCAGTTCACAGCTGAAGTTTCGTTACTGTGTCTGGAAAGCTCTTGTGAACAGGAATTGCCACTCTGGTGTTATGAGTTAATGCCAGAGTTTTAAAGTAATTTCTGGATGGTGTTTTTGATAGGCTTTTCAGCTGACCATGAAAGTGTCCTTTCTGTCTTCTGCTATGTAGTAAGTGGACCTCAAATTTGCTAAACCTATTTTCATACTACGTTTGTTATTTCATCTCAACTCACCGCCAATACATGTGGGGGGCCTCTGTCTCCTTTCGGGGTATTTCTCTAGAGGTGAGCTAGGACTAATATTTTCCTCTGCTAGTTTTATTTAGTCCTCCGGCTGGTGCTGGGCATCTAGAATCAACGTAGGCATGCTACCCGGCCACTGCTAGTTGTGCGTTAGGTTTAGTTCATGGTCAGCTCAGTTCCCATCTTCCAAGAGCTAGTTCCTATATATGCTTATGCTATGTTCTCTTGCCATTGAGATCATGACAACCATGTAAACCTATGGAAAACCAAATCCGCTGTGCCCATTGTGCGGAAAATACCATGCGGAAACGCTGAGTTGTATTTTCTGCAGCATGTCAATTCTTTAGCGGATTCTGCAGCGTTTTACACCTGCTCCTCAATAGGAATCCACAGGTGTCAAACCGCAGGAAATCCGCAGGTAAAATGCAGTGTGTTTTAGCTGTGGATTTTTCAAAAAGGGTGAGGAAAAATCCGCACACAAATCTGCGACGTGGGCACATAGCCTTAGGGTTAGGGTTGGAATTAAAGTTAGGGTAGGGATTAGAGTTGGGGTTGGAATTAGGGTTAAGATTAGGGTTAGGGGTGTGTTGAGGTTAGGGTTAGGCTTGTGGTTAGGGTTGGGATTAGGGTTAGGGGTGTGTTGGGGCTAGGGTTGTGGTTAGGGTTGGGATTAGGGTTAGGGGTGTGTTGGGGTTAGAGTTGTGATTAGGGTTATGGTTAGGGTTGGGCTAAGGGTTAGGGGTGTGTTGGGTTTAGGGTTGGAGTTAGAATTGAGGGGTTTTCACTGTTTAAACACATCTGGGGGTCCTAAATGCGACATGGTGCCACCATTGATTCCAGCCAATCTTGAGTTAAAAAAGTCAAATGGCGCTCCCTCCTTTCCGAGCCCAGACCTGTGCCCAAACAGTGGTTTACCCAATCATATGGGGCATAAGCGTACTCAGGAAAAATTGCAGAAAAACTTGGGGTTCTAATTTCTCCTGTTACCCTTGGAAAATAAAAAATCGGGGTCTAAAAATTAATTTTGTGGGGAAAAAAATGATTTTTTATTTTCACGGCTCTACGTTTTAAAATTCTGTGAAGCACTTGGGAGTTCAAAGAGCTCACCACACATCTAGATAAGTTCCTTGCAGGGTCTATTTTCCAAAATGGGGACACTTGTGGGGGGTTTCTACTGTTTAGGAACATCAGGGGCTCTCCAAACGTAACATGACGCACGCAGACCATTTCATCAAAGTCTGCATTTCAAAACGTCACTACTTCCCTTCTGAGCCCCGACGTGTGCCCAAATAGTGGTTTACCACCACATATGGGGTACCAGCGTACTCAGGACAAACTGAACAACAACTTTGGGAGTCCAATTTCTCCTGTTACACTTGTGAAAATAAATAATTGCGGACTAAAAAATCAATTTTGAGGAAAAGAAAAAGATTTTTTATTTTCATGGCTCTACGTTATAAACTTCTGTGAAGCACTTGGGGGTAAAAAGTGCTCACTACACATCAAGATAAGTTCCTTGGGGGGTTTAGTTTCCAAAATGGGATCACTTGTGGGGGTTTCTACTTTTTAGTCACATCAGGGGCTCTCCAAACGTAACATGACGCCCGCAGACCATTCCATCAAAGTCTGCATTTCAAAACGTCACTACTTCCCTTCCAAGCCCTGATGTGTGCCCAAATAGTGGTTTATCCCCACATATCAGGTACCAGCGTACTCAGGACAAACTGGACAACAACTTGTGAAAATAAACAATTGCGGACAAAAAAAATCAATTTTGAGGAAAAGAAAAAGATTTTTTATTTTCACAGCTTGGCGTTATAAACTTCTGTGAAGCACTTGGGGGTAAAAAGTGCTCACTACACATCTAGATACGTTCCTTGGGGGGTCTTGTTTCCAAAATGGGGTCACGTGGTGGGGGTTTCTACTGTTTAGGCACATCAGGGGCTCTGCAAACGTATCATGATGCCCGCAGACCATTCCATCAAAGTCTGCATTCCAAAACGTCACTACTTCCCTTCTGAGCCCCGACGTGTGCCCAAACAATGGTTTACCCCCACATATGGGGTATCATCGTACTCAGGACAAACTGGACAACAACATTTAGTGTCCAATTTCTCCTGTTACCCTTGTGAAAATAAAAAAAAACAGAATAAAAGTTAAAAATTTGAAAATTGCAAAATTTTCCACATTTTAGCTAAATTTCCATTTTTTTCACAAATAAACGGAAAAATTATCAACCTAAATTTACCACTAACATGAAGCCCATTATGTCACGAAAAAATAATCTCCGATCCGCTAGGATCCGTTGAATCGTTCCTGAGTTATTACCTCATAAATGGATACTGGTCAGAATTGCAAAAAATGGCCAGGTCATTAAGGTCAAAATAGGCTGGGTCATGAAGGAGTTAAGAAATGAAGGTCAGTCTGAAAAATTGGGAAAACTTTGAAATTGTCCCCAAGTGCAGTGGCAAAATCGATCCAGCGCTACAAAGAAACTGGCTCACATGAGAACCACCCCAGGAAAGGAAGGAAAGGAAGACCAAAAGTCACCTCTGCTTCTGAGGATTCTGAGTTTATCTGAGTCACCAGAAATCGCAGATTAACAGCAGCTCAGATTAGAGATCAGGTCAATGCCACACAGAGTTCTAGCAGCAGACACATCTCTACAACTGTTAGGGCTCATACTCACTTGCGCGAAACTCGGATGATACTCGCATGCCAATACCTGGCACTGCACCTGGCACAGAAGAGTGGAGCGTGCGGCTGCATGTATTCCTATGCAGCCGTACGCTCTGATCTGAGTGCCGGCAGCAGCGCCGGGTATTCCCATCCGAGACTCATCCAAGTTTTGCACAAGTGAGTATGAGCCCTTAAGAGGAGACTTTGTGCAGCAGGCCTTCATGGTAAAATAGCTGCTAGGACACCACTGCTAAGGACAGGCAACAAGCAGAAGAGACTTGTTTGGGCTAAAGGACACAAGGAATGGACATTAGACCAGTGGAAATCTGTGCTTTGGTCTGATGAGTCCAAATGTGAGATCTTTGGTTCCAACCTCCGTGTCTTTGTGCGATGCAGAAAAAGTGAACGGATGGACTGTACTTGCCTGATTCCCACCGTGAATCATGGAGGAGGAGGTGTGATGGTGTGGGGGTGCTTCAAAATTGAAGGCATACTGAACCAGCATGGCTACTACAGCATCTTGCAGCGGCATGCTATTCTATCCGGTTTGCGTTAAGTTGGACCATCATTTATTTTTCAACAGGACAATGACCCCAAACACACCTTCAGGCTGTGTAAGGGCTATTTGACCAAGAAGAAAGTGATGGGGTGCTACACCAGATGACCTGGCCTCCACAGTCACTAGACCTGAACCCAATCGAGATGGTTTAGGGTGAGCTGGACCGCAGAGTGAAGGCAAAAGTGCCAAGAAGTGCTAAGCATCTCTGGGAACTCCTTCAAGATTGTTGGTGACTACCTCTTGAAGCTCATCAAGAGAATGCCAAAAGTGTGCAGAGCAGTCATCAAAGCAAAAGGTGGCTACTTTGAAGAACCTAGAATATAAGACATAAATTCAGTTGTTTCACACTTTATTGTTAAGTATATAATTCCATGTGTTAATTCATAGTTTTGATGCCTTCAGTGTGAATGTAGATTTTTCATAGTCATGAAAATACAGAAAAATCTTCAAATGAGAAGGTGTGTCCAAACTTTTGGTCTGTACTGTATGTATATATATATATATATATATATATATATATATATATATATATACATATACTGTATATATATATATATATATATATATATATATATATATATATATATATATAAGAAAATTAGAGCAGCACAAAGAAAGAGTCCGGGTTCAGAGCCCCCCCCCAGGCAAATACCAAACCTCAATTATAAAAATCCAGAAAAACTGTAGGCAGCACACCGTTTGTAGTAAAAAGGAGCTATTTAGTATTTAGTCAGCCCAGAATGCTGATTATATATATATATATATATATATATATATATATATATATAAATTATGCCAAAAAAATGAGTGCACCCTTCACATTTTGTAAAAATGTTATTATATCTTTTCGTGGGACAATATGAAGATATGACACTTTGATACAATGTAAAGTTTATATAGCAATGTAACATTTGATGTGCCCTCTAAATATCTCAACAAACAGCCATTAATGTCTGAACCGCTGGCAACAAAAGTGAATACACCCTAAGTGAAAATGGCAAAATTGTGCCCAAAGTGTTAATATTTTGTGTGGTCATCATTATTTTTAAGCACTGCCTTAATTTACTTGGTTATGTTCAACTAGAGCTTCACAGGTTGCCACTCGAATCTCCTTCCCCACCTCCATGATGACCTCACGGAGCTGGTGGTGTTAGAGACCTTGTGCTCTTAAACCTTCCCTTTGAGGATGCCCCACAGATGCTTAATAGCGTTTAGGTCTAGATTGCCAGTCTAGCACACAAAATAAGCAAGCTCTTTATGGCCTCCATCACAGAAATAACGGACCAAAAATTAGGTTTTTTGCATTGAAACACAATGCATTACACAACTTGTTTGGTGTGAGGTATCTTCCTCAGATAAAACCTAGGGTTAAAAGAAAATGAGCAAATACCCTATATTAAGTAAATAAACAAATAGTAATAGTAAATGTAAACAACATACAGTGGCATCTTAAAATTTGGGCACCCATGGTCAAAATTAATGTTATTTTGAACAGTTAAGCAAGTTGAAGATAAAATGATCTAAAAAAGGACTAACCTTAAAGATGACACATTTTGTTTGTACTTTACATAAAAAATATATATATTGTAACTTTTTACATTTTTAAAATTAAAAAAAGTAAAATGGGTTGATTCAAAAGTGTGGTCAACTTGCCAAGTTAGTACCTAGTAGCATCCCCTTTTGCAAGTATCATAGCTTTTAAATGTTTTTTTGTAGCCTAGCCAGCCAAGAGTCTTTCAATTCTTGTTTAATGGATTTACATGCATTTTTCCTTGGAAAATTATTCCAGTCCTGTGAGATTCCTGGATCGTCTTGCACGCACTGCTATTTTGAGGTCTATGCACATATTTTCAATGATGTTTAGATTAGGGGACTGTGAGTTCCATTGTAAAACCTTCAGCTTACACCTTTTGAGGTAGACTATTGTGGATTTTGACGTGTGTTCAGGATCATTATCCATTTGTAGAAGCCATCTTCTTTTCAACTTAAGCTTTTTTACAGATGGTGTTATGTTTGCATCAAGAATTTGTTGAAATTTAATTGGATTCATTCTTCCCTCTACCCATGAAATGTTCTCCGTGCCAATAGCTGCAACACAACCCCAAAGCATGATTGATCCTTCCCCATGCAGATGGTGTCATGTTTGCATCAAAAATTTGTTGAAATTTCTTAATTACTGTACATTTTGAACTGGGGAAAGGGAAACTTTAAAATGCTTTATCTTCTTATAGTTTTCTCCTGCTTTGTGGGACTCCAATCATTTTCAGAGTGCTGGGCAGCTGCTTAGAAGAACCCATGGCTGCTGTTTTTGGCACAAGGATAGAGCAGGCTGGGTGTGAAGATGTGAGGGGCAGCAGGTGCTCTAGTCTACTAGCCAAAAATGTATGGACCAGGGTGTATCCCACTGAATGCCTGCTCTCTTTTTACCGTGGGTGTAATACTACTCAGACAACACAGGGTGAGGGGAAAACAGTATGGCAATACTTTATTGAACCACAAAACAGGCAAATAGCAGATAGAACTGTCCCAGCAAAATACATAAGATGGTGCAAAATTAGTTTCACCCTTCTGCTGAATTACCGGGATAAGAGCAGCTGTGACTTCAGAGCTTCAAGGGCCAGACTACCCTCACCCGTGGCATGCACAGAGAGGAGGTAACAACCAGCTTAGGAAGCTGACAGTCCATTGAAGTAGAAAGCCAGGTGACTGGAGGTTGTTGTGAATTAGACTTTTTGGCTCCCTCTTGTGGTCACTAGTGATATGACTCTGGGATTGTCTTTCTTCACTTTGGCACTCACCTGGGCCGTTAGTCCAGGGGTGTTGCTATATTAACTTCCTGGATCCTTAGTCCAGTGCCTGGCATCGTTGTAATCAGATCCTTCTGTTTGCTCCTGTCCGCTGGTCCTGGTTTTTGCAAAATTAAGCTAAGTCTTGCTTTTTGGTTATTTGGGTTATTTGCTTTGCTTCTATTTTTGTCCAGCTTGTACTAAATGTGATTTCTGACCTTGCTGGAAGCTCTAGGGGTGCTGGTGTTCTCCCCCCGGCCGTTAGACGGTTCGGGGGTTCTTGAATATCCAGCGTGGATATTTTAATAGGGTTTTTGCTGACCATATAAGTCATCTTACTATATTCTGCTATTAGCTAGTGGGCCTCTCTTTGCTAAATACCTAGTTCATTCTTATGTTTGTCTTTTCCTCTTACCTCACCGTTATTATTTGTTGGGGGCTTGTATCCAACTTTTTGGGGTCTTATCTCTGGAGGCAAGAAAGGTCTTTCTTTTCCCTTCTAGGGTTAGTTAGTTCTCCGGCTGGCGCGAGACGTCTAGAACCAACGTAGGCACAGTCCCCGGCTACTTCTATTTGTGGTGCTAGGATTAGATATATGGTCAGCCCAGTTACCACTGCCCTATGAGCTGGTTTTTTGTGTTTGCAGACTTGGTTATTATTTCTGAGACCCTCTGCCATTGGGGTCATAACAGGAGGTCCCCTAAGCTGACATCTTAGAGTAGGTTAAATCTGTGTACCTCATGATGGAGCCATGATCTGGCAGCTATCCTGTAGAGAGTTCATGGTTTTGTAAAGACTCTGATTCTTTGGATCTTTGAATCTCTTGAATGTCTTGGATGTTTGGTTATCTTGGACATTTGGATGTCTCTTGTTACAGAGGTATATACCCTTTTTATAGTTCACAACTGTTCTTCCAGCCATTATTCAGAGATCAAGGGGAAGGAGTGATGAGATTAAGTGGCATTGTTTGATTATTTAGTTTATCCTTCAATGTTTGCAAGTCAACTGAAAAAACACAAAAATTGAGCTAAGTTTAAGTTGGTATACATGCAGCACAAAAATGCATGCTCACATTGGCCATAAAGTATACAAAACCTGCGAGAAGCAAAATGAGCAAAAAATCCTTATTTAGAAGTGGAATGGCACCAGGACACCAATTTTCACAATCATCCCTTTATTCTATTGAATGCTGCAGTACCTCTCACATGCGGTTTTCCTACAGCCACTGGATTCTGGTGCTCAGCTTAAAAACAAAAAACAAAAAAAAGTTTTCAGCAAACTGGTGGGTGCCACTGTCTTTCATCTTCTTGCAATATAGAAAATGAGCAAAAACCCCGCTATAACTAAATAAGTAATAAACAAAAGTGCATTTAAATAACACAGGGTTCTTAGTAATACTGTTTTTGATCAAAATTATCATAAAAGCCATTCCACCGTCAACAAGGAGACCCTGATTGGGATGGTCCTACGCTGTCTAATATTAAAAACCTTACTATGTGTCAGAGTTGACCTCAGTGTGTGAATAAGGGCATTGCCTGGTATAATGTATAATCAATATATCGGCAAGTTTGATTGTTTAGCGACCCTGCTTCATGAGAACAAAACTTTGTATTATTCAGTTTCCTCAGCATATTCCATGTCTTCCTTGCGAATAAACTCCACGTGTCATTGATGAAAACCAACTTGTAACCATTGCATCCACGCATGGTGCTCTCTGCATCTTGCTATTCCAGGATTAAATCCGACTGAGTGTCAGTGGCCTGGTATTCAGTCTGTCGAAGCTGGTACAGCTCCTTGTTGCCATTATACATCCACTCTGGTCCTCTATCCAAGGCAAAACTGGTGGGGTTGGACATAGTGGTGTCTGAAACCTGCTGTGTATGCCTCACCTATGGTCTGCTGGGTCTGTCTGTATGCCTCCTTGGTTGTGGAGCCCTTGATCGTTGTCTGCGAACACCTCAGGAGCATAGTAACATAGTTTATAAGGTTGAAGGAAGACTTTACGTTCATCTAGTTCAACCCATATCCTAACCTAACATGCCCTAACATGTTGATTGCAGAGGAAGGCAAAAAAAACCCCCTGCAACTCACTCAGATCCATTGGGCTGAGTAGTATCCCACCGCTGCCACCAAAATGTGAAGACATGGGAGTCAGCGGGTGCTCTAGTCCGTTAGCCCTAAACCGCATGGACCAGGACTCATAGCATCAAATGCCCGCCCTTCTTTTACCTTGGGTGTAATACTACTCAGACAACACAGGGTGAGGATAAAACAGTATAGCAATATTTTACTGAACTACCAAACAGGCAAATAACACTTAAAACAGTCCCAGCAAAATACCCAAGATGGTGCAAAATTGCAGAGTCTCACCCTTCCTCTGACTCTCTGGTATTAGAGCAGCTGTGACTTCAGAGCTTCCAGGGTTGACAACCCACAAAACAACAAAGGGCAGGGTGCACCACAGTATATATTTCAAATGCAATTATAATAATCACAGGGTGCTGCTAACGCATTGAAAGGAGGAGCAATAACTGGAGGAAAGACTAATGCGTATGTAGAAAGTGCACACCCGAGGTACAGAAAATATAAAAAACTGCTTTATTGTCACCAAAACATAAACATGAATAAAAAAATTTAAAAACAACAATGATAACACCCCCATCCAAGTCAATATAGTTGGCTGAGTGCACATACCATGGACCCTGGAATGTAGGCATCCCCACAGGTGTAAGCTCAGTGTCTGAGAAAGATAAAGCAATTGTCCAAAGAAGGGGGTCACATACTGTGACAGGAAGCCATCCTAAATCCATCATGCGTGCAAAATAGCGCTATATAAATTGGAACAAGAGCGCAGAAAAAATATGTTATAGTGGACAAAGTTATTATCCAATATTGAATACCTGCTATGTCAAATAGATATGCTGCGGTGCAAAAGAACCAGGTGGTAATCACAGGGGAGAGCCCATATAAATAGCTAGAGAGTACCTAAGACAATAGAAATAATGGCAGCAGGGAGCCCCTGGATGAAGCGAGGGAGATGGATAGTGTGGAAAGATGGGAGTGTGGGAGAGCTCCACATGTATCGCTGTGGTGCAGCTTCGTCATTGGAAGCACGCATGGAAAGATGGTAACAACAAGCTTTGGAAGCTGACAGTCCAATGAGGTACAAGGCCAGGTGACTCGAGGGTCACAACCTGGCTTCCTCGAACATCTCAATGGAGCCAGGTGACTGAAGGGTCCCAATCCGGGCTCTCCCAAATGTATCCCTGGGGCTCAGGTGATCAGTGGGTCCAATGCCTGACCGCCCCATGGGTTCAGTGTTGGTCATTGGAGCAGATCTGTATTCTTTCAGCTGGTGCCGTGGTCCCCTAAGCTGGCATCCTGAAGAATGTCAAATATGTGTTTCTCGTGATGGAGCCATGATCTGGCAGCTATCCTGTAGAGTGTTCCTGGCTGCAGGTTTTGTAAAAAGTCTCTCGTTCTCTGAATCTCTGGATCTTTGGATATTTTGGCTGTCTTGATGTCTTGTTACAGAGGCATATGCCTCACAATTGTTCTTCAAACCATCAATCAGAGGTCAAAGGAAAGGAGTGACAAGTTTAATCTGCATTGTTTGATTATTTATAATTTATCCTTCAATGTTTGCAAGTCAACAAACTGTATGGCCTGGTATAATGTGTAATTAAAATATCAGCAAACATCAATATTCAGTGACCCTGCATCCCTGTTTTCCTGTTGCAAAGATAACAGTACAATAAACTGTAGGTGCATATAAAAGAGGTAAATAACAACCATTCATAAATTTACAAATATCAATTCAATCTACAAGAAGAGTTAACATAAAGATAACAATATGTGCCTCCAGGCTTACTGAAAATAGACATCTGGTAATTAAGTTTAAATCTTGTGTCGTCACACTGGGTTTTTATAAAGCTGGGAAATTTGCATCTCCTGGCCTTTCCTAACGATGATAATGAACAATCCATAACCCTAACTGGCTATTTAAAGTCTGAAACCTTGGTCAAAGTTATCTGAGCTCACAATTCAACAAATGTGCCCAAAATTTTGCATTGGCCCATTTTCCTTTTTGTAATTTTCAAAATGTAAAAGATGAAAATACATAAAAAATTTTTTTGCCTAAATACAAACGAAATGTGTCATCTTTAACTTTAGGCCTTTTAGAAATCACTTCATCTACATCTTGCTTAACTGTTCACAATAACAGTAATCTTGACCAGGGGTACCAAACTTTTGCATGCCACTGTAGGATACTTAATTGACACTAATCTGATTAAAAGAATGTAAAAGCCTTCCCACCACAAGAAGGTATATTCAATGAGGATGTACCCTAACTGTCTTGGGTTTATCATGAGCGTAAAGGGCCAGAAGACCACTGAGTCTGATTTCACATAATCCTGGACTAATTAAAGTACTTTACCATCATATTAAACAGTGCAGGATTCTGCTAGCAGTGCAATGGTAATCTGATCAGTTGAGAGCTCCTGGAGCTTTCCTGCTTTCCATGGTCTCAGCTGTTCAGTGTTTGCCACTCCCCTCTGCTATATATACTCCCAGCTGGCAATCAGGGGTTGCCAGTATTATTTTAACCCCTTCATAACTGAAGGAATTTTCATTTTTCATTTTAGTTGATTGGTCCCCTTATTCCCAGATCCATAACTTTTTTATTTTTTGGTCAATATGGCCATGTGAGGACGAGTTGTACTTTTGAAAAACACCATGAGTTTTAACATATCATGTACTAGAAAATGAGGAAAAAAATCCAAATGCGGTGAAATTGCATTCTGGAGTTGGAGGTGTTGGTTGTTTGAAGAAGTGTTTGGAGTGTTGTTCAGAAGAATGTTGCTTGATGATATGTCTGTGTGCATAACCTCATCTTCTCCTATTTGGTTTTTCCTTACTTTACTTCTCGATGTTCCACTCTGTTGTTTGTGAGTGCATATTTGTATTATTGATATATCCTTTTATCTCTGTATGTCTTCTCTTGTTAGTCTGGTTTGTGTATTCTTACATACTTTTGTACACTACAACTCACCACTTCCCTGGGTGGGGGAGGAGACAGATGAAGGGTGATTTAGCAACTGAGCATGGCACAGATGTCTTCACCATCAGAAGTAATCTGGGAGCTGTGATAGCTAGTGCGCCCCTAGCTTTAGGGATAGGGAAGGAGCCCATAGCTCCGGGATATACTGCAACAGTGCAGTGACACTAACTCGTGTAGTTCACCTCGTAGTTTCTGCAAACCTCAAAATAGATGGTAGCAAAGCAAGACTCCGGACTAACTGTTTTGCACCTTCCCATGGAAAACTATATAGACAAGATGCCAGCCCAAAATGTGGGAGCCATGCCCCTCAGGTGCCTTTTTCATGTGCATCTGTTCTTCTGTTTGTTGGAGAGCTGGTTACCCTCTGAAGGTGGAGCTCCAGCTGTTTTTCTCCTTCTATGTCTTATTTCAGTGTTGTGCCTGCTATTTCACAACTTTAACAGGTGAGCGCATGACTGTATTCATGTTATTCATATTAAGCTTTACATTTTTACACCGTGAAGCTCTCTGCTTCCTTTTACATTTTCATTTTAAACCTTGGAACTACTGAAGGATCCTTTGCGGTAATAAACTTTTCTACTGTGCCTTTTACATGGGAAGTCTATATATTTTAATAATTACTTGATTGATTACTCAAGAAACAAGAGCTTCCTGTTGTGAAATTGGATTTTGGGCTCCCCCGGTGGCCACTGGTGGAATTGAACTGGTGTGCATCATCGCCTCTGTTCACCTGTTTCCATCAGGATGTGGGAGTCGCTATTTAACCTTGCTCCTCTGTCACTTCCATGCCGGTCAACATTGTAATCAGAAGCCTTTCTGTGCATGTTCCTGCTGCTAGACAACTCCCAGCTAAGTTGGACTTTAGTCCTCGTTTGTTTTTGCATTTTGTTCCAGTTCACAGCTGTAGTTTCGTTTCTGTGTCTGGAAAGCTCTTGTGATCTGAAATTGCCACTCTGATGTTATGAGTTAATACTAGAGTCTTAAAGTAATTTCAGGATGGTATTTTGATAGGGTTTTCAGCTGACCATGAAAGTGCCCTTTCTGTCTTCCTGCTATCTAGTAAGCGGACCTCAATTTTGCTAAACCTATTTTCATACTACGTTTGTCATTTCATCTAAAATCACCGCCAATATATGTGGGGGCCTCTGTCTGCCTATCGGGGAAATTTCTCTAGAGGTGAGCCAGGACTATATTTTCCTCTGCCAGGATTAGTTAGTCCTCCGGCCGGCGCTGGGCGTCTAGGGATAAAAAACGTAGGCAACGCTACCCGGCTACTGTTAGTTGTGCGGCAGGTTTAGTTAATGGTCAGTTTAGTTTCCATCCTTCCAAGAGCTAGTACTTATGTTTGCTGGGCTATGTTCTCTTGCCATTGAGAACCATAACAGTTTGACCGGCCAGAAAGGGTTAAATTAATTGACAGAGAAAGGAGAGAAAAGAGAAGTCTGCTGAAGATTTTTTTTTTTTCCCCTTCCCTTCAGTTCTGAGTGTGCTTGTAATTGAATCTCTTGCAAGTCTGCCTATATTGCAGCCTTTCTCTCTCTCTCTCTCCTTCTAATCCTGGAATGGCTCTGTGTTCACCTGTTTAAAATGGATATTCAGAGTTTAGCTGCAGGTTTGAATAATCTCACCACGAAAGTTCAAAATTTACAAGATTTTGTTGTTCATGTTCCTATATCTGAACCTAGAATTCCTTTGCCTGAATTTTTCTCGGGGAATAGATCTTGCTTTCAAAATTTTAAAAATAATTGCAAGTTGTTTTTGTCCCTGAAATCTCGCTCTGCTGGAGATCCTGCTCAGCAGGTCAGGATTGTGATTTCCTTGCTCCGGGGCGACCCTCAGGATTGGGCTTTTGCATTGGCTCCAGGGGATCCTGCGTTGCTCAATGTGGATGCGTTTTTTCTGGCCTTGGGGTTGCTTTATGAGGAACCTCAGTTAGAGCTTCAGGCGGAAAAGGCCTTGATGTCCCTATCTCAGGGGCAAGACGAAGCTGAAATATACTGCCAGAAATTCCGTAAATGGGCTGTGCTTACTCAGTGGAATGAGTGCGCCCTGGCGGCGAATTTCAGAGAGGGTCTCTCTGATGTCATTAAGGATGTTATGGTGGGGTTCCCTGTGCCTGCGGGTCTGAATGAGTCCATGACAATGGCTATCCAGATCGATAGGCGTCTGCGGGAGCGCAAACCTGTGCACCATTTGGCGGTGTCTACTGAGAAGACGCCAGAGAATATGCAATGTGATAGAATTCTGTCCAGAAGTGAACGGCAGAATTTAAGACGAAAAAATGGGTTTTGCTTCTATTGCGGTGATTCAACTCATGTTATATCAGCATGCTCTAAGCGTACTAAGAAGCTTGATAAGTCTGTTTCAATTGGCACTTTACAGTCTAAGTTTATTCTATCTGTGACCCTGATTTGTTCTTTATCATCTATTACCGCGGATGCCTATGTCGACTCTGGCGCCGCTTTGAGTCTTATGGATTGGTCCTTTGCCAAACGCTGTGGGTATGATTTGGAGCCTCTTGAAACTCCTATACCCCTGAAGGGGATTGACTCCACCCCATTGGCTAGTAATAAACCACAATACTGGACACAAGTAACTATGCGGATTAATCCAGATCATCAGGAGATTATTCGCTTTCTTGTGCTGTATAACCTACATGATGTGTTGGTGCTTGGATTGCCATGGCTGCAATCTCATAACCCAGTCCTTGACTGGAAAGCTATGTCTGTGTTAAGCTGGGGATGTAAGGGGACGCATGGGGACGTACCTGTGGTTTCCATTTCATCATCTATTCCCTCTGAGATTCCTGAATTCTTGACTGAATTTCGTGACGTTTTTGAAGAACCTAAGCTTGGTTCATTACCTCCGCACCGGGAGTGCGATTGTGCCATAGATTTGATTCCGGGTAGTAAATACCCTAAGGGTCGTTTATTTAATCTGTCTGTGCCTGAACATGCTGCTATGCGAGAATATATAAAGGAGTCCTTGGAAAAGGGACATATTCGTCCTTCGTCATCTCCCTTAGGAGCCGGTTTTTTCTTTGTGTCTAAGAAAGATGGCTCTTTGAGACCGTGTATTGATTATCGGCTTTTGAATAAAATCACGGTTAAATATCAATATCCGTTGCCACTGCTGACTGATTTGTTTGCTCGCATAAAGGGGGCTAAGTGGTTCTCTAAGATAGATCTCCGTGGGGCGTATAATTTGGTGCGAATTAAGCAGGGGGATGAGTGGAAGACCGCATTTAATACGCCCGAGGGCCACTTTGAGTATTTGGTGATGCCTTTTGGTCTTTCAAATGCCCCTTCAGTCTTTCAGTCCTTTATGCATGACATTTTCCGTGATTATTTGGATAAATTTATGATTGTGTATCTGGATGATATTTTGATTTTTTCGGATGACTGGGACTCTCATGTCCAGCTGGTCAGGAGGGTTTTTCAGGTTTTGCGGTCTAATTCCTTGTGTGTGAAGGGTTCTAAGTGCGTTTTTGGGGTTCAAAAGATTTCCTTTTTGGGATATATTTTTTCCCCCTCTTCCATCGAGATGGATCCTGTCAAGGTTCAGGCTATTTGTGATTGGACGCAACCCTCTTCTCTTAAGAGTCTTCAGAAATTTTTGGGCTTTGCTAACTTTTATCGTCGATTTATTGCTGGTTTTTCTGATGTTGTTAAACCATTGACTGATTTGACTAAGAAGGGTGCTGATGTTGCTGATTGGTCCCCTGCTGCTGTGGAGGCCTTTCGGGAGCTTAAGCGCCGCTTTTCTTCCGCCCCTGTGTTGCGTCAGCCTGATGTTGCTCTTCCTTTTCAGGTTGAGGTCGACGCTTCTGAAATCGGAGCTGGGGCAGTTTTGTCGCAGAGAAGTTCCGATTGTTCCGTGATGAGACCTTGTGCCTTTTTCTCGCGTAAATTTTCGCCCGCCGAGCGGAATTATGATGTTGGGAATCGGGAGCTTTTGGCCATGAAGTGGGCTTTTGAGGAGTGGCGTCATTGGCTTGAGGGGGCTAGACATCAGGTGGTGGTATTGACTGACCACAAAAATCTAATTTATCTTGAGTCCGCCAGACGCCTGAATCCTAGACAGGCGCGCTGGTCGTTGTTTTTCTCTCGGTTTAATTTTGTGGTGTCCTACCTGCCGGGTTCTAAGAATGTTAAGGCGGATGCCCTTTCTAGGAGTTTTGAGCCTGACTCCCCTGGTAACTCTGAACCTACAGGTATCCTTAAGGATGGAGTGATATTGTCTGCCGTTTCTCCAGACCTGCGGCGGGCCTTGCAGGAGTTTCAGGCGGATAGACCTGATCGTTGCCCACCTGGTAGACTGTTTGTTCCTGATGATTGGACCAGTAAAGTCATTTCTGAGGTTCATTCTTCTGCGTTGACAGGTCATCCTGGAATCTTTGGTACCAGGGATTTGGTGGCAAGGTCCTTCTGGTGGCCTTCCCTGTCTCGAGATGTGCGAGGCTTTGTGCAGTCTTGTGATGTTTGTGCTCGGGCCAAGCCTTGTTGTTCTCGGGCTAGTGGATTGTTGTTGCC
Source organism: Ranitomeya variabilis (assembly GCF_051348905.1). Classification (NCBI taxonomy): domain Eukaryota; kingdom Metazoa; phylum Chordata; class Amphibia; order Anura; family Dendrobatidae; genus Ranitomeya; species Ranitomeya variabilis. The sequence goes on along the minus strand of NC_135232.1, from coordinate 437,415,619 downwards.
CTTGCCTATCCCGAAGAGGCCCTGGACGCACATCTCGATGGATTTTATTTCGGATCTTCCTGTTTCTCAGAAGATGTCTGTCATCTGGGTGGTGTGTGACCGTTTCTCTAAGATGGTCCATTTGGTTCCCCTGCCTAAGTTGCCTTCTTCTTCCGAGTTGGTTCCTCTGTTTTTTCAAAATGTGGTCCGTTTGCATGGTATTCCGGAGAATATCGTTTCTGACAGAGGAACCCAGTTCGTGTCTAGATTTTGGCGAGCATTCTGTGCTAGGATGGGCATAGATTTGTCTTTCTCGTCTGCTTTCCATCCTCAGACTAATGGCCAGACCGAGCGGACGAATCAGACCTTGGAGACATATTTGAGGTGTTTTGTGTCTGCAGATCAGGATGATTGGGTTGCTTTTTTGCCTTTAGCGGAGTTTGCCTTCAATAATCGGGCCAGCTCTGCCACCTTGGTGTCTCCTTTTTTCTGTAATTCGGGGTTTCATCCTCGATTTTCTTCTGGTCAGGTGGAATCTTCGGATTGTCCTGGAGTGGATGCTGTGGTGGAGAGGTTGCATCAGATTTGGGGGCAGGTAGTGGACAATTTGAAGTTGTCCCAGGAGAAGACTCAGCTTTTTGCCAACCGCCGGCGTCGGGTTGGTCCTCGGCTTTGTGTTGGGGACTTGGTGTGGTTGTCTTCTCATTTTGTCCCTATGAGGGTTTCTTCTCCTAAGTTTAAGCCTCGGTTCATCGGCCCGTACAAGATATTGGAGATTCTTAACCCTGTGTCCTTCCGTTTGGACCTCCCTGCATCTTTTTCTATTCATAATGTTTTTCATCGGTCATTGTTGCGCAGGTATGAGGTACCGGTTGTGCCTTCCGTTGAGCCTCCTGCTCCGGTGTTGGTTGAGGGCGAGTTGGAGTACGTTGTGGAAAAAATCTTGGACTCCCGTGTTTCCAGACGGAAACTCCAGTATCTGGTCAAATGGAAGGGATACGGTCAGGAGGATAATTCTTGGGTGACTGCCTCTGATGTTCATGCCTCCGATCTGGTCCGTGCCTTTCATAGGGCTCATCCTGATCGCCCTGGTGGTTCTGGTGAGGGTTCGGTGCCCCCTCCTTGAGGGGGGGGTACTGTTGTGAAATTGGATTTTGGGCTCCCCCGGTGGCCACTGGTGGAATTGAACTGGTGTGCATCATCCCCTCTGTTCACCTGTTTCCATCAGGATGTGGGAGTCGCTATTTAACCTTGCTCCTCTGTCACTTCCATGCCGGTCAACATTGTAATCAGAAGCCTTTCTGTGCATGTTCCTGCTGCTAGACAACTCCCAGCTAAGTTGGACTTTAGTCCTCGTTTGTTTTTGCATTTTGTTCCAGTTCACAGCTGTAGTTTCGTTTCTGTGTCTGGAAAGCTCTTGTGATCTGAAATTGCCACTCTGATGTTATGAGTTAATACTAGAGTCTTAAAGTAATTTCAGGATGGTATTTTGATAGGGTTTTCAGCTGACCATGAAAGTGCCCTTTCTGTCTTCCTGCTATCTAGTAAGCGGACCTCAATTTTGCTAAACCTATTTTCATACTACGTTTGTCATTTCATCTAAAATCACCGCCAATATATGTGGGGGCCTCTGTCTGCCTATCGGGGAAATTTCTCTAGAGGTGAGCCAGGACTATATTTTCCTCTGCCAGGATTAGTTAGTCCTCCGGCCGGCGCTGGGCGTCTAGGGATAAAAAACGTAGGCAACGCTACCCGGCTACTGTTAGTTGTGCGGCAGGTTTAGTTAATGGTCAGTTTAGTTTCCATCCTTCCAAGAGCTAGTACTTATGTTTGCTGGGCTATGTTCTCTTGCCATTGAGAACCATAACAGCTTCCTAAATCTCTCTTCCAATTTTTCAATAAAATAGGATCGAAAATTGTTTCAACTTATGACCTTTAATCCCTTTACAAATTTTGATGGCCCCTCTTTGGTCAAGTAATTGAAAATGAACAGGTCAGTTCCTAAACTCATAGTCAAGCAATCTGAAGAAAAGCAGAACCAATGAAGTAATTGAAAACCTTGTTGCATTCTATAAAAAATGATGGAAAGGCATTTGCTTTGTAATTTATTGAGGCTGTCTACAGTGGAATAGCTGGTGTAGGTTAAATGCCGGTGACAGCCCTTGATATGTACACGTTTGACCTCTCAAAAGTTTTAAGCTGCTTGAAAGTATAGTCATAGATGGCTTGGATCATGCAATACGAGTAATCCAAAGCTGCTGTGTAACAATTGGGAGATGTTACAAAACCACAACGAAGCATTAAGAAAATTCCCCAGTAGTCACCACATGCTACTTGTTTTTCTTCTATCTATAGACAATAAACAAGCTACTTAAACACATGCCTATCAGGCCGCCTATTTATTACTGCTCCTGCTCTCTTTTCACATGTGCAACCTATTTTCTGCCATTCCATACGCTCCTCTGCAGGTCTCACAAGCCAGGCTATTAAGACTAATCATAATCAATTACCAGTGTTTATAAGTCAGCCCCGTGAAATCAATTAGGTCAGTCCTTTTTGAGGTGGGTAATTACGTAGAAGCCCTGAGTATAATGGGAAAAAAGTCAGGAAAAATTACATTAGAGAGTGATGTAATTCCCGGAGGGATGAAAGTTTGTGCAGCAAGCTAGCAGATCATTCCATAAACTTGGATATCTTTCAAGACACATTAGAAAGTAAATACCGTGGTGGCGGAGGCCGGCATCCACTGTGTGCACTTAACAAACAGAGTGACAGGCGAGTATCATCTGTGATATATTACTATCTATATCCGTCATCTTTTTTCACTAACACAATATCTATTATGTCCATAAAACAAGGGGATGGCTTTATTATGACAGTTATTAGAAAAACAAGTACAGTATCTTGTATTCCTTGTTACTCCCTTTTAAGAAATGTTCCATCTATAGGGATATAGCAATTACACACAAGTCACTATATATATCGTGACGAGACAACAGTAGTTACACATGCCAAAAATACAAGTTTTTTATGTAGTATTTTTATACAAATATCTTTTTTCATGTTTTGCTTTATAGTGAAGTCTATGGGGTTAAAAATATGGCAAAACACCACACTGTGAGCCTGCTGTGTTTGAAAAAAATGTCATGGACCAAAAAAAGCTCCAAGAGTGTAAAAATAAACAAAAACTCTTCACTGTTGGTGGTGTGTTTCCAATTTCCATATTGATTTGCATCATCTTTTGCAAAAAAAAACACTATGTGAGATTGCCCTTAAAGGGAACCTGACAGGTCCCTCAAACCACCGGCATGTGTACATTCATATATAATTGTCATGCCTATAACAAGATCTTTCTACTGTATAACTCATTACCATTGTGTCAAAAAACTATTTTTAAATTCCCTTTTACTTGTGCGAAAAAGTTTCAGGCTAGTCGACTAGTCGACCAGACTAGTCATCCCACTCATCATGTTGCCACCCACTGTCGGCAAGATAACATGATTTACAAGAGCTGGGGTTGTTTTCTACTCTCTGCAAATCTTTCGCATGTGTGCAACTTTCAGTGCGCCTATGAATTTTGGGTGTACGCTTTCCAACTTCAGAGCTGCACTGCGCATGTTGGGAACCAAAGAAGAAGCCTGATGTCAGAAGAATAGAGCTGACTAATCTTCGACTTCTGCATGGACTTCAGGCTTTTTTTTTATTTCCAGGCATGCATAGTGCACCTCTGAAGCCAAGAAGCATACACCAGTCTGGGGAAATCAACGCCCCATCGACTTGTCTGAAACGTATGTGCATATTGAGAATGGAATTTGAAAAGTTTTTTGACACACATGTTAATGAGTTCTATAGTAAAAAGGACTTGTTAGGCAGGGTATTTATATGTGAACGTACAAATGCTGGTAGTTTGGAGGGCATGGAGGACCTGTCAGGTTCTCTTTAAAGGATTTTTCTGACACACACTTACATAGTAACATAGTAACATATTTTTTAAGGTGCAAGGAAAACTTTAAGTCCATCTAGTTCAACCCATAGCCTAACCTAACATGCCCTAACATGTTGATCCAGGGGAAGGCAAAAAACCCCATGTGGCAAAGAGTAAGCTCCACATTGGGGAAAAAAATTCCTTCCCGACTCCACATACAGCAATCAGACTAGTTCCCTGGATCAATGCCCTATCAAGGAATCTGCACTTGGTGCAGTGTACAGGCAGGCATGGACCGGAATGTTACTGCAATGTTTATGTGGTGTCTACTGTAGGTATTAAGGTCAGTGGATGCTGTAGAAATTGAAAGCATACTTTTGAAACTAAAAAGCTAAGTAAATGGAAACGAATTAGTTTTTTCTGACATGTAGAGTAACAATTTGATATGGACAAATGTTTAAGACTTTTTATTATGTCCATAATTTTCTATATTAATATGCTCAATGGGTACCTTAAAAAGAGTACTTCTCAAACACAAAGAGCAACTGATTTTCCACTTAAGAGGAATGATCTGCTCGCAGCCGATGAAGCCTATATCTTATAACTTCGTTGTAAAATGAAGGGCACCATGCTTGCCTATCATTGCCTATTGAATATAGATCTTTAATTTTATAGCAAAATCTTTGGCAGATCCCATACTACTAGCATGTATAATTGGCCAATGGCATCCTATTGTCTTGCTCTGGTTTGGGAGTCTATCTCTTGAATGCTCAGCTCAAAAAATGATTAGCTTTAGAGTTGGTCGAATTTCATCTAGTAGTATTGAATTCTACTTGGATTTTACAAAAATCCATATTCTCTAAAAAACAGTTTTTATTGTAATTCTCATAGCATAAATTCAGCAAAATGGTTGACGGCGCCACCTGCATTGCTTGCTTTTCCCTGTATGGTCCTTGGCACCTTTTCTTAATGCCACTGCACTGATACTAGGACTCTCTGTGCAAGTGGCCTTAAAACGCGTATGCACAAAAACACCAAGACTTTGTTGCGGATAGAAGTCCCAGCCTAGCGTGAAGACGCCTGGGATTTCAGCATGGTCTTGTACTTGCTGAGTGAGCAGTGATGAGGTGAGTATTTTTTTTTCAACATCTCTTTATGTATTGGGACCTCGCCAGAACACAGAACATAATCAGGGACATTCAATTCCCATAGAATAACTTCACTGTGAATCGAATATTCATCAGTTCTGTTCATCTCTAAATTAGTACCATACTGACTGGAAAGAAGCAGAAAGGAAAAGAGAACTCAGAAACTGTAATTGCAACACACCAAGCAATATTGACTATCAGATACAGGTGCTTTTCACAAAATTAGAATATCATCAAAAAGTTAATTTATTTCAGTGCTTCAATACAAAAAGTGAAACGCATATATTATATAGAGTCATTGCAAACAGAGTGATCTATTTCAAGTGTTTATTTCTGTTAATGTTGATGATTATGGCTTACAGCCAATGAAAACCCAAAATCATTATCTCAGTATATTAGAATACTTTATAACACTAGCTTGAAAAATGATTTTAAAATCTGAAATGTTGGCCTACTGAAATGTATGTTCAGCAAATGCACTCAATACTTGGTCGGGGCTCAATTTTCAACAATTACTGCATCAATGCGGTGTGGCATGGAGGCGATCAACCTGTGGCACTGCTGAGGTGTTATGGAAGCCCAGGTTACTTTGATAGCGGCCTTCAGCTCGTCTGCATTGTTGGGTCTGGTATCTTTCATCTTCCTCTTGACCATACCCCATATATTCTCTATGGGGTTAAGGTCAGGTGAGTTTGCTGGCCAATCAAGCACAGTGATACTATTGTTTTTAAACCAGGTGTTGGTACTTTTGGCAGTGTGGACAGGAGCCAAGTCCTGATGGAGAATTAAATTTCCATCTCCAAAAAGCTTGTCAGCAGAGGGAAGCATGACGTGCTCAAAATTTCCTGTGCTGACTTTGGTCTTGATAAAACACAGTGGGCCTACACCAGCAGATGACATGGCTCCCCAAGCCATCACTGATTGTGGAAACTTCACACTAGACCTCAAGCAGCTTGGATTGTGTGACTCTCCACTCTTCCCCCAGACTCTCGGACCTTGATTTCCAAATAAAATGCAAAATTTACTTTAATCTGAAAACAACACCTTGGACCGCTGAGCAACAATCCACTTCTTTTTCTCCTTGGCCCAGGTAAGACACTTCTGGTGTTGTCTATTTGTCATGAAAGGCTTGATACAAGGAAAGCGCCACTTGTAGCCCATGTCCTGGATTCGTCTGTGTGTGGTGGCCCTTGAAACAATAGCTCCAGCAGCAGTCCACTCCTTGTGAATCTCCCCCAAATTTTTGAATGTCCTTTTCTTAACAACCCTTTCAAGGCTGCAGTTATCCTGGTTGCTTGTGCACCTTTTTCTACCAAACTTTTTCCTTTCACTCAATTTTCCATTAACCCCTTTACCCCCAAGGGTGGTTTGCACGTTAATGACCAGGCCAATTTTTACAATTCTGACCACAGTCCCTTTATGAGGTTATAACTCTGGAACGCTTCAACGGATCCCGGTGATTCTGACAAAGTTTTCTCTTGACATATTGTACTTCATGATAGTGGTAAAATTTATTTGATATTACCTGCATTTATTTGTGAAAAAAGCGGAAATTTGGCGAGAATTTTGAAAATTTTGCAATTTTCCAACTTTGAATTTTTATGCAATTAAATCACAGAGATATGTCACACAAAATACTTAATAAGTAACATTTTCCACATGTCTACTTTACATCAGCACAATTTTGGAACCAAAATTTTTTTTGTTAGGGAGTTATAAGGGTTAAAAGTTGACCAGCAATTTCTCATTTTTACAACACCATTTTTTTTAGGGACCACATCTCATTTGAAGTAATTTTGAGGGGTTTATATGATAGAAAATAACCAAGTGTGACACCATTCTAAAAACTGCACCCCTCTAGGTGCTCCAAACCACATTCAAGAAGTTTATTAACCCTTCAGGTGTTTCACAGGAATTTTTGGAATGTTTAAATAAAAATGAACATTTAACTTTTTTTCACAAAAAATTTAATTCAGCTCCAATTTTTTTATTTCACCAAGGGTAACAGGAGAAAATGGACCCCAAAAGTTGTTGTACAATTTGTCCTGAGTACACTGATACCCCATATGTGGGGGTAAACCACTGTTTGGGCGCATGGCAGAGCTCGGAAGCGAAGGAGCGCCATTTGACCTTTCAATGCAAAATTGACTAAAATTGAGATGGGACGCCATGTTGCGTTTGGAGAGCCACTGATGTGCCTAAACATTGCAACCCCCCACAAGTGACACCATTTTGGAAAGTAGACCCCCTAAGGAACATATCTAGATGTGTGGTGAGTAGTGTTGAGCATTCCGATACCGCAAGTATCGGGTATCGGCCGATACTTGCGGGTATCGGAATTCCGATACCGAGATCCGATACTTTTGTGGTATCGGTATCGAAACAACATTAATGTGTAAAATAAAGAATTAAAATAAAAAATATTGCTATACTCAACTCTCCGACGCAGCCTGGACCTCACCGAGGGAACCGGCAGCGTTCTTTGCTTAAAATGCGCGCGTTTACTTCCTTCCGTGACGTCACGGCTTGTGATTGGTTGCGTGCCGCCCATGTGGCCGCGACGCGACCAATCACAGCAAGCCGTGACGTAATTTTCAGGTCCTCAATGCCTAATTCTAGGCATTCAGGATTTTAAAATTACGTTCCGGCTTGTGATTGGTCGCGTCGCGGTCACATGGGCGACGCGACCAATCACAAGCCGTGACGTCACAGGAGGCAGGAAACGCGCGCATTTTAAAATTACGTCACGGCTTGTGATTGGTTGCGTGCAGCCCATGTGACCGCGACGCGACCAATCACAGCAAGCCGTGACGTAATTTCAGGTCCTGAATGCCTAATTCTGCATTCAGGACCTGAACATTACGTCACGGCTTGCTGTGATTGGTCGCGTCGCGGTCACATGGGCTGCACGCAACCAATCACAAGCCGTGACGTAATTTTAAAATGCGCGCGTTTCCTGCCTCCCGTGATGTCACGGCTTGTGATTGGTCGCGTCGCCCATGTGACCGCGACGCGACCAATCACAAGCCGGAACGTAATTTTAAAATCCTGAATTCCATAGAATTAGGCATTGAGGACCTGAAAATTACGTCACGGCTTGCTGTGATTGGTCGCGTCGCGGCCACATGGGCGGCACGCGACCAATCACAAGCCGTGACGTCACGGAAGGAAGTAAACGCGCGCATTTTAAGCAAAGAACGCTGCCGGTTCCCTCGGTGAGGTCCAGGCTGCGTCGGAGAGGTGAGTATAGCAATATTTTTTAATTTAATTCTTTATTTTACACATTAATATGGATCCCAGGGCCTGAAGGAGAGTTTCCTCTCCTTCAGACCCTGGGAACCATCAGGGATACCGTCCGATACTTGAGTCCCATTGACTTGTATTGGTATCGGGTATCGGTATCGGATTAGATCCGATACTTTGCCGGTATCGGCCGATACTTTCCGATACCGATACTTTCAAGTATCGGACGGTATCGCTCAACACTAGTGGTGAGCACTTTGACCCATTAAGTGATTCACAGAAGTTTATAATGCAGAGCCGTAAAAATAAAAAATCATATTTTCTCACAAAAATGATTTTTCGCCCCCAATTTTTTATTTTCCCAAGGGTAAGAGAAGAAATTGGACCACAAAAGTTGTTGTACAATTTGTCCTGAGTACGCTGATACCCCATATGTGGGGGGTAAACCACTGTTTGGGTGCATGGGAGAGCTCCGAAGGGAAGGAGCGCCGTTTGACTTTTCAATGCAAAATTGACAGGAATTGAGATGGGACGCCATGTTGCGTTTGGAGAGCCACTGATGTGCCTAAACATTGAAACCCCCCACAAGTGACACCATTTTGGAAAGTAGACCCCCTAAGGAACTTATCTAGATGTGTGGTGAGCACTTTGACCCATTAAGTGATTCACATAAGTTTATAATGCAGAGCGGTAAAAAGAAAAAATCATATTTTTTCACAAAAATGATCTTTTGCCCCCAATTTTTTATTTTCCCAAGGGTAAGAGAAGAAATTGGACCCCAAAAGTTGTTGTACAATTTTTTCTGAGTACGCTGATACCCAATATGTGGGGGTAAACCACTGTTTGGGCGCATGGGAGAGCTCGGAAGGGAAGGAGCGCCGTTTGACTTTTCACTGCAAAATTGACAGGAATTGAGATGGAACGCCATGTTGCGTTTAGAGAGCCACTGATGTGCCTAAACATTGAAATCCCCCACAAGTGACACCATTTTGGAAAGTAGACCCCCTAAGGAACTCATCTAGATGTGTTGTGAGAGCTTTGAACCCCTAAGTGTTTCACTACAGCTTATAACGCAGAGCCGTGAAAATAAAAATTCTTTTTTTTTCCACAAAAATTATTTTTTAACCCCCAGTTTTGTATTTTTCCAAGGGTAACAGTTGAAATTGGACCCCAAAAGTTGTTGTCCAATGTGTCCTGAGTACGCTTTTACCCCATATGTGGGGGGAACCACCGTTTGAGCGCATGGCAGAGCTCGGAAGGGAAGGAGTGTCATTTGGAATGCAAACTTAGATGTATTGGTCTGCAGGCATCACATTGCGTTTGCAGAGCCCCTAATGTACCTAAACAGTAAAAAAAAACACAAGTTACCCCATATTGGAAATTAGACCCCCAAGGAACTTATCTAGATGTGTTGTGAGAACTTTGAACCCCCAAGTGTTTCACTACAGTTTATAACGCAGAGCCGTGAAAATAAAAAATCCTTTTTTTTTCCACAAAAATTATTTTTTAGCCCCCAGTTTTGTATTTTTCCAAGGGTAACAGTTGAAATTAGACCCCAAAAGTTGTTGTCCAATTTGTTCTGAGTACGCTGATACCCCATATGTTGGGGTAGACCCCTGTTTGGGCACATGGGAGAGCTCGGAAGGAAAGGAGCACTGTTTTACTTTTTCAACGCAGAATTGTCTGGAATTGAGATCGGATGCCATGTCATGTTTGGAGAGCCCCTGATGTGCCTAAACAGTGGAAACCCCCCAATTATAACTGAAACCCTAATCCCAACGGTAACCCTAACCACACCCCTAACCCTGACACACCCCTAACCCTAATCCCAACCCTATTCCCAACCATAAATGTAATCCAAACCCTAAATCTAACTTTAGCCCCAAACCTAACCCTAACTTTAGCCCCAACCCTAACTGTAGCCTTCACCCTAGCCCCAACCCTAACCCTAACCCTAGCCCTAACCCTAGCCCTAACCCTTGCCCTAACCCTAACCCTTGCCCTAACCCTAACCCTAGCCCTAACCCTAACCCTAGCCCTAACCCTAGCCCTAACCCTAATCCTAGCCCTAACCCTAACCCTAGCCCTAACCCTAACAGGAAAATGGAAATAAATACATTTTTTTTTTTTTCGCTAAGGGGGTGATGAAGGGGGGTTTGATTTACTTTCATAGCGGGTTTTTTAGCGGATTTTTATGATTGCCAGCCATCACACACAGAAAGATGCTTTTTGTTGCAAAAAATATTTTTTGCGTTACCACATTTTGAGAGCTATAATTTTTCCATATTTTGGTCATGTGAGGTCTTGTTTTTTGCGGGACGAGTTGTCATTTTTATTGATGACATTTTCGGGCACGTGACATTATTTGATCGCTTTTTATTCCGATTTTTGTGAGGCAGAATGACCAAAAACCAGCTATTCATGAATTTCTTTTGGGGGAGGCGTTTATACCATTCCGCGTTTGGTAAAATGGATAAAGCAGTTTTATTCTTCGGGTCAGTACGATTACAGCGATACCTCATTTATATTATTTGTTTATGTTTTGGCACTTTTATATGATAAAAACTATTTTATAGAAAAAATAATTATTTTTGCATCGCTTTATTCTGAGGACTATAACTTTTTAAATTTTTCTTTGATGACGCTGTATGGCAGCTCGTTTTTTGCGGGACAAGATGTCATTTTCAGCGTTACCATGGTTATTTATATTTGTCTTTTTGATCGCATGTTATTCCACTTTTTGTTTGGCGGTATGATAATAAAGCGTCGTTTTTTGCCTTGTTTTTTTTTTTTTTTTTTTTACGGTGTTCACTGAAGGGGTTAACTAGTGGGACAGTTTTATAGGTCGGGTCGTTACGGACGTGGCGATACTAAATATGTGTACTTTTATTGTTTTTTTTTATTTTATTTAGCAAAAGAAATGTATTTATGGGAATAATATATTTTTTTTTTTTAATTTATTTAGGATATTTTTTTTATTTATTTTTTTACACATGTGGGGAATTTTTTTTTAACTTTTTTACTTTGTCCCAGGGGGGGACATCACAGATCATTCATCTGGCAGTGTGCACAGCACTCTGCCAGATCTGCGATCTGCTGTGCAAGGCTGCAGGCTTACCAAGTGTCTGCTCTGAGCAGACACTCGGTAAGCCACCTCCCTCCCTGCAGGACCCGGATGCCGCGGCCATCTTGGATCCGGGACCTGCGGCGAGGAGGGAGGTAGGAGACTCTCGGAGCAACGCGATCACATCGCGTTGCTCCGGGGGTCTCAGGGAAGCCCGCAGGGAGCCCCCTCCCTGCGCGATGCTTCCCTATACCGCCGGTACACCGCGATCATGTTTGATCGCGGTGTGCCGGGGGTTAATGTGCCGGGAGCGGTCCGTGACCGCTCCTGGCACATAGTGCCGGATGTCAGCTGCGATATGCAGCTGACACCCGGCCGCGATCGGCCGCGCTCCCCCTCGTGAGCGCGGCCGATCGCGTATGACGTACTATCCCGTCGGTGGTCATACGGGCCCACCCCACCTCGATGGGATAGTACGTCAGATGTCAGGAAAGGGTTAAAATGAATGAATGAATATTGTTTTTTTTTAATTTAGATAAAGAAATGCATTTATGGGAACAATATATATATATATTTTTTATTTTTTTAAATTTTTTTTACACATGTGAATATTTTTTTTTTACACTATAACATTGCCCCGGGGGGGGGGGGGGCATCATGTTATAGTGAAAGATCGCTGATCTGACACTTTGCTGTGCACTGTGACAGATCGGCGATCTGATGTGCACAGCTCCAGGCTTCCCGGCGCCTGCTCTGAGAAGGCACTATGAATCCACCTCCCTGCGGGACCCGGATGCTACAGCCATTTTGGATTCGGGCCTGCTGCAGGGAGGAGGAGGTAAGAGACCCTCGGAGCAATGCGATCACATATCGTTGCTCTGGGGGTCTCGGGGAAGCACGCAGGGAGCCCCCTCCCTGCGCGATGCTTCCCTATACCGCCGGAACACTGCAATCATGTTTGATCGCAGTGTGCCGGGGGCGGTCCGTGACTGCTCCTGGCACATAGTGCCGGATGTCAGCTGCGATAGTCAGCTGATACCCGGCCACGATCGGCCGCGCTCCCCCCGTGAGCGCGGCCAATCGCATATGACGTACTATCTCGTCGCTGGTCATACGGGCCCACCCCACCTCGACGGGATAGTACGTCTAATGTCAGAAAGGGGTTAATATGTCTGGATACAGCTTTCTGTGAAGAGTCAGCCTCTTTAGAAATGACCTTTTGTGGCTTACCCTTCTTGTGGATTGTGTCAATGACATCCTTCTGGACATCTGTCAAGTCAACAGTCTTCCCCAAGATTGTGGAGCCTACTGAAACAGACCAAGGGACCCTCTTAAAGACTTAAGAAGCCTTTGCAAGTGGTTTTGTTAATGATTCTAATTTACTGAGATAATGTCTTTTGGGTTTTCATTGGCTATAAGCCATAATCATCAACATTAACAGGAATAAACACTTGAAATAGATCACTCTGTAAGTAATGACTCTATATAATATATAGAGTTTCACTTTTTGTTTTGAAGAACTTAAATAAATTAACTTTTTGATGATATTCTAATTTTGTGAAAAGCACCTGTATGTAAGCATTTTAGCATCATAGCAATATTGACAGTAAAATATTAAATATTAAAATATACCAGTACTTCATCCGGCAAACTTTTATTTTCATGGCATTAAAAAGGTGACTAATTAATTATGGACTGTGGTAATTATAGTAATTTTTTATAATTTGCTAATAATTTACCACACCCTATAGTTGAGTTGATGCAATTGACCAATAGTGAAATTAATTCCAAAATACTCTATTGGAAAATTATGATATGTTTTCACTTTCTATCTGGCTAGATACTATATATGGGATGCAGGAAGCTGGGATAGGATTTGGAATTTGACCAATATAAAGTGTAGGATTGAAAAAACATGCCTGCTTTTTTCCAGAAACAGTGCCATAATTGAACTGAACCGCAATACCAGAGATATCTAATGGAAAGGTGTGGTGTTATTTCCAGAACAAAGCAGCCATGTTTTCATATCCTTAAAGAGAATCTGTCAGCAGGATTGTGCACAGTAACCTACAGACAGTGTCAGGTCGGTGCCGTTATACTGATTAAAATGATACCTTGGGTGATGAAATCCGTCTTGTGGTTGTTGGGTAATCTTTATTTGCAGTGTTTAGTTAATGAGATGCTCGTGCTCTGGGGCGGCCTGTGTGGGGCCTTCATGTGGTGCTCTGCATAGCTATTCATACTGATGGCTATGACAGGTCACTGATCCCTCAGTGATTTGCCCCCTATTTTACATAGTGTATAGAACTATGGTTTGAAAAAAAAATCACCTTATTCAGGGAGACAATGGCGACAGAGCCTGCACTGTGGCATGATAAGGTGGATAATATGCCTATTGTCATGTTATTTAGGCATATAGTTTTGTTGTTAAAAAAACCTTGGCCCCTGAATTAGTTTGTTGCATCTTACTCCAGGGCACTTTTGTAATCCAGTTTTGGTGAATCTGGGCCATAGTGATAAAAAAATCATCTGGTTGTGGCCCATGATAAGCAACTATAAAAATGTTAAAGCTGTAAGGCTATCTTCACATGCAGCGTTTTTGCAATGTTTTTTTTTTCTGCAACCGAAACCTGCTTTCCTGGCAGTGAAAATGCTACATTCGAAATGTAGATTTTGCTGCATTTTAGTTGCTTTTTTATGTATTTTTGGTACTTTTTTGCTGATTGCAAGTGTAATTTGTCTGCAGTACATGGAAAAAACACTGCAAAAGCACATGAAAACCAGCATTTTTGAACATTTCCTTGCTTTCTATGGGTGGAAAAATGCTGCAAGCATGATAAAAGAATTGGCATGCTACAGATTTTCAAAAATCTTAGTCAGGAAAAATAAAACAAGTGGGTGAATAAAATTTCTTAAAACATTGCTTTTGCTGACACTCTAAAAAGCAGCTTTTTTATGCAATAATAAAACAGCAAAACAGTGCTGCAATAAATGGTGAGTGTGAGCATAGCCTAACAATAGATGCGAAATACACGTTTTTTATTGTCTGGTTGTTCTATGTTCAGTTTCATAAAGTAAACCTATATGTTAGTGGAAATAAAATCAATTATCTAATGTTGAGTAATTCAGGGGTCACATGAAGCATACTATAGGCTTTTGTTTCTGCTTATTAGGCTACAATATATTCTCAGTACGATTAATACATTTTCTAGAATGTACCGTAGTTATGACTAAGCATTGACCTGAAACAACCCTGCAGATAATCGAAAACCAGGAAAACCTGTTTTACCTATACAATATATTAAAAACAAAATAAAAGTTAACATTGGCTGAAAAAAAGAACAGAATTTAGGAAAATCTGCCAAAACAAATCCTTGTCCATCCCAGGAATGGAAAGATTAGCATTTATCCACAATGCATGGTCTTCTATATGCCTGAAATAGTTTAAACCTGTTGTCTTCAAACGTTGTGGATGGAAAATCCTTAAATAAGGCAATTCCTCACCAGAGTAACCTGTTATTGCTACTAGTGTTTTTATTTCTAAATAATATCTATAGTTGCAGTATGTTATCAGAATTGTTAATCCACTGTGCGATGTGTACACATTCCTATCAAGTATCAGGTTGAAATGTCCACATTTTCTGGGTGCAATATTTGTATGACAAGCAGATTGTGAAAAATAAATATGAGGACAGAAAAATTCAATATTTGTTGGTTGTATGCCTTGTACAAAATGTATCCACGTGCGTGTAAGAGTGTTAAGATATGGGTCCACCACACACTTTACAAAAATTAAATACTGGTGCCACCTGAACCCCCACTGATATTATTATTATTGTTTATTGAGCACCATTGATTCCACGATGCTGTACGTGTAAAAAAGGGGTTACAGAATATGAATCCAGAGAACACAACTAACAGTGACAGACTGATACAGAAGGGGGAAGGCCCTGCCCTTGCGAGTTTATAGTCTGCAAGATAATAGGGTAGGAGACAGCAGGTTTGGAGATTACGGCAGCTCTGGTGATGGTGAGACAGCAGCGGTGTCAATGCAGGTTATAAGATTCTTGACGACATGGGCTTTCAAGTGTAGGTTGCTAGCAGGTGCTCAGCATGCAGTGACACACAGGAGGCAGAACAAGGGTTAACAAGTATATTTTATCAAAACTATAGGGGTAGCAGTGTCCCTCCACACAGGGAGTATATGGGTGAAAGCAGGGAGGTAAATATATGGATTCACGGGTGCACTGAAGAACAATAAGGGGGAAGCAACGGTTCAACATATCAGTCTCAGGGTCCTGGAAGAAGGCGGCTGGAAGATCCCTCGGTGGCGCCGCAGGCTGCGTGAGAAGTCTACAATCCGGTCTCTTAGGTAGGAAATGCACTGTCTCTGTACGGTGACGAATCCTCTGTGTCCTTCACCACGTGGTCTTCTGGTCCTGGTACAAGATGATGTTCGGGAGCAAGTTCGCGGCACAGCTGATGTAGCATGCAGCTCAGTAATCAAGGCCACGGGTGAAGCACACAGTTCAGCGGTCACAGCCACAGGCGCAGTCCAGCACTCAGCATGCACCGCAAGGGTAATACTGATCGGTGTCGCCGCGATGGTCAGCAGAAAGGCTCGTGGACTCTGTCTCGGTCACAGAACGGTGCAGGAGTGTCTCTGCTCTGTGCAGTGTCTGATTGGGCAGGATTGCTAACCGGGTAAAGAGGCACAGCTAGCTGGCATAGGTCAGTTGAGAGGGAGTCAACCGTCTCTGTCTGCACACACTGGTTCCCCGCCAAAAGCCCCATCTTTTTGCGCTCAGCTCTATTCATCTCAACCCGCTCCCATCTGTCAGGTGTCCTGGCCTGCTCTGGTCAGAAATCTCTGCCCCAGGAATAATGGTGACAGTCCTGACAGTTCCAGCCCGGTCCACCTCCCTACACAAGTTCCATTTGAAAGTTCTGAATGTGGTGGAATCTAATGTGTTGGGCAACAGAATTCCAGAGGATGGGGGATACTTAAGACCAGCCTTAGAGGCAATTTGGTGAGGAGTGTACAAGTGGGGAGGAGAGAAGGAGGTCTTGGGAAGACCAGAGATTACGTGGTGGGAGATATCGGGAGATTAGTTTAGAGATTTGTGTCAGAGACAAATTATGGACGGCTTCGTAGGTTAATATTAGTAGCTTGAATACACTGAGGAATTGGGAGCCAATGAAGGGATTTGCAGGGGAGAAAAGAGGAGGAATAGCGAGGACAGAGGTGGGTTAGTCAAGCAGCAGAGTTAAAGATGGTCTAGAGAGGTGTGAGACTGTTAGTAGGAAGGCCACAGAGGAGAATATGGCAGTAGTTAAGGTGGGAGATGATAAGGGCATGCACTAACATTTTAGTAAATTCAGGGTTGAGAAAGGGAAGGATTTTGGAAATATTTTTTAGTTGGAGGCAGCAGGAGGTTGTAAGGGTTTGGAAGTGTGGCTTGTAGGACAAGGCAGAGCTGAGGGTTAATCCAAGGCAGCAAATGTTGTAACTTAATTTGATTGATACATATATACAGTTGAAACCAGAAAATTACATGCACTATATAAAAAGACACACATGAATGTTTTTCTCAATATCTGACATGAAATCAGAATAATCTTTTCACCTTTTAGGTCAATTAGGATTACCAATTTTACAATAATTATTAATATTTGTCAAATGCCAGAATAATGAGAGAGAGAATGTTGTAAGGCATTTTTATTACTTACTGCAAAGTCAAAAGTTTACATACATTTCATTAGTATTTGGTACCATTGCCCTTAAACTGAATGACTTGGATCAAATGTTTGGGATATTCTTCCACAAGCTACTCACAATAGTTGGTCGGAATTTGGGCCCATTCCTCCTGAGAAAGCTGGTATAACTGATCCAGGTTTGTAGGTCACCTTACTTTTACCTGCCTTTTCAGCTTTGCCCATAAATTTTCAATAGGATTGAGATCAGGACTTTGTGATGGCTACTCCAAAATATTGACTTTGTTATCCTTAAAGGAAACCTGTCACTCCGTTTTTTCCATATGAGATAAAAATATGGTTCAATAGGGCCTGAGCTCAGCTTTATATCAGTACCTTTCATATCCCCTGATTCCCCACCTTTGCTGTGAAAATACCTTAGTAATCTCTCCGTTTTCATATTTCAATCACCCCGGTCCGGTCCGATGGGCGGGGCCTAATTGCTGTCTCTACCCTCGCTCCTCAGCGTGTCAGACGTAACTAGATCTGTGAATAGCACAGATCGCAGTCAGCTTTTGCGGTTGCGCATTGAATTAACGTCTCGCGCGTGCGCAGTATGCTTTGACCAACTGTGGGCAAAGCATGAAGTCATTATTGCGCATGCGCCGGCTTTTGACCCTATGCTCTGTGCCCCGGAAGCGTAGAAAGACTTCCGGGGCACAGAACATCAAGGAAAATTCCGGCGCATGCACAATAATGAGTTGAATGCTTTGCCCACTGTTGGGCAAAACATACTGCGCATGCGTGAGATGCCACTTGAATGAGCAGGCACAGAAAACTATGCCAACGCAGGAAAGAAGATTTGTAGAGCAAAGCCAGAGGTGGGGAGAATCGGCGATTAGGCCCCGCCCATGGGACCGGATCGGGGTGATTGACATGCGAAAACGGAAAGATTACTAAGGTATTTGTTCAGCAAAGGTGGGGAATCGGGGGATATGAAAGGTACTACTGATGTAAAGCAGAGCTCAGGCCCTATTGAACCATATTTTTATCTCATATCGAAAAAACTGGGTGAAAGTTTTCCTTTAAGCCTCTTTGTTACCATTTTGGCAGTAAGCTTTGGGTCATTGTCCATGTTGGAGACCCATTTCCGCCCATGCTTTAACTTCATGGCTGATATCTTGAGATGTTTCTTCAGTATTGCCACAATCATCTTTTCTCATGATGCCATCTATTTTGTGAAGTACAACAGTCCATCCTGTAAAGCAATGGCCGGGGGGCCACCACGGTGCAGGAAGACTACCGGACACAAGATGAGGTGCAAACAACAAAGGGTAGATTTATTGGAAGGCAAGGAACGAAGTGAATGAGGAAGATGCAAACAGTGGTATACAATGGTAAAAGACAATTTACAAGAGTTATAAACGTTATCTTTCCCGTAAAATAGCACGGTGCTCCAACTATTACAGACTCAAAATATGTCTAACCAGCAAATGTAAACAATAAAGAGATGATGATGCTACTCTACGTATAACCTCCCTGGCCTTTACTAAGCAGGCCACATGGCTCCCGTGTACTGACTATTGAAGCCTACACTAGGCCCTAACAGGTGCACCAAACAGGAACAGACTCACGGTGATGTTGGAGAATTAGCTCCAGTCCCAGGGGGGCCCCAGCAGTCTAATATGGTGGTGCGCACGGTGTTGTGAATTCTGTTCTCGAGCTCCCTCCTGTGGTTATGAATGGTACTTCGGCGAGTTCTGTTCATGGACTCCCTCTGGTGGCTGTGAGTGGAGCTGCTGGTTCTGAGGTTCCTTCTCCAGCTGATCTCGTTTAGGCCTTGGCTGGCTGCTCTATTTAACTCCACTCAGATCGTTACTTGATGCCAGCTGTCAATGTCCTAGTACTGGTTCAGTTCTCTTGGATCTTTCAGATGACCTGTTTACTTCAGCAAAAGCTAAGTCCCTGCTAGCTTATTTGTTACCACTGTGTTTTTGTCCAGCTTGCTATTATGAGTTTATCTTGTTAGCTGGAAGCTCTGGGATGCAGAGTGGCACCACCGCGCTGTGAGTCGGTGCGGTGGTTTCTTTTGCACACTCTGCGTGGTTTTTGTTAGTTTTTTATGCTGACCGCAAAGATACCTTTTCTATCCTCAGTCTGTTTAGTTGAGTCTGGCCTCCTATGCTGAAACTTGTTTCATTTCTGTGTTTGTGACTTCCATCTTAACTCACAGTCAATATATGTGGGGGCTGCCTATTTCTTTGGGGAATTTCTCTGAGGCAAGGTAGGCTGTATTTTCTATCTTTAGGGGTAGTTAGCTCTTAGGCTGTGAAGAGGCGTCTAGGCAGAGTCAGGAACGCTCCATGGCTATTTCTAGTTGTTGTGATAGGATTAGGGGCTGCGGTCAGCAGAGCTCCCACTTCCCAGAGCTCGTCCTGTATTGCTAGTTTGCTCATCTGGTCATTTCTAGTGCTCCTAACCACCAGTTCAATCATAACAGCACGGCTTTCTGTCAGCTCTGTGAAACGGGGTCTTCTCCTTGCTTCTGGATCCTAGGGCTGCTCCTGGTAACTGTAAATCCCTTTCTCTGTATCTTCGTGGCTCTGTTGCAGCTATATCAGGGCACAGTTCTTCTCTCTTTCAGCTATCAGCACAAAAAGTCCTCTCTGCAGCAGCCTCAGCTCACACACGCTGCTCCAGCTCAACACCTGCACTCTGTCAGACTAGTTCATCACACCGACTATTGCAGGGGAAAAGCAAAACATTCCATCACACCAGACAAGGGGGTGCAGCCTCTTAAAGTGACAGCGTGTTCCTTACTGTCCATAACAGCACCACCCTCTTACACCTGCAGCAAAGCAACCCCACAACATGATGCTGCCACCCCCATCTTTCACAATTGGGATGGTCTTCTTAGGCTTCCAAGCTTCTCCCTTTTTCCTCCAAACGTAATGATGGTCATTATGCCCATGAAGTTCAATTTTAGTTTCATCTGACCTATCCCGTCTGAGGTCAGAAAGGGGTTAAACAACAATCATAAAACTTATAAAACCAAGTATACAACTTGGTCCTGTATCAATGGCAATAATTCTGGTGAGAGCCTAGCATAGTGGCGCATGTATAGTATCATCCCAGATACTAGTGAATAAAGTGCATCATATCAATTAGTGCAGGGAACTAAGTCCCGACTATGTAGTATAGCTATCCAACATTTGACATAACACACGTATACACAGTTTGACAACCACACAGCCAAGGAAAGGGATTACACTCTCTGGCAAAAATGTGTGGTGATAACAATGATATCAACAGTGAAAAAAAACGAGATTACAATAGTATCACATAATATTAGCAGTAATATTGTGTAAAACAGTTGATATAACCCCTTAATGACAGCCAATAAGCCTTTTAACTAACCTACTGTATAAGAATTAATTCAACACACTAGTGACTCCAAGGTATCATATAAAACCACTGATGTATATATAAAAAATTATTAAAAATTATTACATTCAATTAATATTAGACGGTGTACAAGTACCCGGGAATCACCACATGTGCAGATAATGTAGTAATAATACTACAGGAAACCAAGAACAATCGTGCTCACACCATGGTTCAGACCAAAAACCATCACAACAGAGGATATCCGTAAATATATTTATTTATTTATTTGATCCTTGGCAATTAATTAATCATAAAATTACAATTAAAAAATCAAGATAAACGTTATGTACTTAAAAAAAAATTATAAATTTTTTGTGCACATACCAGTTTCTGTTCTATGGCAGACCACCTATATTATATATTATATACCCATAAGGACTCCATATATGTCCAAACAAAAAAAGAGAGAGTACAAATATATATATAAAAATATATGAAAAAATATATGAAAATATATATATAAAAAACTATTGCATATAAACAAGAAGTGCAACCATTGTGGGTACTGCCAGACTGATATGATGCACCACGACGCGCGTTTCGGATGCACTGTTCCTTCGTCTGACGAACACTGGAGGCACATTGTATGCATCCTCTGTTGTGATGGTTTTTGGTCTGAAAAATGGTGTGAGCACGATTGTCCTAC
This sequence comes from Ranitomeya variabilis, assembly GCF_051348905.1. Lineage (NCBI taxonomy): Eukaryota > Metazoa > Chordata > Amphibia > Anura > Dendrobatidae > Ranitomeya > Ranitomeya variabilis. Next base: position 437,394,473 of record NC_135232.1, on the reverse strand, counting down.
GGTATAAGAGAATAGCATTCACATACAGGTGACAAACCAGCAGCTGTCGGCTGGACACTATAGCTGACAACATGCTGCAATGGCCACGATCAGTGTTTGCACCGTCCATATCTGTTTAACCCCTTAGATGCTGATGTCAATAATGACTATACAGTATCATATAAATGGTTAATGCTACTTTCACACTAGCGTCGTGCACTGCACGTCGCTATGCGTCTCGTTTTGCAGAAAAAACGCATCCTGCAAAAGTGCTTGCAGGATGCGTTTTTTCTCCATTGACTTGCATTAGCGACGCAGTGCGATGCATTGCCACACGTCGCAACCGTCATGCGACGGTTGCGTTGTGTTGCATCGGTGCATCGCCACCAAAAAACGTTGCATGTAACGTTTCTTGGTGCGTTGTTCCCGTCTTTTCCGACCGCGCATGCGCGGCCGGAACTCCGCCCCCGCCTCCCCGCACATCACAATGGGGCAGCGGATGCATGGAAAAACAGCATCCGCTGCCCCCGTTGTGCGGCGCTTTCACTGCTAGCATCGTTGCGCCGCAACGTTGCATTGCGACTTGCAGTGCACGACGCTAGTGTGAAAGTAGCCTAAAAGAGTGCGAGGGCCTCCTCCTTATCCCCATTGACACCCTGAGATAATGATTGTGTGGTTCTGATGTTTGCCATGGCAATTCATGATCAAATAATGGCTTTAAAGTCTCCCGGCTACAACGGCCTGTTCTAAAATTGGCAACATTTAGGTGGTAAAAATACACTTTTTCATTCCTGTCACTTTGTATTAATTCCTGAAAAGCACCCATAGGGTTATTGAACTATCTGACAGCAGTTTTCAGTATTTCAAGGGGTGCTGTTTTTAAAATGGTATCACTTTTGGGGGTTTCCCAATATATAGGACCCCGAAAGTCACTTCAAACCTGGATAGGCCCCTAATAAATTTTGTAAATTTCCATGAAAAAATGAAAAATTGCTGCTACATTTTTAAACCTCCTGAAATGCTAACAAAATAAAAGAACATTTTACAAATGGTGCTGATGTAAAGTAGACATGAGGGAAATGGTTTGCTGTGATATGACTATCTGGATTAAAGGGATAATCATTCAAAGTTTGAAAATTGCTAATTTTTTGACATTTTTGTCAAATTTCTGATATTTTTTTTATAAATAAACACAAAACATATCAACCTAAATTTACCATTATCATAAAGTATAATATGCCACAAAAAAGTCTCAAAATCACTGTGATTTGTTGAATTGTTCCAGAGTTATTACTACATAAAGTGACGCTGGTCATATTTTAAAAATTTGGCTCCGACCCTAAGGGGATAGACTGTACAGTGTGGCTGTCAAACGAAGCAATATTGACAAATATGTAGTTTACTCAGTAACCCAGCTAAGGTATAAGGGTCCCTTTCCACTTGCGAGAGAAAAAACGGTCCGTAATCTGGACCGAAAAAACGGATGTAACGTATGCGATTGTCATGCGAGTGTCATGCGAGCGCAATGCGAGTGCAATGCGATTTTTAATCGCATCATCCGTTTTTTGTAATCGCATCATCCGTATGACATCCGTATTACTGTCTGATTTGTACGCCCCGGTGTCCTTTGAAAAGCCGGCAAATCAGTGCTGTGTACAGTAAAATCACACTGACAGGTTAGAATAGAATAGATATATACACATAGAATGTGTATATACACATATATATATATGTCAGTGAGACACCTATATATGTATATTTATATTTAATGCAGCGCTAGATAGCATTAAAGCTGCTAATTCAATTGCCGGCTTTTGCTCTCTCCTTCCCAAACCCGACAGGATATGAGACATGGTTTACATACAGTAAACCATCTCATATCCCTTCTTTTATTACATATTCCTCTTTACTAATGTAAGAAGTGTCTGTGGGTCAAATTTGGGGGCTCTAGCTATTAAATTAAAGGGTTAAATCGCGGAAAAAATTGGCGTGGGCTCCCGTGCAATTTTCTCCGCCAGAGCGGTAAAGCCAGTGACTGAGGGCAGATATTAATAACCTAGAGAGGGTCCATGGTTATTGGCCCCTCCTGGCTACAAACATCTGCCCCCAGCCACCCCAGAAAAGGCACATTTGGAAGATGCGCCTATTCTGGCACTTGGCCACTCTCTTCCCACTCCCGTGTAGCCGTGGGATATGGGGTAATGAAGGGTTAATGTCACCTTGCTATTGTAAGGTGACATTAAGCCAGATTAATAATGGAGAGGCGTCAATTATGACACCTATCCATTATTAATCCAATTGTATGAAAGGGTTAAAAAAAACACACACACATGATTAAAAAGTATTTTAATGAAATAAACACAGCGGTTGTTTTAATATTTTATTGCTCTCTCAATCCAGCTGAATACCCTCGCTTGACAAAATAATAAACCCACAATATACATACCTTCTGATTAACTGTCACGTCCCACGAGGTAATCCATCTGAAGGGGTTAAAATATTTTACAGGCAGGAGCCCTGCTAATGCAGCTGTGCTCGTGTCTGTAAGCCCCGGCGAATGAAGGAAATGTAGGTCATTGACCTACATTTCCTTCAGTCGCGGTGATGCGCCCCCTGCTGGATGTCCTCATATGACCTCGAGCGTGGGAAAAAGTTCCCAGGCTGCAGTTCATGAGGACATCCAGCAGGGGGCGCATCACCGCGACTGAAGGTAACTATAGGTCATTGACCTACATTTCCTTCATTCGCCGGGGCTTACAGACACGAGCACAGCTGCATTAGCAGGGCTCCTGCCTGTAAAATATTTTAACCCCTTCAGATGGATTACCTCGTGGGACGTGACAGTTAATCAGAAAGTATGTATATTGTGGGTTTATTATTTTGTCAAGCGAGGGTATTCAGCTGGATTGAGAGAGCAATAAAATATTAAAACAACCGGTGTGTTTATTTCATTAAAATACTTTTTAATCATGTGTGTGTGTGTTTTTAACCCTTTCATACAATTGGATTAATAATGGATAGGTGTCATAATTGACGCCTCTCCATTATTAATCTGGCTTAATGTCACCTTACAATAGCAAGGTGACATTAACCCTTCATTACCCCATATCCCACCGCTACATGGGAGTGGGAAGAGAGTGGCCAAGTGCCAGAATAGGTGCATCTTCCAGATGTTCCTTTTCTGGGGTGGCTGGGGGCAGATGTTTGTAGCCAGGGGGGGGCCAATAACCATGGACCCTCTCTAGGCTATTAATATCTGCCCTCAGTCACTGGCTTTACCGCTCTGGCGGAGAAAATTGCGCGGGAGCCCACGCCAATTTTTTCCGCGATTTAACCCTTTAATTTAATAGCTAGAGCCCCCAAATTTGACCCACAGACACTTCTTACATTAGTGAAGAGGAATATGTAATAAAAGAAGGGATATGAGATGGTTTACTATATGTAAACCATGTCTCATATCCTGTCGGGTTTGGGAAGGAGAGGGCAAAAGCCGGCAATTGAATTAGCGGCTTTAATGCTATCTAGCGCTGCATTAAATATAAATATACATATATAGGTGTCTCACTGACATATATATATGTATATAGACCTATTCTATGTGTATATATCTACTCTATTCTAACCTGTCAGTGTGATTTTACTGTACACCGCGCTGAATTACCGGCTTTTCAAAGGACACAGGTGCGTAAAAATCGGACAGAACTCGCATGGTGCTAGTGCTGTGCGATTTTTTTCTCGCACCCATTGACTTGCATTGGCGAGTCTCATCCGAGAATCGCAGCAATGCGCAGCATGCTGCGATTTTTTTGTCAGCCGATCCAGATTTTTCTCAGTCCGATTTCGGCTGAGAAAAAAATCGCAAATGAAAAGACGCCTATTGAATAACATTGGTCCGAGTGCAATCCGATTTTTTATCGGATTGCACTCGTCCGTCTTCCTCGCAAGTGGAAAGGGGCCCTAAGGGTATGTACACACGTAGGTTGGACCTCTGCGGATTTTTCCGCACCTGTTTTTGTAAATCTGCAGGAAAAACGCACTGCGGATTACCTGCGGATTTACCGCGGTTTTTGTGTGGATTTCACCTGCGGTTTTACACCTGTGGATCTGTGGATTCCTATTGAGGAGCAGGTGTAAACCGCAGCGGAATACGCACGAAGAATTGACATGCTGCGGAATAAACAACGCTGCGTAAGCGCGTTTTTTTCCGCAGAATGTGCACTGTGGATTTTGTTTTCCATGGGTTTACATGGTACTGTAAGCGCATGGAAACAGCTTCGAATCTGCAGCGTCAAAATAGCTGCGGATCCGCAGTAAAATCTGCAGCATGTGCACATAGCCTCAGTCTGAATGGCAATGCATTAGTAACAAGAAGATTAAACAGGCTAGATAAACTCATAAGCTATAGCCCTATGTACACCCATGAAAAGCCATGGTACAGGTTATCCCAGACACATTACGTGTATCGCTGTAAAAACAGCTTCATCAGGGAACGTGCTGGACCCAAGTAGTGCATGTCTGCTATAAATATACTAGCTAATCAAAGTAAATTAGTTACCGGTGATCACCACAAAGTTTCAGGAGGTGAAAGCCAAATAAGCAGCTGGTGCTGCAGTGGTGTAAACATGGATGGAGCTAGGTGTCATGCTGGATGCCAGCACATGCGCTCCTAACCCAGGGCACTCTCCTGTAGCAACAGCATTGTGGTAACCAGGGATGCCAGCAGGCTGAGTGTAATGGAACTGTGACTTATATAGGAGGTATACTGGAGACTAGTGATGAGCGAGTATGCTCGTTACTCAAGTTTTCCGAGCATGCTCAAGTGGTCTCCGAGTATCTTTGACGTGCTCGTAGTTTATGTTTTTATCTCCGCAGCTGCATGATTTGCGTTTGCTAGACAGTCTGAATACATGTGCAGCTCAAATCATGCAGCTGCGGAGATTAAAACATAATCTACGAGCACGCCCAAAATATTCGGAGACCACCCGAGCATGCTCAACTCGAGTAACGAGCACACTCGCTCATCACTACTGGAGACACATGTCTACAGTTATTCATATAGCTCTTATGGGCACAGCTTGATCTTTAGATACTGGCAATTATACTATGTTATTTTCTGTTATATTTGTGCCTTCAGCTATATAATCTCTATTGATCTGCAGGTTTCAGATGTGATGGTGGATTTTCTGAGCGTCAGAGGTGATGATGTAATGGAGACATACAGCCAGGCAAATAAAATAACACAGAGAGAATGGCACTAGGTAATGACACCAGACCTAATATTCTGTCCATGTGCTCTGGGCCTATTTGACCATGGTTGGAATATTACATCTGGGCGATCGCCCGCACACACAGGGGGGGGGGTTGCAGGCGATCGCCGCCGGGTATCAGCTGATTTGGACAGACCACTCCCAGAACTTTACCCTCGAAATGCTGCGATTGAACACGATCACAGCATTCTGGAAGCTGGCAGAGGGCTGACAGTTCTGCCTTCGGATCGAAGAGCCCGCAGAGTCTCGATCATTGCAATAGAGACCTGATGTTGTCATGATGACATCCAGGTCACTATACCTAGCAAACTTGCTGATCATGCCCAGTGCATGATGAGCAAGTTTGTCTGTCAGTGCAGAGCTGACAGTTTCTACAGCATGGAGATGCTGCTGCATCTCCATGCTGTAGAAGCGATCAGCCTGCAAAAAATGATTGTCTCATAATGGGACAAAGTAAAAAAGTAAGAAAAAAATAAAAATGTTTTTTAAATAATTGTCAAAATATGAAAATAAATCAAAATAGTAATAAAAAATGAAAAGATATTGTATCACTAAATAAATATTTGAATGAAAAAAAGCCCCCCAAAATAAAAGCACACATATTTTGTTTCACCGAGTCCGCAACAACCCAACTTATAAAACTGTCTCACTAGTTAACTCCTTTAGTGAACATCATAAAAAATAAAAAAAAGGCAAAAAACAATGCCTTATCATCAAATCACTGAAAAAAAACTGGAACAAAACAAGATAAAAAAAGATGGATATAAATAAACATGGTCATTTTGTCCCGGAAAAAACAATCCATACAACTCCATCAGCGGAAAAATAAAAATGATAGCCCTCACAATAAAACGATGCAAAAATAATTATTTTTTCTATTAAATAGTTTTTATTGTATAAAAGTGCCAAAACATAAAAAATGTATATAAATGACATATCGCTGTCTTTATACTGTCTTCGCTATAATCGTACTCACCCAAAAAATTAAACTGCCTTATCAATTTTACCACACACACAATGGCATAACCCCCCCAAAAAAGAAATTCCTGAATTGCTGGTTATTGTTCTTTCTGCCTCACAAAAATCGGAATAGAAAGCGATCAAAAAATGACTTGTGCCTGAAAATGGTACCAATAAAAACTTCAACTCATCCAACAAAACACAAGCTCTCACCAAACTCTGTGGGCAAAAATAGGGAAAAATTATAGCTCTCAAAATGTGGTGATGTAAAAACTATTTTTTGCAATAAAAAGCGTCTTTTAGTGTGTGAGAGCACCCAAACATAAAAACCGGATATGAATCTGGTATCGCTGTAATCGCACCAACCTGAAGAATAAAGTCGCCTAATCACTTATACCGCACGAGGAACGGCATAAAAAATAAATAAAACCAATTCTTCACTATCTGTTCATTTTTTCACTATGCCTGCCAAAGATCGCAGTAAGGCTCTGTGCACATCTATCTTGCGCTCTGCATTGAGCGCTTACAACGGGGTTTCCATGTAAATCTCTGAAATGCGTGATTCACATTGAACCTCTGGCGGAAGATTCCCTATAATGAGGCAGATGGAAGCATTGTGGATGCCATCTGGCCGGTGATCCAGCGGTGTCGGTCTTTTCAGACCTGCATAAAAGTGCCATCAGCCACAGTTTTTTGCACTTCTGAAAAGAAGGACACCACTGAATATAAGCCAGATGGAATCCAGAGTAACTCTGCTGCCTCATTATAGTGAATGGATCCTTCGGGAGTTTCATCTGAATCACGTCGCTCAGAGATTTAGATGGAAACCCCAAAATAAGTACGCAGTGTAGAGCGCTGGATAAATGTGATCCCAAACATTATGTAAAATGTTCCCAATAAAAGCTTCAACTCAATCCACAAAAAAGCAAGTCCCCACTCAGGTCTGTCATCTGTTAACGTGTTAACGGAAATGTTGGAGGCTTCCACATCACTGGTAGTACAAAGGCTCTGGAAAAGCGAAATGACTTCTCACCCGCTAAAAGAAATTCAGCAAATTCTGTGCTCCCAAATCCAAATGCCCCCTCCCTTCTGAGCTCCACAGTGTACCTAAACCACATATAGCATCCATGTTTAGCATTTCTGAAGTGATGAGAGCCCACCTAACTTACAGGTGCATGCCTCCAGAAGCACGGGCTGGGCATAACGTACTGGTGACTGCAACATACTGGTCACTACAGCATACTGGTCACTACAGCGTACTGGTCATTATAACAGCAGTTTGCAATTTTCACTTGGCAACATTCATTGCTGCTTGTTTCTGGAAAATACCTATGGAGTCAAAATCAGCACTGCACCTGTAGATAAATTCCCAAAGGGGTATAATTTCCAAAATGCGGTCACTGGAGGGGGGATTCTGCACTTCTCGCAATTAAGGGCTCTGTGTATGGAGTCTGCAAACTCTTCTAGGAAAATCTGCACACCAGGAGGCAAATAGCACTCAGTTCCTCCCAAGTCTTTCCGCATGGTTAAGTAGTACTGTATAGCTACATAATGGGTATTACCACATTCAGTAGAAATTGTGGGACAAGCTTTGATGCCATTTTTACCCACTTCTTGTGTGAAAATGTATGATCAGGGGCTAAAACTAAATTTTGATGGTTAAAAATGTAGTTATTTTTTCTTCACTACTCATTGGTATAAAATTCTGTGACACACCCATGGGGTCAATAGAACTACTGCACCCCTAGATGAATTCATTGAGAGGTGTAGTTTGTAAAATGGGGTCACTTATGGGGTGTTCTGCTGTTCTGGCACCTCATGGGCTCTCCCTGTCATGGTGTTGTGAATTTGCTTTTTGCTCCCTCTAGTGGTTACTAGTTTTTTGACTCTGGTTTTTCTGTCATTCCTTTTATCCGCACCTGGGTCGTTAGTTAGGGGTGTTGCTATATAAGCTCCCTGGACCTTCAGTTCAATGCCTGGCAACGTAGTTATCAGAGCTAGTCTGCTGTGCTCTTGTCTACTGATCCTGGTTCCAGTTATATCAGCTAAGTCTGCCTTTTGCTTTTTGTTATTTGTTTTGGTTTTGTATTTTTGTCCAGCTTGTTCCAAATCTATATCCTGACCTTTGCTGGAAGCTCTAGGGGGGCTGGTGTTCTCCCCCCGGACCGTTAGACGGTTCGGGGGTTCTTGAATTTCCAGTGTGGATTTTGATAGGGTTTTTGTTGACCATATAAGTTACCTTTCTTTATTCTGCTATCAGTAAGCGGGCCTCTCTGTGCTAAACCTGGTTCATTTCTGTGTTTGTCATTTCCTCTTACCTCACCGTCATTATTTGTGGGGGGCTTCTATCCAGCTTTGGGGTCCCCTTCTCTGGAGGCAAGAAAGGTCTTTGTTTTCCTCTACTAGGGGTAGCTAAATTCTCCGGCTGGCGCGTGTCATCTAGAATCAACGTAGGAATGATCCCCGGCTACTTCTAGTGTTGGCGTTAGGAGTAGATATATGGTCAACCCAGTTACCACTGCCCTATGAGCTGGATTTTTGTATTCTGCAGACTTCCACGTTCCTCTGAGACCCTCGCCATTGGGGTCATAACAGTTTGCCAGGCCTGTATTAAATGTTTAATGCATTGCAGAAGAGGGATTATAAGAAAGAAGATTCTGAGTTTTTTTTTTTTTTTTTTTTTTTTCTTCTTTCCCTTTACCTCAGAGTGGCTATGCTTGCTGCAGACATGAATGTCCAGACCTTGATTACAAGTGTGGACCAGCTGGCTACTCGTGTGCAGGGCATACAAGACTATGTTATCAGAAATCCTATGTCAGAACCTAAAATACCGATTCCCGAACTGTTTTCCGGAGACAGGTTTAAGTTTAGGAATTTCGTGAATAATTGTAAATTGTTTTTGTCCCTGAGACCCTGTTCATCTGGAGATTCTGCTCAGCAAGTAAAAATTGTTATTTCGTTCTTACGGGGCGACCCTCAGGATTGGGCTTTTTCGCTGGCGCCAGGAGATCCGGCATTGGCTGATCTTGATGCGTTTTTTCTGGCGCTCGGTTTACTTTATGAGGAACCCAATCTTGAGATTCAGGCAGAAAAGGCCTTGCTGGCTATGTCTCAGGGGCAGGACGAGGCTGAAGTGTATTGCCAAAAATTTCGGAAATGGTCCGTGCTGACACATTGGAACGAGTGTGCACTGGCCGCTAATTTTAGAAATGGCCTTTCTGAAGCCATTAAGAATGTTATGGTGGGTTTTCCCATTCCCACAGGTCTGAATGATACTATGGCACTGGCTATTCAAATTGACCGGCGGTTGCGGGAGCGCAAAACCGCAAATTCCCTCATGGTGTTGTCTGAACAGACACCTAATTCGGTGCAATGTGATAGAAAAACCGCAAATTCCCTCATGGTGTTGTCTGAACAGACACCTGATTTAATGCAATGTGATAGAATCCTGACTAGAAATGAGCGGAAAATTCATAGACGCCGGAATGGCTTGTGCTACTACTGTGGTGATTCTACACATGTTATCTCAGCATGCTCTAAACGTATAGCTAAGGTTGTTAGTCCTGTCACCGTTGGTAATTTGCAACCTAAATTTATTCTGTCTGTAACTTTGATTTGCTCACTGTCATCTTATCCTGTCATGGCGTTTGTAGATTCAGGTGCTGCCCTGAGTCTCATGGATCTCTCATTTGCTAAGCGCTGTGGTTTTACTCTTGAACCATTAGAAAATCCTATTCCTCTTAGGGGTATTGATGCTACACCATTGGCAGCAAATAAACCGCAGTATTGGACACAGGTTACCATGTGCATGACTCCTGAACACCGCGAGGTGATACGTTTCCTGGTTTTACATAAAATGCATGATTTGGTTGTTTTAGGGCTGCCATGGTTACAGACCCATAATCCAGTCCTGGACTGGAAGGCTATGTCAGTCTCAAGTTGGGGCTGTCGTGGTATTCATGGGGATTCCCTGCCTGTGTCTATTGCTTCTTCTACGCCTTCGGAAGTTCCGGAGTATTTGTCTGATTATCAGGACGTCTTCAGTGAGTCTGAGTCCAGTGCACTGCCTCCTCATAGGGACTGTGACTGTGCTATAGATTTGATCCCAGGCAGTAAATTTCCTAAGGGAAGACTGTTTAATCTGTCGGTACCTGAACATACCGCTATGCGTTCATATATCAAGGAGTCTCTGGAGAAAGGACATATTCGTCCGTCTTCTTCCCCTCTTGGTGCGGGATTCTTTTTTGTGGCAAAAAAGGACGGATCTTTGAGACCTTGTATTGATTATCGGCTTTTAAATAAGATCACTGTCAAATTTCAGTATCCTTTACCGCTGTTGTCTGACTTGTTTGCCCGGATTAAGGGTGCCAAGTGGTTCACCAAGATAGACCTTCGTGGTGCGTACAACCTTGTGCGCATTAAGCAAGGTGATGAATGGAAAACCGCATTCAATACGCCCGAAGGTCATTTTGAGTACTTGGTGATGCCTTTTGGGCTCTCCAATGCGCCTTCAGTTTTTCAGTCCTTTATGCATGACATTTTCCGGAAGTATCTGGATAAATTTTTGATTGTTTATCTGGATGATATTTTGGTTTTTTCTGATAATTGGGATTCGCATGTGGAGCAGGTCAGGTTGGTCTTTAAAATTTTGCGTGAAAATTCTTTGTTTGTCAAGGGCTCAAAGTGTCTCTTTGGTGTACAGAAGGTTCCCTTTTTGGGGTTCATTTTTTCCCCTTCTGCTGTGGAGATGGACCCAGTCAAGGTCCGAGCTATTCTTGATTGGACTCAGCCCTCGTCAGTTAAGAGTCTTCAGAAGTTCTTGGGCTTCGCTAACTTCTACCGTCGTTTTATCGCTAATTTTTCTAGCATTGTGAAACCTTTGACGGATATGACCAAGAAGGGCTCCGATGTAGCTAACTGGGCTCCTGCTGCCGTGGAGGCTTTTCAGGAGTTGAAACGCCGGTTTACTTCGGCGCCTGTTTTGTGCCAGCCTGACGTCTCACTTCCCTTTCAGGTTGAGGTGGATGCTTCGGAGATTGGGGCAGGGGCCGTTTTGTCGCAGAGAGGCCCTGGTTGCTCTGTTATGAAACCTTGTGCCTTTTTCTCTAGGAAGTTTTCGCCTGCCGAGCGAAATTATGATGTGGGCAATCGGGAGTTGTTGGCCATGAAATGGGCATTTGAGGAGTGGCGTCATTGGCTCGAGGGTGCTAAGCATCGTGTGGTGGTCTTGACTGATCACAAAAATCTGATGTATCTCGAGTCTGCTAAACGCCTTAATCCGAGACAGGCCCGCTGGTCATTGTTTTTCTCCCGCTTTGATTTTGTTGTCTCGTATTTACCAGGTTCAAAGAATGTGAAGGCCGATGCTCTTTCTAGGAGCTTTGTGCCTGATGCTCCTGGAGTCGCTGATCCTGTTGGTATTCTTAAAGATGGAGTTATCTTGTCAGCTATTTCTCCGGATCTGCGACGTGTGTTGCAGAGATTTCAGGCTGATAGGCCTGAGTCTTGTCCACCTGACAGACTGTTTGTCCCGGATAAGTGGACCAGCAGAGTCATTTCCGAGGTTCATTCCTCGGTGTTGGCAGGTCACCCGGGAATTTTTGGCACCAGAGATCTGGTGGCCAGGTCCTTTTGGTGGCCTTCCTTGTCAAGGGATGTGCGGTCATTTGTGCAGTCCTGTGGGACTTGTGCTCGAGCTAAGCCTTGCTGTTCTCGTGCCAGCGGTTTGCTCTTGCCCTTGCCTGTCCCGAAGAGACCTTGGACACATATCTCCATGGATTTCATTTCTGATCTTCCGCTATCTCAGGGCATGTCCGTTATCTGGGTGATATGTGATCGCTTCTCTAAGATGGTCCATTTGGTTCCTTTGCCTAAGCTGCCTTCCTCTTCCGATCTGGTTCCTGTGTTTTTCCAGAACGTGGTTCAGTTGCACGGCATCCCTGAGAATATTGTGTCAGACAGAGGATCCCAGTTCGTTTCCAGGTTCTGGCGATCCTTTTGTAGTAGGATGGGCATTGATTTGTCGTTTTCGTCTGCTTTCCATCCTCAGACTAATGGACAGACGGAGCGAACCAATCAGACTTTGGAGGCTTATTTGAGGTGTTTTGTCTCTGCTGATCAGGACGATTGGGTGACATTCTTGCCGTTGGCTGAGTTTGCCCTTAATAATCGGGCTAGTTCCGCCACCTTGGTTTCGCCTTTTTTCTGCAACTCTGGTTTCCATCCTCGCTTTTCTTCGGGTCATGTGGAGCCTTCTGACTGTCCTGGGGTGGATTCTGTGGTGGATAGGTTGCAGCAGATCTGGAATCATGTGGTGGACAACTTGAAGTTGTCACAGGAGAAGGCTCAGCGCTTTGCCAACCGCCGCCGCGGTGTGGGTCCCCGACTACGCGTTGGGGATTTGGTATGGCTTTCTTCCCGCTTTGTTCCTATGAAGGTCTCCTCTCCCAAATTTAAACCTCGTTTTATTGGGCCTTACAAGATATTGGAAATCCTTAATCCTGTATCTTTTCGTCTGGATCTTCCTGTGTCGTTTGCTATTCACAATGTATTTCATAGGTCCTTGTTGCGGCGGTACATTGTGCCTGTAGTTCCTTCTGCTGAGCCTCCTGCTCCGGTGTTGGTTGAGGGCGAGTTGGAGTACGTGGTGGAGAAGATCTTGGATTCTCGCCTCTCCAGGCGGAGGCTTCAGTACCTGGTCAAGTGGAAGGGCTATGGTCAGGAGGATAATTCCTGGGTGGTCGCCTCTGATGTTCATGCGGCCGATTTAGTTCGTGCCTTTCATGCCGCTCATCCTGATCGCCCTGGTGGTCGTGGTGAGGGTTCGGTGACCCCTCACTAAGGGGGGGGTACTGTTGTGAATTTGCTTTTTGCTCCCTCTAGTGGTTACTAGTTTTTTGACTCTGGTTTTTCTGTCATTCCTTTTATCCGCACCTGGGTCGTTAGTTAGGGGTGTTGCTATATAAGCTCCCTGGACCTTCAGTTCAATGCCTGGCAACGTAGTTATCAGAGCTAGTCTGCTGTGCTCTTGTCTACTGATCCTGGTTCCAGTTATATCAGCTAAGTCTGCCTTTTGCTTTTTGTTATTTGTTTTGGTTTTGTATTTTTGTCCAGCTTGTTCCAAATCTATATCCTGACCTTTGCTGGAAGCTCTAGGGGGGCTGGTGTTCTCCCCCCGGACCGTTAGACGGTTCGGGGGTTCTTGAATTTCCAGTGTGGATTTTGATAGGGTTTTTGTTGACCATATAAGTTACCTTTCTTTATTCTGCTATCAGTAAGCGGGCCTCTCTGTGCTAAACCTGGTTCATTTCTGTGTTTGTCATTTCCTCTTACCTCACCGTCATTATTTGTGGGGGGCTTCTATCCAGCTTTGGGGTCCCCTTCTCTGGAGGCAAGAAAGGTCTTTGTTTTCCTCTACTAGGGGTAGCTAGATTCTCCGGCTGGCGCGTGTCATCTAGAATCAACGTAGGAATGATCCCCGGCTACTTCTAGTGTTGGCGTTAGGAGTAGATATATGGTCAACCCAGTTACCACTGCCCTATGAGCTGGATTTTTGTATTCTGCAGACTTCCACGTTCCTCTGAGACCCTCGCCATTGGGGTCATAACACATGGTGCCTGAAAACCATAAAAGTAAAATCTGGGGTTTCTTGCCTTCTAAGCTTTGCACTGTGCCTGAAAAATATTTCCTGATTACACGTAGGGTATTGGCACACTCAGGAAAAAATGGACTTCAGTGGGTTGTAAAAAAAATTCCTATTAACCCTTAGAAAAATTAAAAACTTGGGCCTAAAACAACATTTTTGGGAGTGAAATGTAATTTTATTATTCTCCCGGCTCAACATTATAAACTTCTGTGAAGCACCTGGGGCTTCAAGGTGCTTACCATGCATCTAAATACATTCCCTGAGGGTTTATTTTCCAAAACGAGGTAACTTGTAGGTTGTTTACACTGTTAAGGCACATCAGGGGCTCTCCAATTGAGACATGACATCCGCTAATGATTCCAGGACATTTTGCATTCAAAAAGTCAACTGGTGCTCCTTCCCTTCCAAGCTGTTTCATGCACCCAAACAGTAGTTTTCTCTCCCATATGTGGTATCAGCGTACTCAAGAGAAATTGCACAACAAATTTTGGGGTCCATTTTTTCCTGTTACCCTTGTCAAAATAAAAACATTTTGATCTGAAGTAAATTTTGGGGGAAAAAAGTCAAATGTTCATTTTTTTTCCACATTCCAAAAATTCCTGTAAAAGTCCTGAAGGGTTAATAAACTTCTTGAATGTGGTTTTGAGCACCTTGAGGGGTGCGGTTTTTAGAATGGTGTCACTTTTGGGTATCTTCTATCATATAGACCCCTCAAAGTTACTTCAAATGTGATGTGGTCCCTAAAAAAAATCAAATAGGTTTGCAACTACATGATTAAGACCTGCCTGGGTCGAAACATGTTGGTCTCTATGCCTTTTTTTTAATCATGAGTAGGGATGAGCGAGTATAATCGTTGGTATTCGGTACTCGGTGGAGGTGTGTTTGGGGTCATTGTCCTGTTGAAAAATAAATGATGGTCCAACTAAACGCAAACCGGATAGAATAGCATGCCGCTGCAAGATGCTGTGGTAGCCATGCTGGTTCAGTATGCCTTCAATTTTGAATAAATCCCTAACAGTGTCACTAGCAAAGCACCCCCACACCATCACACCTCCTCCTCCATGCTTCACGGTGGGAACCAGGCATGTAGAGTCCATCCATTCACCTTTTCTGCATCGCACAAAGACACGGTGGTTGGAACCAAAGATCTCAAATTTGGACTCATCAGACCAAAGCACAGATTTCCACTGGCCTAATGTCCATTCCTTGTGTTCTTGAGCCCAAGCATGTCTCTTTTGCTTGCTGCCTGTCCTTAGCAGTGGTTTCCTAGTAGCTATTTTACCATGAAGGCCTGCTGCACAAAGTCTCCTCTTAACAGTTGTTGTAGAGATGTGTCTGCTGCTAGAACTCTGTGTGGCATTGACCTGGTCTCTAATCTGAGCTGCTGTTAACCTGCGATTTCTGAAGCTGGTGACTCGGATAAACTTATCCTCAGAAGCAGAGGTGACTCTTGGTCTTCCTTTCCTGGGGCAGTCCTCATGTGAGCCAGTTTCTTTGTAGCGCTTGATGGTTTTTGCCACTGCACTTGGGGACACTTTCAAAGTTTTCCCAATTTTCCGGACTGACTGACCTTCATTTCTTAAAGTAATGATGGCCACTCCCTTTTCTTTACTTAGCTGCTTTTTTCTTGCCATAATACATATTCTAACAGTCTATTCAGCAGGACTATCAGCTGTGTATCCACCAGACTTCTACACAACACAACTGATGGTCCCAACCCCATTTATAAGGCAAGAAATCCCACTTATTAAACCTGACAGGGCACACCTGTGAATTGACTACCTCTTGAAGCACATCAAGAGAATGACAAGAGTGTGCAAAGCAGTCATCAAAGCAAAAGGTGGCTACTTTGAAGATTCTTGACCGAGTATGGCCAATTTGGCTCCTTCTTACCCATAAAAACATCACCCACCACCCCGTGTGCTCAAAAACTCAAACTTCAAAATAAAAACGAAACACAATAGCTTCTTTTGGATAATTTTGGCCACAGCGGCCAGTTTATTAAAAAAAATAACAAACATTTTCTTTAATCATTAACATACATTTATGCAAAAAATTTGAGGGGAGGGTTCTTGGAGCCCACCGGGAAAAAATTCTGGCTTAAAATATTTTGGCAAAACGAAAAACAGAACTTAAACACCTCAAATTACCCTCAGCCGTACCACCAGCTCGAGGGCACCATAATTCCCGTTCTGGGAACAAAATAACCACCACCAGCTCCCAGGGTAAAAACCCTGTCCAGAGACTGTAACCAAAATGCCAGAACAACCAACCCATTTAACTGTCCTGTTATGATCTGGTGGCCTAAGAGCAGCATGAGACGTACTCTGGAGAAGGTGGTACCTGTACTGACCGCAGACCCTGAACTTAACACTGCAACTAGAAGTAGCCGTGGAATGTACCTAGCACTCCCTGGACATCTCGACACAGCCGGAGGACTAATTACCCCTAAATATAGAAAAGGGAAAACTATCTTGCCTCAGAGAAAATTCCCAAAGGATAGGCAGCCCCCCACAAATATTGACTGTGAGAGGAGAGGGAAAAAACATACACAGACTGAAATCAGAATTTAGCAAAGGAGGCCACTTCTAGCTAAATAGAAAGGATAGGACAGAGTACTATGCGGTCAGTATTAAAACACTAGAAAATATCCACCCCAGAAAATACAAAAACTCCACAGCTAACTAAAGATATGGAGGGTATATCTGCATCTCCAGAGATACCATCTTGGCTAAACAAATCCTTATACAGACGAAGCTGGACAAGACAAAAAACATGGAAAAGAACTGAACAATAAGGCCACAGCATGTGGACAGCAAAAAATCAAGGCCAGAACTTATCTTTGTTGAAAAGAACTGCAAAGCAAGAGAGACCAGGCAGAGATGTGAATCCTCCAGGAACAATGGACAACTGGCACTGACTAAAGGGTGAAGCAAGACTAAATAGCCCAGTCAGATTTGCAGAAAGTGAACACACCTGATAAATGCTGCGATTCAGAGACAGCAGCGCTACCACTTACAACCACCGGAGGGAGCCCAAGAGCAGAATTCACAACACTGTCCGGAATTTCCTTCAAATTCCTTCCCCGCCTAATCCGCATCAACTCCAAGAACCCCACCCCCGCCACAAACTCACAGCCCTGAACACCTCAGGCTTGTGAGTGCCCCAACGCCACCACAGCTCTCTCAATTCCTTCCTGTATTGACAGGGACTGTCAGGACTCTGAACATTTTTTACCTTTTGTGCATTACTGCCCTTTTCCAAGATGGCATCTTTGGTCTCATGTGCACGGTGTCTTCCTGCTATAAAACTCCACCCCAGCCTTCAGTCTGTGCTAGAGTATTCTGCCTTTCATCCAGCTTCTGACCTCTGATTACTCCCTGGCTATACACCTGCTCCTGTGAACCTGTGTGGAGATCCTGCTACTCAGCACTGAGTTCCTGCTGCATACACAAGTTTCCAGTAATCCTCCTTCATCTGCTGTTCGTGTTTACTTCCATCTGCATTTGCTGGACATGTAAGCTGTTTCTGCTTTGCAATAACCTGAGACTATTAACCAGGCCTCCCTGGTTGAGCTAAGATATGATTTGAACTGCCTAATAAGCATATCTATCTGTGCCTGGACTAAGACAAGGATTTATTCGTGTCAAATATCCTCAAGAATAACTGTGCTTCATAGACTTTCTGCTTGATTGCATTTTCCTCTGAAGTTTCCTATAGACTGCTAAGCTGCGTTTATTATTTGCACCAAGTGTTGTGGACTTGAGTTTCTCTCTGCACCTGTTTGAATCACCGTGTGATAATATAGACTTTACCACTTATGAAACTGGGTCCTGTAGTTGTCTTGTTCCACGCAAAGAGTCTCCTGAGTTATCTCCTATAATTATTACAGGATACTCTAGCCTAAAAAAAAGAAAGGGAGACTGCTGGAACAATGACTGCAGAAAGCAAATTAGAGCAGGTGTTTTCCATAATTAGATCACTGCCGAAAGATGTGGTAGGTCTGCAAAAGAAGTTTGGAAGCTTAGAACACAATCAACAAGTGTTTGGACAAACTTTGCAAGACTTGAGCAACCACATGGCAGCCCAGGAAAACAAACTTGCTGGCATAGAGTCCCAGTATGGACGGGCTTTTCAGGACATAAGCACGCAAATAGCTGCACAAGTGACTTTACCCTCTGGGCAACCGCCACCAGCTGGCCCACCTAAGTTGCCCCCATTCAGATTTAATGGTGTTCGTGACAAATTTTGTGGCTTTGTGAATCAACGTATGCTATATTTTGATGTGCATGCTGACCGTTTTCCTACTCATAGATCCAAAGTATTGTGTGTAATAATGCTACTGACCTCACGAGCGCTCGCCTGGGCGAATCTGATGATTGAGTCTCGTGACCCACTGTTAAATGACTTGGATGATTTCTTGGCCACTATGGCATTAATGTTTGATGACCCTAATCACCATGCAACTGCTGAATCTGCTTTGTTGTCTTTACGCCAGGCTAAAAGTTCTGTTATTGAGTATGCCACTGAATTCAGGAGATTGGCGGTAGATACTAATTGGGACAGTTATTCACAATTGCCTATTTTTAGAAGGGGTCTGTCTAGTATTGTAAAAGATGAACTAGCCCGCTCTGAGTCACCACAAGAGCTAGAGACATTTATACAGCATTGTGTGCGCATAGACATTTGCCTTACGGAGCGTAGGCAGGAGAAATTTGCTGCATATAACCGTGTTTCTAACTTTTCCCTTACTTCCAAAGAGCCTGCAGGTAAAACCTCTCGGGAGGTGGAGGAGGTGGCCATGCAAATTGATTCCGTTCAGAGGCGCGAGATCAATGAACGCTGGGAGCATCGCCTTCGTGAAAGTCTATGTTTCTACTGCGGCCAATCTGACCACTTCTTGATCAATTGTCCTAAGTGTCCTAGACGGCCTAACAAGGTGCTAGCAGCAATAGGGGAGTATGACAATTGTGATGATGAATCTGACATCTCTGAATGTAGCCTGCCTTTAAACGCTGTATTCCATTCACTTTCTATGACTTCACCCCCCAAGGAGCTGAAGGAAAAGAACTCTCACTGTTCTCTCCCTATTAAGATCCTGTGTTCAGGACAGTGGATTTCCAGTTCAGCTTTGATTGACTCAGGTGCAGGTGGCAATTTCATGGATATCGCATTTGCCAAGGAACATGGTATTAAAATTGAGCAAAGAGCCTCTCCAATTACCATAGAAACAGTGGATGGGTCACCTTTAATCTCTGGGCCTGTGGATCAGGAGACTGTACCCCTTGAAATTTTGTTGGAGCCTAATCATCAGGAGCAACTTTCTTTCTTGCTAATTTCTTCTCCTCATTTTCCTGTGATTTTAGGCATTCCTTGGTTGCGTTCTCAGAACCCAATTATCAACTGGGAGACCAAGGAGAGTATCTTCCCAACAAGGAGCAACTCAGCGTTAACAGAAGCTGTCCCGGAGTCCACAGCTACGGAACCACATGTACAGGTATTTTCTTTACCTCCAGCTTATAAAGAGTTCTCTGACATCTGTGACAAGAAGAATGCAGATCAGCTTCCTCCACACAGGCATTACTACAGTCCCATTGAGCTGCTTCCCGGGGCAGCCATTCCTTTTGGTAACGTATACCCTTTGGCGGCACCTGAGCTTCAAGCCTTAAAAGAGTATATTGATGAAAATCTGGCCAAAGGCTTCATACGTCCTTCTTCCTCACCAGCAGGGGCACCTATCTTTTTTGTAAAGAAGAAGGATGGGACCCTGAGACCCTGTGTTGACTATCAAGAACTCAATAAGGTAACCATACGAAACCGTTACCCTTTGCCTCTGATTCCCGAATTACTGGAAAGAGTCCACCATGCTAAGGTGTTCTCTAAATTGGATCTTCGTGAGGCTTATAATTTGGTGCGTATTCATCCAGGGGATGAGTGGAAGACAGCATTCAGATGCCGGTATGGACACTTTAAATCTCTTGTGATGCCCTTCGGGCTTTGTAACACCCCTGCAACATTTCAACACCTTGCTAATTACATTTTCAGAGATTTGTTGGACCAGTTTGTAGTGATCTATTTGGACGATATACTAATCTTTTCTCACTCTCTACAGGAACACGAAGAACATGTCAAAACTGTTTTAAGACGTCTGAAAGAGAACCATCTGTATATTAAGCTGGAGAAATGCGAGTTCCATTGTTCTGAGATACAGTTCTTAGGTTATATCATCTCTCCCCAGGGGCTGAACATGGAATCTGGTAAGATTCAGGCTATCCTTGACTGGCCGGTGCCCAAGAACGTTAAGGAAGTCCAACGTTTTATTGGTTTTGCAAATTTCTACAGACGCTTCATTCGAAATTTTTCTGATATTGTCCGTCCCATTACTCCCTTGACAAAGAGGGAAAAGCCCTTTAAGTGGTCATCACAGGCTCAAGAAGCTTTTGATCGGCTTAAGATCTGTTTCACATCAGCACCGCTGTTGATACACCCAGATCCAACACTTTCTTTCATTGTGGAGGTGGATGCTTCTGATAATGCTTTGGGGGCTATTCTCTCCCAAAGAACTGGAGAGAAGGGTCTGCTACATCCGTGTGCTTTCTTTTCCCATAGACTAACCTCAGCAGAGAAGAATTACGATGTGGGAGACAAGGAATTGCTGGCTATTACTGTGGCTTTCAAAGAATGGAGGCATCATCTGCAAGGAGCTGCACAACAGATCATAGTGCTATCTGACCATCGCAATCTAGAGTTCCTTAGATCTGCTAGATGTCTTTCTCCTCATCAGGCTCGTTGGAACTTATTTTTAAATCAATTTAACTTTGTTATCTCATACTGTCCAGGTTCTCGTCATGGGAAGGCTGATGCTTTATCCCGAATCCATGCTGCGGATTCCGTACCTGGAGCCCCGTCCAAGACCATTTTATCTGATGCCAATTTCATCAGAGTTATCCACGATCAGGACTTGTGGAAGGAGTGCAGGGAGGCCTATGAAGGTGATGTATTTCTGGCCAACCCACCTGTGGATATTAATCTTGTCTTTAAGGGTGGCATGTGGTTCAGAGATCGACGTATCTACGTCGGAGGTCGTCCGTCTGCAGATCCTCAAGTTGGTACATAACTCAAAGTTGGCTGGTCACAGGGGGGTACAAAAGACACAAGAGTTCCTGAGCCAATTCTTCTGGTGGCCAACTTGCCTGAAGGATACCAGGGATTATGTTCTCTCTTGCGAGGTATGTGCCCGTTACAAGACTCCTCATGTGGCACCTAAGGGCCTTCTACAACCATTACCTGTTCTGTCCCACCCTTGGGGGTCTATATCAATGGACTTTATTGTGGAGCTGCCTACATCGGGGGGCATGAATACAATCATGGTGGTAGTTGATCGCCTGACTAAAGCTGCTCATTTTGTTCCGTGCTCCGGCCTCCCCTCAGCTAAATATACAGTGAACTTGGTTATACAGAATGTCTTTCAGTTCCACGGGGTTCCGGATGAGATCATCTCTGACCGTGGAGTACAGTTCACTTGAAGATTCTGGAAGGGGTTTTGCTCTGCACTCAATATTAATGTCTGTTTCTCTTCTGCTTACCATCCCCAGATAAATGGTCGGACTGAGCGTACCAACCAGACACTGGAACAATATCTAAGATGTTATGTCAGCCATCTCCAGGATAATTGGTTGGAATTGTTGCCATTAGCCAAATTTTCATATAATAATTCTCATAGCGCCTCCACTAAATTTACACCGTTCTTTGCCAATCTGGGTTATCATCCGTGTATTTTACCTAGGTCTCCAATTAGTTCTCCGGTTCCGGCAGTGGAGGAAAGGCTCATTGCGATGAGACAGAATCTGGAGGTTCTGAAGGAATCCCTGACCACAGCTCAAGAACGTTATAAGAGATCGGCTGATAGATTCCATAAACCTGCACCCATGTTCAAGGTAGGAGATTCCGTGTGGTTAGCAACTAAGAATCTGAAGTTAAACGTTCCTTCACAAAAACTTGGACAGAAATTCATTGGCCCTTTCAAGATCAACGGTATTGTGAGCTCTGTGGCCTGCCGGCTGAAGTTGCTTAGGACAATGAAGGTACACCCAGTTTTCCATGTATCTTTACTAAAGCCTGTATCTCCTAATACCTTCCAGGGATGTGTTGTGCCACCTCCGCAGCCTGTGGTGATTGATGGGCAAGAACAATTCGTGGTGGAGGAAATTATTGATTCCAGGATTCGCAGGTATCGGCTCCAATATCTGATAAGATGGCAGGGATATCCCCCTGAGGAAGACTCTTGGGAACCTGTGGAAAACATCAATGCCCAACAGAAGATTTCTCGTTTTCATCAGAGATTCCCTGAGAAACCAGGTCCAGGATTGTCCTGAGGCCGCTTTTAAGGAGGGAGTAATGTCAGGACTCTGAACATTTTTTACCTTTTGTGTATTACTGCCCTTTTCCAAGATGGCATCTTTGGTCTCGTGTGCACTGTGTCTTCCTGCTATAAAACTCCACACCAGCCTTCTGTCTGTGCTAGAGTATTCTGCCTTGCATCCAGCTCCTGACCTCTGATTACTCCCTGGCTATACACCTGCTCCTGTGAACCTGTGTGGTGATCCTGCTACTCAGCACTGAGTTCCTGCTGCATACACAAGTTTCCAGTAATCCTCCTTCATCTGCTGTTCGTGTTTACTTCCATCTGCATTTGCTGGACATGTAAGCTGTTTCTGCTTTGCAATAACCTTAAACTATTAACCAGGCCTCCCTGGTTGAGCTAAGATATGATTTGAACTGCCTAATAAGCATATCTATCTGTGCCTGGACTAAGACAAGGATTTATTCGTGTCAAGTATCCTCAAGAATAACTGTGCTTCATAGACTTTCTGCTTGATTGCATTTTCCTCTGAAGTTTCCTATAGACTGCTAAGCTGCGTTTATTATTTGCACCAAGTGTTGTGGACTTGAGTTTCTCTCTGCACCTGTTTGAATCACCGTGTGATAATATAGACTTTACCACTTATGAAACTGGGTCCTGTAGTTGTCTTGTTCCACGCAAAGAGTCTCCTGAGTTATCCCCTATAAATATTACAGGGCCCACAAATCAATGCCAATCTCATTCAGGAGAACCCCGTCTTCCCTCCAATAATTACCAACACCCGCCTCCAACTCAAAATGCCGCACACCTATACCCCCATTCCTGGATACAAACTTTTCTACCACCCTGTTCAACTTCACCCTAGCCCTATTGATCCCCTTAAAAGATCGCGATAACCTCCACTTCTTACGAGGAACAATATCTGACCAGACTGGTAACACCCCCGGGAATGCCCTCCACAACCGGAGAAAATCAAATCGAATGTCTCTTATCAAGTCTCTGACCGGTTTGGAGCCTAAGTCGTTCCCTCCCAAATGAACCACCAATATATCGGGTGCTCTATCCAAACTGGCAGCATGTGAAAAATAAGAAATCACCCTGCTCCAAACCATTCCCCGAAAACCGAGCCACCGAACAACAACTTGCTCTCTACGGAAACCCAACTGCCGACCGTCCGGCCTGGCGTTCGCCCAAAGCGCCCCCCAATAGACAAACGATTGTCCAAAAATCCAGGTAAGGTATGGGCCCCGACCTGAAATATAATAACAACAGTAACCGTTAAGCAAGGACCATTACACTGCAAAGCTACCACAATTAGTGCCGTACATAAGACAAATAACGACAAATTCCGACCCCAGGCCAAGGCTATCAGCCTCCGATGCTGCCCCGATCCTGAATGAATGCGATCCGAATTCGTCCCGCGAAAAACCCAAAACCCTTAAACTTTTGTGAAGAATCGCAATAAACTGAAAACCAGACAGGAAAACCCCATCTTGATAGCACAACAATGGGCCCGCCCGACAGGACCACAAACTCCAATAAGCCTTTAAACACTGTTCCGGGCACATTAATGACCCCGCAACTCTGCCCAACACTACCCGTTTTCCTGCCCCAGCTTGATCCGTCTTGGAACGCCGGATCCAAAACACGATACCACCAGTCCAAAAATCAACGTCTTGAGCCAATAATCCACCCGCACTAACTCTGCTATGAGACACCAACTCCCCTATTCATAAAGCCCCGAAAAAGGCCAAAGAAAAAGCCAAACAAAACAATACCATTTCAAAATGAGAGCAGCAAATACCATCCAATATGCCACCTAAACGTTCAAGGACATTAAACGATATAGGCCGGCGTCCGTCAACGCTCCTATTACCCCTCCGAAAACCTTTCAATGCTTGCCGTACCAAAAATTTTTTTGTCACATCCACCGAGCCCTCTAGCTTAAAACCAAAAGCTAATCCGGCCACAAATTTGTTCACCTCAGAGATAGACCAGGCTGAATCTGCTGCCCTACCAACCAAACACAAAACGGCTAACAACTTGTCTTCCTCAGACCCTAATGCACCCCACTGGAACACCGAACTCTGCCAAATATTCCATAATGCTTCATATGCCGCCCAAGTCTGACTTGTAACTGAGGCCCGAATCAACCGTCCCGCTCCTCCGTAGGAATCTCCCACAAGTGCGAAGGGCATACCGCTCTTGCTTCTGGTGCCAGCTCCCAGAAACTCTCCCACTGTAAATGAGATAAGGCATCTGCTTACGAATTTTGCATGCCAGGTACATGCACAGCTGAAATCCAAGCATTGATCTCCAAACATCGTAAGACAAGCTCTCTCACCAACTTTATTATGGGAGGCAATGATGCTGACAGCATGTTGATCACTTACACCACGCTCATATTGTCACAATGGAACCTAATTCTGTGATTCGCAAACACGTCACCCCAAATTAAAACTGCCACCACAATGGGAAACAACTTCAACAAAGCGAGGATTTTTGTGAGACCACTCTTATGCCAACCGTCCGGCCACGTTCCAACGCTCCATCGGCCTGCGCAATAGGCCCCGTAACTGACGCTGCCTGCTGCGTCCGTGTAAATCTCACAATTAAAATTGTTCACCAACTGCTGCTGTATCAGAGAGCGACCATTATAGTGCACCAAAAAACTCTGCAACACCAACAAATCGTCCCTATGTTCTTGACGCAGTCGAATGAAATGATGCGGGCCCCGTACCCCCGCCATCGCCCTGGACAACCTACTGGAAAAAATTCGTCCCATGGGCATAATCCTACACATAAAATTCAAGCGACCAAGCAAAGACTGCAACTCTTTCAAAGTCACCTTTTTGAGCCTGACAATACGACCGACCTCCTGTTTCAAGAACAACAGTTTCTCCTCTGGCAACCGACATTCCATTTTTTCCGAGTCTATCAGAATACCCAGAAAACTTAAAACAGTTCAAGGGCCCTCAGTTTTTTCCTTAGCCAAGGGGACACCAAAAAGCTCCGCCACACATTCCATGATGGCCAAAGTATTGCTACACACATTAGAATCGGGAGGACCTATAAACAAAAAATAATCCAAGTAATGAATGACGGACGGAACACCAGCCACCTGTCTGACCACCCATTCTAGAAAGGTACTAAACGTCTTCAACAAGGAACATGAAATGGCACAACCCATCGGCAGACATCTGTCTAGATAATAACCGTCATTCCAAAAACAACCCAACAACGGAATACTTTCCGGGTGAATCGGAAGTAATCTAAAGGCCGACTCCACATCCATCTTTGACAACAAAGCTCCTGTGCCGTAACTGCGCACCCAGTGCACCTCCATATCAAAAGACATATAGACCACCGAACATAACTCCTGCGAAATGCCATCGATAACAGACAACCCCTTTGGGTACGACAAATGCTGAATTAGACGAAATTTATTCGGTTCCTTTTTCGGGACCACCCCCAACGGTGAAACAATCATCCCTTCAACAGGTAAACCTGAAAACGGACCTGCCATTCTCCCTAACTCCACCTCCTTTTTTAACTTTTCACTAACCACTGCTGCATGTAACGCAGCTGACCTCAAATTCTTAACCGAAAACGGAACCACATGGACGGGGGGACGTGAAAACCTTCCGCAAAACCCTTACTAATAACTCCCGACTTCTCACGATCAGGGTGCCTACTTAGAAAGGGTGCCATCTTTTGAAGCCTCACCGGTGTCTCCCCCTTGACCCACTGCCGGCTTACCTCTTGCTTTCTTAAAGCATTTAGAGGCCCCATGGGAACCTCCATTACAGTGGGAGCACACATGTTTGAACTTGCAGGTATTTCCGTATTTGCACTGGCCCTCGTTAAATTGCCAGCACGTTCCTGATTTTTCCTTTGCTCCCTGTGACCCCTGACCACTACTGCCATGGCCTGCCTGCTGCGTGCCACTCCCCCCGCTCCCAAGAAAGGACTGCCTGTACCTAACCGGCGCCATCACTTTTAACCAAAGTCCTATATCTTTTTGGTCCCACCGTATCTCAAGCCTGACCGCCTTCCTCTGCCTAAACTGTTCATCATAACGCAACCAGGCCTGCCCGCCATAAGTATGGTGCGCTTCTCCAATTGCATCAAGATAACAGAATAAGCCGGAACAATTTTCAGGAGACTTCTCGCCTGTTACACTCGCTTGGATTGTAAATGCTTGCAACCAATTAATAAACGTCTGTGGGATAAGATGTCATCCTTTTTTCCCTTGTCCAGATTAAACTTCTCTAATGGGAGTAGGGAAAAAATTTCCACATAGTCGTCGCGCCAATTTTTTTCCTTAACCTCCTTCTTCAAATGAGCCCCTAACGGCCCTTCAAAACAGTCATACACCTCACCCTTAGGCCTATCATCTAACTTCACTGAGTCCCCTTTATCTTTTTCCATTTGCATGGATGCGGACACACCGGACACCGACGGCAACTGCTCAATCACTACCGGTCTATCTTGTTCAGTTATCAGCTGCGCCGCAACCCCGCCCCCGGGAGCCAAGCCCCGACCGGTGGTGCCACCGCCTCCCTCACTGCCCCGTTCTGCAATCTGCTCAAAAGTTGTGACACGCTAACCAAGACGTCTCGCAGCCCGGGCTCAACCGACCGACCGGTACCTCCTAAATCCAACACCCTCCCACTAGACACCTGATGACCCCTAACCTCCGCTGCTAAAACCCCCATGGGCAACAAACTAGACATGGATTGATACTCACTGAGTTGCGCAGGTGCTGTGTCCCTGCCAGCCTTACGTCCCGAATCCCGCCGCTCCCCATCGACCTCTGGATCGTTGTCAGAAAAAGAGTCTTAAGCGCCACTGCGCTGCTCCTGGCCCGCGCCCCTGGCCTTCACGTCACCAGGGGGGACCGGAGCGTCTGCCTTGCCTCGTCCGACCGACCTCATCCTGGATCTGGACCGTGCTTGTTCTGCAGGCCGTGGATCCCTATCCGGCTCTCGTCCTCTGCATCTGCCAGGCAGTGGGGCCCCACTGCCCACCGCGCCTCCTGTCCGGTGCCCATCATCTAAGCCTTGCTGCCGGGATGTCCCCTGTACTGCTGTGCCCACTGGAGTCCTCCTGCCCGTGCTCCTGCTGACAGGCCCCGATGCTGCGGCCGCGCTGCTGGGGCACGCCGCTCTGGTGCCAATGTGCCCGGTGTCCGCCGCTCCAGGCGTGCGCCTGCCTGACAGTGGTGCAGCGGTGCTGCTCCTGGAGTCCAGTCTCCTCCCAGCAGTCCCTGGGTCCTCGATGCGGCCTGTCGAGGTGCCGCAGGCCTCACTTTCGGTGTGGCCCTTGCTTCCTGCGCAGCCCTCTCCACAGCTGCGCTCCTGGGACCTGCGCCAGTCGGCCGGCGAGGAGGATTCCTGCCGGAGGGGGCACAGTGGGGGGATGCCGCACCGCTGCACCCAGCCTCCGCAGGGTCCCCGGAGGGGCTCCTGGGCCTGCGCCTGCCACGCGTGCTCACCTCCGGTGAGAGTCTCTGAGGTGGCCTTGTCCGTCTGCCACGCCTGCTGCTGGTGTCCTGGCCTCCTGCATTACCAAGCAGCGAAGCGGGCTGCTCCTCCAACCATCCTCCCCTTCTGGACCTGCCGACATCTCTCAGGCGCCCCACCAAGTCATCCACCAACTCCATCACAGAAAACAGGTGATCCAACAGGCTGTGTGGTAAGGGGAGGCTTCTCTCTCTCTCTCTCTCTCTCTTTACTCTGGCTTTTTCCAGTGTCAAGTGACACCTTTCCCACACTTTTTCCTTTATATACCCATGCCCCCCCACTACAAAACCCCTCCCTACGCTCCCCTTTTAGCCAATCATCCTATTCAGGCACAATTTCAAATACTGCCTATGGCCAAGCACAGTCATTGGGGGCCTACATTGAGTTGTGCCTATTCCTGCCCCCTCCTAGAATATAAGACATAATTTCAGTTGTTTCACACTTTTTTTGTTGAGTATATAATTCCACATGTGTTAATTCATAGTTTTGATGCCTGCAGTGTGAATGTACAATTTTCATAGTCATGAAAATACAGAAAAATCTTTAAATGAGAAGGTGTGTCCAAACTTTTGGTCTGTACTATATATTTATATTTCATAGAGTGTTAGGTAGCAGAAAAGCTAGTAATTCAATAGTCGGCTTCTGCATAATCATTGCAGAACCTGACAGGATATGAGACATGGTTTACATACAGTAAACAATTGCATACCCATTATATTTTTATATATCCCTCAGTAATAATGTTAGTAGTGTGTGTGTGAGCTGTAGGGGTTAAATTAAAGGCTTAATTCAAGGAAAAAACTGGCGTGGGCTCCCGCGCAATTTTCTCCACCAGAGAGGGAAAGCCAGTGACTGAGGGCAGATATTAATAGCCTAGAGAGGGACCATGGTTATTGCCCCCCCCCCGGCTAAAAACATCTGCCCCCAGCAACTGCAGAAAAGGCGCATCTGTAATATGCGCCTTTTCCGGCACTTAGCCTCTCTCCTCCCATTGCCCTGCGGAATTGGCATATGGGGTAATAAGGGGTTAATGTCACCTTGCTTTTGTAAGGTGACATTAGGCCTGGTTCATAATGGAGAAGTGTCAATAACACACCTATCCATTATTAATCCAATAGTCTGAAAGGGTTAAAATACACACATTAAGAATAAAGTATTTTAATGAAAGAAACACACAGGTTTTAAGAACATCTTTATTGTACGCTCAATCCAACCGATGCCCTCATTCTTCTGTAAAAAAATCCAAACTAGAAAAGCAACAATATCCCATACCTGTCCGCCGTACAGTCATGTCCCATGCCGTAAATCCATCTCAAGGGGGTTAAATGCTTTACAACCGGGAGCGCTGCTAATGCGGCCGCTCCCAGCTGTAAAAGACTGGGGAATGAATGAAATGCAGGGGGCGGAGCTTCGGTGACTAGCGGTGCCATCACTGGCTTTCCTTCTCTGGCAGAGAAAAATGCCCCTGGGTGAGCATAATCAAACTTGATTTTCTTATCTTTCAGGTTACAGCGGGGGCTTATTTACAGCATTACAGAATGCTGTAGATAAGCCCCTGATGGCTGTGGCCGCAACTTATATGCCAAAATGGGGTGACAGATTCCCTTTAACAACCCCAGTATATTGGGATTTCCAGGTCTGAGTCTGGAAAATGGGAACTTCTAATATTTAGTTCTAAAGCATATTTTAATTTCCAGTTCTTTACAAAAATCTGGGCACATAATTTCTTCTGGGAGCTGTGAAACTTTAAGAATTTGCTGTTCGCCAAACCAATAAAGTGTATTCCCATGTTCCGTGATTAAGATCTGTATTTGCAGTCAATATGTGTCTGTGTGTGTGTGTGTGTGTATATATATGAGCAGTCAGAGCATTTTTAAGGTTCGGTTGCTTGTGTTTTTTTCAGTGTGTTTGTAAGTACAGTATATTTTTATTGTATTTATACTTTTAGCTGCAGTTTTTATCTTTTACTTCCTTGTATTTGACTTTGAGTATTTATTGATTGTCAACTACAAATGAAATCCATTTTTATTGCCATTTTGTTGTGCCTGGAAGGAGGAAGATTGGGCTGCGGGTACCTGTGAAATGCTGGGTCCGGAACTGTCTGGGCTGCATCCAGTGTTGCTGGGGGGAAAGAATGGGGAACCGGACAACACCTATGACCTGTTGAGAGGGGGCGTGGTAAGCAGAGAGGGCGGAGAGCAGGAAGCGAGAAAAAAGGCAGAAAGTTCCCGCCGGCTGAGAGAGGAATCAGGGGTGATTCGCGCTCTGTAGAGTGAGTGCGGTGGTCGCATCGACAAGCGAGTGCAGGATCTTTAGGTATGCTCCCCCTCCCCATTGCCGGGCATACAGCAGAGCATGCACCGGACAGAGACTCTTACAGCACTTCCCACTTCAGCTTCACAGCTTAATGGACTAGAGCCTCAATGGGCAAAACCGGTGACTGCCCGCTGCCGACAGATTCTGGATTGTGTGTTGGCAGAATATGCCTGAAGACGCACTGCCAGCTGTTGCCGGTATTTCCCCTTTCATCGGACAGCACGCAACTAAGGAACAGTCAAGTCACGATAAGTGAAGTTTAATAACAAGACTGTTGTGTTATACCATAATCCTATTGTTAACTATCTGTTACCTCCCTGCGAGGAGTTCATTGTTATAAATTTAATCTCACTATTGTTAATCCTTGCTCTGCATTCCCTGTGTTACTGCATCCTTGTACCTGCTTACACGGCAATACACTAAAAATTGTTTATCTTCGGAATATCCTAATCTCATTTAAGTCTATGGGGAAGATCTACAAATAAAACTCATATTTACCATATGAGAAATTTACATGCTATGCCACCACTGGTCAGTTTATGGTACATTAAAAAAAACATAGTGGACATGAGATTCATATAAATCCCATTCACTTTGCTGGAACTGTGATAGGCTGCGTTTTTCTGTGCAGCAAAAAATGCACCAAAAAGCCCCCAGAATAAGTGGTTGATGCATTTTTGATGTTGTATGCTTTCTGCAGCATTTCTGCACCAACTAGCCAAATTAGGGTACATGTGTTTTTTCATTGTATTTTCGAGTGCGCTTTTTCACATATTTTCAGCTCCGATTTTTGGCTCTTATTTGTATACCATTTTTTAAATAAAACTTTGTTTTGGAGACTTCCTGCTACTTAGCTTTGGTAAAACTTTATTGATAGCCATGTGTGGGTTGTATGTGCATTTGCATTTTTTACCTGCAGATTTTACTCATCTCACTGTGCAAATAAAACACATATTTACCAAAAGACAAATTGACATGTTGCAGATTTCCAAACAGACTGCTGAACAGTTTCTGCAGTATAATGAAAAGCACAGTGGGCATGAGATTTCAATAAATCCCATAAAGTTTGTTGGAACTATAAGACAATGTATTTTTTTCCATAATGAAAATATGGAACATAAAAAATGCAGCAACTACTCACCATGGGAATTTAGCCTGAATGTTCACAACCCATTAACATTGCTCACAAGAAATATACACTGCTCAAAAAAATAAAGGGAAAACTAAAATCCCACATCCTAGATATCACTGAATGAAATATTCCAGTTGTAAATCTTTATTCATTACATAGTGGAATGTGTTGAGAACAATAAAACCTAAAAATTATCAACAAAAATCACAACTGATATCCCACAGAGGTCTGGAGTTGGAATGATGCTCAAAATCAAAGTGGAAAATGAAGTTTCTGCCTGATCCCACTTCGGTGGAAATGCCTCAAGACAAGGAAATGATGCTCAGTAGTGTGTGTGGCCTCCACGTGCCTTTATGACCTCCCTACAATCCCTGGGCATGCTCCTGATGAGGTGGGGGATTGTCTCCTGAGGGATCTCCTCCCAGACCTGGACTAAATCATCCGCCAACTCCTAGACAGTCTGTTGTGCAACGTGACGTTAGTGGATGGTGCGAGACATGATGTCCCAGATGTGCTCAATTGGATTCAGGTCTGGAGAACGGGTGGGCCAGTTCATAGCTTCAATGCCTTCATCTTGCAGGAACTGCTGACACACTCCAGTTACATGAGGTCTGGCATTGTCCTGCATTAGGAGGAACCCAGGGCCAACGGCACCAGCATATGGTCTCACAAGGGGTCTGAGGATCTCATCTCGTTACCTAATGGCAGTCAGGCTACCTCTGGTGAGCACATGGAGGGCTGTGTGGCCCTCCAAAGAAATGCCACCCCACCCCATTACTGACCCACTGCCAAATCGGTCATGCTGAAGGATGTTGCAGGCAGAAGATCGCTCTCCACGGTGTCTCCAGACTCTGTCACGTCTGTCACATGGGCTAAGTGTGAACCTGCTTTCATCTGTGAAGAGCACAGGGCGCCAGTGGCGAATTTGCCAATCCTGGTGTTCTGTGGCAAATGCCAAGTATCCTGTATGGTGATGGGCTGTGAGCACAACCCCCATCTGTGGATGTCGGGCACTCAGACGATCCTCATGGAGTCAGTTTCTAACCGCTTGTGCAGACACATGCACATTTGTGGCCTGTTGGAGGTCATTTTGCAGGACTCTGGCAGTGCTCCTCCTGTTCCTCCTTGGACAAAGGCTGAGGTAGCGGTCCTGCTGCTGAGTTTTTGCCCTCCTACAGCCCCCTCCACATCTTCTGGTGTACTGGCCTTTCTCCTGTTAGCACCTTCAGCCTCTGGACACTACGCTGACAGACACAGCAAACCTTCTTGCCACAGCTCGCATTGATGTGCCATCCTGGATGAGCTGCACTACTTGAGCCACTTCTGTGGGTTGTAGAGGCTGTCTCATGCTACCACGAGTGTGAAAGCACAACCAACATTCAAAAGTGACCAAAACATCAGCCAGAAAGCTTTGGTACTGAGATGTGGTCTGTGGTCCCCACCTGCAGAACCACTCCTTTATTGAGTGTGTCTTGATACTTGCCAATAATATCCATCTGTTGTCTATTCCATTTGCACAACAGCATGTGAAATTGATTGTCAAACAGTGTTGCTTCCTAAGTGGACAGTTTGATTTCACAGAAGTTTGCTTTTAGTTGGTGTTATATTCTGTGTTATGGTTACCCCAATGACCAGGGGAATAAAAATACAAAACGGACTAGCTCTCGGGTGATGGAAACTAAGGTCGACCGTGACCTGAACCTGACCCAACACTTACAGTAGCCGGGGGATGTACCTACGATGCCCTAGACACCACGCGCCAGCCGGAGATCTAACTACCCCTATAAGAGGAAAATACAGGCCTGCCTTACCTCCAGTGAGGAACCCCAAAAGATGATAGTAGGCCCCCACAGATATTGACGGTGAGTTCAGAGGAAATGACATACGTAGGATGAACAGCAGATTTAGCACAGTGAGGTCCGCTTACTAGATAGCAGAAGGACAGGAAAGTGTTACTTCACGGTCGACCTAAAAATCACTATTCAAAAACACCATCCAGAAATTACTTTAAACTCCAGTGACAACTCATGCCACTGGAGTAGTAATTTTCTGTCCACAAGAGCTTCCAGCACTGAAGAGTAACATTGCAGATAGCTGGACAAAAATAGCAAAACAAGAAACAAAATTCAACTTAGCTGAACTGGAACTTGAGGCAGGTGAATGCAACAGAATGCTACTAGCACATTGTTGGCCGGCATGTGACTAACAGCCAAGCAGCCTTAAATAGGAAACTCCCCTAGAGGGTGGCGACAGGTAATCAGAGATGGAGGAAGGCACATAAGAGACACTACCATAACAGACCACCGGGGGAGCCCACAAACCGAATTCACAACAGTACCCCCCCCTTAAGGAGGGGGCACCGAACCCTCACCAGAACCACCAGGGCGACCTGGATGAGCACTATGAAATGCACGAACCAAATCGGGAGCATGAACATCGGATGCTGTCACCCAAGAATTATCCTCCTGGCCATAACCTTTCCACTTAACCAGATACTGAAGTTTCCGTCTGGAAACACGGGAGTCCAAGATCTTTTCCACCACATACTCCAATTCACCCTCAACCAACACAGGAGCAGGTGGATCAGCAGAAGGAACAACCGGTACCTCATACCTCCGCAATAATGACCGATGGAAAACATTATGGATATTAAAAGATGCTGGGAGGTCCAAACGAAAGGACACAGGATTAAGAACCTCCAGAATCCTATAAGGGCCGATAAACCGAGGCTTAAACTTAGGAGACGAGACCTTCATAGGAACAAATCGAGAAGACAGCCACACCAGGTCCCCAACACAAAGACGAGGACCAATACGCCGATGACGATTAGTGAACTGTTGAGTCTTCTCCTGGGACAACTTCAGATTGTCCACAACCTGTCCCCAAATCTGATGCATCCTATCAACCACAGCATCCACTCCAGGGCAATCCGAAGACTCCAATTGACCGGACGAAAACCGAGGGTGAAACCCTGAATTACAAAAAAATGGAGAAACCAAAGTGGCAGAACTAGCCCGATTGTTAAGGGCAAACTCTGCCAATGGCAAAAAGTCAAGCCAATCATCCTGATCAGCGGACACAAAACACCTCAAGTAAGTCTCCAAGGTCTGATTAGTACGCTCAGTCTGGCCATTAGTCTGAGGATGGAATGCAGACGAAAAAGACAAATCGATACCCATCCTGGCACAGAACGTCCGCCAAAATCTAGACACAAACTGAGTACCCCTGTCAGACACTATATTCTCAGGAATACCATGCAAACGCACCACATTCTGAAAAAATAGAGGAACCAACTCAGAGGAGGAGGGCAATTTGGGCAAAGGTACCAAATGAACCATCTTGGAAAAACGGTCACAAATCACCCAGATGACAGACATCCTACGAGAAACCGGAAGGTCAGAAATAAAGTCCATAGAGATGTGCGTCCAAGGCCTCTTAGGAATAGGCAAGGGCAACAACAACCCACTGGCCCTAGAACAGCAGGGCTTGGCCCGAGCACAAACATCACAAGACTGCACAAACATGCGCACATCTCGAGACAAAGAAGGCCACCAGAAGGACCTAGACACCAAATCCCTGGTGCCAAAAATTCCAGGATGACCTGTCAACGCGGAAGAATGAACCTCCGAGATAACTCTACTGGTCCAATCATCAGGGACAAACAGTCTACCAGGCGGACAGCGATCAGGCCTATCCACCTGAAACTCCTGCAAAGAACGCCGCAGGTCTGGGGAGACAGCTGACAATATCACCCCATCCTTCAGGATGCCGGTAGGTTCGGAATCACCAGGCGAGTCAGGCTCAAAACTCCTAGAGAGGGCATCCGCCTTCACATTCTTGGACCCAGGCAGATATGACACCACAAAGTTAAATCGGGAGAAAAACAACGACCAGCGCGCCTGTCTAGGATTCAGACGCCTGGCCGACTCAAGATAAATTAGATTCTTGTGGTCAGTGAGGACCACCACCTGGTGTCTAGCACCCTCAAGCCAATGACGCCACTCCTCAAACGCCCACTTCATGGCCAGAAGTTCCCGATTTCCCACATCATAATTTCGCTCAGCGGGCGAAAACTTTCGGGAGAAAAACGCACATGGTCTCATTACTGAGCAGTCAGGATCTTTCTGCGACAAAACTGCACCTGCTCCGATCTCCGAAGCATCCACCTCAACCTGGAACGGAAGTAACACATCAGGTTGGCGCAACACAGGAGCGGAAGAAAAGCGGCGCTTAAGCTCTTGAAAGGCCTCCACAGCCGCAGAGGACCAATTAGCAACATCAGCACCCTTTTTGGTCAAATCAGTCAAAGGTTTAGCAATGGCAGAAAAACCCGCTATAAATCGGCGATAGAAATTAGCAAAACCCAAGAACTTTTGCAGACTCTTCAAAGAAGTAGGTTGCATCCAATCACAAATAGCCTGGACCTTGACAGGGTCCATCTCCATAGATGAAGGGGAAAAAATATATCCCAAAAAGGAAATTCTCTGAACTCCAAAACTACACTTTGAGCCCTTTACAAAAAGAGAATTAGCTCGCAAAACCTGAAAAACTCTCCTGACCTGTTGAACGTGAGATTCCCAGTCCTCCGAAAAAACAAGAATATCATCCAAATACACAATCATAAACTTATCCAGATATTCACGGAAAATATCGTGCATAAAGGACTGAAAAACGGAAGGGGCATTTGCGAGACCGAAAGGCATTACCAAATACTCAAAATGGCCTTCAGGCGTATTAAATGCGGTCTTCCACTCATCCCCCTGCTTAATCCGCACCAAATTATACGCACCACGTAGATCGATCTTAGTGAACCACTTAGCCCCCTTTATACGAGCAAACAGATCAGTCAGTAAAGGTAACGGGTACTGGTATTTAACTGTAATCTTATTCAAAAGTCGATAGTCGATACAAGGTCTCAATGAACCATCCTTTTTACCTACAAAGAAAAATCCTGCCCCTAGTGGAGACAACGAGGGGCGAATATGACCCTTTTCCAAGGATTCTCTGATATACTCCCGCATAGCAGTATGTTCAGGTACAGACAAATTAAACAAGCGACCCTTAGGAAACTTACTACCGGGGATCAATTCAATAGCGCAGTCACACTCTCTGTGGGGAGGGAGAGAATCAACTTTAGGCTCTTGAAAGACATCATAAAAATCTGACAGAAATGCTGGGATCTCAGAGGGAGTAGATGAAGAAATAGGAACCAAAGGTGCATCCCCATGAATACCCCGACATCCCCAGCTCAACACAGACATAGATTTCCAGTCCAAGACGGGATTATGAATCTGTAACCATGGTAATCCAAGCACTAAGACATCATGTAGGTTATATAATACAAGGAAACGAATAATCTCCTGATGGTCTGGGGTAAGACGCATAGTCACTTGTGTCCAATATTGTGGTTTATTGCTAGCCAAAGGTGTAGAATCAATACCCTTCAGGGGAATAGAAACTTCCAACGGCTCCAAATCAAACCCACAACGCTTGGCAAAGGACCAATCCATGAGACTCAGAGCGGCGCCAGAATCCACATAAGCATTCACAGTCACAGATGATAAGGTACAAATCAATGTCACGGACAAAAGAAATTTTGACTGCAAGGTACCTGTAGAAAAAGATTTATCAACCTTTTTATCAACCTTATTTATACGTTTAGAGCATGCTGATATAACATGAGCTGGATCTCCACAGTAGAAGCACAATCCATTTTTGCGCCTGTAATTTTGACGTTCGCCTCTAGACAAAACACGATCGCATTGCAAATGCTCTAATGCCTTTTCAGAGGTCACCGCCAAATGGTGCACAGGTCTTTGCTCAGAAGACACCGCCATATGGTGCACAGGTTTTTGCTCAGAAGATACCGCCATATGGTGCACAGATTTTTCCTCAGAAGACCCCGCCATATGGTGCACAGATTTGCGCTCCCGCAAACGCCGATCAATCTGGATAGCCAATTTCATGGCATCATTCAGACCTGTAGGCACAGGGAACCCCACCATGACATCCTTCACGGCATCAGAGAGACCTTCTCTGAAATTAGCTGCTAAAGCGCACTCATTCCATTTAGTAAGCACCGACCATTTACGGAATTTCTGGCAGTATATCTCAGCTTCATCTTGCCCTTGGGAAAGAGCTATCAAGGCTTTCTCAGCCAAAATCTCCAAATTAGGTTCCTCATAAAGCAACCCCAAAGCCTGAAAAAACGCATCTACATTCAACAACGCAGGATCCCCTGGCGACAATGCAAATGCCCAACTTTGTGGGTCGCCGCGCAGTAGAGAGATAACAATTTTAACTTGTTGAGTCTGATCACCAGCAGAGTGAGATCTCAGAGACAAAAACAATTTGCAATTTTCTCTGAAACTCAAAAACCGGGATCTGTCTCCGGTAAAGTATTCAGGCAGAGGAATCTTAGGTTCAGACATTGGAGCACGTATAACAAAATCTTGTAGGTTCTGTACTTTTGTCGCAAGGTTATTCAAACCTGCAACTAAACTCTGTGGATCCATGTTTCAAATGGGTGTAACCCAAGCATTCAGAGGTTAAGAGGAGAGGAGAGAAAAAAAAAGGCTGAAGACTGCAGTTTAAGCAAGGAATACAAATGATCAAACTAAGGTGCACTTTCAAACACAGAAAAAAAAAAACCTTTTCTCCTCCTTCCTGTTTTAGTGCATATTTTAACACATAGATTTTTTACAGGCCGGCCAAACTGTTATGGTTACCCCAATGACCAGGGGAATAAAAATACAAAACGGACTAGCTCTCGGGTGATGGAAACTAAGGTCGACCGTGACCTGAACCTGACCCAACACTTACAGTAGCCGGGGGATGTACCTACGATGCCCTAGACACCACGCGCCAGCCGGAGATCTAACTACCCCTATAAGAGGAATATACAGGCCTGCCTTACCTCCAGTGAGGAACCCCAAAAGATGATAGTAGGCCCCCACAGATATTGACGGTGAGTTCAGAGGAAATGACATACGTAGGATGAACAGCAGATTTAGCACAGTGAGGTCCGCTTACTAGATAGCAGAAGGACAGGAAAGTGTTACTTCACGGTCGACCTAAAAATCACTATTCAAAAACACCATCCAGAAATTACTTTAAACTCCAGTGACAACTCATGCCACTGGAGTAGTAATTTTCTGTCCACAAGAGCTTCCAGCACTGAAGAGTAACATTGCAGATAGCTGGACAAAAATAGCAAAACAAGAAACAAAATTCAACTTAGCTGAACTGGAACTTGAGGCAGGTGAATGCAACAGAATGCTACTAGCACATTGTTGGCCGGCATGTGACTAACAGCCAAGCAGCCTTAAATAGGAAACTCCCCTAGAGGGTGGCGACAGGTAATCAGAGATGGAGGAAGGCACATAAGAGACACTACCATAACAGACCACCGGGGGAGCCCACAAACCGAATTCACAACAATTCTGTTGTTTAAGTGTTCTCTTTATTTTTTTGAGCAGTGTATATATATATTTCAAAGAAGAGCCTTGCATAGGGGTAATACAAATAGAGAACAAGACCAGCAGATCCAAGCTAGTGTGAACAGGGGCCAACCAAACAGGTGCCTGTTCACACTAGCTTGGATGTGCTGGTCTTGTTCTCTATTTGTATTAAGCCTTTTTGGACATGTGCACTCCCACTCCAAATAGACACAGGTGATTTTAAGTAGTTAGCTGGTCCACTCCTGAGTCAGGAGTCCTGACCCATAAATTGTAGGCTTTTTTTGCCTAGGAGAGGTGACAAAACAGGACAGGGACCCAATTATGAAGGACGCCTTGACATGGCAATTGGGCTCACATACATTGGCCAATTTATGCATGAAGTACCTACCCTTTTCTCATAGCAATTTTTGCAGATAAATATTTCATGTGTACACTATATGGCGCTTTTTTCCTATTGTCTATGGCAGTAATGCATTTTCAATGTTCTAGAGTAATCATTCTTGGTAAATAATGGTGCAATGTCAGGACTCTGAACATTTTTTATTACCTTTTGTGCATTACTGCCCTTTTCCAAGATGGCGTCTTTGGTCTCATGTGCACTGTGTCTTCCTGCTATAAAACTCCACACCAGCCTTCTGTCTGTGCTAGAGTATTCTGCCTTGCATCCAGCTCCTGACCTCTGATTACTCCCTGGCTATACACCTGCTCCTGTGAACCTGTGTGGTGATCCTGCTACTCAGCTCTGAGTTCCTGCTGCATACACCAGTTCCAGTAATCCTCCTTCATCTGCTGCTCGTGTTTACTTCCATCTGCATTTGCTGGACATGTAAGCTGTTGCTGCTCTGCAAGAACCTGAGACTATTACCCAGGCCTCCCTGGTTGAGCTAAGATATTATTTGAACTGCCTTATAAGCATATCTATCTGTGTTTTGGACTAAGCAAGGACTTATTCGTGTCAAGTATCCTCAAGAATAATTATGCTTCATAGACTTTCTGTGTGATTGCATTTTCCTCTTAAGTTTCCTATAGACTGCTAAGCTGCGTTTAATATTTACTCCAAGTGTTGTGGACTTGAGTTTCTCTCTTGCACCTGTTTGAATCTCCGTGTGATAAGATAGACTTTACCACTTATAAAACTGTGTCCTGTAGTTGTCTTGTTCCACGCAAAGAGTCTCCTGAGTTATCCCCTATAATTATTACATGCAACTTGTATAGGGATAGACACATTATTGAGAAGCTATTTTTTTTGCAGCGAATAACCATATTCTCCTTTTCCTATTACTATCATAGACACTGATTTTTGATTATTGTGCGTGTTTTTTCGCCATAGGTGTTTTTTAAATATAGTACAGGGGACTAATAGGGCTTTCAGGGCTGCCCACGAGCTATTTCGCCAACACTAGAGCGTTGACCTCCTCTGTCAGGTAATGTGATCACTAGGGTTTTCTAGGGACATAATAGCCATTGTAATTAAGTTTTTACATGGGCCTTGGTTTATTTGTGACTATATGCTGATTTGCCCTGATTGGTTACACCCTCTTGAATACTATTTTTAGAAGATTATTTTTGAGTAGCAAACTTTTAATGGTATAATAAAAGTTACATTTAAGGGGTCTATTTTTCATTGTGGTTCCAATATTATTGAGGCCCTGTCGGTCTACTCTTTCCTAGGTTTTCTCATCAGCTGAAATTTATCTGTAATTAAAAAGCAAGTGTGCCACTTAGTGAAAAATAATATCAGCTGGATCAATTTATGGCCAATAAAAAGGTGTTTCATTACCAGGGGCCACACGAGAAACATTACATGATCAGTAAAACCAATGAGCTGTCTCAAGACCTGTACAACCTTATTGCTGCAAAACATACTGATGGCAATGGTTATGTTCCAGTGAGCACTGCTGGGGCCATAATCTGGAAGTGAAAAGAACATAATTTCACCATAAACCGGCCATAACCAGGTACTCGCTTCAAGATTTCAGACAAAGGAGTGAAAAGAATTATTAGAAGAGTTGTCCAAGAACCAAGGACCTCCTGTGGAGAGCTACAGAAAGACCTTGAATCAGCAGGTACAATTGTTTAAAAGAAAACTATAAGTAATGCACTCAACCTCCATGGCCTGTATGCACGCTCACCACACAAGACACCATTGATGAACAAAAAGCTTGTTCAAGCGTGCTTACAGTTTGCTCAACATCATTTAGACAAGCCTGTGAAATACTGGGAGAATATAGTCCGGTTTCATGCGAACAAAATTGAACTCTTGGATGCCATAATACACACTGTGTTTGTATCCCAATGTTTTAAAAGTGGGCATATCTGTTAGCTGCAGCTGCTGGCTTTCTGCAGCGTTTGGACGATAACGTGTCAGCTATAAAAGAAAATGAAAAAGGAATAGTCACTGCTTCCCACGTCCACCTTATTAAACTGAAGCCAATTTTGGAATTGTGGGGAGCAGTGCCTATTTATTTTCTTTAATTGTGAGCACAAGTGTTAGCTCAAGCGCCTGCTCCTTCATCCTTTGACCCGCTCCTCTGCTCCTCCCCCTTTAAATGCTAAAGTCAGTTGCCGGCATCGGAAGAGAACGCAGTGCTGCGAAGGAAGGTGGGTAGAATTGTTTTTTTTGTGTGTGTGCCGTATGATGGAGGTCATATATACTAGAATGTGGATCATATAGACCAGGATGGGGATTATATACTGTATACCAGGATGGGGATCATATATACCAGGATGGGGGCCATATGTACCAGGATAGAGATCATATACTGTATACTAGGATGGAGCTCATATACTGTATACCAGGATAGGGATCATATATACCAGGATGGGGATCATATATACCAGGATGGGTATCATATATACCAGGATGGGGGCCATATATACCAGGATGGAGATCATATACTGTATACCAGGATGGGGATCATATATACCAGGATGGGGATCATATATACCAGGATGGGTATCATATATACCAGAATGGAGATCATATACTGTATACCAGGATGGGGGCCATATATACCAGGATGGAGATCATATACTGTATACTAGGAAGGGGATCATATACTGAATACCAGGATGGGGATCATATAAACCGGGATGGGGATCATATATACCAGAATGGAGATCATATACTGTATACCAGGATGGGGGCCATATATACCAGGATAGAGATCATATACTGTATATCAGGATGGGGATCATATACTGTATACTAGGATGGGGATCATATACTGTATACCAGGATGGAAATCATATATACCAGAATGGGGGCCATATATACAAGGATGGAGATCATATACTGTATACCAGGATAAGGATTATATATACTAGGATGGGCCTCATATATTCCAGGATGGGAGCCATATACTATATACCTGGATACGGATCATATAATGCAGGAGAAGAAAGAACAATCCAGTTTCCCATCCAGGTATGTGTAAAATGGATTACTTCATTAGCAAAAAGTTTAAATATGTCACACCAGGATTTAACTTTTGCAAATTAAGGAATCAATTTTCCACATGCCTGGATCGGAAGCTGGATCCTTCTTTCTGCTGAGCAGTGGTGTCAATCGCCAGCGTCCTTACCAATTGTTACTTGGAAGGGTGAGCTGGTCTTTTTCCTTTTACATCGCACACTGTGTACCAGGATGGGATCATATATACAATATTTAGGGCCATATATACCAGGATGGTCCAGGATGGGGATCATATATACCAGGATGGGAAAAGGATGGGCCACATATACACCAGGGTGGGGAATATTAGTACAGAATTTGGGGACATTACCCCCATAACAGTGTCAGCAGCAGATTTCCCATGAACAAATTTTTGGCTTCAAATTTTTTTCTATTTTTCTCCTCTAAAACCTAGGCTCATCTCATAATCTGGTGTGTCTTATAATCCGCAAAAATGGTAATTAAATTTCAGTAAGTGTGATTAATTTTATTTATGGACATCTATGCTTTGTTGTTTTTTTTTTGCCTGTGTGGATTGGATGGATTGTTACCAATGTCTTGGGAGAATTTCATGTCAATAGCACCGTGAAAAGATCATAGCAATTAAAAAAAAATATTTAGACTTTTCAATAGTTGTGGGAAAATGAATGAGAAGAGGAGTGTTAAAGGACAAGATGGCAGGAATTGCCAAGTGTTTTACAGCTGGACATTGGTTTCTTGTTAGGCTACAGCATGGCGCCAGATTGCCTGTGGTAAGGTGATAGCCCAAGGCAGATTTTATGCAAGCAAAGATGCCAACTATTCCTTTGGGGACATAACACTTTGCATGCCCAGTTACTGTTAGATTTTCTGGCTTTAAGTGGACCAGTGCCGGTTCATTTAATTGCTTCTGATGTTGGCATAGTATTGCCAAAGAACTGAGTTTGAGGTCTGAGGATTTAAGAACATCACTATGCCAACACAATACTTGTTATACAACTTAACTCCTGGCACTCGCTCTTCTATGCGCAGAGTTAAACTAACCTGGTGGGTTTTAAGATACACATTCTGGAAATTTAAATAATATAATTGAAGCTAAGGGTGTTTTATATTAAAAGTTGGTTTGGATTAAATACCACAATGCTGGAATACAGAACTGAACGGAAGATTTGGATACACTACACAGTAAAATGGAAATTCTTGAAGAGGGGAATTTTTCACAGCTGATGTAGGTCAACACCCATTACTTGGTCGGAATATTAGATCGAGTATGTCAATTTACGCAAATTTGTATTCTGCGTATCCAGGTCATGCTAGTGGAATTTCTGATTGCTAAAGTATATTACTCATTCTATTCCATTTTTCAAAAGTATTATATCATTTTTAAACACTTCTGTTGTTTCATCATTATAAATGGGTAAAAGTGAAAGGTACATTAAAATTTAGTTGTTATTACTAATCAGATCTCAAGAACAGAGGGATTTTTAATTTCATTAGTTTCTGCTCGTGGTTAATGTCCACTGCTGCAGTCTATCAACGCTGGGTGGCCTTCTAGGCATAGGTGTGCCACTTACAAGCT
The DNA here is from genome assembly GCF_051348905.1 of Ranitomeya variabilis. Classification (NCBI taxonomy): domain Eukaryota; kingdom Metazoa; phylum Chordata; class Amphibia; order Anura; family Dendrobatidae; genus Ranitomeya; species Ranitomeya variabilis. Next base: position 437,350,815 of record NC_135232.1, on the reverse strand, counting down.
GTTTCAAATAGAGCTTGAAAGCGCTGCTCTGAAGCAGGCTGGATTGCTGTCTCTGGTGATCTTCAGTGCTGCAGAGGAAAAGCTGCCTCTGCTTGCAGCATAGGAAAGTATGATATGCTGCTGGTCAAAACTGTCAATCAGAAGTGCTCTGCATCCTGGCTGGCAAGAAAATGCAAGGCTGAGAAATTGTTCAATCCTTGAGATTAATGTTGAGAATAACTCTTTAACCCAATCCCTACATGAGCTGTAAATGTACGGCACCGCAAGACCTGTGTTCCCGCAAACCACTGTATATATACGGCGCCTTGATCGAGTGCGGGTGTCAGCTCTACGTGAGAGATGACATCCTATAGCTACACCCACGATCAGTGCTAGCACCGATCAGAAGCTTTTGACCCTTGTGATGCCGCTGTCAATAGTGACAGCGACATCACAGGGCATCGCATCCCATTTATGTAAAAAGTAAAATAAAAAAATAGTACACATCTTTGAGATTGCCATGTCCAGAACGACCAGACCTATAAAACTGTCCCACTAGTTAACCACGTAAGTGAACACCGTAAAAGAAATAAATAAAAACAAGGCAAAACGGTATGCTTAATCATCATACTGCCGAAACAAAAAGTGGAATAAAATGTGATCTAAAAGACCAATCTACAAAAAAAATAGTATCTCTGAAAACATCTTCTTGTCCTGCAAAAAATAAGCTACCATACGGGTCTGTTAGCAGAAAAATAAAATAAAGTTATAGCTCTCAGAATAAAACAATACAAAAATATATATTTTTTACATAAAATAGTTTTTATTTTTAAAAGCGCCAAAACATAAAAAATGACATAAATGTGATATAGCTGTAATCGTACTGACATGAATTATAAAGCTGCATTATCAATTTTACTACATGCGCAATGGCATAAACCCCCCCATAAATAATAGTCATCAATTATACCACATGAAAAACAGTATAAAAAATAAAACCAACACTTCACCTGATATTGATTTTTTCATTCTGCCTCCCAAAGGTCATAGTAACGATTGGCGCACATGTATCCTGCACTCTACATTGAGCACTTACACTGGGATTTCTACGTAAATCTCTGAAAAACATGATTCAGACTGAACCCCAGGCAAAAGATTCCCTATAATGAGACAAATGAAGGCACTGTGGACGATGTCTGGCCGCCGATGGTCCAGCAGTGTCCGTCTTTTTAGTCGTGTATAAAAGTGCAGTCAACCACGGCTTTGTTCACCTCTGAAAAGAAGGGCAGCTCTGAACAGAGGCCAGAAGGAGTGAAAAGTAACTCTGCTGCCTCATTATAGTGAATGGATCACTTGGGAGTTTTAGATGTAAACCCTGATGTAAGTGCTCATCGTAGAGAGACGGATAAATGTGATTCCAAATGTTATGTAAAATGTTCCCAATAAAAACTTTAAATCATTCCACAGAAAAAGCAAATCCCCACTCAGGTCCATCATTTGTCAATGGAAATATAGAGGGTTTCCACGTTAATGGTAGTACAAAGGCTCTGGAAATGTGCTATAGCTCCTTGCCCCCAAAAGAAATTCAGCAAATTCTGCACTCCCAAATCCAAATGTCCCCCTACCTTCTGAGCATCACAGTGTGCCTAAACCACATTAACGTCTACATGTTTCGCATTTCTGTAGTGACGATAGCCCGCCTAATATACGGGTGCATGCCTCTAGAAGTATGAGCTGGGCACTATCACGAACTGGTGACTGCGATATACTGGGGCCTATAACGTACGGGCACCACAACGGCAGTTTGCAATTTTCACTCAGTAACATCCGCTGCTGCCTGTTTCTGGAAAACACCCATAGAGTCAAAATCGTCACTACACCTGTAGATAAATAACTAAAGGGGTATAATTTCCAAAATGGGATCACTTGAGGGGGGATTCTGCTCTTCTAGCACTTAAGGGATCTGTAAATAGAGTCCACAAACTGTTCTAGAAAAATCTGTGGTACAGGAGGAAAATAGCGATCTGTCCATTCTGAATCACACCGTAAGGATAAGCAATATCAGCCACATATGGGATATTTCCACATTCAGTAGAAATTGTGGGATAAATTTACCAGTGTGAAAATGTGAAATCTGGGGCTAAAACTAAATTTTTGTAAAAGTTTAGTTATTTTTTCTTCACTGCTCAATGGTATAAAATTCTGTGACACTCCCTGTGGTGTGAATGTGATCACTGCACCAGTAGATGAATTCATTGAGTGGTGTAGTTTGTAAAATGGGGTCTCTTACGGGGGTTCTGCTATTCTGGCACCTCAGGGCCTCTACCAATATGAAATGGCACCCTCAAACCAGTGCGGCAAAATCTGAACGCCAATGTGGCGCTTATTCCATTTTGAGCTTTGCTCTGTGCCTCAAAAGTAGTTTTCAGCCACATATGGGGTAATCAGGAGAAATTTTACTAGAAAGTTGGGGTCCATTTTCCCCTGTTAATCTTGTAAGAATAAAAAAAAAGGAGCTAAAAGAACATTTTTGTGGGAAAAAATATGATTTTTTTTATTTTCATGGCTCAACGTTATTAACTTCTGTGAAGTACTTTTGGATTAAGGTGCTCACCACACATCTAGATAAGTTCCTTGAGGGGTCTAGTTTCCAAAATGGAGTCAGTTGTGGGGGGTTTCCAATGATTAGGCACATACATCCTTTCTGAGTCATGCAACACCTCCAAACAGGAGTTTCCCTCCACATATGGGGTATTTGTGCACTCAGTAGAAATTACACAACAAATTTTGGGGTCCATTTTTTCCTGCTACATTTATGAAAATAAAAAAAATTGGGGCTAAAAAAACATTTTGTTGGAAAAATTTGATTTTTCTTTATTTTCACCCCTCAACGTCATAAACTTCTATGAAGAACCTTTGGGTTTAAGGTACTCACCACACAACTAGATAAGTTCCTTAAGGGGTCTAGTTTCAGGTTTGCGGGTATGCACAGAGTATGGAGGATCACTGCATGAAACATGCGGGAACACGATTGCAGCATCCTGGAAGCCGGCACATGACTGACAGCCCCTCTGCCTTTGGATCGGAGACCTCGCGGCATGATGTGGGGTCCAGATTGTTGCCATTTTGAGCGGATGTCGTCATGATGACAGCCGGGTCACCAGAGCAAGGAAATTTGTTGGTCATGTGCCGTGCATGATCAGCAAGTCTTGTGCAATAGAAGCGATCAGCCTGCAAAAAATGATTGTCCCTTAGTGGGACAAAGTAAAAAGAGTTAGAAAAAAGTAAAAAAAAATATTTAAATAATTGTAAAAATATTTAAAAAAAAAATCAAAAATAATTCTAAAAAAATCAGTAAACAGTATATTATATCTCTAAATAAATATTTGATTGGAAAAAAAATATAAAAGTACACATATTTGGTATCGTCGCGTCAGCAATGAGCCAACCTATAAAACTGTCCCCTAGCTCTTTAGTGAACACCATAAAAAATAAAAATAAAAAGCAAGGCAAAAAACAATGCTTTTTCATTATACTGCTGAACAAAAAGTGGAATAACAGGCAATCAAAAAGATGGATATAAATAAACATAATACCACCGAAAACGTCATCTTGTCCCACAAAAAACAAGCAGCCATACAGCTCCATCAGCAGAAAAATAAAAAAAATTATAGCTCTCAGAATAAAGTGATGCAAAAATAATTATTTTTTTCTATAAAATAGTTTTTATTGTGTAAAAGCCCCAAAACATAAAAAAATTATAAATGAGGTATCGCTGTCTTCATACTGACCCGAAGAATAAAACTACTTTATCAATTTTACTACACACAGAATGGTATAAACGCTGTTTTTTTTCTTCATTCTTTCTCCCAAAAATTGAAATGGAAAGCGATCAAAAATGTAATGTGCCCAAATATGGTACCAATAAAAACGTCAACTCGTCCAGCAAAAAACAACACCTCACATGTCTCTGTGGGCCAAAATATGGAAAAATTATAGCTCTCAAAATGTGGAGATGCAAAAACTATTTTTTTGCAATAAAAAGTGTCTTTTAGTGTGTGACAGCAGCCAAACATAAAAACCTACTATAAGGCCTCTTTCACACTTACTGATATTTCCGGTACAGGAGATGTCAGTTTCAGTGTGTGTAATACGTGTGGCACGTGTGTGGCATGCGTGTGCCGCATCAGAACCACACGGACGGGCACCAGGGAAGAAGTGTCATGGTAAGCGCTGTTCCCAGGCGCCTGGTGCTGAACACGGCTCTCATCATTCTCCCCTGCTCTGATGGATATTTAAATAATCTATAAAAAACAGCATGGGGACCCCTCCATTCTTGATAACCAGCCTTTCTGAAGCTGACAGCTGAGGGTTGCAGCCCCCAGCTGTGAGTTTTGCCTGGCTGGTTACAGAAAATACTGGGGAACCCACGCTGTTTTTTCATTTATGTATTTATTTATAGCGCAGGCGGCGGCTGATGAATACCCCCATCAGCCACTCCTGCTGTCACTGTTATTAGCAACAGCAAGGATAGGCTGATGGGAGTAATAGTCCTATCAGCTACCGCCTCCTCTTTTATCACTTAAATGTAACGCTCATCATTCTCCCCTGCTCACAGAGCAGGAGACAATGATGAGAGCCATGTTCAGCACCCGGCGATGGGTGATGGTGATGCTTCTTCCCAGGCGCCAATGCATGTTGCACAGATGACACCCATGTATGTTATGTGTATGCACATGTGCGGGATGTTTTGTGGCCCGTGCTGACATTAAAAATGGACATGTCAGTGTGTTTTGCCCACGGTCTGTGGAACACACTGATGTACACAGACCCATTCACTTAAATAGGCAAATAGCACTCCATTCCTCCCGAGTCTCTCCGTATGGCTAAGTCGTACTGTACAGCCACATATGGGGTATTGCCACATTCAGTAGAAATTGTGGGACAAATTTTGGTGCAATTTTTACCCAGTTTTTGTGTGAAAATGCAAAATCTTTGGCTAAAACAAAATTTTGGTGGTTAAAAAATGTAGTTATTTTGTCTTCACTTCCCAATGTGTGTGACATACCCATGATGTCAATATGATAACTGCATCCCTAGATGAATTCATTGAGAGGTGTAGGTCGTAAGAATGGGTCACTCATGGGGGGTTCTGCTGTTCTGGCACCTCATGGGCTCTCCCAGTGGGTTATGGTACCTGTAAACCATAACAGTAAAATCTGGCGCTCCTTCACTTCTGAGCTTTGTACTGTGCCTGAAAAATATTTCCCGGTTACATGTAGGGTATTGGCTCACTCAGGAAAAAATGGACCTCAGTTTGTTCTAAAAGAATTTCCCATTAGCCCTTAGAAATATTAAAAACTTGGGGCTAAAACAACATTTTAGTGGTAGAAATGTAATTTATTCTTTCTTCACCGCTCAATGGTATAAAATTCTGTGAGGCACATGTGGTGTCAATATGATCACTGCACCCACAGATGAATTCATTTAGTTTAGTTTGTAAAATGAGTTCACATATAGGGGGTTTCTGTTGTTCCGGCACCTCAGGGGCTCTCACAATGTGACATGGCACCCTCAAACCATTCCAACTAAATCTGAACTCCCATATGGCGCCTCTTCCCTCCTGAGCTTTGCACTGTGCCTCAAAAGTAGTATTCCCCTACATAAGGGGTAACAGTGGATTAACCCCACATATGGAGTATCAGCCTTCTCCTGTTACCCTTGGAAAAATAAAAAATTGGAGGCAAAAAGATTATTTTTGTGGAAAAAATATGATTTTTTATTTCCATGGCTGTAGGTTATAAACTTCTGTGAAGCATTTGGGGCTTCAAAGTGCTCACCACTAGTGATGAGCGAGTATGCTCGTTACTCAAATTTCTCCCAGCATGCTCGAGGGGTCTCCGAGTATTTCATTGTGCTTGGAGATTTAGTTTATGGCGACGAAGCTGCTTGATTTACGGCTGCTAGACAGCTTGAATATATGTGGGGATTGCCATGTATTCAAGCTGTCTAGCAGCCGTAAATCATGCAGCTGGGTCGACATAAACTAAATCTCTGAGCACAACAAAATAATTGGAGATCACCCGCTCATGATTGGAGAAATTCGAGTAACGAGCATACTCGCTCATCACTACTCACCACACATCTAGATAAGTTCCTTGGGGGCTCTAGTTTCCAAACTGGGGCCACTTGTGGGGGGGTTCTACTGTTTAGGCACATCAGGGGCTCTCCAAACGCGACATGGCGTCCTATCTCAATTCCAGCCAATTTTGCATAAAAAACAAAACAAAACTGCGCTCCTTCCCTTCTGAGCTCTGCCATGCACCCAAACAGTGGTTTACTTGCACATATGGGGTATCACTGTACTTAAGATAAATTGCTTAACAACTTTTGTTGTCCTATTTCTCCTGTTACCCTTGGTAAAATAAAAAAATTGGAACTGAAGTAAATTTTTTGTGAAAAAAAGTTAAACGTTCATTTTTTTTTAAAACATTACAAAAATTCCTGTGAAGCACCTCAAGGGTTAATAAACATCTTGAATGTGGTTTTGAGTACTTTGAGGGGTGCAGTTTTTAGAATGGTGTCACTTTTGGGAATTTTCTATCATATAGAAAAAATGGTGTTTTAAATATGAGAAATTGCTGTTTTACTTTTAACCCTTATAACTTCCTAACAATAAAAATTTGGTTCCAAAATTGTGCTGATGTAAAGTAGACCTGTGGGAAATGTTACTTATTAAGTATTTTGTGTGGCATATCTCTGTGATTTAAGGGCATGAAAATTCAAAGTTGGAAAATTGCAAAATTTTCATAATTTGCGCCAAATTTCCTTTTTTTTTTTTCCACAAATAATTGCAAGTCGTAACAAAGAAATTTTACCACTATCAAGAAATACAATATGTCACGAAAAAACATTGTCAGAATCACCGGGATCCATTGAAGTGTTCCAGAGTTATTACCTCATAAAGGGACAGTGGTCAGAATTGTAAAAAGTGGCCTGCTCCTTAACGTGCAAACCACCCTTGGGGGTAAAGGGGTTAATATCCTTCATATTACCTAATTTAGATCCAAATTATTTCCATTGATTATGTAATATGGAAGAGACAGGCAATTTGAAAAAATATGCATTAAAGCAGTCATGGCTCAGTCAGTCATGGCTGGGTCACTATGTACAGTATGTCTAGGGTATGATGCGATTTCTTCAAAATTGCTACATCATGCTGTTACTAATAAAATGATGTTGCAAACATAAATATTACACCAATATTCCATCAAACTGTGATAATTGGAAACATATTAATCTTACTAAATCTGTCTGTGCTGGTTAAAATAAGAAAGAAAACTAGGAGCACACAGCTTCTCGTGAGAGCAGGAAATAATCTAAGTTCATTAATGTCTGGTTAAGTATTCTGAATGCTTCAGGTTTCATTTACTTATTATATATTTTGATTCTGTAGGACGGATGGACAATATTGGACATTAACAAATCTCACACAATAGCTCACTTTCTCTTTGACAATCTAATTTGTGAACCTTTCATCCAGTGAAGACCAAGTAGGTGATGTCTTATATGTCAAATGATAATTTAGTCATCTATAACTGATAACGTATGTATACAGCAGAGATAAAATACTGTAGTTCATGCGAGAAACTAAAAAAAAGGTATTTGCTGTTGCTTTTTTAGTGTGCTCTGTACATGGATGGCCATTTATAAAAACTAGAACAGAGAGTAACTAATGCTTTTTATTCTGTTGTGTTGCAATTCTTATACATTTATGTCAGTCATATACCATAGCAGCATTAATGGGAGTCAGTGGGAAATGACTGTTTGGAAATGCCAGGTGCCTGTGCTTAGTTTGAACAGTGAATTTGAACTGACAGAGTCCCTTTATTAAAATAGGACAATCCATAGTCCTGCTAGTAGATGAACCTATGCTTCAGTCTCAAGTCTTTTGAAGCATCTAACAGATTTTCCTGCAAGATAGCTCCATGCATCCATCATCCCATCAACTTTGACCAGCTTCCCTGTCCCTTCATCCACACAATACGATCCTGCCACCATCATGTTTGACGGTGGGGGTGGTGTTTTCAGAGTGATGCACAGTGTTAGCTTTCCACCAAACATAGTGTTTTGCATTTAGCCCCAAAAGTTCTAGCTTGGTCTCATTTGACTAAAACACTTTCTTCCATTTACTAGTTGTCTCCCTTGCATGACATGTGGAAGAAGGTGCTTTGGTCAGGGACTCCTTCCCTGTCCATAGTGCTAGAGGACGCCCTAGCTATCTTTATCCCCTGGATTACTTCTAATGGTAAAGATGCCGGGGCCATGTATCTTTCTGAGCTTCTGAATCTGCCCTTAGTCTGTTCCCTCCACCATCTAGGGACGAGGGGAGTAATAGTGTATAGATATACACCAACCAGACTAACAAGGCAATGGGGATAAAGGAAAATAACATTCATCTGAAATGCACTTACAAACAACAGAGGGGAGCACCGGGGAATGAAGGAATGAAAAAAAAACAAAGTAGAAGAAGAAGGGATTTACACCCAACCAAGACCAAGAAACAGCCTTAGATAAATCCACCAAATGCCTCCTCAAGACAACTACAGGACACAGTTTTATAAGTGGTAAAGTCTATATTATCACACGGAGATTCAAACAGGTGCAAGAGAGAAACTCAAGTCCACAACACTTGGAGTAAATATTAAACGCAGCTTAGCAGTCTATAGGAAACTTCAGAGGAAAATGCAATCACACAGAAAGTCTATGAAGCATAATTATTCTTGAGGATACTTGACACGAATAAGTCCTTGGTAGTCCAAACACAGATAGATATGCTTATAAGGCAGTTCAAATAATATCTTAGCACAACCAGGGAGGCCTGGGTAAAAGTCTCAGGTTTAAGCAGAGCAGCAACAGCTTACATGTCCAGCAAATGCAGATAGAAACAAACACAAGCAGCCAGATGGAGGATTACTGGAAACCGAAGTATGCAGCAGAAACTCAGAGCTGACTAGCAGGATCTCCACACAGGTTCAAAGGAGCAGGTGCAGGGGCAGGTGCAAAGCCAGGGAGTCATCAGGAGCTGGATGCAAGGCAGAATACTCTAGCACAGACTAAAGACTGGGGTGGAGTTATATAGCAGGAAGACACAGTGCACATGAGACCAAAGACGCCATCTTGGAAAAGGGCAGTAATGCACAAAAGGTAATCAAAATGTTCAGAGTCCTGACAAGTAGAGGGAAGTGGCCAACACTGAACAGTTGAAAGCATCAAAGTAAGGAGACTTCCAGGAGCTCTCACTTGAATAGACTGGCTCCTGCACAGCTAGAAGAATCCTGCACTTTTTAATATGAAGGTGAAGTGCATTTAATGAGTGCAGGAGTACATCTAGTCAGACGCTGCGGTCTTCTGATTCCTCCATGTTGTGGTATCTGTTGTGAACTCTATTTTTGGGCTCCCTCTAGTGGTCACAAGCAGTACTGTGTAGTGTTGTCTTTCTGCAGGTTGCAGCATCAGCTGGTTCGTTATCCTTGGTTGGTTTCCTATTTAGCTCACCTGGATACTCAGTTCCTTGCCTGCTATCAATGTATTCAGTGCTCTTCAGATTCCTTGTGGCTACCTTGCTCCCAGTCTCTCCAAGACAAGCTAAGTTTTTGTTTGATCATTTTTTGATTATCAGCGTTCATTATGTTTTTAGTCCAGCTCGCTAAAATGTGATTTCCTCGCTTGCTGGTTGCTCTAGGGGACTGAGTTTCTTCCCCCACACCGTTAGTTGGTGTGGGGGTTCTTGAAATCTCAGAGTGGATATTTTGTAAGGGTTTTTTACTGACCGCATAGATTCCCTTTTCTATTTTCTGCTATCCAGTATTAGTGGGCCTCATTTGCTGAATCTGCTTTCACCCCTGTGTATGTGCCTTCCTCTTACCTCACCGTTATTATTTGTTGGGGGCTTCTATATTTTGGGGATTATTTCTCTGGAGGCAAGAGAGGTCTTTCTTTCTCTCTAGGGGTAGTTAGTTCCTCAGGCTGGCTCGAGACGTCTAGGATTTTTAGGCACGTTCACCGGCTACTTCTAGTGTGTTTGGATAGGTTCAGATTTGCGGTCAGTCCAGTTTGCCACCTCCCTAGAGCTTGTCCTATGTTTGTTACTTAGCTGGAGTAATTTGTGATCCTCAACCACTAAGGATCATAACAGTATAGCAGGCCAAAAAGTGTTTAATGCATCGCAGAAGTGGGATAAAAAGAAGACCTGAGTACATTTTTTTTTTTTCCTCCCGCTTTTCCTTTGCTGCAGTCTGTATAGCTTCTTTCATCCCCTTGAACTCTGGGTGGTTTTGAGCTCAGCTGCAGACATGAATGTTCAGACTCTGACTTCTAGTGTGGATCATCTTACTGCACGGGTGCAAAGTATTCAGGATTTTGTTATTCGTAGCCCTATGTCAGAACCAAAGATACCCATTCCTGAGTTGTTTTCTGGAGATAGATCTAGGTTTCAAAATTTTAAGAATAATTGTAAGTTATTTCTATCTCTGAGACCTCGTTCCTCTGGTGATTTCGCTCAGCAAGTTAAAATTGTTATCTCCTTGTTGCGTGGCGACCCTCAAGATTGGGCTTTCTCTCTGGCGCCAGGAGATCCTGCATTGCTTAATGTAGATGCATTTTTTCTGGCTCTTGGACTGCTTTATGAGGAGCCTAATCTTGAGAATCAGGCAGAAAAAGCGTTGCTGGCTATTTCTCAAGGTCAGGATGAAGCAGAGGTGTATTGTCAAAAATTTCGGAAATGGTCGGTGCTTACTCAATGGAATGAGTGTGCCCTGGCTGCAAATTTCAGAGAGGCCGTTAAGAATGTTATGGTGGGGTTTCCCACCCCTACAAGTCTGAGTGATTCTATGGCTTTAGCCATTCAGGTTGATCAGCGTTTGCGGGAGCGCAAATCTGCTCATCCTTTGGCTGTATTTTCTGGACAGAGACCTGAGTCTATGCAAGGTGACCGAACTCTGACCAGAATTGAGCGACAAAGTCATAGACGTCAAAATGGGTTCTGCTTTTACTGTGGTGATTCTACTCATGTTATCTCAGCATGCTCTAAACGCTTAAAAAAAAATCGCTAAACCTGTCACCATTGGTACTATACAGCCTAAATTTATTTTGTCTGTTACTTTGATTTGTTCTTTGTCGTCCTACCCGGTTATGGCTTTTGTGGATTCGGGTGCTGCCCTGAATCTGATGGATTTGTCATTTGCCAGGCGCTGTGGTTTTGTCCTGGAGCCTTTGGAATTTCCTATTCCTCTGAGGGGAATTGATGCTACGCCATTGGCTGAGAATAAGCCTCAGTATTGGACGCAAATGACCATGTGCATGACTCCCATACATCAGGAGGTGATTCGCTTTCTCGTTCTGCATAATTTGCATGATGTTGTCGTTTTGGGTCTGCCATGGCTGCAAGCTCATAATCCAGTTTTAGATTGGAAAGCTATGTCTGTGTCAAGTTGGGGTTGTCAGGGAATTCATGGCGATACTCCGTTGGTGTCTATTGCTTCTTCCACTCCTTCTGAGGTCCCTGAGTTTTTGTCTGACTACCAGGATGTATTTGATGAGCCCAGGCCCAGTGCCCTGCCCTCTCATAGGGATTGTGACTGTGCTATAAATTTAATTCCTGGTAGTAAATTCCCTAAGGGACGACTTTTTAATTTGTCTATACCAGAGCATGCCGCGATGCGGAGTTATATAAAGGAGTCTTTGGAGAAGGGACATATTCGCCCATCCTCTTCCCCTCTTGGTGCAGGATTTTTTTTTTGTGGCCAAGAAGGACGGTTCTTTGAGACCTTGTATAGATTATCGTCTTCTGAATAAAATTACAGTCAAATTTCAGTATCCTTTGCCACTATTGTCTGATTTGTTTGCTCGGATTAAGGGTGCCAGTTCGTTCACCAAGATAGATCTCCGTGGTGCGTATAACCTTGTGCGCATTAAGCAGGGAGATGAATGGAAAACAGCATTTAATACGCCCGAAGGCCATTTTGAGTACTTAGTGATGCCTTTTGGACTCTCTAATGCTCCTTCTGTGTTTCAGTCCTTCATGCATGACATCTTCCGAGAATATCTGGATAAATTTATGATTGTTTATTTGGATGACATTTTGGTCTTTTCTGATGATTGGGAGTCCCATGTGAAGCAGGTCAGGATGGTGTTTCAGGTCCAGCGTGCTAATGCTTTATTTGTGAAGGGCTCAAAATGCCTCTTCGGAGTACAGAAGGTCTCCTTTTTGGGTTTTATTTTTTCTCCTTCTACTATGGAGATGGACCCAGTCAAGGTCCAGGCTATTCATGACTGGACTCAGCCCACGTCTGTTAAGAGTCTTCAGAAGTTCTTGGGTTTTGCTAATTTTTACCGTCGTTTCATCGCTAATTTTTCTAGCGTGGTTAAACCTTTGACGGATTTGACCAAGAAGGGTTCTGATGTGACTAATTGGTCTCCTGCGGCCGTGGAGGCCTTTCGGGAGCTGAAGCACCGGTTTTCTTCAGCTCCAGTCTTATGTCAGCCAGATGTCTCTCTTCCCTTCCAGGTCGAGGTTGATGCTTCTGAGATTGGAGCAGGGGCTGTCTTGTCGCAGAGAAGCTCTGATGGCTCTGTGATGAAGCCATGTGCTTTCTTTTCAAGAAAGTTTTCGCCTGCCGAGCGGAATTATGATGTTGGTAATCGGGAGTTGTTGGCTATGAAGTGGGCATTTGAGGAGTGGCGACATTGGCTCAAAGGAGCTAAACATCGTGTGGTGGTCTTGACTGATCACAAAAATCTGATTTACCTTGAATCTGCCAGGCGCCTGAATCCTAGACAGGCTCGTTGGTCGTTGTTTTTCTCCCGTTTCAACTTCCTGGTCTCATACCTGCCTGGTTCGAAGAACGTGAAGGCTGATGCTCTTTCTAGGAGTTTTGTTCCTGACTCTCCGGGAGTTTCTGAGCCGGCTGGTATTCTCAGAGAGGGAGTGATTTTGTCTGCCATTTCCCCAGATTTGCGACGAGTGCTGCAGAAATTTCAGGCGGATAGACCTGACCGTTGTCCACCAGAGAGACTGTTTGTCCCGGATAGATGGACCAGCAGAGTTATTTCCGAGGTTCATTCTTCGGTGTTGGCGGGTCATCCTGGGATTTTTGGTACCAGAGATTTGGTGGCTAGGTCCTTCTGGTGGCCTTCCTTGTCGCGGGACGTGCGTTCCTTTGTGCAGTCTTGTGGGATTTGCGCTCGGGCTAAGCCTTGCTGTTCTCGTGCCAGCGGTTTGCTTTTGCCTTTGCCTGTTCCGAAAAGGCCTTGGACGCACATTTCCATGGATTTTATTTCGGATCTTCCAGTATCTCAGAAAATGTCTGTCATCTGGGTGGTGTGTGATCGTTTTTCCAAGATGGTCCATTTGGTGCCCTTGCCTAAGTTGCCCTCTTCCTCCGATTTGGTTCCTCTATTTTTTCAGAATGTGGTTCGCTTGCACGGCATTCCTGAAAATATTGTGTCTGATAGAGGATCCCAGTTTGTGTCCAGGTTTTGGCAGACTTTTTGTGCTAAGATGGGCATTGATTTGTCTTTTTCGTCGGCCTTCCATCCTCAGACTAATGACCAAACCGAGCGAACTAATCAGACGTTGGAAACTTATTTGAGATGTTTTGTTTCTGCTGATCAGGATGATTGGGTGACTTTTTTGCCTTTGGCCGAGTTTGCCCTTAATAATCGGCCTAGTTCTGCTACTTTGGTTTCACCTTTTTTCTGCAATTCTGGTTTCCATCCTCGTTTTTCCTCGGGTCAGGTTGAGTCTTCTGACTGTCCTGGGGTGGATTCTGTGGTGGATAGGTTGCAGCAGATTTGGAACCATGTGGTGGACAATTTGAGGTTGTCACAGGAGAAGGCTCAGCGCTTCGCCAACCGCCGCCGCGGTGTGGGTCCCCGACTTCGTGTTGGGGATTTGGTGTGGCTGTCTTCTCGGTATGTTCCTATGAAGGTCTCCTCTCCTAAATTCAAGCCTCGCTTCATCGGTCCTTATAAGATCTTGGAAATCCTTAACCCGGTGTCTTTTCATTTGGATCTCCCAGCATCGTTTGCCATTCATAATGTGTTCCATAGGTCTTTGTTGCGGAGGTATGTGGTACCTGTGGTTCCTTCTGTTGAGCCTCCTGCTCCGGTGCTGGTCGAGGGCGAATTGGAGTACGTGGTGGAGACGATTTTGGATTCTCGTATCTCTAGACGGAGGCTTCAGTATTTGGTTAAGTGGAAGGGCTATGGTCAGGAGGATAATTCCTGGGTTGTCGCCTCTGATGTTCATGCGGCCGATTTGGTTCGTGCCTTCCACGCGGCTCATCCTGATCGCCCTGGGGGTCTTGATGAGGGTTCGGTGACCCCTCCTCAAGGGGGGGGTACTGTTGTGAACTCTATTTTTGGGCTCCCTCTAGTGGTCACAAGCGGTACTGTGTATTGTTGTCTTTCTGCAGGTTGCAGCATCAGCTGGTTCGTTATCCTTGGTTGGTTTCCTATTTAGCTCACCTGGATACTCAGTTCCTTGCCTGCTATCAATGTATTCAGTGCTCTTCAGATTCCTTGTGGCTACCTTGCTCCCAGTCTCTCCAAGACAAGCTAAGTTTTTGTTTGATCATTTTTTGATTATCAGCGTTCATTATGTTTTTAGTCCAGCTCGCTAAAATGTGATTTCCTCGCTTGCTGGTTGCTCTAGGGGACTGAGTTTCTCCCCCCACACCGTTAGTTGGTGTGGAGGTTCTTGAAATCTCTATCTAGTATAAGCTATCTAGTATTAGTGGGCCTCATTTGCTGAATCTGCTTTCACCCCTGTGTATGTGCCTTCCTCTTACCTCACCGTTATTATTTGTTGGGGGCTTCTATATCTTGGGGATTATTTCTCTGGAGGCAAGAGAGGTCTTTCTTTCTCTCTAGGGGTAGTTAGTTCCTCAGGCTGGCTCGAGACGTCTAGGATTTTTAGGCACGTTCACCGGCTACTTCTAGTGTGTTTGGATAGGTTCAGATTTGCGGTCAGTCCAGTTTGCCACCTCCCTAGAGCTTGTCCTATGTTTGTTACTTAGCTGGAGTAATTTGTGATCCTCAACCACTAAGGATCATAACAGGTATCCCAGTGATGTATGCATATATAGACACACAGCTCTGCTATATGCAAATATACACAAGTACAGCTCTGCTACATGCACATATAGACAGACACTGCTCTACTACATGCACACTTCATGCACATATAGGTAGAATGACTATGTGGACTGGCAATTGAAATTGAAAATCAGTGCCAGAAATCAACGGTTCTGTAGATTTCTATTAGAGATTCTATTGAAAATATAGGTTGGACTTTTCCGTTATGTAATTACTGTGTGAGTGGGACTCCAAGAGCCAAATGCATCAGCATAGAAGTATAAAGAAACCTACAGTCAGCTAGATCCTAGTGATTGAATTGGTATTTGTTACTAAGTAGGGAAGAGCAAAGGTACTCGGTGATATTTGGACATTACTTGAGTATCTGAATGCTCGGATATGCTCAGGAAGTATTAGCCGGTACTCAATTTCAAACTCAATTCTTTTCCCGCATGTTTTGCGCCTGTTACAGAGCCAATTAGCAGCAGGGATTGCCTGCGATTCACTGTAAGGCCGTAGCCATCTTGGTACTAGCATTACTGTGATTAGCTGGACATGTGACATCATCAGAGGTTATAAAAGTACAGACGCCGCCAGGCTTGGCACACTAATGCCATTGCACAGCTCTGCGACAGTTGTTAATGGAGGTAGAGAGTGCTTTTCCAGGCGTATGTATCCACAGTTTGATGAATCAGAGTCGTGTAGTGTTGATACTGGTGCTGAAGCTGAACCATCATACTAACTGGGCTTGTAAGGGCTAATTTTATAATTTGCTTTGTGTATCAGACACATTATGTATTTAACCTAGGGAGGGAGAGTTGTAGGAGCAGGAAGAGTGGCTGAATACAGTCTCTAGGCGGAAATTAGTGTTTTGCAGCTGTGACAGTTGACCACATTTTTGGGTGGGCTGAAAAAATTGACTATATTATCATACATCCATTCTGTGTTATATAACACTCCAAAATAGTGCTGAAATATTTTTCTGTATTCAATTACTCATCCACACACTATTACTTGCTCTGTGGTACATTTTGGTGGTTTATAACACTCTAAAAAAGCATTGTAACATTTTTCTGTATTCAATTACTCATGCATATTCCATTACATGCTCTGGAGTACATTACAGTGGTATACAGCACTCCAAAAAAATTTCCAATGTTTTATGGATTCAATTAGTCATCCATAGAGTTTAACATGGTTCTTGAAATTTTTGTTTGCCATTGTTTTAATGTTTTAAACATTTCTTTGAAAATATGTTTTGTTAATTCTTTTTGCCCTCCTAAGATTCTTTGATCAAATGATCACTTACACCACTTACAAAGTTTTAGTATACTGAAAATAAGAGGTTTAGCCATAGCATGGGCTTCATAGATGGATGGTGGTGACGGGCATTCAATAAGCCACCATTGTCACAACAAGACATCTGCTCTCCATGATTGGATGGTGATGGGACGGCACTCAGATGACAACAGTTGAATGCCAACAATCAATAACAGATTCAGAGACTGATAGATGTCAGTAATGGGTTAAGTACAAGATGTTAACTGCAATAATACACTTATCAAGTACTAAGCAGAGTATGTGTAAGGTTTCACCTTAACTAACGTAAAACCCATACAACCACAGATACGCATTGATATGCCCAAAGATAAAATACAAAACCGTCTTTGTTTCTTATTAAATATTGTATTGTGTCCTAAATGTAAAAGCATTAAAGCTTGTGGCTTGTGCATGCAAAATCTGGGTGAGAGGGGGAAAAAAAATCAAAAGAGAAAAGAACACAAGATACAAAACCACAATCACATTTATAGGAGAATTTTAGTGCATTTTCTTCCAAAAATTCAATGCTTTCCTTATATTACATTAGATCGGCTGACTACATTTGGAACACTGTCATATTTTCTGAAAGATTACATATTTGGATGCCAGTAGAAGTCCATATATTTGCATGTTTCATACCATGTCCATTTATATCACATTTTTTTACTCAAAATAATGACAGTTTTTCTAGATTTTTTCTTTAAAGGGAGAGGAAACCCCACCCCCACAAGCAAAATAAATGCTCTGTCAGTGTCACATTATTCTGGGAGCTCTGCAGTTTACATGAACCAAACAGAAAATGAAGAAATATTTTTTCAATCAGATGGCAAATAGTAATTATACAAATTCTAAATTCTGAAGTGACATAATAGCAATAACATAAACACCTACCCTGCGGTCAGATGGTGTCTGTGTGGTTTCGGAACCACATTCCACCGTGTCCATGTCCTCATAATGTATATTTGGTGAAGCAGAAAGTCACTGTCATTACATTATGATACAGGAAAGATATATATCTTGGTACAGTGTTAGCCAGTAGATGGAAAAATATTTAGAATTGAGAGTCCTCAGTGGTTGATACCTTTTAATGGCTAACTGAAAAGATGGTAACAAATTGCAAGCTTTCCAGAATACTCAGGCCTATTCATCAGGCATAGACTAATACAACATCTGAAGAATCACATATTTATACACAACACAGCACAGAACTGTCATTATGGGAGACTGATAAGTGATAAACAGTTGTGTCCATAAATATTGGAACAGTTCCTAGATAAGGAGTGAAGGTTTAGTTGTCATCTGATTGGGGTCTGGTTCTGTTATGATGACCCCACATGGCCTGAAGTGCAAATTCCTTAATTGATGTAAAAAGACATAAATCCATGCGACACATTCATTCCTGCACTAAGTGTGACACAGGTTGTCATAGATAAATTTATACTCCAAAATTCTCCTGTCTCTCTGAGATTTGAAGTTACCTTTCAATACAAGTAATTTCAGGTCCATGGTGCTACATACATACATATAGTTACATAGTTATTAAGGTTGAAGGAAGACTTTAAGTCCATCTAGTTCAACCCATAGCCTAACCTAACATGCTCTAACATGTTGATCCAGAGGAAGGCAAAAAAAACCCATGTGGCAAAGAGTAAGCTCCACATTGGGGAAAAAAATTCCTTCCCGACTCCACATACGGCAGTCAGACTAGTTCCCTGGATCAACGCCCTATCAAGGAATCTAGTGTATATACCCTGTAACATTATACTTTTCAAGAAAGGCATCCAGTCCCCTCTCAAATTTAAGTAATGAATCACTCATTACAACATCATACGGCAGAGAGTTCCATAGTCTCACTGCTCTTACAGTAAAGAATCCGCATCTGTTATTATGCTTAAACCTTCTTTCCTCCAGA
Source organism: Ranitomeya variabilis (assembly GCF_051348905.1). Taxonomy (NCBI): domain Eukaryota; kingdom Metazoa; phylum Chordata; class Amphibia; order Anura; family Dendrobatidae; genus Ranitomeya; species Ranitomeya variabilis. The sequence continues at coordinate 437,332,466 of NC_135232.1, read as the reverse complement.
CGTAGAGGATGCCCCCTTGTCCCTGTCTCAGGTCTATGATTAAAATGATCATCAGAAAGGTCTTTGTACTGTCCCCTCATATATTTATACATTAAAATAAGATCACCCCTTAGCCTTCGTTTTTCCAAACTAAACAGCCCCAAGTGTAATAACCTATCTTGGTATTGCAGACCCCCCCCAGTCCTCTAATAACCTTGGTCGCTCTTCTCTGCACCCGCTCCAGTTCAGCTATGTCTTTCTTATACACCGGAGACCAGAACTGTGCACAGTATTCTAAGTGTGGTCGAACTAGTGACTTGTATAGAGGTAAAATTATGTTCTAGCATCTATGCCTCATTTAATACATCCCATTATTTTATTTGCCTTTGTAGCAGCTGCCTGACACTGGCCACTGAATATGAGTTTGTCATCCACCCATACACCCAGGTCTTTTTCATTGACGGTTTTGCCCAGAGTTTTAGAATTAAGCACATAGTTATACATCTTATTACTTCTACCCAAGTGCATGACTTTACATTTATCCCATTAAAGCTCATTTGCCATTAATCAGCCCAAGCTTCTAGTTTACATAAATCATCCTATAATATAAAATTGTCCTCCCCTGTATTGATTACCCTGCAGAGTTTAGTGTCATCTGCAAATATTGAAATTCTACTCCGAATGCCCCCTGCAAGGTCATTAATAAATATGTTAAAAAGAAGAGGGCCTAATACTGACCCCTGTGGTACCCCACTGCTCAGTTTTTGTCCCCTTTTTGAATATTGGCACCACATTTGCTATACGCCAGTCCTGTGGTACAGACCCTGTTATTATGGACTCTTTAAAGATTAAAAATAATGGTCTATCAATGACTGTACTTAATTCCTGGAGTACTCGGGGGTGTATCCCATCCGGGCCCGGAGATTTGTCAATTTTAGTGATTTTTAGATGCCGCCGTACTTCCTGCTGGGTTAAGCAGGTGATACTTAATGGGGAATTTTTGTTATCACTGATCATATTGTCTGCCATGGGATTTTCTTGTGTAAATACTGATGAAAAAAAGTCATTTAGCATATTGGCTTTTTCCTCATCCTCATCCACCATTTCCCCCAGACTATTTTTAAAGGGGCCAACACTTTCATTTTTTAGTTTCTTACTATGTATGTAGTTAAAGAATATTTTGGGATTATTTTTACTCTCTCTGGCAATGAGTCTCTCTGTCTCAATTTTTGCTGCCTTGATTTGCTTTTTACAGAATTTATTTAATTTTCTGTATTTATTTAATGTCTCATCACTACCTACTTCCTTTAATTCTCTAAATGCTTTCTTTTTGTCACTTATTGCGCCCCTTACAGCTCTATTTAGCCATATTGGTTTCCTCCTATTTCTAGTATGTTTATTCCCATACGGTATATACTGTGCACAGGTCCTATCCAGGATGCTAATAAACGTCTCCCATTTTCTTTGTGTATTTTTATGTCTCAGGATATCGTCCCAGTTAATTGCACCAAGATCATCTCTCATCCGTTGGAAATTTGCCCTCCTGAAGTTTAGTGTCCTTGTCACCCCTCTACTACACATCTTATTAAAGGATACATGAAACTTATTATTTTGTGATCACTATTCCCCAAGTGACCCCCAACCCTTATACTGTATTTGATATGTGGTCTGGCCTGTTTGTTAATATTAGGTCTAGCAGTGCCCCCTTCTTGTTGGGTCCTGAACCAGTTGTGAAAGGTAATTGTCTCTCATAGTTGTCAAAAACCGATTACCTTTGCTGGAACTGAAGGTTTCTGTTCCCCAATCTATTTCAGGGTAGTTGAAGTCCCCCATAATAATGACTTCTCCTTGAGTCGCAGCTTCATCTATTTGCTTTACGAGGATATTCTCCATTGCTTCCATTATTTTTGGAGATTTATAACAAACCCCTATCAGTAATTTATTATTTTTTCCCCCTCCCCTTACCTCCACCCACGGGGACTCTACATTTTCATTAAATTCACCTATATTATCACGCCGTATGGGTTTTAAGGATGATTTTACATACAGACACACCCCTCCCCCTCGCTTATCTGTACGGTCATTTCTGAAAAGGCTATAGCCCTGCAAGTTAACAGCCCAATCATGGCTCTCATCCAGCCATGTTTCAGATATCCCCACCATGTCATAATTATGCTCCAACAACATTAATTCTAATTCGTCCATTTTGTTGGCGAGGCTTCTGGCATTAGTATACATACACTTGATGTTCCTATCTGTACCTCTATTCTTTCTTAAATTATTAACTGTTCTAACCCCACCCCCCCATGCCACCGCTACCCCTAACTTCCTTATTTGTGCCCAGGTCTCTATCTGCCCTATCTTCCCCTCCTATAAATTGAATACCCTCCCCCAATCCCTAGTTTAAACACTCCTCCAACCTTCTAGCCATTTTCTCCCCCAGCACAGCTGCACCTTCCCCATTTAGGTGCAGCCCGTCCCTAGCGTAGAGCCTGTAGCCCACTGAGAAGTCGGCCCAGTTCTGCAGGGATCAGGCATACAAAAATGTTTGGCCACAGGTAGATCCATTATTTTTTCTCTTATTGTGTGGCGATGAGAATTTATCCTTGTTCTCAGTTTCTGCCCTGTCTTCACTACATACAGACCCCCAGTTGGACATTTAGTACAAATAATTAAGTACGCCACATTAGAAGTTATGCAGCTGAAAGTACCTGGTATCTTGTAGTCCTGATATGAATTGGGGTTCTTTATCTTGTCTGTGGTCATTATAAATGGACAGGTTTTACATTTTACCTGGTTGCAAGGAAGGGTTCCTGCAGCTGTTGGAGAGGACAGGGAGCTTCTGACAATGATGCTTCTTAGATTTGGGGGCTGCCTAAAACACAGTAGTGGGGGGTCTGGAAAAATGGATTGTAAGCAGGCATCTTTTTGTAGTAAAGGTTGTAATTTCCTTGCAGCTCTCCTTAGCACCTCCAGATTTGGATTGTAGGTGACTACTAGAGGTACCCGGTTATTTTCTTCTTTAGCTTTGTAATGTAGCAGGTGATTCTTTGATATTCTGGTGGCTCTTGTAATTTGGTTTTGAGTTGTACTTGGATGATAGCCCTGATTCAAAAAGGGCTTTCTGAGGCAACAAAAGTGTTCATCCCTATCAATGGGGTTGGAACTTATATGATTGTATCTGATGGCTTGGCTGTAGACAATAGAGTTTTTTGTGTGATTTGGATGGAGACTGTCCCATTTAAGGTATGTTGGGCGGTCAATTGGCTTCTGATACAGGGATGTCTCTATTTCATTGTTCTGCATCTTAATGATGGTGTCCAAAAAGTTAATTTCAGTACAGTAGTAGTTGAGTGTCAAGTTGATGGTGAGATGAAATTGATTAAACTGTTCATGGAACGTCTTTCGCTGTTGCTCAGACTCCGTCCAGATGATTAAAATATCATCAATGTAGTGGTAATAGGCCAGAGGCCTGATTGGACATGAGGACAAAAAGTTGCTTTCAAGTTTGGCCATGAAAAGATTTGCATACTGTGGAGCCTTTTCACTTCCCATTGCTGTGCCAGTCTCCTGTAGATATATCTTGTTGTCAAATTCAAAGTAATTGTGAGTGAGGATGAATTTTATAAGTTTCACCACATAATCCGCATCAGTTCCTGTGTTTTCCATGAAGAATTTTCAGGCATTTAATCCATCCTGGTGTGGGATATTAGAGTACAAAGATTCCACATCCATGGTGGCTAGGATGGTTCCTTCTGGTAGAGGACCTATTGCTGCTAGTTTATTCAATAGGTCAGTTGTGTCCTGAATGAAGCTGGGTGTTTCCTTTACCAGTGGTTTAAGAACACCCTCTACCCATCCAGATACCGGCTCAGTAAGGGTGCCCACACATGAAATAATTGGTCTTCCTGGATTTCCAGATTTGTGGATTTTGGGAAGCATGTAGAATATCCCTGTTCCTGGACTTTCTGGTATCAGGTCATCGGCTCTTGTGTATTCGTCAGGCAGGCAAGATACCAACTTGCTTAGTTCGTTGTAATAGTCCTATGTAGGATCTGACTCCAATTTTTTGTAGTAGCGTGTGTCCATAAGTTGTCTGTTTGCTTCCTTCACATAGTCTGATGTGTTCATCATGACTATTGCACCTCCCTTGTCAGCAGGTTTGATGATGATTTCTTTATTGGTTTTCAGAGACTGTATGGCTTTTCTCTCCTGGGCACTGATGTTGGATGTTTGTCTCCTGTTAGTATCTATGATGGTGGATTTTATCAAATGTCTGAAGGAGTCAGATATATTTATCCAAATGAGGGTTGCGTCCAGGTGGAGGTGTCCAGTCTGACCTCTTCTTGGTAGTTAAGATCCCTTTTCCTTTAGTCGGAGTGTTTTCTGAATCTTCTGTATCATTGAAATATTCCCTCAGGCGCAGTTTCTTGAAATAATGTTCCATATCGCTGCAATTTGGGAGTATAAATTTATGACAACCTTTGACACACTTAGTGCAGGAATGAATGTGTCGCATGGATTTATGTCTTCTTACATCAATTAAGAAATTTGCACTTCAGACCACGTGGGGTCATCATAACAGAACCAGACCCCAATCAGAGGACAACAAAACATTCACTCCTTATCTAGGAACTGTTCCAATATTTATGGACACAACTGTTTATCACTTATCACTCTCCCATAATGACAGTACTATGCTGTGTTGTGTATAAATATGTGATTCTTCAGATGTTGTATTAGTCTATGCCTGATGAAGGGGCCTGAGTAGCCTCGAAAGCTTGCAATTTGTTACCATCTTTTCAGTTAGCCATTAAAAGGTATTAACCTGTCATGGTGGACGCTGTTCACACTAGGGCGTCCGACAGACAGCAGTAATTCCACTTACGTCCACTACACGCTCAGTGGCGTCGGCTAGATTTTATCCAGCTTGCTCGGGATTAATCTAGCTGGTAATCAGGTTGGAGGCTGGGTCACGCCCACGGTCTTTAAATAGTCGTGCTGGACTTTGGGCGTCGCCGTTTATAGCTTTTGCTTTATGCCTAGTGATTCCGGTCTGGAGTGGTGGTCTTGTTGCAGGAATATCGTATCTGGTGGTGTATAATCCTTTGTCATATTCCTCCTTCCTATTTGTATTAGTTTTGCCCTGTGCACATTATAGTGTATTCCTGTGTGTCTGTGGCGTGGTGCGTTTTTCAGTTTTCCCTGTCTGTGCTTTCTGTGGGGATAGGTGTGTGGTCTCTTCACTGGGTGGCGGGTGGTGGTTTCAGCTTAGGGCTGAAACAGGAGTCAGGGTCAGGCCTGGCGGCCCAGACATGCACACCTTTAGTGTAACTTCTGGGAAAGGGACAGACAGGGTTTCCCTAGCCTGAGGGATATCGCAGGGGCCCGGGTAACCAACCTTAGTCTACCCAGTTCCCCCGTGACACAACCACTGAGGACTCTCAATTCCAAATATTTTTCTGTCATTACATTATGCCTTGGCCACTGACATCCTGTGGGCTAAGCAATCTAATGCATTATGTTATTGCGCGGAAGCACAAGTTGCCTCGCTGCTATGTGTAGAGGCACAAAAAGGACAACATTTCTCTGTGGGTCACATGAGGGTCAGTGTGACTGTGTGATCAGTATTCACTTATACACTTTAATTGTTTGGAATCCAAAATTAGGCACTAATGTTGTGTTGACCTGAAAGTTCAGTTACAGTGTGGGGAACAAAAGGGAAAACCACTGAGAGACATTTTTATTTTTGTGGGGGTCCTTAACTGGGTCATTGGAGAGCCTCTGATGTGCCTAAACAGTGGAAACCGCTCACAAGTGACCCTATTTTGGAAACTAGACCCTTGTCCAGTAATTAAACTCTTTAGAAACAGAAATGTTATCTTCCTGCAGACTAACTCTTTTGAAGCTGTATCCTCCTCTTTTACTTAGACAATTTAGTTCATCAGAATATTCTATTAAATGGCTCATAAATAGCAATAGTTACATAGTTTTTAGGTTTACGGCATGCATAAGTCCATCAGGGTTTAACCTATAGCCTAACATAGTGATCCAGAGGAAGGCAAAAAGCCCACGAGGCATATACAATTAGCCCCATATTAGAGAATGAAATACTTCCCAACTATGTATTCAGCAGTCAGACAAATTATATGGATCAACATCCAATCACATAATGTAGTACTCATAATCTGTAATATATTTTTGAAAAAAGGCATCCAGGCCCTCCTTGTACTTTGTAGTTGAGTAACCATTACTACATCATGTGGCAGAGAGTTCTGTAGTCTCATTCATTGCTCTTACAGTACACAATTGCCATTAATTATAATGAAGCCTTTTTTCATATGGACATAGAGAATGGCCTCTTGACACTTTTGCAGGCCTAGGTGTAAAAAGATCATTAGAAAGATATCTGTATTGTCATCTCAAATCATTGTCAATTGTAATAAGATCGCCCCTAAGCCTTCATTTTTCCAAACTGAAGAATCTTAAGATTGATAACATGCCTTGGTACTGCAGTGCACACAATGCCTTAAACTATGTTCCTGTCATGAGCATCTATGCCTCCTTTTTGCGTCCCATTATTTTATTTGACTTGGCAGCAGCTGCCTGGCACTGGTCACTAAAGTTGAATTTGCCATCCACCCACACATCCAAGGCATTTTCAGTGACAGTTTTATCTAGTGTTTTACAATTTAATACATAATTATACATTTTATTTCCTCTGCCTAATTGAATGACTTTACATTTATCTACATTAAATATTCTGTATGTGGTAAAGTTCAAGCTCCTGGATGGAGGCTTGGAAATTCTTTGCCTTATTTGTGCTTTGAATTCATTTTCTGATTAAAGAGCCTAAACACAAAATAATTTTAATACTAAATGACAATATATTTAATGTCATAATTAGTGTTGAGCATTCCGATACCGCAAGTATCGGGTATCGGCCGATACTTGCGGTATCGGAATTCCGATACCGAGTTCCGATACTTTTGTGGTATCGGGAATCGGTATCGGATCCATATTAATGTGTAAAATAAAGAATTAAAATAAAAAATATTGATATACTCACCTCTCCGGAGGCCCCTGCACCTCACCGCTGTTAACCGGCAGCCTTCTTTGCTTAAAATGAGCGCGTTTAGGGCCTTCCATGACGTCACGGCTTCTGATTGGTCGCGTGCCGCTCATGTGACCGCCACGTGACCAATCACAAGCCGCGACGTCATTCTCAGGTCCTAAATTCCTAGGAATTTAGGACCTGAGAATGACGTCGCGGCTTGTGATTGGTCGCGTGGCGGTCACATGAGCGGCACGCGACCAATCAGAAGCCGTGACGTCATGGAAGGCCCTAAACGCGCTCATTTTAAGCAAAGAAGGCTGCCGGTTAACAGCGGTGAGGTGCAGGGGCCTCCGGAGAGGTGAGTATATCAATATTTTTTATTTTAATTCTTTATTTTACACATTAATATGGATCCCAGGGCCTGAAGGAGAGGTTCCTCTCCTTCAGACCCTGGGAACCATCAGGATACCTTCCGATACTTGGTGTCCCATTGACTTGTATTGGTATTGGGTATCGGTATCGGCGATATCCGATACTTTTCGGGTATCGGCCGATACTATCCGATACCGATACTTTCAAGTATCGGACGGTATCGCTCAACACTAGTCATAATCTAATCTTTTTTTCTAATATAATAAAAATTGTATTCCCTATCCCTATCCTTCCCTCACTAAACTATCTAACTGTTTTTTTTCTTTTACTGCTTCTTCACTAATGATGCTTTGTTTGTGAATCTCAGTGCATGTGATATGCGTAGTGACATTGCGCTCTCTTGACTACTCAGACCAGAAGTAATGATTCGGCAAGAGAGTGCACTGTCAGTAAGAATTCCCAGCGTGCAGAGATTAACACTGCCATCGCAAATGACGTCACTTGCTGGGGCAGTGCTGGTCTTTACATGCCAGGTATTCTTACTATGGTCACTGATAGTGCACTCTCTTTCCGCCTCATTACTTTTGATCTGAGCTAGATAGAGCGCACTATCATTGTGCATATCATGCAGTGTCAACAACCTTCTAAGCATATGTTGGAATTTACATCCAACTCATCCCAGAAGAGCAGAAACTAGCCCAGCCCCTGAAACGGAGGTCACTGATGACACTTTGTTTCAGTATCCCAGCATGCACTGACATTTTCAAAGTGTCATAAAAGAGGATGCAGTAAAAAAAATCAGTTAGTGTAGTGAGGGAAGATTAGGGAATTTTTAATTAAAGTGCATTAGAAAAAATGTTAGATTAAGATACTAAATAGATATGAATTTAGGTTTAAAATTATTTTTTGTTTTGGACCACCCCTTCAGGTACAGATCTGAGGGCAAGGATCCATTTACAATTCAGGTACTGTGCGCAGTCAGTTCTCCTTCTCAGTTGATATCTCTCGAACCATTTGTTCAAACTGGTAAAATCAAAATAAATCCCAAAATGTTACTGTTATGATTTTTTTGCTCATGGCATGTATTTGAGAAAAGTCTTAAAAATTAAACTATTGAATTGTTTAGAATTTTCTTATGTCTTCTATAATATTGTTTTTTTTATATAGCACTTTGATGTGTCATGTGTTTTTCGTGTTTGTCTGAGTGCCAGAAAACCAAAGAATTTTCATATTTTGTGTAACTGCAATAAGGTTGTGTTATAAAAATGATCAAGATACAATTGTTCTAAACTCGGCCTACAGTACATGTTCAGAAAACCATGTGACTGCTTTTAAAGTTGGACTTTTCTTTAGTTAACTCACCAGCTGATTAGTTTAAGTCTTGTGACCAACATTATTTCTTTCACTCTCTTTAAACGATCTGTGTCAGCTTTTATTTCTTTCTTGCCAAAGAACATATTGTACAGTTCTTTGAGGGCTATAAAACAAATATGAAATTTGTATTGGTTAATTTTACGAAACACATTTTCCTCGTGTTGTAACTTGTTTACAGTGGAATATATGTAGGACAGCCACAAGACATATTGGAATATATAGGTATTTGGCACCTTACATTATCCACCCCCTTTGTAGCAGTTTGACTTGCATGCAAAAACATACCTTTAATACTATTAAAGTAAAAAGGCTGTCTAATTTTTCAACATTTCACACAGTTTTAGTGGATAATTGGTCTTTACCCTATGTGTAGGAAAGACACACATGTGAGCTTCGTAAGATCATCTTACCAGTAACTAAAATTGTTTTCATTTTTAAACTAGAAATGTAATTTTAGTACATTTTGTATTAGGATTTAATTTGTTATTTTGCTGACCTAATGTAAAAAATACCCTAATAACTTTTAAACTGCAACACCAATAAGGAAAAGTTTGAGAATTATGAAAATCACAATAACGATGGACATGCTAATGTCATGAAAATGGTAGAAAAATGGAAACAGAATTTCAGAACATGATTTGTTCAATATCGAGCATGAGTGTCACACGCAGACACACATGCATTGAGGTTATTGATGTTATCTAAGGAATGGTCTACCAGGCTGATTGCACTTGGGCACACAAATCATCATGACCCACTGATGGTGGCTCTCTTTGCAATTTTTGACCAAGGACATCCCAGATGTGCTTGATGTGAAACAAGTCTGGAGATGCTGGAATCCATTGTAGCATGCTTAGGCTATGCTGAGTGCTCCCAGTGTGCAAGGATTTCGGATGTTCCATGGAGCCTCTTTTGCCCTTGTCCAAGATGGAGTCTGGCACTTCACCCTGTCCTGGAACTTCCTGTCTGTCTTGCTATTTAAGTCCATGTCAGGAGATCCTCCTTGCCTGTGTATTTTGCTGTGTTCTGCTTCTGAGCTCTCTCCTGGCTTGCCTCTGGAGTTCCTGCTGCTGCTCATTACTCGATGCTCTGCCTCTCCACTATTAGTTGTCTTCAATCTGCTGAGCTGCCTCCGGATCCTGCTGGGGTTACCTACTGTCCTACTTCTAAGACTGTGTCTGTGCGGGCTGCTGTACGGGACTTGAGCAGGACTTTTCAGCCCAAAACCGTACTTTTAAGGTTCTCCTTGTAATGCTCCACCTGTGATTTTCTGGACTTCTATGAAAGGTGTTGTCTCCTCTGTCTGCATAGTTCTGTACTTCCACGCATAAAGTGAAGGTCACGCTCTTGCCCCTAATTACTGCTGGACTTTTATGTATAAGTGGCGTTGCATTATTGCTTCTTATTATTGCTGGACTTCCACATATAAGTGCTGTTTGCACTATTGCTTGACTTCCATATATCAGTGCAGTTCACACTCTCGTGTTATATTACTGCTGGACTTGTTTGCTTTGGGGGACACACACCGCTATTACATTTGCTGGATATTTCTGTTGTGCTGTGCATTTCGCCATATTTGCAGCCAAGCCTTTGTTAGTCTTCGTTGTATTCCTTACTGTGGTAAAATACAGTTTATTTGTCTCAACTTTAATCTCAGATCAATTTTATCCCATGCTATCAGATTCCATAGTACCTACATAATTGTTACACAGTAGCATGAACAACAATGTGACCTGGTGTTGCTGTCTTTAACTTCTTCATGGTGTATGATGTAAACTTAAATCATATGTTCTGTCTGTCTTTGATGCAAGCTTGCAAGTCAAGTCCTCATCTTTCCCCGTACATGACGGCTGATGTTATCATCAGCCATCATGTTCCTCTAACAGCCACGAGTGGAACAGAGCTCTGCCCATGTCTGTTAATCTATTACACCATGTTCTAAATTATTATGCAAATGACATTTTTCTCGGATTTTCCTAAATGGTCGGTGCAAATGACAGTCAGTCTAATAAAAGTCATCACCCGTTAGAGTATACATCGAATTTTATTGAAGAAACCTCCCAATGATAACAGTATAATCTCCAAAATGAATAAAAACTCAAAATGCACTGTTCCAAATTATTAGGCACAGTAGAATTTCTAAACATGTTTTAAAGAACTGAAAATGCTCATTTGTTGAATTTGCAGCATTAGGAAGTCACATCCACTGAAAAAAAAGCTATTTAACTCCAAAACATCCTAACAGGCCAAGTTACATGTTAACATAGGAACCTTTCTTTGATATCACCTTCACAATTCTTGCATCCATTGAACTTGTGAGTTTTTTGAGAGTTTCTGCTTCTATTTCTTTGCATGAAGTCAGAATAGCCTCCCAGAGCTGCTGTTTGGATGTGAACGGCCTCCCACCCTCATAGATCTTTTGCTTGATGATACTCCATAGGTTCTCTATAGGGTTGAGGTCAGGGGAAGATGGTGGCCACACCATGAGTTTATTTCCTTTTATGCCCATAGCAGCCAATGACTCAGAGGTATTCTTTGCAGCATGAGATGGTGCATTGTCATGCATGAAGATGATTTTGCTCCTGAAGGCATGATTCTGATTTTTATACCATGGAAGATAGTTGTCAGTCAGAAACTCTATATACTTTGCAGAGGTCATTTTCACACCTTCAGGAACCTTAAAGGGCCCTACCAGCTGTTTCTCCATGATTCCGGCCCAAACATGACTCCTCCACCTCCTTGCTGACGTCGCATCCGTGTTGGGACATGGTGGTCATCCACCAACCATCCACTACTCCATCCTTCTGGACCATCCAGGGTTGCTTGACACTCATCAGTAAACAAGACTGTTTGAAAATTAGTCTTCATGTATGTTTGGGCCCACTGCAGCCATTTCTGCTTGTGAACACTGTTTAGGGGTGGCCGAATAGTAGGTTTATGAACCAGAGCAAGCCTTTGAAGGATCCTACACCTTGAGGTTTGAGGGACTCCAGAGGCACCAGCATCTTCAAATATCTATATAAAAATGAACGTCAGTTAATAACATACATTAGGCGACTCAATAACAATTATACTATACCGGAGAAACAAGAGTCAAAAACTAGCCAAAATAGTAATAGCAAAACACGTTTATTGAAAAACCAATTTTCACCTAAAACTAGTGTTGAGCGATACCGTCCGATACTTGAAAGTATCGGTATCGGAAAGTATCGGCCGATACCGGCAAAGTATCGGATCCAATCCGATACCGATACCCGATACCAATACAAGTCAATGGGACTCATGTATCGGACGGTATTCCTGATGGTTCCCAGGGTCTGAAGGAGAGGAAACTCTCCTTCAGGCCCTGGGAACCATATAAATGTGTAAAAGAAAGAATTAAAATAAAAAATATCGCTATACTCACCTGTCCGACGCAGCCGGGACTTCAGCGAGGGAACCGGCAGCGTTGTTTGTTTAAAATTCGCGCTATTACTTGGTTACGTGAATTCCCGGCTTGTGATTGGTCAGGTCGGCCATGTTGCCGGGACGCGGACCAATCACAGCAAGCCGTGACGAAATTACGTCACGGCTTGCTGTGATTGGTCCGCGTCCCGGCAATATGGCCGCCCTGACCAATCACAAGCCGTGACATCACGGGAGGCTGGACACGCGCTCATTTTAAAATGGGCGCGTGTCCAGCCTCCCGTGACGTCACGGCTTGTGATTGGTTGCGCCGCGGTCAACCAATCACAAGCCGGGAGGCTGGACGCGCTCATTTTAAAATGGGCGCGTGTCCAGCCTCCCGTGACGTCACGGCTTGTGATTGGTTGCGCCGCGGTCAACCAATCACAAGCCGGGAGGCTGGACGCGCTCATTTTAAAATGGGCGCGTGTCCAGCCTCCCGTGACGTCACGGCTTGTGATTGGTTGCGCCGCGGTCAACCAATCACAAGCCGGGAGGCTGGACGCGCTCATTTTAAAATGGGCGCATGTCCAGCCTCCCGTGACATCACGGCTTGTGATTGGTTGCGCCGCGGTCAACCAATCACAAGCCGGGAGGCTGGACGCGCTCATTTTAAAATGGGCGCGTGTCCAGCCTCCCGTGACGTCACGGCTTGTGATTGGTCAGGGCGGCCATATTGCCGGGACGCGGACCAATCACAGCAAGCCGTGACGTAATTTCATCACGGCTTGCTGTGATTGGTCCGCGTCCCGGCAACGTGGCCGACCTGACCAATCACAAGCCGGGAATTCACGTAACCAAGTAATAGCGCGAATTTTAAACAAACAACGCTGCCGGTTCCCTCGCTGAAGTCCCGGCTGCGTCGGAGAGGTGAGTATAGCGATATTTTTTATTTTAATTCTCTCTTTTACACATTTTAACATTAATGTTGTTGCGATACCCGATACCCGATACCACAAGAGTATCGGAATCCCGGTATCGGAATTCCGATACAGCAAGTATCGGCCGATACCCGATACTTGCAGCATCGGAATGCTCAACACTACCTAAAACCATACATATCATATATAGTAGTAGAGAACAAAAAGTTCAAAATGTGACTACATCCGTGAATACAACCAATGACCCCAGTGCAGCAGATCGGGACAAAAATTAAATCAGCTGTTATGACACAAAAAGTGATTATTGCCTACACATGAATGCTTATAAACCTGATGCATAGCAATTAAACCAGGTGTTACAATTGCAAAGTGGCAGTAACCATACTCAAACAATCGCCACACATATAAGTAAATGGATCACAACATGTGAAATATAGTGAACAAGTAAAGGGGCTAATTACCCATAAGTCACAAGGTGTCCCGTCTGGCTCCTGGTCACAGACCCCAACGCGCGTTTCGCGTTTGTGTATTGCCGCTTCTTCAGGGGGCGTGAGGCAATCTTGCCTTACACAGGCGTGTACTATGGAGGACAGAGAATGAACTTCAATCCAATATTGCAGCCAGCATGCAGCCAGCGGGTAAGGAAAGGGTGAATCAAACACCCGAAAACCCCGCCCCTATGGCTGAAAATTGTTCCCTCCAAATTCAGGTGACAGAGTCCCTTTAATTAGAATCACCTGGAAAACGAATTACCACATGTGTTTAAGATTGATTTCAGTGATCGATTGAGCCCAATTTGCATAATAATTTGGAACACGGTGTAAATCCTACTGTCAATCGCTCCCATTGGTGCACTCTTGACATGATTGTGGGGCGCTGATAGTTTGTCATGGAAGCTGGATGTCTGCTGAAGACCCAATGTGCCTTCTATTATGATCGTCTTGTGAAAGCAAGCTTGTGGCTGGCATTCATAATAGATTGTGATTTTTACCTACAGGTCCTTCTCAAAAAATTAGCATATAGTGTTAAATTTCATTATTTACCATAATGTAATGATTACAATTAAACTTTCATATACTATAGATTCATTATCCACCAACTGAAATTTGTCAGGTCTTTTATTGTTTTAATACTGATGATTTTGGCATACAACTCCTGATAACCCAAAAAACCTGTCTCAATAAATTAGCATATCAAGAAAAGGTTCTCTAAATGACCTAGTACCCTAATCTTCTGAATCAACTAATTAACTCTAAACACATGCAAAAGATACCTGAGGCTTTTAAAAACTCCCTGCCTGGTTCATTACTCAAAACCCCCATCATGGGTAAGACTAGCGACCTGACAGATGTCAAGAAGGCCATCATTGACACCCTCAAGCAAGAGGGTAAGACCCAGAAAGAAATTTCTCAACAAATAGGCTGTTCCCAGAGTGCTGTATCAAGGCACCTCAATGGTAAGTCTGTTGGAAGGAAACAATGTGGCAGAAAACGCTGTACAACGAGAAGAGGTGACCGGAACCTGAGGAAGCAGTGGACTGAGTCTGGTGTGGAAACATCCAGAGCCACCGTGCACAGGCGTGTGCAGGAAATGGGCTACAGGTGCCGCATTCCCCAGGTAAAGCCACTTTTGAACCATAAACAGCGGCAGAAGCACCTGACCTGGGCTACAGAGAAGCAGCACTGGACTGTTGCTAAGTGGTCCCAAGTACTTTTTTCTGATGAAAGCAAATTTTGCATGTCATTCGGAAATCAAGGTGCCAGAGTCTGGAGGAAGACTGGGGAGAAGGAAATGCCAAAATGCCTGAAGTCCAGTGTCAAGTACCCACAGTCAGTGATGGTGTGGGGTGTCATGTCAGCTGCTGGTGTTGGTCCACTGTGTTTCATCAAGGGCAGGGTCAATGCAGCTAGCTATCAGGAGATTTTGGAGCACTTCATGCTTCCATCGGCTGAAATGCTTTATGGAGATGAAGATTTCATTTTTCAGCACGACCTGGCACCTGCTCACAGTGCCAAAACCACTGGTAAATGGTTTACTGACCATGGTATTACTGTGCTCAATTGGCCTGCCAACTCTCCTGACCTGAACCCCATAGAGAATCTGTGGGATATTGTGAAGAGAAAGTTGAGAGACGCAAGACCCAACACTCTGGATGAGCTTAAGGCCGCTATTGAAGCATCCTGGGCCTCCATAACATCTCAGCAGTGTCACAGGCTGATTGCCTCCATGCCATGCCGCATTGAAGCAGTCATTTCTGCCAAAGGATTCCCGACCAAGTATTGAGTGCATAACTGAACATTATTATTTGATGGTTTTTTTGTTTGGTATTAAAAAACACTTTTATTTGATTGGTCGGGTGAAATATGCTAATTTATTGAGACAGGTTTTTTGGGTTATCAGGAGTTGTATGCCAAAATCATCAGTATTAAAACAATAAAAGACCTGACAAATTTCAGTTGGTGGATAATGAATCTATAGTATATGAAAGTTTAATTGTAATCATTACATTATGGTAAATAATGAAATTTAACACTATATGCTAATTTTTTGAGAAGGACCTGTATACATAGCATTCCTAATGCACTGCTATGTATAGCACAGGTGTTTATTAAATCCAGTAAAAAGTGAAAAAAAAAGGTTTTAAAAATATGAAAAAAAAAGAAAAGTTCCAATTACTCCCCTTTTGCCCCATTGAAAATAATAATAATAAAAAATACACATATTTGGCATTCATAAAAGTCCTATCTATCAAAGTATGAAATAGATTAATCATAACGGTAAATTCCTTAAAGAGAAAAAATCATTAAAAATGCAAGCTCGGGGTGCAAAAAATAAGCCATCACACAGCTCTATACTCCTAAAAATAAAAATATTACAAATTTTAAAAACACTCAAATTGTAAAAGACATGGCAAAGAACTTGCTTTTCTAATTTCATTATTCAACTTAATCCATATTGTCATATATTCAAAAACTGGAACCATTTCTGAATATTGTTAGCAGTGTGGTAGGGCCCACAATCCTGATGAATGAGGTTACTGCCATGAGGACATTTCATTTTCTTGAAGGGTATATTTTATCTGCATTAACATTTAGGCAGGAGATATGTGTCAAAGTAAAATCCACATGAGTGCCATGTCCTATTATCCAGAACATCACATGGCCGCCACCATCCATTTTTCTTTACAATTGTACATGCTCGTGCCAGTTCTTCCACAGGTAGGTGATTCACATGTATCCACGAGATTAGGTAATTTCCTATATTGCTTCCTGTCACAGCTTTGATAATTATGTGCTCATTGTAGGTTCTTTTGTTCATCAACATAGGCCAACACAAGTACCTTAACTGGTCTGTTCCTATACACATTCACCTTACGCTTTGAAGTCTATAACTATGTATATGCATGATCATTATGAATCATTGAATAAATCAAAGCAGGTGTTTTGCTGCCATCATACTCTGCAGTCATTCTCTCTTACTCTCTTTATACTCAACTATATATCTATAATATAACGCTGGGAGCGTCACTCTGTCCAAAGCCTTTATAGACTGCGCAAGCGCAAGCGCCGGCGCAGTCTGGACCCCATAGAGCGACGCTCCCAGGAGATCGCGGTATGCGTAAGCGCTGAACGCACACCGCGATCTCCAACGGAGAAACAGGGACGAGCCAGGAGGCGGAGGGTGAGTATACTTACCTGTCCCGTTCCACCGACGCCATTCCGGGCCATGAATATCGCCCTGCTCCCGGAATCGGCGCCTGCGCAGTCCGTGCTTTCCGGCGCCATTTTCTTGAAGACACATTGCAGTGTGTCTTCAAGAAAATGGCGCCGGAAAGAGCGGACTGCGCAGGCGCCGATTCCGGCACCAAGAGGACACAGAAAATGGCGCCGGAAATGAATAAGGTACCGCAAGTAACAAATTGCTGTGCCATGAGGCTGTGGCACTTCATGCCACAGCTATTTGTTACTTACGCCACTTACGTCCACAGCCGCCGCACCCACCACAGCCACCGCACCCAGCATAGCCACGCACAGCCGCCGCACCGAGCACAGCCGCCGCACCCACCACAGCCACGCACAGCCGCCCACAGCCACGCACAGCCGCCCACAGCCACGCACAGCCGCCGCACCCAGCACAGCCACGCACAGCCACCCACAGCCACCACAGCCACCGCACCCAGCACAGCCGCCGCACCGAGCACAGCCGCCGCACCCAGCACAGCCGCCCACAGCCACGCACAGCCGCCGCACCCAGCACAGCCGCTGCACCCACGCACAGCCACGCACAGCCGCCCACAGCCACGCACAGCCGCCCACAGCCATGCACAGCCGCCTACAGCCACGCACAGCCGCCGCACCCAGCACAGCCACGCACAGCCGCCGCACCCACCACAGCCACCGCACCCAGCACAGCCATCGCACCCAGCACAGCCGCCGCACCCAGCACAGCCGCCGCACCCAGCACAGCCGCCCACAGCCACGCACAGCCGCCTACAGCCACGCACAGCCGCCGCACCCAGCACAGCCGCCGCACCCAGCACAGCCACGCACAGCCACCCACAGCCGCCGCACCCACCACAGCCGCCGTACCCAGCACAGCTGCCGCACCCAGCACAGCCGCCGCACCCAGCACAGCCACCCACAGCCACTGCACCCACCACAGCCACCGCACCCAGAACAGCCACGCACAGCCGCTGCACCCAGCACAGCCGCCTACAGCCGCTGCACCCAGCACAGCCACGCACAGCCGCCCACAGCCACGCACAGCCGCCCACAGCCACGCACAGGCGCCCACAGCCACGCACAGCCACCCACAGCCACCACACCCACCACAGCCACCGCACCCAGCACAGCCATGCACAGCCGCTGCACCCAGCACAGCCACGCACAGCTGCCCACAGCCACGCACAGCCGCCTACAGCCATGCACAGCCGCAGCACCCAGCACAGCCGCCGCACCCAGCACAGCCGCCGCACCCAGCACAGCCGCCGCACCCAGCACAGCCACCACACCCAGCACAGCCACGCACAGCCACCCACAGCCGCCGCACCCACCACAGCCACCGCACCCAGCACAGCCACAGCCACGCTGTTATGGTTTCCAATGGCAAGGAAACATCAGAAGCATAGAATAAACGGACAAGCTCTCGGGTGATGGAAACTAGAGCTGACCGCGATGCTAAACCTACACACCACACTAGAAGTAGCCAGGGGGCATTCCTGCGTTGTCTCTAGATGCCGCGCGCCAGCCGGAGAACTAACTACCCCTGGTAGAAGAAAACACAGTCCTGGCTTGCCTCCAGAGAATGTCCCCACAGGAGATAGCAGCCCCCCACATATAATAACGGTGAGAGCAGATGAAAAGACACACGTAGTATGAAAGCAGATTTAGCACAGAGAGGCCCGCTAACTAAATAGCAGAAAGATACAACAGAGGACTTCGCGGTCAGCTGCAAAACCCTTCAAAACACCATCCTGAAATTACCTTAACTCATGTGACAACTCATGACACCGGAGTGGTAATTTCAGCCCAACAAGAGCTTCCAGCTGCAGAGATTCACATAAGTGCAAACTGGACAAAACATACAAAAATAGACTTAAGGACTAAAGTGTCCAACTTAGCTGAGCAGAAAACTGGGAGCAGGAACATGCAACAGAATCACTCTGGATACATTGATGGCCAGCATTAGAATGACTGAGGAGCAAGGTTAAATAGGATACTCCCACATCCTGATAGGAACAGGTGAACTGAGAAGGCAAAGCTTGCAGGACACCAGTACCACAAGAGACCACCGGGGGAGCCCACGAACCGAATCACAACACCACGCACAGCCGCTGCACCCAGCACAGCCACGCACAGCCGCCCACAGCCACGCACAGCCGCCCACAGCCACGCACAGCCGCCTACAGCCACGCACAGCCGCAGCACCCAGCACAGCCACCGCACCCAGCACAGCCGCCGCACCCAGCACAGCCACGCACAGCCGCCCACAGCCACGCACAGCCACCCACAGCCGCCGCAACCAGCACAGCCACCGCACTCAGCACAGCTGTCCACAGCCGCCGCACCCAGCACAGCCACGCACAGCCGCCCACAGCCACGCACAGCCGCCGCACCCAGCACAGCCGCCGCACCCAGCACAGCCGCCCACAGCCACGCACAGCCGCCCACAGCCATGCACAGCCGCCTCACCCAGCACAGCCGCCGCACCCAGCACAGCCGCCCACAGCCGCCACCCACAGCCATGCACAGCCGCCTACAGCCACGCACAGCCGCAGCACCCAGCACAGCCACCGCACCCAGCACAGCCGCCGCACCCAGCACAGCCACGCACAGCCGCCCACAGCCACGCACAGCCGCCCACAGCCGCCGCACCCAGGACAGCCACCGCACTCAGCACAGCTGTCCACAGCCACCGCACCCAGCACAGCCATGCACAGCCGCCCACAGCCACGCACAGCCGCCGCACCCAGCACAGCCGCCGCACCCAGCACAGCCGCCCACAGCCACGCACAGCCGCCCACAGCAACGCACAGCTGCCCACAGCCGCCACCCACAGCCACGCACAGCCGCCCACAGCCACGCACAGCCGCCCACAGCCACGCACAGCCGCCGCACCCAGTACAGCCACCGCACCGAGCACAGCCGTCCACAGCCGCCCGCACTCAGCACAGCCGCCCGCACTCAGCACAGCCGCCCGCACTCCGCACAGCCGCCCGCACTGATGGGAGCGCAGGATGGAGCAGCACGTGATAGGATGGGGGCGCAGGATGGAGCAGCACATGACACGGTGGAGCAGCACATGACAGGATGGGGATGCAGGATGGAGCAGCACATGACACAGTGGAGCAGCACATGACAGGATGGGGGCGCAGGATGGAGCAGCACATGACAGGATGGGAGAGCAAGATGGGAGCAGCACATACCAGGATGGAGACCATATACCAATATAAATGCTCGCCACCCGGGCGTAGAACGGGTTCAATAGCTAGTATATATATATATATATATATATATATATATATATATATATATATATAAATCATTAGAAAAAAAAGAACAAAAATCAGTAAAAGACATCAAAGAAAATATTGCAACCATACTTGCAATACCATGTCCAGACCCAAATGCACAACAGGATGTAGCAGGTCACCATGATAAAAGTGGGGGAAGCACAGGTGCACAATGCTAATAAAATACCCACTTACTAACCCACCAAACCCCCATGAGGCCTAGTATTCAATATTCACACAGGCTTGCACATGGTTCCATTCACACCATTACGTAAGATCCACCTCTGCCCACATAGCAGCGCATTATCAACGCCCCTACTATTACATCACGTGCGATGCCTATAACATATAAACATCGGTAGGACACACATCCCACCTTACCACCAGCCATCAATGAAGGGTCCGGCCTGCACCTTGCATGAAAACTGTGCAGAAAAGATGACTATAATGCATGAGGTATTGGTCGATATTTTGGCTATTAAGGGACATTAGAGAGGACAGGACCACACTTAGGGACATACACGGGTACGACAGGGGAGCTTAGTCATATCAATTAAAAGTTAGATTTTATTATTCTACCAACATTTAATCTTGCTGCTACCCTTCTCTCACCCCTCCAAATTACACAAGCTCACAATCTATATCAAAGGTCCTTATTATTTTGCGAGTCCTAACATTAAATTAAAAATCAAATCTATATATGCTGTTCTTAAATAACATTTTTTTTTAAATTGAAATTATGTCCAGCTATATGTCTCCAAGGACAATCTAGCACTTGTTTTACATTGAGGTGGCTGACATCAATGTAGGGCAATTATGAAATCATTACTTCCTTGCTTAAAGAATTTGGAGCAGTGTTGGTTAATGGTTTCAGACATTTGTCAAAACATAGCACATATTCTTGACCTTCATCAGGAGAGTGTCATACTTTCCAGTGACAAGTAGAGTGGGGTTGGACATGTTTTCATCTCCATGTGTTTTTGGAGGCCCTCAATTAGGTCAAAAGGAAAAGAGAACACATCCCTAAAGAAAGAAGTCTCCACAGGAAAGCTGAGGCATAAGACAAACATTGCTCTGGAAGGAGGCTTGATGATTCATACTCACTTTCTGTCACAGTCTAAAGAGAAGATACAGGGAAAAGTGCTGAATAGTGAGCTGATTCTCTTGTGCAATATTCTTACACAGCTCTAGACTAGACTATTATGATTCTGAACGTTTTTACATTTTTCCTGTAAAAAGTTTTTTTTATTATTTAAAGGTTTCACATGAACAGTTAAATCCACACAAAATAACTTTCAATTTTAAATACCCAATAAAGACAAGTGTCATACTGTGTTTATTAAAGACACCATTAATAATAATAATAATTTAAGGGAAATATGTTGTAATATTATTTTCCCTTTCACAAATTATTGTATACAACCAATGACAGTTAGGTAACCTTTCAGCAGTTAAATAACCTTTATTTGCAAGTTGTACAGTCGACATGAAAATGACCCTGGATACCAATTGTTAACGTATTCACTATTATATGCTCTCTTAGATTTTCTTTAAATACCTTATATACCACTGATGTCAAACTTACTGAACAGTATTTCTATTGTTACAAGAGAGTCTAAGAGTTACCAAACAACTTTACTTCTCCCTAGATTAGTACATAACATTGGATGACTGATCTTGATTACTGCTCACTAGTGATGGGCGAGCACTAAAATACTTGGGTGCTCATTGCTCGGGTCGGACAATTTGTAATTCTCGGGTACTCGGACAGGACAATGAGCCCAATGTAAGTCTATGGGAGACCCGAGCATTTTTACCGCAATCCCCCAGGGGTCCTTTTAAAGTCTGAAAATGATGGAAACACTGCAGAAATGACATGGGAACATCATGGCAAATGTCCCTGACTCCTAGATCACAGCTGTAAGAAATGTTGTCAGAGTTTCACGCCATTTTTACAGGTGCACCAAAAAACATACAAAAACGAAACCAAAACAGATTTTGCTGGGAAATATGTCAAGGTACATCCTTTCCAGGGTAATGACTTGTATATAAGGCAAAATAACTAACCCCAAACAAAAATGTTCCTCCACCACTTGGGCTATGTTCACACACAGGGTTTTTGATGCGATGCGTTTTTCAACTTTAGCATTGCTTTCAACCAATACAAATGCATTCACTGGGAAATGTCATTGTATCATTTAACAATCCTAGCTGGCCATGTGGTGTGTGACACTTAAGGAGAAACATCTTCATTTATGAGGAAGGGACTCTTAAAGTCACAGAACCTATTTTTAGAGGGCATCAAGCGGCATTAATGTTCTTAAAGGGCCATTAAACAGTGGGTCTCCTATACTGTTATTGCCTATGCAGTGAGTGGCTGGGTTGCCAAAAATTAGGGCGCACCCCATTACCCCTTTTACGAGACGTACAGTAGGGCCTCCTGAAAAAATGTTGCATTGAATGCAAGGCCTGGCCTGCCCCAAAGTTACATGCACCCCAATAACCCTTTCAGCAGACGTACTTGAGGGCATCATGACAAAATTGTTCCCATTACAAGAAAGTGTGTCTCCCATACTGTTTGCTTATGCATTGAATGCAAGGCCTGCCCTGCACCAATGTTACATGCACCCCAATAACCATTTCAGCAGACGTACTTGAGGGCCTCAGAACAAAATTTTCCCCATTAGAAAAAAGTGTGTCTCCCATAATGTTTGCTGATGCAGTGAATGCAAGGCCTGCACTGCACCAATGTTGCATGCACTCCAATAACCCATTGAAGCCACGCACTGGATAGCCACATGAAACAAAATTTCCCATTACTTCATTTTTTTTATTACCATAAATTTTGTCCATGAAGTGAATGCAATGCCTGGTCGTAATTTTCACGCACCACAATCCCCCTTAGAAGAAACATGGAGGAGGTTCTAAAAAAAAAAAATTCACATTACAAAGGAGTGCTTCACCTATACTTGGAATGCCCATACATGTGGCTGTAGCATCACGGAATACGTTCACCCTCATGTTCTAGTGGTGGTGTCTGAAGAGACGTGGAGGATGTCCTCCTATGAATGTTTTCCCAATTTAAAGGAGTGGGTCTCCTATATTTGTAATGCCCATACACTAAGTGTAAGGGCTGACAAACATTTCTCCCTGGGGGGTCTACTTTTTGTTTTTATAAATTACTTACGGACATCATAAACACCCTTGCCAAAAATTAGAGTGACTGTTGCATCATGGAATGCGTTCACCCTTGTTTGTGTTCTAGTGGTGGTGTCTGGATAGACATGGAGGATGTCCTCCTATGAATGTTTTCCCAATTTAAAGGAGCGGGTCTCCTATACTTGTAAAGCCCATACACTAAGTGTAAGGGTTGACAAACATTTCCCCATGGGGGGTAATTTCTTTTTTTATTTGTTTTCGGTCACCATACACCCTTGCAAAAAACTAGAGTGGCTGTAGCATCACGGAATACGTTCACCCTCATGTTATAGTGGTGGTGTCTGAAGAGACGTGGAGGATGTCCTCCTATGAATGTTTTCCCAATTTAAAGGAGTGGGTCTCCTATATTTGTAATGCCCATACACTAAGTGTAAGGGCTGACAAACATTTCTCCCTGGGGGGTCTACTTTTTGTTTTTATAAATTACTTACGGACATCATAAACACCCTTGCTAAAAATTAGAGTGACTGTTGCATCATGGAATGCGTTCACTCTTGTTTGTGTTCTAGGGGTGGTGTCTGGATAGACATGGAGGATGTCCTCCTATGAATGTTTTCCCAATTTAAAGGAGCGGGTCTCCTATACTTGTAAAGCCCATACACTAAGTGTAAGGGCTGACAAACATTTCCCCTGGGGGGCCTACTTTTAAAAAAAAATTATTTACGGACATAATAAACAACCTTGCCAAAAACTAGAGTGACTATTGCATCACGGAATACATTCACCCTTGTATTCTAGTGCTGGTGTCTGAATAGATGTGGAGGATGTCCTCCTATGAATGTTTTCCCAATTTAATGGAGTGGGTCTCCTATACTTGTAATGCCCATACACTAAGTGCATGGGCTGACAAACATTTCCCCATGTGGAGGACATTTTTTTAAATATATTTACGGGCCTCATAGACACCCTTGCAAAAAAATAGACTGGCTGTAGCATCACAGAACACGTTCACCCTGGCGTTGAGTGGTGGTGGATGATGAGGATGAGGAGAAGAAGGAGGACACCAAATAGCCAAAATCAGGAAGCGTATATCCATGTGTGGGTGTGAAGAGGTGCATGGCAATACACCTCCCAAAAAGACACTGTATGGAAGGTTATGTTTCGATGTTATCATTTGGTGATGTAGAGAGGTTTGTCCCAATCCAGCCCTTGTTCATTTTTATAAGAGTCAGTCTGTCTGCATCTTCAGTTGACAGGTGAATGCGCTTATCTGTTATAACTCCACCAGTAAATATAGGTAAACTGACTAAACAGCAATCTAGTCTGAACAGGTGCATAACCAAAAAAGACTTACATAGCAAATAGATCAATGGCTGCACTCAACTGCTACTCAACTACTATTTTTTCTGACTTGAACGCCCCGCCCTTCACCATGCTGTGATTTTAATTACATCCAAACACAGTTGGTTCCGACCTTCCTATAAATGCAGGCTTTACTATGTTATTAGCCATAGGTAAGTGTTCACACTAGGCAGTCAGGTCAGGGACCCATCCGATCTGAGATTACCTTGACCTTTGGTGGATGGGCTCACATTTTTTGGCCAAATCTTGTGCTAAGCATCTCATGTGTGATTTCTCAAGCCATTATGCTATTCACATTTCATATATCGCACATTTCCTTGCTTTAGTACAGTTGAGTGCAGCCATTGATCTATTTGCTATAATTCTACCAGTGGCATTAAAAACTCACTCTGATAAAATGCTAGCGGCCGGGCAGGCCAGGACCTCCAAAGCGTAGAGAGCCAGGTCATGCCACGTGTCCAGCTTGGATACCCAATAATTAAAAGGCACAGATGAATCACGGAGGATGTTGGTACGGCCAGCAAGGTACTCCCTCGCCATCTTCCCAAACATTCCATTACTTGTGACATTACCTCACGCCTCTGGGCCAGAGTGATGGGAGGGTCTGAGAAAACTGTCCCAGAACTTTTCCAGTGTTGCCCTGCTACTGCTGGATTGGAGTTGTGTCTCTCCCGCCTATACTCCTTAGTTGTCCAATGCACTGTGAAGTGTGCCACCAGCATTTTCAGATGGGATTTTTTTTTAATAATTCCACAACAATGGCCCTCTGGGACTGCACCATTTTAGTACACCTGTCTGCTTCTGGAACAAGAGATTGAAAGTTCTCCTTGTAGCATGGGTCTAAAAGAGTTCCAACGCATGGGGACATCACACACCAGTTGGTGAGCTGGAAGCTGCAAACGCTGCTGAAGCACGGCAAGGGTGGCTGAAGCTGCAGCTGAACTTCTAAAATAGGCACACAGTCGGCATACTTTCATAAGCAGATCTGGCAGCTGTGGGTGAATTTTGAGAAAACGCTGAACCACGAGGTTAAGCCCATGGGCCACGCAAGGCACGTGAGTAAGCTCGCCTCTCCTCAGCTGCCACCAGGTTCCAGCCATTGGCACACACGACCATGCCTGGCTGTAGGTTCAGCGGTGTCAGCCACAGATCTGATTGCTCTTTCAGTGCTGTACAAAACTCTTCAGCATTGTGTGGTTTGTCACCTAAGCAGATTAGCTTCAGCACAGCCTGTTGGCGCTTGGCTGAGGCAATGCTGCAGTGCTTCCAGCTTGTGACTGATGTGCTACTTTCGGAGATGGAGGCTGAAGAGGAGGTGGAGGAGGAGGTGTAGGAGCTTTAGCACAGCTAATGTTGTGGAACACATGCTGTGTAATGCCGGGATGGCACACCGGGAGAAATAGTGGCAGCTGGGGACTGAATACCTTAGGACAGCAGCCACCATCAGGTTGCGGAGACAACCTTTCAAGCGCAAGCAGATGTGAAATTTGTGAATTTAGTACTGTGGCCTATGGGGTGTTGGAGACGTACTTCTGCTTGCATTCCAATGACTGTGATATGGACAACTGAAGGCTGCACAGGGACAAGGACATGGACGTGCTTGATGATGGTGCTAGTTGAGTCTGGGTAACAGCAGGTACAGGGCAGGAGGCATCTTCACATGCACCGTGAACAGGGGATTGGCTTTCACGCATAACAGTGGAAGATGGAGTGCTGTTACCCACAGTCACTGTTCCTGGTGCCTGCGGTTAGGCCCACAAAGTCGGGTGCTTTGCTGCCATGTGCCTGATCATGCTGGTGGTGGTCAGCCTGGTAGTTTTGCTACTGCTCCTTCCTGCCTGTTGGGGTGCTATGCCTTCATCCCCCTGTGTGCTGCTGTCCAAACTCTGCATGTCTTCATGCCAGGTTGGGTCAGTTACTACATCATCAACCACCTCTTTCTCCATTTCCACACCCTGGTCCTCCTCCTGATTTTCTGGCAATTGTGTCTCATCATCGTCCACCTCTTGTGACAAGTTAACACCGTCGCCTTCGTGTAACCGTGGCTGCTCAAATATTCTATCGCTAAATAGAATCTCATCTTGCCTTGCTTCAAGTAGAACGGGAGAGAGGCCAAAATCAAGAAATGGAAAAGTGAACAACTCTTCAGAATGTCCAAGTGTTGCATCAGTTGTCTCAGGGCACTCAGCATGGTGGGAGGAAGGAGGATCAGGTTGAGGAATGTGCGGTCCAGAGTCACGGCTACTCAGACTTGACCATGTGGAAGGTAGGTTGCTGGTGGTGGTTTTCACGCTGCTCTGGTGTCAAGAGTGCTGTTCTGCCATGACCTATGAATTCTGACAGGAATTTGTTGCGAGAAGATGTGGGTGTTTGTTGTGGCCCACTTTCAGCTTGCCCACGGCCTCTGCATGCATCATCACCATCATGTCCACTTCCCCGTCCGTTGCCACACGCCTTGCCCATTTTAATAAAAAGGTGAATGCAAGCCTCGAGTCTAATCTAATGACACAATTTGTATGCCACAGATAGATGAGGCATGTCACAGAGATACCAGATTGTTGAATATGTGGCCGGTATTTTTTTCCCCAAAATAGTGTTTAGACCTAGGGTAGCAGACAGCCAAAAAAGTGGAATGTAGGCCTGAATATCAACTATTTTGAGAGCACAGACAGACTAGGAGTCTGACGGAGATATCACACTCTTCAAAATGTGGCCTGGAGTTTTTTTTTATTTTTCTTACCCCAAAATCCTGTATAGACCTAGGGTGGTGGACAGCCAAAAAAGTGCAATGTAGGCTTGAAAAGCAACTATTTAGAGAGCAGAGATAGACCAGGAGTCTGATGGAGATAACAGACTGTTCAATACGTGGCCTGCATTTTTTTATTTTTTACCCCAAAATAGTGTACAGAACTTGGGTAACAGACAGCCAAAAAGTGGAATGTAGGCCTGAAAAGCAACTACTTGTAGAGCACAGATAGACAAGGAGTCTGATGGAGATAACAGAATGTTCAATACGTGGCCTGGAGTTTTTTTTATTTTTTTTTACCCCAAAATAGTGTATAGACCTAGGGTAGTGGACAGCAAAAAAGTGGAATGTAGGCCTGAAAAGCAACTATTTGGAGAGCACAGATAGACCAGGAGTCTGACGGAGATAACAGACTGTTCAATACGTGGCCTGTATTTTTTTAATTTTTTACCAAAAAATAGTGTACAGAACTAGGGTAACAGATAGCAAAAGACAGTGGAATGTAGGCCTGAATTGCCACAATTTGTAGGCCACAGATAGACCAGGAGTCTGACGGAGATAACAAACTGTTCAATGCGTGGTCTATATTTTTTTATTTTTTACCCCAAAATAGTGTATAGACCTAGGTTAGCAGACAGGCAAAAAAGTGGAATATAGGCCTGAAAAGCAACTATTTGGAGAGCACAGATAGACCAGGAGTCTGACGGAGATATCACACTCTTCAATATGTGGCCTGGAGTTTTTTTATTTTATACCCAAAGATAGTGTTCAGAACTAAGGTAACAGACAGCAAAGACAGTGGAATGTAGGCCTGAATTGCCACAATTTGTAGGCCACAAATAGACCAGGAGACTGACAGAGATAACAGACTGTTCAATACGTGTCCTGTATTTTTTACCCCAAAATAGTGTATAGACCTAGGGTAGCAGGAAGCTACACCAAAATTGTTTCAATAAGTAGGCTATGACAAGGAAAACAATGTTGGAGTACTAAAATTGTAAAATATTTAGCGCAATGATATGTGATGCGTGTGGCGTACAAAACACAGTGATAAATATAAGAACTGTAACTACATATTTTTTGGCTAGATAAGGATTTTTTGGTCAGCAAGATGGTGTCCAAAAATGTTGTAAGACACTCCAAAAAATACTACAGTACAAAAAAATAGCCCAGAATTTTCTGCACACTCATATATGATGCCTGGACAAAAAAAGCAGTTTTAAATTGCTAGATTTTCACGCTGTTATATTAAAATGTCCTGGCTATAGTCTGCAGTGTGACCAAGCAAATAAATGTAGAAAAAAAGGGGGCTCTGGATTGCTTTGTAATAAAATTAGCAGGATTCAGGTGTAAAAAAAAATTAATTCTAGCCACAGATACCTGCAGCTAGGTGTATATAAAATAGGCAGCAGCAGACAGTAATGGACCCTCTTGATGTATGCAGTGATATCTATATGCTCACATACAGTGCCTGCACGCCTTGCACTGATGTTAATATGCGCACATAGACCCCCCTGCCTACCTAGCACTGCAATCAATATACCCCCTACTTAGCCCTAAAAAGGACTGTTGGTTTATCAGGATTTGTGGATTGAACACTAGTAGACCTACACTAACTAATAAAAGAACTAATCTGACCCTATCTCAGCAGCAGCTCTCCCTACACTAGCTGAGTCCGGAGCTGAATGTTCCGAGCAGGGTCTCTTATAAAACTGATGACACTGTTCGGCCAGCCAATCACTGTAATACCACAACAAAGATGGCTGCAGTATAACAGTGCTTGGCAGACAATCCCTGCATGTTCATTGGTGCTCTAAAGAACGCCAAAATTGCAGGGCAGAAATCCCGAGCTCCCACTGAATAATTCCGGAAATGCTCGGTGCTCGCCGAGTACACCGAGCACAGTGATACTCAGGCGAGTAACGAGTAGTGGTGAGCACGTTCGCTCTTCACTACTCTCTAGAAATGAGCACATTAATTTAATGTTTATCAAAGTCTAATAAAATTTAATAAAATTCACAAGTCCCAGAAATTGTGAAAACTTCATGATCTGATTTACACGAATCACCAAAATTGTAGAAGATTTCATCAGTCACATAGCTGACGTGACCACAGGTGTGATCGCACTGGCTTCCGCATAATGCATTGCAGTTATCATATCACTTGGTATATTGCAGCTTATTATAAGGGACTATCATAGCATTTATGTAATCCTTTTTGCAAAGGGTAGAATAATTGTTTTTCAAAAAATAAAAAAGAAAATGCCTAAAAATCCTGAACTTTAACTGCAACCGTCTACCTTAGAAAGTGGGAGAGTCATAGTGATGAGCGAACTTGTGGATGTTCGGTTCCAGCAGGTTCGGCCTATCACTTAAAAAAGGTGGGTTCGGGTACCAGAACAGTAGCTGAACCTAGACCACATTCAGTTAAATGGGGGCATGAATATTCGTTGTTTGCTGCACTGTCATGCAAACACAGGCTCTGACCAGCGGTAATATAGTTACCGCTGTTCAGATCGCTGCAGTTCCCATGCTGTCATATGACAGCATATGACCAGCAGCTGTGACTGGTAGGTAAAAAGGTTCCCGCTGGTCACAGGCATCGGTTGATGAGAGAGTACTATTCTCATCAGCATACATCTGCTTTCAATGCCGAGCAGGCGACTCTGATAAAAGTATTCATTAGTTGGCGACTGTGCAATAAATAAATAAATATTAAAAAAATAATGTGGGGTCTTTTCTATTCTTGGTAACCCGTGCAAGCAAAACCAATAACTGCAGGCTGCAGCCTTCAGCTGTCAGTTTTATCATGGCTGCTAATCAAGAATAGAGGGGTACCATGCCATTTTTTTAACTATTTATATAATTAAAAAAACAGAATGGAGTCCTCACCATTTTTGACAACCAGCCAAGCTAAAGCATACAGCTTGGGGCTGGTATTCTCAGACTGGTAAGGGGCCATGAATATTGGCCCTCCCCAGCCTAAAAATAGCAGCTGACATGAAGCCCAGGGGTTAGTAATGGAAAGGCATCTATAAGACACCTCCATTGCTAATCTCATAGCTAGATTGTAAAAAAAAGACACAGCAAGAATAAAGTACTTTAATTGAAATAAAGACACTGACACCTTTATTTGAAATAAGAACAAAAAGCAAAGTTATATTCACCTTTGCGCCTATTCAATTGATGCCCATGTCCCCTATAAAAAACAGAAAATAATAAACAATGATATTCGTCACTTGTCCAACGAGAAGATAATCCATACTGTCAGTGCTTTTATTTAAATTAAATCTAACAGATGCACCTTTTCTGGGGCAGCTGCGGGCTACTATTTTTAGGCTGAAGAGGGTCAATTTCCACAGCCCCTTTCCAGTCTGAGAATACCAGCCTTCTGCTGTCTGCTTTAACTTGCCTGGTTGTAAAAAATGGGGGGAACCTCACGCAGTTGTTTTTAATTATTTACTTAACTAATTTAAAAACATAATTTATTTATTTGTTTATTTATTGCACAGGAGTCGGCGGATGAATACTCTCTTCAGCCTCACCTGCTTTCACTGATGTCTGTGTAGAACTCTATCATCAGCTGACATCTGTGACCAGTGGCAACCTTTTTACCGCTGGTCAAAGCTACCGGCTCTCATGCTGTCATCTCAGTTTGCTGGCAAATCAAGCACAGTGATACTGTTGTTTGTAAACCAGGTATTGGTATTTTTGGCAGTATGGACAGGTGCCAAGTCCTGCTGGAGAATGAAATTTCCATCTCCAAAAAGCTTGCTCTAGTGCTCTAAAATTTCCTGGTAGACAGCTGCGCTGACTTTGGTCTTGATAAAACACAGTGGACCTACATCAGCAGATGACTTGGCTCCCCAAACCATCACTGATTGTGGAAACTTTACACAAGACCTTGGAAATCAAGGTCCCTGAGTCTGGAGGAAGAGTGGAAAGGCAAACAATCCAAGCTGCTTGAGGTTTAGTGTCAAGTCCCCACAATCAGCGAGTTCTATACATTTTTTTTTCCAGTGGCTAAATTTGCTAACTTAATTTATTTTTACATTTGAGGTCTTTGTAAGCCTAGAATGCTTGTTCAATGCCTTGAATTTATTGTTTTTCCTTTTGTCTTATTATATTGAGGGCTATATTATTCACCTTTTATTTCTATAAATATTACTATCAGAGGGAATACAGTGGATGAAACAAGTATTGGACACAATATAAAGTGCTGCAAGCGGTAGTCACAATCACACTGCTGTCCGGTTGTTTTCTGGCACTTTACAGACAATGGGTGTCCCAGTCCTAGTGTGCTGTAGGGTGTGGGGTGCAATCACAGTTGTTCGTACAGACCTCCATTGTCTCCAGGCTTCTGTCCTCAGGAGCCGCTGCACATAATGCATGGGAAACTAGTTTCTTTGAAACATTCAAACTTTCACTAAACAGTCCAAGTTCAAGAGGGATAGGTCACAGCAATGCAGACTTCCTTCCTCCTTAGCACAGCTCCTTTCCTTCTGTTCTGCCACATATTCATTCTGGACTACCCTTAATCTCGATGACTCCATCAGCCTCATGGATTCGTTGTCCACTCCATCATTGCACCTGGGACCGGTCACCTGCCCCTCATGTAACTCCATGTCCACAACCTTTAGATGTCAGAAGAACAGGCCCGTTCCATGGCACCTGGCCTAAGCCCTAGGCTCCAGATGCTGTTGGAATGTCTATCAGGGATCTCTATTTGACCACCCACTGACCTGAATGTATGGCCCTTGATGCCCCTAGCAATCCACCACCCCACCTGAACTTGAACTCACTCTGCACTTCACTGGCTGACACTGAACTCACCCAACCAGGAAGTGCCCCCTTCTTATCAGCACTTGTGCCCTCCCACTGGGCAACCTTAACTAAATCCTATCTACATACTAACCTGCTCTATATCCTATGCTGTCCTAAGCTTATCCTTATGCTATATTCACATTATGCCCTAATGTAATGTGAAATAATGTTTTATAGTGAACAGTGTATAAAGTGTTAGACACACATTACTTTCACATATAAAACCACACAACCCCATTGACTTCAGGGGGCAGGAACAGGGTAAGATAGTCAACATCCCTATAACATCACCAATTTTTTAAGTACATATGTTTATATAGCAAAATAATAACCCAGTGAAAAAGTATTTAACACACTTACTGAAATGGAATTAACCCCTTTCCGACGTTGGGCGTAGTAATATGCTCATAACAGAATCCCTCCCCTTGATGTGGGCCCCGGCACTGAGCCCACATCTTTCCTGGCACATGTCAGCTGTTTTGAACACCTGGCATGTGCCTCTAACAGCCGCGGGTGGAATCATGATCCACCTGCAGCTGTTGACCCAATAAATGCCACTGTCAATCTCTGACAGCGGCATTTAACTCATACTTCTGGCAAGTGTGCCGGAAATCCCGCCCATCGGTAACCCTGTCACATGATTGCGAGTCATCAATGGGTTATCATGACAACCAAAGGTCTCCAGCTGATCGCTATGGTTGTCATAGCCATATTGCTATGAGCACCACCCGGTGGTTGGCACTCATAGCAAGTGAGCATTTCTCCTACATACAGACGATCTGATCATCACCTGTGTGTAGCAGAGGCGATCGGATAACTACAGCTTCTAGTTTCCCATGGAGACTATTGAAGCATGCAAAAAAACCTGTTTTTAAAAATATTCCAAAAAAATATATCAAAAAGTTAAAATCACCCCCCTTTCCGCCTCATTCAAAATTAAACAATAAAAAAAAATCAAACATACACATATTTGGTATTGCCGGGTTCAGAATCGCCCGATCTATCAATATAGAAAAAGAATTAACCCGATCGGAGTAACGAGAAAAAAATTAAAAATGCCAGAATTATGGGTTTTTTTGTCGCCGCTACATTGCAATAAAATGCAATAACTGTCCATCAAAAGATCCTAAATACACCAAAATGGTATCAATAAAAATGTCAGCTCGGTGAGCAAAAAATAAGTCCTCACCCAGCCCAAAATCATGAAAAATGGAGACACTACGGGTCTTGGAAAATCCTGCTATTTTTTTTAGCACTTAAATAAAAAAAAACCTAGACATGTTTGGTGTCTATGAACTCGTAATGACCTGGAGAATCATAATGGCAGGTCAGTTTTAGCATTTAATGAACATGGTAAAAAAAAAACAAGTGTGGATTTGCACACTTGAAATTTTTTTCCCGTTTTCCAGTACATGACATGCTAAAACCAATGCTGTTATTTCAAAGTTCAACTTGCCCTGCAAAAAACAAGTCTTCACATGGCCATTTGCATGAAAATGGAAAATGGCCCATGGGTTAAGGGTTTAATACTTCATAAAAAACCTTTGCTGGCGGTGAAGCTTTAATACTCCTCAAACTAGTCACATGCATTGCTCAGGTGTGATTTTAGCCTTTTCTTTCACACAAACACTCTTCACACCATGAAGCTTCCTTGGGCTCTTTCTATGTACTCGGATCTTTAGTTCCTTCCATAAATTTTCTATTGGATTCAGGTCAGGTGATGTCTGGGCCATTCTAGCAGCTTTATTTTCTTTCTTGGAAACTGATTGAGAGTTTCCTTGGCTGTGTGTTTGGGATTATTGTCTTGCTGATATGTCCACCTTCCCTTCATCTTCATCATCCTGGTAGATGGTAGCAGATATCCATCTAGAATGCCTTGGTACATTTGTCCATGTTTCCTTCAATAACATGAAGTTTGCAAATGCCGTATGCTGAAAAACAACCCCACACCATGATGTTCCCACCCCCAAGCTTCACTGTTGTATGGTATTTTTGGGGTGATATGCAGTGCCTGACCAGACTATATCTTCCAGTATTTCACAGACTTGTCTAATTGTTGTTGAGAAAACTTTAACAACACTTGAACGTGCTTTTTGTTCAGCAGTGGACTCTTGCGTGGTGAGCAAGCAAACAGTCCATGGACATTGAGTGCATTAATTTTATATTATAGTTTTTTTAGATTATTGTTAGTGATGAGAGAATATACTCGTTACTCGAGATTTCTCGAGCATGCTCGGGGGTCCTCTGAGTATATTTTAGTGCTCAGAGAATTAGTTTTCATCTCCTCAGCTGAATTATTTACATCTCTTAGCCAGCTTGATTACATGTGGGGATTCCCTAGCAACCAGGCAACCCCCACATGTACTTATGCTGGCTAACAGATGTAAATCATTCAGCTGCGGCAAGAAAAACTAAATCTCTGAGCACTAAAAAATACTTGGAGGACCCCCGAGCATGCTCGAGTATATTCGCTCATCACTAATTATTGTACCTACTGATTCCAGTTCTTTCTTTAGCAGGTGGTCCTTGGTTCTTGGATAACACTTCTGATAATTCTTTTCACTCCTCTGTCTGAAATTTTGCAATGAGCATTTGGTCTTGGCCAGTTTATTGTCAAATGATGTTCTTTCCTCTTCCATATTATCGCCCCAACAGTGCTTACTGGAACCTTCAGTAGTTTAAAAATGTTTCTGTAACCAATGCCATTGGTATGGTTTGCAACAATAGGGTTGCAAAGATCTTGAGACAGCTCACTTAGGTGTTTCTTGTGTGGCACCTTGTTAATGATGAAGACTTTATTCTCAGAGAGGAAAGGTATTGCTAGGCCCTTAAATACGAGAAATGCATTATCGTGGCTACAAGGTACACATAAATTGGCCAATTTATGCGCTAAACTTTCTCAGTTTTTCATATTTCTAGTGCAGTAATGCAGTTCAATTTTCATTTTTCATGTTTGCAGGTTTTGGCGCTACAGTGTGTTGCCTTATTTATTTGACTGTATACGAGTTGGTGACTCTAGGTTCAGCACCTGTTCACACTTAGTCTATGTTTGGATGTGACGGTCAGTTTTTTGAAATTTGTATTCATTAGCCTTCTGACTGAGCACTCCTCCTTTTAGCCACAGGTGTTTTTAATCACAGCAGGACCACTACCCCTCCACAGAGAGAAATTTTAGTCAAAGAGAGGACTCACATTAGGTTCCCATTCAGATGAAGACTTTATTCTCAGAGAGGAAAGGTATAGCTAGGCCCTTGTATACGAGAAATGCCTTATCGTGGCTACAAGGTAGACATAAATTGGCCAATTTATGCGCTAAACTTTCTCAATTTTTCATATTTCTAGTGCAGTAATGCAATTCAATTTTCATGTTTCATGTTTGAAGGTTTTGGCGCTGCAGTGTGCTGCCTTATTTATTTGAAAGGACTACAGGAACGTCATGGCTGGTATCGTGGGTGTCTCAATGATTACCCTGGACACCGGATAATCTCTACGTATGGACCCCATGGATACAATAGACCAACATCTTCCTTCCGGGGATCTGATAGACAGGGAGTGTGGCGCTCACCAGGTCACTGGGCTCCCTGAATCCAGAAGTCCAGTCACGCACTCTCCATTGACTTTTACAGAACAACTCTGTGACATCTTGTCAGCTGGATAGTCAGTACATAATCCTGGACATGCGCTGTTCGAACACTGATCCTGGCAACAGTCCCTCAGCGCTTTTGCTGCCTCCCCTTTTTGGGCCACCACCCCTATTTGGGTCACTGCCCCTTTTGGGCAGCCATCCCTCTTTGAGGTGCACTTTGTGGACTCCCAATGGCCCTCTCAGGCTCCTCATCGCCAGTGCATGGCAGTCTGTCTGCCCCAACAATTCCAAACAGCGTGCTCCGTAAGGCGCTGTCTGTCTCCACAAGTCTCTGCACGGCTCCACACAGCAAGGCTCCGCACTGCTCTGCAGAGCTCTGCATGGCTCCGCAAGGCTCTGCACCTCTCTTCATGGCTCTGCAAGGCTCACCACTGTTCTGCACAGCTCTGCACAGCTCCGCAAGGCTCTGCACCTCTCTGCATGTCTCCACAGATTTCGTGGACTTGCCGATCCACAGCAAGCCACCTGCAGTTCGTGGACCCGCTGATCCATAACAAGCCGCCCGGAGTTCGTGGACTCACCGATCCACAGCAATCATTGGCTGTACTCCTCCCAGGTACCTCCTGGACTGATGCCTGCAGTCTAGCACTAACTGTAGAGATCGTACTCACTCAGGTGCAGCAGAAGGAAGACAGGAGGCGTGTTTCCTTAAAAAGTCTGTGTGGGTTTATTTGTTCCATAAACACTTAAGAAACAACAAAAGGTAAATGGTGGCAATGACATCATGATTAAGGGTGCTTGGTCACCAGAAACGCATTGATATCGCATTTTATTCACTGTCTACGCTGATGGTTTATTCTCTATTGAGCACATTTTCTAGTGAAAAAAAGAAAAGATTTTTTCACTACTTCGTAAGAGCTGGATTCTCCATTTCTTCTGATTACTACATGCCCTGAGGCCCCTGACTCAGAAGTTCCTCAGGATGTCGACTATGGTGAGTTGGACTTTGTTCTATTAAAATAAAAAATACAACATGCAAGAAAAGGATTTTTGCAAAGGAGACACATAATCCTTACTATTATCCCTTAAAATTGTCTTAAAAAACAAAACAAAACGTAAAACACCACAACAACTTACTGCTACGGATAAGTTGCCACCTTGTTTTCAGCACTGAGGACATCAGAGCTTGTGGGGTATTTTTGCTGTATAACTTTGGGATATCTGATATGCTATGGAGACTGTGTAATCTGCTGTTTGATGCATCAGGTAAGACTCCTTTCTGAATTATAGCAATGAAGCATTATACTGTAAATATCCCTTTAAACCATATTAAAGATTTTCCCAATTTTTTTCTACAGGTTGTATTATTAAAATCTTTTTTAATATGCCTTATCACACTGTCCTTACATGCCTTAGCTTTTGTACATATTGACGAGATTATTCAATTTGATGTAATGCCAATAGAAAGTGGCAAATATTGAAGTAAGCAAACCAAGTCAATGTTTGTTTAGGTTCCTATTTGCTTTATAATTTTGTTTTATTCAGTGTTTTGGTTTCGGTGAAAACACTATCTCAGCTAACAATGCCTCAAATGTGATTGTGAGAGCGGCGCGTTTGTAAGGTACATGTATATATGTTTCATAGATGTCCACTTCTCCTAATTCACATTTTTTTCTCTTTGTACTCCGAGGACATTAATGTTTGGTGTAAATACTTCTCTTTCTTGATTTATGTACCTGTCACCTCTGCTTCCAACCTTTCCTTTCATACAATAATTGATTTTTGTTATGCGCTACGCAGAGAGATCTATCACGACTGGCGCAAAACCAGCAAAGGCGCAACCACAGATGCACTTGGTGCAAGCTGCCCAGGTAGGTGGTCCCTTGTGGGCCTGGAATACTCTTCACCCAGCTCCCATGGAAGGGGGACTTTGACAGAGCCCTTTCCAAGCCCATTGTTGCCTGGAAACAACCAGTCAAGAACAATGTGGGTACCTCTGCGAGCACCCCTAGGAGTGCAGCACAAAGAGACTAGAGGAAGAACCCTAAGGAAAACCCAGAGAAGATAGCTACTAATATTGCCAGCACCACTCACCTCCAAAGCACATAGGAAGTGCAAAAAACCTCATGAAAGCAGGGAGCAGGGTTAAATAGCCCACCTGATGCTGAAGGAACTTATCAGGTGTTGACTACCTCCCAATCATCCCCAGATAACCACTCCCTGCTAACTTGCACAGCAGAATGGACACATTCCCATCTCCGCCTACTACCAAACACAGCAGCGTCCTGCATTGCTTGGCAAGTGGTGAACACAGTGTCCCATGTTCCCCGGGCAGTGAAATTCGTGGGAGATATGGCATCCCACATCCCCACACATCCAACTACTGCAGAACCCAATGCTTCAAGATGTTGGAACGGTTTCCCTGCGCACGTGGTAGCCCCACCTCCAAGGTGTAGGACAATGGCGGCGCTTGTGAAGCAGCATCGCACCTGACCCGAACCATTCAAAGAGGGGTACACAGAACCACAATTCCTAACAATTTTACAGCATTCTGTTCTCCATTTGTATATGTAGAGAGTATCTGAGTATTTCTTGTTTTTGTTTCGTTCTTTAAATGTTTTGAATCCCTGAAGGTTTTGTTGTACAAAGGCCATTTACCACCTATACAATGGATTAGTGAAATATTACTGGGAAATGAGGACTCTACCTCCACTGATCAAGAGAATGCAGGGGGTACTGCGTCCTTTATTCTATTTCACTGTATGACTAGAAAGACACCTGGATATAAGCCCTACTGTTCTATTCAGTGTCCATGGGCTGGTTGGAAACATTTTGCCACTGTACATGTGTCACATTTGCGTCTGAATGTAGTACTGCTGCAACCCCAGACTTGGCCGCAAGGCAGTGCCGCACTAACGCTACTATTACTCTGGATGCCGTCAGTGTGTGGCAGTTGAGCTTTTAGATTGCTGAGGCTAGTCGTCGCTTTCTGTCCATCTATGCTTTGCTGTAGTGAGCTGGTAGGTAATTAGTTCTCTACTGAGGGACATGGGTGGAGCTCGCTTCTATATAAATCCCAGCAGATAGTCACTTGCTGCTAGTTATTAGTTTCTGCTAATGACCTGGGCTCTCTGTTTCTTGGCTCCTGTATTCTGTTTTTATATCTTTATAGATAAACTTCAGCACTCAAAGAATATGGTTTATAAAGAATATTTTAATCAAATAGACCGAGAAAAAGGAATAAAGTTCATCCAAAAGAAAAAGAGATAATATTCATTCGACATTTCAATCTTGCATGGCTTTTTTCAAGAAATATCAGTTATGCGCGTCTCCATAGGTTATCTGTGAGAGTGTATGGGTCCGGGAGCAAAGCTACATGGTGCTCATTGAGCCATCAGTGTGTGCTATGAGCACCATGTAGCTTTGCTCCCAGACCCATATGCTCCCACAGATGCCCTATGGAGACACCCATAACAGATATTTCTTGAAAAAGGCCTTGCAATGCCGAAACGTTGAATGAATATTACTGTATTTTTCGAACTACAAGACACAATTTTTTCCTCCAGAAATGTGGAGGAAAATGGGGGAGGTGCGTCTTATAGTCTGGATGTACCTTCTGTGGATGGGGAGGTGAGAGAGCAGCATTAGCAGAGCAGCGGGTCACAGGAGGCAGGAGCCGGCTACTGCAACTAACTTCTGTGCCTGCTGCTAAAGAGAAATGAATATTCACTGCACTCTACACCTATGTTAGCCACAGCCGCTGGTTTCCCAGAGCTGCCGGGGGAGGCAGGAGCCAGCTACTGCAGCTAACTTCTGTGCCTGCTACTTAAGGGAATGAATATTCACTGCTCTGCACTCCCATAGGCGTGGAGAGAAGTTAATATTCATTGATCTTTAATAGCGAGCACTAGAGCAGCAGCCGCCGGCTCCGGCAGCTGCCGGGTGATCACGTGTGCCCGCTACTGAAGAGAATGAATAGTCACTGCTTACAGTAAATAATCATTCCATTTAGTAACAGGCACACATGAACGCCCTGCATCTGCAGGAATCTGGCAGTTGCGGCTAACACTGTGCCCACTATTAAAGATCAGTGAATATTCACCACTCCACATGCCTATAGTCCCAGCCTGGGAAGCAGTGAGTATTCCTGTAGCTGTCATCGGCTTGTAAGCAGCGCAAGTGCAGAACCCCAGGGTCCTGGTCGTTGCAGTAATGTCATTCTTCCACCAGGGGGAGTGATGTTACGTCTGAAGGCAATAAAGGAGATCACTTTACCAATTATCGCAAACCACACAACACACTTCACACTCCAGTCCACCAGGGGGAGCTATGCTCCTATTTATTAGGGCACTCTTCACAATTAGGTAAAACTGGTGGTCTGGATAGGAAGTTAGGCAGAAGCGAGCTGGGCTTCACCCAGTAAGCTGCTATCTGAGCTCCACTCAGGTAGTGGGTCCCTGACAGGGGTGGAATCCTGTCAGAGGCCTAGACAGAAGGCCACAGAGCTGCGCCTGCCCGACATGCAGCAGCATCCTAAGAAAGAGACATTGGAAGAGAATTGTATTGTAGAGAGTGAGAAACGAGGTCATAGCAAAAGGAGAGGAAACCAGAAGGAGTTCTGCCCTGCAAAAGGCTGCCTCCTTTCTGAGGCGCAGGATCCGGTAGCCGGAACACCAAGGGAGTCATTGTCTCCAAGCCTTGCTACAGAGACTGGCAGGACAGCTAATTCCATATTAGTTTCCCTTACCCAGGAGGCACGGTGGCAACTGTTGGGGCCAGGGCGTGCTAGAGTCCCTGTAAAAAGCCTCAGGCCACCAGTCATACGGGTTTGTCCTATCCTTACCATCAGGGGGACAGAGAGAGAGACATAACATCTAGAATACCAACATCAGTTGTGAGGACCTTACCGAGACGCTCAGCAGGAAGGTACTACAACCCCCAGGTGCTAGAGGAAGGCTACTGATTTCCACCTGGATAAGAGGACTCTGGATTTGCCTTCAGACCGGCCAGACTCTGCCTGCCCTGTGATCTGGTGCTCTGGACTGCGGACGCTGAAGCCTTCAGTAAAAGGTAAAGAGACTTCAACCTTGTGTCCTCGTTCTTCACTGTGCCTCACACCATATATACACTGGGAAGCCCTGGGGACATACTTCACCTGTGGGAAGGTATACCATCTAGCTGACATAACATCACCCCAGCAGACCCCTAAGCAGCATCAGTCACCCTGACCGAATACCACAGGTGGCGTCACGAACAATAACCCTTTAAAGACCTTTCCCCTTATTTCAATGGACCTCCCAAAGGCCACGAACCGGGTCAGCCACCGTGATATCCCCCTTGAGAACCGAAGGACCTGGTAACGAGTACCCCGCCGCTCTTCGGGGCGCTCCAATCTTTTGGTGTCACAAACAGGATCTACTTAAGCCTGAAAATCGAGTCATGTGCGCCTAAGAACTGTGCCAGAATTGTATTTGAACTGTTTGTGCTGAAAGACTGTGTATTGCAAAAGACCGCCAAAATTCCCGCCAAAACTGCCGCCATTACAGCGCCCTGAGGAGCGCAAGAGAAGAAGAAGGGCATGGCATTGTGGGCGTGAATGAACTGAGAAGCGCAAAAAATAATGGCCGCCCAGTCTAAATATCTCTGTACCTTGAGGACGTGTCAGTCAGCATCTGAGATCCGCCTCCTGATCCTCAATGGCGGGCAGAGACAAAGAAAATGAAACCGCCCCCGGAGAAGAGAGCGGGAAAAGGATAAGGAAGAAGCAGCCATGGCGACCTCCAGGTACCCATGTGGAAACGTTCCGACCCAGCACAGACCCCCGTCACCCATGGAGTACATAGATATGCCACCGCTGGAGAGTATGGGTTTCTCGGAGCTGCTGGAGGAGTCGCAATCCCTGCTGCCGCTGGCCCTGGCGCCTTCCTCGGAGGAGTGGAACGGCGTTGGAGGAGTCCGCCCACGTGCAGGTACCTGGAACAGCCGCATCCCTGGGATCTGCCTGCCTCCCGTGACAGCGCCTTTCCCCGCTACAACTGCCGGAACCCCAACAGCCTTACTACCAGACCCCGGATTGCAGGGGTATGACCTTAGGGTCCTTCCCTGGGGAGAGTACCGGCAACACCTAATAGCAGAGTGGAGGGAGGAGGCGGAACAAG
Source organism: Ranitomeya variabilis (assembly GCF_051348905.1). Taxonomy (NCBI): domain Eukaryota; kingdom Metazoa; phylum Chordata; class Amphibia; order Anura; family Dendrobatidae; genus Ranitomeya; species Ranitomeya variabilis. Next base: position 437,290,513 of record NC_135232.1, on the reverse strand, counting down.
AGGCCCGGGGCAACTTGCAGGACGACTTTCCACCAAAATGGATTGTTGTCGTGATCTTTAACCCCCAGAAAGGAAAGGGCTTCATCCGAGAAATCGGGTTGCCAGTGAGGGTCCACGTCACTCGGGATGAAGTGGAACCCTGCCTCAGACGAGACTACGCGGACCCAGACTTGTACCCCGGGGATGCTGTGACCTACATCCGGTACAGGAAGGGGAATGGTTGGTGGGCTCGGGATGTCCAGAGATGTTCGGCCCTTATGGCGACACCTAGGGCCCAGGAAAACGAACTCGCTGCTGATACAGCTGCTGTAGACCCTGTTGTAGCAAATGCTCACCACCAAGCTACACAAACTTTCATTGCGGCTCATGACCTCACAATTCATGAGAGACAGAGCAACGGGGTTTATCTGGCACCAGGTGTAACCCTAGACCTTACCCATCCCAGGCAAGGGAATATTACATGCCAGGTAAAGCCCTGGAAGCCGTCCAAATAAGCCTCGAAACACTGAACAGAATGTAAATAGTTCTTAAAAACATTTCCTTTTCCTGCCTTTAAACCCGTCTAGGGTTAACTCTTAAAGGGGCCCCCTGCTTAAAGGGATCCTATGTTTTGCACAAGTTTTCTTACTTTTATCAACAAACTGCAGAATCCTGAACTGTGCATGATCACAAACTGTCCTTGTATATAGTTGGCACCTTCTTAAAGGTGCTTCCTACTGGTTTTACAAAGGAGGCTTTTATAGAGACTGCCTCTTAACAGAAACTGCTGTTTACCTTACTGTAAAAATAACTTTGCTTTACAGACCTGAAGACAAACCCATTGGTGTGGCAGAATTCCGGGTAAGGATTACACGTCTTGTAGCCCACCCAAGACCAACTTTGGGGGTTCGTCACGGGTCGCTCGCTTCACGTCACCTTTAAATTGACTTGAATACTGATGATGTGATTAATATGTTGCTCTACCTCAGAAAAGACTTGAATGTTGTTGCGCTGTGCCAAAAAGTTGATATATTATAAAGATAATATAATAGATAGTGAGTTGATGCAATAAAGAGAAAGAATTAATTAGAATTTAGATAGTAATAATGTTTACATAACTGATAGTATGTAGAATAGGAAATAGTTTGAAATGATGTACTCCGAATAAAATTGAAGGAAGATACAGTGAGCCCGTAGGGGGGGGGGGGGGTGATAAACTGTTCTGCATTTCAATAAAGTGAACCTGTGGGGGTTAGTGAATTAGTGAGTTAGGGTACTGTCACACAGTGGCACTTTGGTCGCTACGACGGTACGATCCGTGACGTTCCAGCGATATCCATACGATATCGCAGTGTCTGACACGCTACTGCGATCAGGGACCCCGCTGAGAATCGTACGTCGTAGCAGATCGTTTGGAACTTTATTTCGTCGCTGGATCTCCCGCTGTCATCGCTGGATCGTTGTGTGTGACAGCGATCCAGCGATGCGTTCGCTTGTAACCAGGGTAAACATCGGGTTACTAAGTGCAGGTCCGCGCTTAGTAACCCGATGTTTACCGTGGTTACCAGCGTAAAAGTAAAAAAAACAAAACCGTACATACTCACATTCTGGTGTCCTTCAGGTCCCTTGCCGTCTGCTTCCCGCTCTGACTGACTGCCGGCCGGAAAGTAAGAAGAGCAGAGCACAGCGGTGACGTCACCGCTGTGATCTGCTTTCACATTACGGCGGCACTCAGTCAGAGCGGGAAGCAGACGGCAAGGGACCTGAAGGACACCGGAATGTGAGTATGTACGGTTTTTTTTTTTTTACTTTTACGCTGGTAACCACGGTAAACATCGGGTTACTAAGCGCGGCCCTGCGCTTCGTAACCTGATGTTTACCCTGGTTACCCGGGACCTCGGCATCGTTGGTCGCTGGAGAGCTGTCTGTGTGACAACTCTCCAGCGACCACACAACGACTTTCCAACGATCACGGCCAGGTGGTATCGCTGGTCGTGATCGTTGGAAAGTTGCAGAGTGTGACAGTACCCTTAGTTGGTAAGCTGAAAGTTTGCACTTGAATAAAGACAAGATGTTTGCATATGCACTTAGTAAATAGTATACCTGTAAGGATAACTATAGTTCATAGCTAGTTAATGACTGTTATCTACTTGACTCAAAGTCGTACGCACTATGTAAATATGTTATTGTTTGCAACGTTCAAGTGTCCTCACCTCCCATAAAGGGAAGCACAGTTAAATCAACTTGTTTTATAGCATTTCAAAAATTTGTATGTCTTTTTGCTAATGTATTGTTGTTTTCTTTTCCCAGTCCGGGAGTAATGGATTTAACAGGGGGGAGTGAAGCGCCCCAGGGTCCTGGTCATTGCAGTAATGTCATTCTTCCACCAGGGGGAGTGATGTTACGTCTGAAGGTAATAAAGGAGATCACTTTACCAGGTATCGCAAACCACACAACACACTTCACACTCCAGTCCACCAGGGGGAGCTATGCTCCTTTTTATTAGGGCACTCTTCACAATTAGGTAAAACTGGTGGTCTGGATAGGAAGTTAGGCAGAAGCGAGCTGGGCTTCACCTAGTAAGCTGCTATCTGAGCTCCACTCAGGTATTGGGTCCCTTACAGGGGTGGGATCCTGTCAGAGGCCTAGACAGAAGGCCACGGAGCTGCGCCTGCCCGACGTGAGGCAGCATCCTAAAAAAGAGACATTGGAAGAGAATTGTATTGTAGAGAGTGAGAAACGAGGTCATAGCAAAAAGAGAGGAAACCAGAAGGAGTTCTGCCATGCAAAAGGCTGCCTCCTTTCTGAGGCGCAGGATCCGGTAGCCGGATAACCGAGGGCGTCATAGTCTCCAAGCCTTGCTCCAGAGACCGGCAGGACAGCTAATTCCATATTAGTTGCCTGACCCATACCCAGGAGGCACTGTGGCAACTGTTGGGGCTGGGGCGTGCTAGAGTCCCTGTAAAAAGCCTCAGGCCAACAGTCATAGGGGTTTGTCCTATCTTTACCATCAGGGAGACAGAGAGAGAGACATAACATCTAGAATACCAACATCAGTTGTGAGGACCTTACCGAGACGCTCAGCAAGAAGGTACTACAACCCCCAGGCGCTAGAGGAAGGCTAATGATTTTCACCTGGATAAGGGGACTCTGGATTTGCCTTCAGACCGGCTGGACTCTGCCTGCCCTGTGATCCGGTGCTCTGGACTGTGGATGCTGAAGCCTTCAGTAAAAGGTAAAGAGACTGCAACCTTGTTTCCTCATTCTTCACTGCGCCTCACACCATCCACCATCTTTAGAATGGGAAGCCCTGGGGACATACTTCACCTGTGGGAAGGTATACCATCTAGCTGCCATAACATCACCCCAGCTGACCCCTAAGCAGCGTCGGTCACCATGACCGAATACCACAGGTGGCGTCACGAACATTATCCCTTTAAAGACCTTTCCCCTTATTTCAACGGACCTCCCGAGGGCCACGGACCGGGTCAGCCACCGTGACATCCCCCTTGAGAACCGAAGGACCCGGTACCAAGTACCCCGCCGCCCTTGGGGGCGCTCCAAATGACTTCACTGCCATGCGCTGCTTGCAAGCATAAATCAGCTGCTTGCATTGGAACAGAAAGCTGCAAGGGAGAGAAGGAAGGTAAGTTGAATGGTTTGGTTTTTTTAACGTTTTTCTGATGGATGCCATGCATACTAGGAAGGAGATGGGGGCCCTGCATCCTTGCATACCAGGATAGGGATGAGAGGACCATGCCTACCAGGACTGAGATGGGGGCCCTGCATGCCAGGAAAGGGATGAGGGAGACCATGCCTTTTAGAATAAGGATGAAGGGGCCCTGCATACCAGGATAGGGATGAGAGGACCATGCATGTCAGGATGGAGATGGGGCCCTGAATACAAGTATAGGGAAAGGGGGCATTGCATACCAGGATAGGGATGAGGGGGCCATGCATACCAGGATGGGGATGAAGGGGCCCTACATACCAGGATATGGATGAAAGAGCCATGCATACCAGGATAAAGATGAGGGGGCCATGCATACCAGGAAGGGGATGGGGCCATGCATACCAGGATAGGGATGAGGGTGCCACACATACCAGGATAGGGTGAGGGGGTCAAGCATAGCAAGATATGAATGAGGGGGCCATGCATATCAGGATAGGGATGAGATTGCCATGCATACCAGGATAACGATAAGCAGGCAATGAAATGCCAGGATAGGGATGAGGAGGCTATGCATACTAGGATGGGGATGAGAGGATCATGTATACCTGGATTTGGGAGATATATATACAGTGGGTATGGAAAGTATTCAGACCCCTTTAAATTTCTCTTTGTTTCAATGCAGCCATTTGGTAAATTCAAAAAAGTTCATTTTTTATCATTAATTTACACTCTGCACCCGATCTTGGCTGAAAAAAAAAGAAATGTAGACATTTTTGCATATTTATTAAAAAAGAAAAATTGAAATATCACATGGTCATAAGTAGGGTTGAGCGAAAAGGATCGGACATTTTCAAAAATTGCCGACTTTCAGCAAAGTCGGGTTTCATGAAACCCGACCCGATCCCACTGTGGGATCGGCCATGCGGTCGGCGATCTTCGCGCCAAAGTCGCATTTCATATGACGCTTTCCCCGCCATTTCTTCAGCCAATGAAGGAGTGTGGGCAGCGTGATGACATAGGTTCCGGGGAAGAAGAAGAAGGAGGAGGACGACGACTTGCATTGGGTTTCGTGTTTCGGTCGATCCCCGACTTTGCGCGATAATCGGCCGATTTCACTCGACTCGACTTATGACAAAGTCGGGTTTCGCGAAACCCGACTCGATCCTAAAAAAGTAAAAGTCCCTCAACCCTAGTCATAAGTATTCAGAGCCTTTGCTCAGACACTCATATTTAAGCCACATGCTGTCCATTTCCTTGTAATCCTTCTTGAGATGATTCTACTCCTTTATTGGAGTCCAGCTGTGTCGCTGCAGCCCTTTTTCATTTTTGTGTTTGCGTTTTTCGCTTCCTTTCTTCCCAGAGCCATAACTTTTTTATTTTTCAGTCGATATGGCCATGTGAGGGCTTGTTTTTTGCATGACATACGCAGTACTAGTATGGCGCATGTCGTGAAGGGGTATTTAAACTGATAGGACTTGATTTGGAAAGAAACACACTAGTCTATATAAGATCTCACAGCTCACAGTGCATGTCAGACCAAATGAGAATCATGAGGTCAAAGGAACTGGCCAAGGAGCTCAGAGACAGAATTGTGGCAAAGCACAGATCTGGCCAAGGTTACAACAGAATTTCTGCAGTACTCAAGGTTCCTAAGAGCACAGTGGCCTCCATAATCCTTAAATGGAAGAAGATTGGGACCACCAGAAGTCTTCCTAGACCTGGCCGTCCAGCCAAACTGAGCAATCGTGGGAGAAGAGCCTTGGCGAGAGAGGTAAAGAATAATCCCAAGATCACTGCTTCTGAGCTCCAGAGATGCAGTAGGGAGATGGGAGAAAGTTCCACAAATTCAACTATCACTGCAGCCCTCCACCAGTTGGTCCTTTATGGCAGAGTGGCCCGAATCCTGTCCTCAGTGCAAAACATATGAAAGCCCACATAGAGTTTGCTACAAAACACATGAAGGACTACCACTCTGTGAGAAATAAGATTCTCTGGTCTGATGATATGAAGATAGACCTTTTTGTTGATAATTCTAAGCGGTATGTGTGGAGAAATCCTGGCACTGCTCATCACCTGCCCTATATAATCCCAACAGTAAAACATGGTGGTGGCAGCATCATGCTATGGGGGTGTTTTTCAGCAGCAGCGACAGGACAACTAGTTGCCAGTTTCACATGAATGCGGTCAAGTACCGCAATATCCTGGATGAAAACCTCTTCCAGAGTGCTCTGAACCACAGACTTGGATGAAGGTTCACCTTTCAGCAAGACAATGACTATAAGCACACAGCTAAAATAACAAAGGAGTGGCTTCAGAATAAAACTGTAACCATTCTTGACTGGCCCAGTCAGAGCCCTGACCTAAACCTAATTGAGCATCTCTAGAGAGACCTGAAAATGGCTGTCCACCAACGTTCACCATCCAACCTGATGGAACTGGAGAGGATCTGCAAGGAAGAATGGCAGAGGATCCCAAAATCCAGGTGTGAAAAACTTGTTGCATCATTCCCAAGAAGACTTGTGGCTGTACTAGCTCAAAAGGGTGCTTCTACTCAATATTGAGCAAAGGGTCTTTATACTTATGACCATGTGATATTTCAGTTTTTCTTTTTTTAATAAGTTTGCAAAACTTTCTACATTTCTGTTTTTTTTCAGTCAAGATGGGGTGCAGAGTCTATATATAAATGAGAAAAAAAAGAACTTTTTTAATTTACCAAATGGCTGTAATGAAACAAAGAGTAAAAAATTTAATGGGGAATTACTTTCCGTAACCACTATATACACTCACCGGCCACTTTATTAGGTACACCATGCTAGTAACGGGTTGGACCCCCTTTTGCCTTCAGAACTGCCTCAATTCTTCGTGGCATAGATTCAACAAGGTGCTGGAAGCATTCCTCAGAGATTTTGGTCCATATTGACATGATGGCATCACACAGTTGCCGCAGATTTGTCGGCTGCACATCCCAAAGATGCTCCATACAAGGCAGGATGGATCCATGCTTTCATGTTGTTTACGCCAAATTCTGACCCTACCATCCAAATGTCGCAGCAGAAATCGAGACTCATCAGACCAAGCAACGTTTTTCCAATCTTCTACTGTCCAATTTCGATGAGCTTGTACAAATTGTAGCCTCAGTTTCCTGTTCTTACCTGAAAGGAGTGGTACCCGGTGTGGTCTTCTGCTGCTGTAGCCCATCTGTCTCAAAGTTCGACGCACTGTGCGTTCAGAGATGCTCTTAGGCCTACCTTGGTTATAACGGGTGGCGATTTGAGTCACTGTTGCCTTTCTATCAGCTCGAACCAGTCTGCCCATTCTCCTCTGACCTCTGGCATCAACAAGGCATTTCCGCCCACAGAACTGCCGCTCACTGGATTTTTTTTCTTTTTCGGACCATTCTCTGTAAACCCTAGAGATGGTTGTGCGTGAAAATCCCAGTAGATCAGCAGTTTCTGAAATACTCAGACCAGCCCTTCTGGCACCAACAACCATGCCACGTTCAAAGGCACTCAAATCACCTTTCTTCCCCATACTAATGCTCGGTTTGAACTGCAGGAGATTGTCTTGACCATGTCTACATGCCTAAATGCACTGAGTTGCCGCCATGTGATTGGCTGATTAGAAATTAAGTGTTAACAAGAAGTTGGACAGGTGTACCTAATAAAGTGGCCGGTGAGTGTATGTATACATATTAGATAGATAGATAGATAGATAGATAGATAGATAGATAGATAGATAGATTGATAGCAGAATAGCCAGCAATTCATCTGCCATGTACTGTAAAATTACTGCAGGAGCCAACAGGATAGAAGAGACAGATTACATACAGTAAATACACACAGAATACATAGATATATAGATGTCCGTGACATATACAATTAGTAGTGTGTGTGCAGCTTACTGTACATGTATTTAATTATTAAAAGATTATTTTTCTGAAAAAAAATGGTGTGGGCTCCTGCATAATTTTCTTAACCAGCAGATGGAAAGCCGACAGCTGGGGGCAGATGTCTATAGCCTGAGAAGGGGGTAATACATGAAGCTTCCCAGGCTATTAATATCAGATCACAGCTGTATACTTAACCTTCACTGGCTATTAAAATGAGGGACCCCCCAAAAAATGATGTAGAATCCCCCTATAATTAATAACTAGCAAAGGCTAGCTAAATATGTCCTTATGTGGTGTAAATGACTTTGAGGATTTCTCTATGTAGAAGCTCATGTTAAAATCGCAATGTAGTCGGATAGCAGTCACACTGCATTCAGATGTAGATCGGATGCTTGGTGTGAAAAATCAGATTGTACTCGCATTAAAAACGCATGACACTTGCAATACTCTCGTCCGATTTTGCAGGAACAAAATGGGACCGATTTTAAAATTGCTAGTGTGACTCCAGCCTTAGACCGGGGTGACACTTGCGAGTGTGATGCGAGAATCTCACTCTAGTCTCTCGCATCAATATCCAGCACTGCTGCCGGCACTCGGAAAAGGAGCGCTCAGCTGCAAAGAAATACATGCAGCCACACACTTCGGTCCCGAGTGCGGAAGTGCTTGGTATTGATGTGAGTTTCTTGCATCACATTCGAAAAGTATGACCCTGTCCTTAGAATGATCTGCTACCTAAATGTTGATGCTTTTCCCAACACTTGAATGTGTCTGTCTGCAAAGCACCAAATATAACCTCTTATGTATTCATACCTCTGAAAGAGTTAAATGAGGTTGTCTGGGCATCTAACAATTATGACTAGGGTTGAGTGAAACGGATCGTTCATTTTCATAAGTCGCCGACTTTTGGCAAAGTCGGCGTCTCATGAAACCCGACCCGATCCCTGTGTGGGGTCGGCCATGCGGTACGTGATCTTGGCGCCAAAGTCGCGTTTCGAATGACGCATTTAGCGCCATTTTTTCAGCCAATGAAGGAGTGTGAGCAGAGTGATGACATAGGGGTTAGGGGCGTGCACGGCTATCATCATTTTATCGCTTGTGTGCAGTAGGGATTTGCAATGTGTAACACGAGATTTTCTGTGCTGGGACGGAGGGGGAATATGGGACGGAGGAGAGAGAGAGAGAGAGAGAGAGAGAGAGAGGGAGAGGGAGAGGGAGAGGGAGAGAAAAAATTAAATAAATAAATAAATATTCCCAATTGACGTGCATAGGGTTTCGTGTTCCGGCCGATCCTCGACTTTTCGCAGTAATCGGCCGATTTCGCCCGACTCGACTTTTCAAAAAGTCGGGTTTCACAAAACATGACTCGACCCTAAAAAGGTCAAGGTCGCTCAACCCTAATTATGACTAATCCTTTGAAAAGATCATCAATATCAAAAAGTGAGGGTTAATCCCATGGCACCTCAATGATCAGCTCCGGTGATGATCAGATGTGAACACTGAATGGAGCGGATAAGCATAGCTCCTATCTATCTGTAGAACCAACTGCGGAGAATGGCATATCAGCTCCTATTCTCTTGTACAAGCAACAAACTTTCTTAAAAATCATAAAGAAATGATACATTAGAAATTTGTATAATTTTCATTAAATAAGCATTGCAGAAAAAAAAAAATCATTTTCAAACATTGAGTTTTGTCTCTACCTTATTTCACTTGTGTTTCTTATAATGAAAAAAATGGACACAGAAAATGGAAACCCTGAAAAAGGTCAATATCAACTTGCCAGTAAAATCACACAGTGTAACACTTACGCTGTCCCATTTTTTATATTTAACTACATGTATAAAACTCAACACTGCTTTACACCAGAATTTCTGGTTTGAACCTCTGGTAAGTAAATATTGACTAGTGACAAAGGCCAATAGTTTGAAAGGTTAATGTAATTTATGCTGCATTCATAAAGCTAATTTGAATAAGAAAGTGTTTGTATTACTAAATTTAAAGGTCACTGTAGAAAATGTGTTGTCGCACTGCAAAGAAATATAAGGTAATTAAATGCTTCCCGAAAATGAATTTTAACACATTTAACTAAATTAATAATAATTTACAACTAAATGAGGAGGTAAAAACTTACACAAGCTATATGGACATATACAAATATATTTATTCCTTGGGAACAAAGACAATTTTGGACTTGATGATATGAAAAATATTTGACTTTGCATTGTCTAGTTGAGGAATGGGTTCCCCAAGACATCAGAAGATTTTGTAGCATCTGTCATCAAGATGTTAGCAACAAATCCATTCAATTCTGTAAGTTTTCAGGTAGAGCCTTTATGGAAAAGCATTATTTTTATTGGATTTATATTTGATAGGATATTGGGGGTTAGGGAACATTCCTGACATTTATTTGCAATGTGGTAGAGTGCTTTATGCTGATAAGCTTCGTCTACAACATCTGATCACTAGGAGGCCTAGAGATGAGATCTCATTTTAGCTCTAGAAAGGAGGTACCATGCAATGAGGAGGAATGAGTTTAGATGGACCTGTGGTTATGTGCAGTGTCAATTTAGTCAAAGTCATTGGGACCTAAGGACAAACAAGTTTGTTACATCTGTCAAATACCACAGGATCAAAAGAGCTACCTTGGACAGACTTGGCACAAGTCACTCCATTTGTCAGATTTAAAAAAAATTAAAATAGCCAATAAATTTTGTTCAACTTTACAATTGTGTTCCACTTGTTGTTGATTCTTCACCAAAAATTTACATTTGGAATCTTTGTGTTTGAAGCATATGTGGGAAAAGGTTGAAAAATTCCAGGGGGCCGAATACTTTTGCAAGGCACTGTAACTCCAAGTAAATCAAACTTCTGTGAAATCAAACTATCCAGTTCCTGCAAGATGAAGGCATTGAAGCATGGACTGGCCTGCCCATTCCCCATACCTGAATCTGACTTAGCACATCTGGGACATCATGTCTCGCTCCATCCACCAATGTCACGATTCACCACATACTGTCCAGGAGTTGGCAGATGCTTTAGTCCAGGTCTGGGAGGAGATCCCTTAAGAGACCATCCACCGCCTCATCAGTAGCATGCCCAGGCATTGGAGGGAGGTCATACAGGCACATAGAGGCAACACAATACTGAGCATATTTTCCTTATCATGAGGCATTTCCACTGAAGTTGGATCAGCCTGTAATTTGATTTTCCACTTTGATTTTGAGTATCCTTCCAAGTCCAGACCTCTATGGGATAACCATTTTGATTTACATTGATCTGAACACATTCCACTAGGCAATGAATAAGAATCTCCAACTGTAATATTTCATTCAGAGATATCTAGGATGTGGTTTTTTAGTGTTCCCTTTATTTTTTTGAGCAGTACATATATATATATAGGTAACTGTTTCTTTTAACTCTATATGAGCCATTTTCATGACATTTTTTTGTATGGGTGGTGTACATTATAATTGTTATGCAACTGATATATGGGTTGTCTGTTAAATCCTTAACTACTCTTTTTTAACACTTTTTGAATTAAAGTGTTGTTTTAATATAGTTCAGAATCTGACATTTAGTGTGTTAGGTGTCGAATTCCCACCTCTGCACAGGGGGAATCTTGAACCACCTCCGCTGCGGTCTCCCATTCTTCTCCAGCCGCAGTGGAGCCTGCTCAGCAGAGACGTCGGTCCCAGCGTCTGGCTCAGGCTGATACTGTGCGACTGGTTACTGCTGCCCTTCCAGGCTCTGCCTTTATAGCCAGCACTGATCAGCAGTGAGCAGTTCTTTCTGGGACTAAGTCCTGCTTTTCCCATACTGAGCATGCCCATTGGAGGTTGGGGGTCACATGCTCAGGTCCTGTTGTGGCTCCTATTGGACCATCTGGAAGGTCTTGTAGCACTGCTGCTATAAAAGGTTTGCATGGCCGCTCGGCCATGCACTAGTGTATACTTGAAAATGTGTGTGTGTTGATGTGTGAAAGTTGCTCATTAATCAACCCCTCCCTTGTGTATGACTGCTCGCGTAAGGTGGATGATTTCTATCTAGCCCCCGATAGAGCCATCAGTACTTAACACACGATACAGTGCGCTATTAGAGTGCTTTCCTGACCCAAGTCTGGGTGGTTAGTGGCGTCCGCCAGAGTATCACTGCATGCACTCTTGTGCATAAAAATTATTATTTAAGTTATACTCTGACACCCACTAGCGGTGTCGAGCGCAACTGGTCTAGACGAACTCTAATCCTGAGTCTTGGGATAGAGTCCTGAGACTCCTTGCTTGCGCTCTTTGTGCGGTACCGCGGCCCTGTGACGCAACAGGGTTCGCTTCTTTCATACTGGCTGAAGTTAACCCGTGTGTGTATCATTGTACCGCCATATAGTCTGTTATCACTCAGCAGCAGGTTCCATCTCTGCACAGTGGACCCCGGGCTGTGAACGCACCTTATACCATCTCTAATTATTTGGTGCATTCCGCTAGCCCTAACATAGTGTTTTTTTTTAAGTCAGTGATATTCCAGTTTCAATTACACAAATTTTTTACAAGTCGGTGAAAAAATGAAGAAAACAGTTACTTGGAAAGACAATTAATTTAGATAGAAACTGTTTATCATTTTATTTCCCCTAAAAGCAGTAGAAAAATGTGAATAACTATTTTTGTGGGACCCTTCTAAAATAAAATGAAAGTACAAAGCAGACAACAGACCTGTTTAAGATGATGGTACCTTCCTAATTAAAGTAATAATGTTTCCAAAATAAGTGTTGTCAGATTTGCATAATGACACAGTGACTAGTCTATAAATACTATTATAAAATCTTTTTGTTTATTCTTCAGCATTAGCCTTATATGCAAGGTTAAATAAGAACATAGGCATTAAAAAATGCGGCAATAAAAATTGTCTTCATTAGGCCAGTCTCACACGTCCAGATAATTCCGGTACAGGAAAAATCGATACCGGAGTTATCCGTGTCCGTGTGTCCGTGAGCTCACGTGGCACATCAGTGTGACACACGTGCTGCAGCCGTGTGCCGACTGGCTACCACATGGACCATGCAGGAGACAGCGCTACAGTAAGCGCTGTCCCCTGCTTTGGGTGCTGAAGCCGCCATTTATTTCTTCTCTCAAGCAGCGTTCGCTGGAGAGAAGGAATGAAAAATCATTGTTTTTTTATTTTTTTGCGGTTGAAATAAAGTTCCCGGTAACCAACCCCCTCCCACCCCCTGTGCACCCGCCCGCTGGAAATAAAATACTCACCCAGCTCCCTCGATGCTTCCTCTCAGCGTCGCAGCTTGTCCTGTATAAGTGGTCACGTGGTGCCGCTCATTACAATGATGAATATGCGGCTCCACCTCCCATAGGGGACGTGACCACTCATACAAGACAAGCTGCGACGCTGAGAGGAAGCATCGAGGGAGCTGGGTGAGTATTTTATTTCCAGCGGGCAGGTGCACAGGGGGTGGGAGGGGGTTGGTTACCGGGAACTTTATTTCAACCGCAAAAAAAAACAAAAAAACAATGATTTTTCATTCCTTCTCTTCAGCGAACGCTGCTGGAGAGAAGAAATGAATGGCGGCTTCAGCACCACACGCTGGGGGGACAGCACTTACTGTAGCGCTGTCTCCTGCACGGCACACGGATGGCACATGGACAGCATCCGTGTGCGGTACGTGTTTTACACGGACCCATTGACTTTAATGGGTCCGTGTGATCCGTGCGCTCCCACGAACACTGACATCTCTCCGTGTTTTTCAAACGGACACACGGTCCGTGTAAACACGCTGACATGTGCAGAGACACATTGATTTTAATGTGTCTACGTGAGTCAGTGTCTCCGATATGTGAGAAAACTGTCACCACACGTACCGGAGCCACTGGCGTGTGAAACCGGCCTTAGAGGGAAAAGTCAACAATTCCTTATCTTAACAAAGATTTCAGTAGTCTTTATGAGGCAAAATGTAGTGACTTTCACAAAGCATTCACAGGCTTATAAAATACTTTAAGGACTACTACCTCAACTGAAATTTGTGATGAAAGTTTCATTTGTGAGTTCTGGGCTGTTAATATACTTGCAAGCAATCTTAAATGAATAGATACAAGATTCAGATCACGTTGTGAGCAGATCCCACTATTTATGACGACACCAGTGATTGAACAGACAAAGGAGTAAGCCATCAAGCATTGTGAATAGTGTTGAGTAGTGTTGAGCGATACCGTCCGATACTTGAAAGTATCGGTATCGGAAAGTATCGGCCGATACCGGCAAAGTATCGGATCTAATCCGATACCGATACCCGATACCAATACAAGTCAATGGGACTCATGTATCGGACGGTATTCCTGATGGTTCCCAGGGTCTGAAGGAAAGGAAACTCTCCTTCAGGCCCTGGGAACCATATTAATGTGTAAAATAAAGAATTAAAATAAAAAATATTGCTATACTCACCTCTCCGACGCAGCCTGCACCTTACCGAGGGAACCGGCAGCGTTCTTTGCTTAAAATTCGCGCTTTAACTTCCTTACGCGAAGTCCCGGCTTGTGATTGGTCGTGCGCCGCCCATGTGACCGCGACGCAACCAATCACAGCAAGCCGTGATGTAATTTCAGGTCCTTCAGGATTTTAAAATTACGTTCCGGCGTTGTGATTGGTTGCGTCGCAGTCACATGGGCGACGCGACCAATCACAAGCCGTGACGTCACGGGAGGCTGGACACGCGCGCATTTTAAAATGCGCGCGTCTCCTGCCTCCCGTGACGTCACGGCTTGTGATCGGTCGCGTCGCCCATGTGACTGCGACGCAACCAATCACAACGCCGGAACGTAATTTTAAAATCCTGAAGGACCTGAAATTACGTCACGGCTTGCTGTGATTGGTTGCGTCGCGGTCACATGGGCGGCGCGCGACCAATCACAAGCCGGGACTTCGCGTGAGGAAGTTAAAGCGCGAATTTTAAGCAAACAACGCTGCCGGTTCCCTCGGTAAGGTGCAGGCTGCGTCGGAGAGGTGAGTATAGCAATATTTTTTATTTTAATTCTTTATTTTACACATTAATGTTGTTTCGATACCGATACCCGATACCACAAAAGTATCGGATCTCGGTATCGGAATTCCGATACAGCAAATATCGGCCGATACCCGATACTTGCGGTATTGGAATGCTCAACACTAGTGTTGAGCGATACCGTCCGATACTTGAAAGTATCGGTATCGGAAAGTATCGGCCGATACCAGCAAAGTATCAGATCTAATCCGATACCGATACCCGATACCAATACAAGTCAATGGGACTCAAGTATCGGACGGTATCCCTGATGGTTCCCAGGGTATGAAGGAGAGGAAACTCTCCTTCAGGCCCTGGGATCCATATTACTGTGTAAAATAAAGAATTAAAATAAAAAATATTGCTATACTCACCTCTCCGACGCAGCCTGCACCTTACCGAGGGAACCGGCAGCCTTCTTTGCTTAAAATGCGCGCGTTTACTGCCTTCCGTGACGTCACGGCTTCTGATTGGTCGCGTGCCGCCCATGTGACGGCGACGCGACCAATCACAACAAGCCGTGACGTAATTTCAGGTCCTGAATGCCTAATTCTAGGCATTCAGGATTTGAAAATTACGTCACGGCTTGTGAATGGTCGCGTGCCGCCCATGTGACCGCGACGCGACCAATCACAACAAGCCGTGACGTAATTTTCAGGTCCTGAATGCCTAATTCTAGGCATTCAGGATTTGAAAATTACGTCACGGCTTGTGATTGGTCGCGTCGCGGTCACATGGGCGGCACGCGACCAATCACAAGCCGTGACATAATTTTCAAATCCTGAATGCCTAGAATTAGGCATTCAGGACCTGAAATTACGTCACGGCTTGTTGTGATTGGTCGCGTCGCCCATGTGACTGCGACGCAACCAATCACAACGCCGGAACGTAATTTTAAAATCCTGAAGGACCTGAAATTACGTCACGGCTTGCTGTGATTGGTTGCGTCGCGGTCACATGGGCGGCGCGCGACCAATCACAAGCCGGGACTTCGCGTAAGGAAGTTAAAGCGCGAATTTTAAGCAAACAACGC
Source organism: Ranitomeya variabilis (assembly GCF_051348905.1). Taxonomy (NCBI): domain Eukaryota; kingdom Metazoa; phylum Chordata; class Amphibia; order Anura; family Dendrobatidae; genus Ranitomeya; species Ranitomeya variabilis. Next base: position 437,274,903 of record NC_135232.1, on the reverse strand, counting down.
TGCCGGTTCCCTCGGTAAGGTGCAGGCTGCGTTGGAGAGGTGAGTATAGCAATATTTTTTATTTTAATTCTTTATTTTACACATTAATGTTGTTTCGATACCGATACCCGATACCACAAAAGTATCGGATCTCGGTATCGGAATTCCGATACAGCAAATATCGGCCGATACCCGATACTTGCGGTATTGGAATGCTCAACACTAGTGTTGAGCGATACCGTCCGATACTTGAAAGTATCGGTATCGGAAAGTATCGGCCGATACCGGCAAAGTATCAGATCTAATCCGATACCGATACCCGATACCAATACAAGTCAATGGGACTCAAGTATCGGACGGTATCCCTGATGGTTCCCAGGGTATGAAGGAGAGGAAACTCTCCTTCAGGCCCTGGGATCCATATTACTGTGTAAAATAAAGAATTAAAATAAAAAATATTGCTATACTCACCTCTCCGACGCAGCCTGCACCTTACCGAGGGAACCGGCAGCCTTCTTTGCTTAAAATGCGCGCGTTTACTGCCTTCCGTGACGTCACGGCTTCTGATTGGTCGCGTGCCGCCCATGTGACGGCGACGCGACCAATCACAACAAGCCGTGACGTAATTTCAGGTCCTGAATGCCTAATTCTAGGCATTCAGGATTTGAAAATTACGTCACGGCTTGTGAATGGTCGCGTGCCGCCCATGTGACCGCGACGCGACCAATCACAACAAGCCGTGACGTAATTTTCAGGTCCTGAATGCCTAATTCTAGGCATTCAGGATTTGAAAATTACGTCACGGCTTGTGATTGGTCGCGTCGCGGTCACATGGGCGGCACGCGACCAATCACAAGCCGTGACATAATTTTCAAATCCTGAATGCCTAGAATTAGGCATTCAGGACCTGAAATTACGTCACGGCTTGTTGTGATTGGTCGCGTCGCGGTCACATGGGGGGCACGCGACCAATCAGAAACCGTGACATCACGGAAGGCAGTAAACGCGCGCATTTTAAGCAAAGAAGGCTGCCGGTTCCCTCGGTGAGGTGCAGGCTGCGTCGGAGAGGTGAGTATAGCAATATTTTTTATTTTAATTCTTTATTTTACACATTGCTATTAATCCCGATACCGATTCCCGATATCACAAAAGTATCGGATCTCGGTATCGGAATTTCGATACCCGCAAGTATCGGCCGATACCCGATACTTGCGGTATCGGAATGCTCAACACTAATTGTGAAGCTGTAGTATATCAGGGTATGTCTCTAATTTTCAATTAAAAAGTTTTTTTCTAATTTTCTTTATATAAATTTGATTAAAATTGTTCTAGATTGGTCTATGCTGCTAGATGTGAATATCAGTGTTATAAACACAGAAATGAGGAACCATATGATGGCTTAATGAATGTCTGTGCCTCTGCAAGGACCCCATGTATCGTTGTACAGCTTCAGGCCATATAAACAGCAGTCAGATTAGCACATGATGTATAATTCTATTCACCATCTTGTTGTCTTAAAATGTGATTTAATAAAGAGCAGTGCAGAAATTTTTTTAATCGGAATGGTGGATTATATAGAGTAAAACTATATTGGGTACACCTTGTCGCCTTTGGGTGACTTTTCTGCGCTTTTGATGAAAATAGTGTCCTCTAAAAACCCCATTTTATTCATATGTACTATTCCTATTTGTTTTTCTTACAGTAGGGTATCTGATCATTTTGCTTTTATCCCAGGTTCTGTCTGCTAATAGCTACAGCCTGAAAATGTGCACCTACACATTGCACTGACACCAACATGTGTTCTGGCCTACTTTTTTGTTTTTTATTTAGTTTTCGTACTTTGTACATACACTGGCATGTTTCCCACATTTTGGGCCATGAAATTTGTTTATATAGCTATAACTATACGTCTGTCTGAAAAGTCGGGTCTGGGTCCTGTTTTGACCCATCTATTTTGAGCACTGCTGTCACGTAACATGGTGAACTACTAGAGTTAGAAACCATCCTGATAGGGTACAACTTGTACGATGAATTTTATGCTTTTATTTTTATCAAAATAGTGTCAACCAAGTACCCTATGTTATTCACAGAAGGTAAATTAAGTATTGAACACGTTATCAATTTTCTAAGTAAATCTATTTAAAATGTGCCATTGACTTGAAATTCTCATGATATGTTAGTAACAACTAGTGTTGAGCATTCCGATACTGCAAATATCGGGTATCGGCTGATATTTGCTGTATCGGAATTCCGATACTGAGTTCCGATATTTTTGCGATATCGGAATCGGAAGAGTGCGGTGCGTATGGTTCCCAGGGTCTGGAGGAGAGGAGACTGTCCTTCAGGCCCTGGGATCCATATTCATGTAAAAAATAAATAATAAAAAATATTGATATACTCACCCCTCCGGTGGACCCTCGCTCTTAGCAGTGCCTCCGTTCCTAAGAATGCAGGGAGTGAAGGACCTTCGATGACGTCGCGGCTTGTGATTGGTCGCGTGAGCGGTCACATGAGCGGTCACGCGACCAATCACAAGCCGCGACGTCATCGAAGGTCCTTCACTCTGCATTCTTAGGAACGGAGGCAGACGCTTGGACCGGTGAGAGCCGGGGCCGTCGGAGGGGTGAGTATATCAACATTTTTTATTTTTATTCTTTATTTTATACATGAATATGGATCCCAGGGCCTGAAGGAGAGTTTCCTCTCCTTCAGACCCTGGGAACCATTCCGATATTTTGTGTCCCATTGATATGCATTGGTATCGGGTATCGGCGATATCCGATATTTTTTGGATATCAGCCGATCCAATCCGATACCGATACCTTTGCATATCGGAAGGTATCGCTCAACACTAGTAACAACCCATCCAATTCACATAGGCAAATAAATCAAACCATAGATGTCCATACATTAAGTTATGTCTAATAATGAGAAATAACACAGGGAAAAGTATTGGACATGTTTACTGAAATGTTATTAAAGGGACTCTGTCACCTGAATTTGGAGGGAACAATTTTCAGCCATAGAGGCAGGGTTTTCGGCTGTTTGATTCACCCTTTCCTTACCCGCTGGCTGCATGCTGGCTGCAATGTTGGATTGAAGTTCATTCTCTGTCCTCCGTAAGGAAAGGGTGAATCAAACAGCCGAAAACCCCGCCTCTATGGCTGAAAATTGTTCCCTCCAAATTCAGGTGACAGAGTCCCTTTAATACTTCGTACAAAAGCCTTTGTTGGTGATGAAGCGTCAAGGCTCCTCATGTATAGAAAACCTAATCACATGCATTGCTCAGATCTGATTTTGGCCCATCGTTAAACACAAACACTATTCATATCATGAAGCTTCCATGAGCTCCTTCTATGTACTCTGAGCTTTTGTTTCTTCCATACATTTTCTTTTAGATTCAGGTCATGTGGCTGAACCATTCTAGCAGCTTTATTTTCTTTCTTGGAAACCAATTGACAGTTTCCTTGCCTGTGTGTTTGGGATCATTATCTTGCTGAAATGTCCACCCTCATTTCACCTTCACCATCCTGATAGATGGTGTTAGGGTTGGCGGAACTCACCGAATATATATTTCTTGGTAGTAGTTGGTGCGTTCGCAACCCGGGATCCACTGTGCAGGAAAGAACCTGCTGCTAGATATGGCGGTACAATATAGTAGTATAAACGAACTCTGTTACTTCAGAGTCCGTTAGTAAAGAGAATACTGTACCCTGTTAGCTTCACAGGGGAACACAGCTACTTAGTTGAGCAGATGGTGGTCATGCAGTCAAATGCAAACACGCAGCTCCTCTCCTGTGGAGCCGGAATTCTGATGGCTATACGCCAGCCCTGAATCCACTCACATGAAACTCCTCGCTGGAGGTGCCAGCATTCTAGGGGCTTATTTACGCCGGGTCCCTGAATACAGCCCAGGAAAGGTAAGGACTCCTGCTCAAACACACATTTCTCCAACTTTGCTTAGAGGGAATTTGCCCGTAAGAGGTCGAAGACTCTGCAAACATCTCTCCGGTGGGAGTCAATATCTGGAGAGTAGATGAGAATATCATCTAGATAGACTACGAAAGAGGTAGCGAGCATATCCTGGAAGATGTCGTTCACAAAGTCTTGGAAAATGGCTGGGGCATTACAGAGCCCGAAGGGCATCACCAGATATTCATAGTGCCCATCCCTGGTGTTAAAAGCCGTCTTCCATTCGTCCCCCTCACGGATACAAATCAGGTTGTAAGCACCCTGCAGATCTAGTTTAGTAAATACTCTTGCTCCCCGTAGCCTATCAAAGAGCTCAGATATCAGGGGTAGTGGGTACTTGTTTTTAATGGTGATGGCGTTAAGACCCCTGTAGTCTATGCATGGATGTAACTCTCCACTTTTCTTCTGCACGAAGAAGAACCCAGCCCCTGCAGGTGACACTGACTTCCTAATGAATCCTCTTGCCAGATTCTCTTGAATGTACTGAGACATTGCCTCCATCTCCGGGAGAGAAAACGGATAGACTCGACCCCAGGGAGGCTCAGCACCAGGCAAGAGGTCAATAGGACAGTCATAGGGGCGGTGAGGCGGAAGGGTCTCCACAGCCCTTTTGGAGAACATGTCCGCATAGGACCAATAGTGCTTGGGGAGAGAGGAGCCATGGTATCCCCAACAGGACCTCATCAATTCCCTCAGGAAGGACTAATAGAGAGATAATCTCCTGATGTTATGGAGACACAGAAAGAGTGAAAGGAATGGTTTGGTGTGTAATCTGTAAGGGTAGTGTCGACCCATTTACCACTCGAACGGTTACTGGTTTGTCGAGCATCACCAGGGGAATTGCGTGTCACTGGGCGAAAGCGGATGACATAAAATTACCCTCCGCCCCAGAGTCCACGCATAGCTCTACCATAAGTGTGGATGGGCCTATGGTAATTGTCCCCTTGAAGGACAACTTAGAGGCAAATGTTGCCGTGTCTAGTGTACCTCCTCCAACTGCCACTAGTCGCTGACGTTCCCCTGACCGCTGAGGACACTTGGAGGCAAGATGTCCTGACTGCCAGCAAACATGATAGACCTTAAGTGCACGAGCGGACCAGGGCTTGGACCCCTCTCGTGACACCTCTATGGCCTCATGTGACTTGGGCGCCTGGACCGGAGATTCCATAGGTCTGGCAAAGGTGGGAGCCAGCCAAAACCTCTGCCTACACTGGGCTCGCTCCAACCTTCACTCGTGAAAACGAAGGTCTATGCGAGTTGATACAGCTATGAGCTCCTCCAGTGTGGCGGGAATCTCCCTAGTGGCCAAAGCGTCCTTCACATGGTCAGCCAGCCCCCTCCAAAATACAGGGATGAGGGCTTTATCTGACCACTCCAACTCAGACGCTAACGTCCGTAAGTGGACGGCAAAATGACTGACCATGGTCAAACCCGGAGTCAATGCCAGCAGTTGGAGCGCCGTATCATGGGTGACTTGAGGTTCTACAAAGACCTGTTTCAGAGTGCCCAGAAACTGAGGAACAATCCCCACCACATGAACGTTGCGCTCCCACAGCGGCGTAGCCCACTCCAAAGCTCTGTCCGACAGGAGAGAAATTATGAATCCCACCTTTGCCCGCTCTGTGGGAAAACCTGCAGCCAGGAGCTCAAGATGTATACCACACTGGCTCACGAAACCCCTACAGGACTTACTGTCCCCAGAGAATTTTTCAGGCAATGGAAAGTGAGATAAGGTCGGAACAGAGGTGGCAGTGGGTAAAGCTGCTGCAGCCACGCTAGCAGCCTGAACAGCTATTGCGGTAACAGCCACCGCCGAGGTTGCACGCTCGAGAGACGCCAACCGGCCCTCCAGCAGCTGGATGTACCCCTGCAATCGCTGTTCATCTGCCATACTTAGCCAGATCCTGGCGCTAGTTTACTGTTAGGGTTGGCGGAACGCACCGAATATATATTTATTAGTAGTAGTTGGTGCGTTCGCAACCCGGGATCCACTGTGCAGGAAAGAACCTGCTGCTAGATATGGCGGTACAATATAGTAGTATAAACGAACTCTGTTACTTCACAAAGTTCGTTAGTAAAGAGAATGCTGTACCCTGTTAGCTTCACAGGGGAACACAGCTACTTAGTTGAGCAGATGGTGGTCATGCAGTCAAATGCAAACACGCAGCTCCTCTCCGGTGGAGCTGGAATTCTGATGGCTATACGCCAGCCCTGAATCCACTCACATGAAACTCCTCACCAGAGGTGCCAACATTCTAGGGGCTTATTTCAGCCGGGTCCCTGAATACACACACATGAAACTCCTCGTCGGAGGTGCCAGCATTCTAGGGGCTTATTTCAGCCGGGTCCCTGAATACACACACACATGATCATCGTTCCATCAATTATATGAAGTATGCCAGTGCTGCATGCTGAAAATCACACCATGGTGTTCCCACCTCCAAACTTTACTATTGGTATGGTGTTTTGGGGGTGATATTTCGTGCCTTTTGGCTTCCAAACAAGGTGTGTATTATGGTATCCAAAGAGCTCAATTTTGGTCTCTTCTGACCGGACTATATTTCCCATTATGTCCAAGGCATGTCTAAATTTTGTTGAGCAAGCCATAAACGCATTTGAACATGCCTTTTGTTTACAGGCCATAGAGGAAGAGTATATTACTTATAGTTTTCTTTGAAACAATTGTACCAATGATTCCTGGTCTTTCTGTAGCTCTCAACAGGTGCTTCATGGACCTTGATAATTCTTCTGATAATTCTTTTAACTCTGTGTGCAAATCGTCTCTTCAGAGAGGAAGAGGACTAGAACTCTAGTGCCACCTATTGGAAATAGCAATCCTAAGAGTCAATGTCGACCCTTTAATGAGCCTTGTCACATGACTTAGGATAACAGCCAAACCAGAATATCAATTTGAAGAAACTGTGTTTCGGGGTACTGCCCCTTGTCAGTGCAAGGTATGAGATCTAATTTGGCTGTGTCACACACTTTGCATTGACGAGGGGCAGTACCCCAAAACACAGTGTCTGCAAATTGAGATTCTGGTTTAACTTTTATCCTAAGACATGAGACAAGGCTCGTTAAAGGGTTGACATTGACTGTTAGCATTGCTACTTCCAGTAGGTCACACTAGAATTCTAGTCCTCTTCCTCTCTGAAGAGATGATTTGCATATTTCCCAGAGGAGCATTGCAACTTTAAGTCACCTCATCTCGGCATGCTTAAAATGTCACTATCCGTAAGGAGAAATGATACTTTTTGAACTCCTCTGTGTGACATCTTGTGGGGCGCATCTGGTCGCGGCTGGTTTATTGTGAAATTATGTTTTTTCTACTTTCGGATTATGGCCCCAACAGTGCTCACTGGAACCTTTAGCAGTTTAGAAATGTTTCTGAAACCAATGCCATCAGTATTTTTTGCAACAATAAGGTTCTTAAGGTCTTGAGACAGTTCATTGGTTTTACCCATCAAGAGATGTTTCTTGTGTGCACGTTACTAATAAGACACCTTTGTATAGGCCATCAGTTGAACCAGCTAATATTATATTTCCCAAAGTAACAGGATTACTTTGTAATTACTGATAGATTTCAGCTAGTGTCTTGATTCTCCAGGGCTTTTTACATTTCTCTTTCTTCATGTGTTCAATGCTTTTTCCTTGTGTCATTTCTCATTATTACTCATCATTTTATTGACATCTATGGTTTGATTACTTTGCCTGTGTGGATTGAATTGGTTGTTAACGGCATCTGGGGGAATTTCATATCAATTACACCTTTATAAATATATTTACTTAGAAAATTGATGACATGTTCAATACTGCTTCACCTGCTGTTCATGTATAACTATGGTACTTTTTATGCCCATAGAGAACTTTTTCAAAATCAGGACCTCCGTAGCAACTGTTCACACACCGCCTATTCAGTTAATACTCCTCTGTGTCTGCACTTGTTCACCTTCTGGCTGGTGACCAGATCATGCAGCATTATGTGAACCCCCTATTTATTTTATTGATGACCAATACAATTATTTTTTTTACCATTCACCTTACATGTCTCCCCTCATAGATTGTAAGCTTGCAAGCAGAGCCCTCACTCCTCTTGGTATCTGTTGAGTTATTTGTTATTTTTAAAATTTTTTATTGCCTGTGCATGTCCTCTCTAAAATGTAAAGTGCTGCTGAGTATGTTGACTCTAAAGAAATGAGATATATTATTATTAATACCGTATATACTCGAATATAAGCCGACCCGAGTATAGGCCGACCCCCCTAATTTTGCCACAAAAAAACCTGTAAAACTTAATGACTCGAGTATAAGCCTAGGGTGGGAAATGCAGCAGCTACCGGTAAATGTCAAAAGTAAAAATAGATACCAATAAAAGTAAAATTTATTGAGGCATCAGTAGGTTAAGTGTTTTTTAATATCCATATTGAATCAGGAGCCCCATATAATGCTCCATAAAGTCTATGATGGCCCCACAAGATGCTTCATATTAAAATATGCCCCATATAACCCAGCATAAAGCTACTTTCACACTAGCGTTGTTTGCAATACGTCGCAATGCGTCGTTTAGGAGAAAAAACGCATACTGCAAAGTTGTCTGCAGGATGCGTTTTTTCCCCATAGACTTACATTACCGACGCATTGCGACGTATCGCCACACGTTGCAAACATCATGCGACGGTTGCGTCATGTTTTGGCGGACCGTCGGCACAAAAAAACGTTACATGTAACGTTTTTTTGCGCGTCATGTCTGCCATTTTCGACCACGCACGCGCGGCTGAAACTCCACCCTCTCCTCCCCGGACCTTACAATGGGGCAGCAGAAGCATCGTAAGACTGCTTCTGCTGCCCACATCGAGCATTATTTTCACAACGCGCGTCAGCACGTTGGGCCAATGCATAGCGACGGCCCCTTGCTGACGCTAGTGTGAAAGCAGCCTAAAGGTTGCACAATCATTATGGCCCCATAAGATGCTCCATACAGACATTTGCCCCATAATGTGCTGCACTAATGTTAATTATGGCCCCATAAGATGCTCCATAAAGATATTTGCCCCATATAGTGCTGCACAAACCTTGATTATGGCCCCATAAGATGCTCCATAGACACATTTGCCCAATATAATGCTGCACAAATGTTGATTATGGCCCCATAAGATGCTCCATAAAGATATTTGCCCCATATAGTGCTGCACAAACGTTGAGTATGGCCACATAAGATGCTCCATACAGAAACTTGCCCCATATAGAACTGCACAAATGTTGATTATGGCCCCCCATAAGATGCTCCATACAGACAACTGCCCCATATAGTGCTGCACAAACGTTATGGCCCCATAGATGCTCCATACAGACACTTGCCCCATTTGCTGTTGCTGCGATAAAAAAAAAATCACATGCTCACCTCTCTGTCGCTCAGGCCCCCGACACTTTCAATATTCACCTGCACCCATTCCGGGCGCCGCTCCATCTTCAGCATCTTCTGCACTGACGTTCAGGCAGAGGGCGCGCACTAAACATGTCGCCACGCCCTCTGACCTGAGCATCACTACAGAAGATGCTGAAGATGGAGCGGCACCCGGAATGAGGGGACGTGACTATTGCGCAGTGCTCCCCCTCCCCATTATACTCACCTGCTCCTGGCGTTGTGCAGTCCCTGGTTCCCCGGTGCCGCAGCTTCTTCCTGTACTGAGCGGTCACCATTACCGCTCAGTACAGTAATGAATATGCGGCTCCACCCCTATGGGTACCATGTGACCGCTCAGAACAGGAAGAAGCTGCGGCGCTGAGGAACCAGGGACCTGCAGGGACTGCGCCGGGAGCAGGTGAGTATAATTAGACAGCCCCCGCTCCCCCTCCCCTGCCAACCCCTGGGTATGACTCGAGAATAAGCCGAGAGGGGGACTTTCAGCCCCAAAAAGGGGCTGAAAATCTCGGCTTATACTCGAGTATATATGGTATTTACTTACTGCATTGCATTTGCTAGTTTTGTTTTTATCCTAGGTTCTGTAAATTTTAAGCTGGCTAGTTTTCTAAACCAGACAGACAACCCTTTCAACATTTTATTATTAGTATTATTATTATTTTTTTGTCTCTTATTTCTTCCATGTAGTTTAGAAGAACAGAATGCATTCAGGCAAGAGTAATGCAATAATAAAAATGTCTGGAAATGAGAAATCTAACCTCTAAAGCTAAGAGTACCTATAAGGACTACATTACATTGGTAACATTTTATTGGGGAGACCTGGAACAGTGTCATGTTTTTACTGTTTTGCTATTTGTAATGTTCGTTCCTGAATAAACAGATGAAGTGCATAAAACGTGTTTGGTAAGATGAAAAACCTTTTATGGTGAGACTTATTAGGTGCTCATGGGAGTGGGAGGTATAAGTCATAATTGCCATTCTTTAAATGAAAGCATCACAGATTTTATAACATCAAACTTAATAATGGAACATTCCAAACAAATGAATAGTCTTTGTAAAAGAGAGCAGAACATTAAGGTGTGGGACTGGTCCTGCAATTCCATCAAACAGGTTTATGGACAATAGAAACTTGTAGCAATCTAACTAGAACAAATGCGTAGGACTAGAAGCCTTATGAATTAAATGACAGAGTATTATAGATGCAACAGCTACATTTCTATTGTATAATATAAGAATAATGTCTAAAAAGAGTGGGTACAAGTATTTACCTGCCCCATGACTATAACTACAGAAGTGTCTTTCCATTTGAACTGATTGTTTGCAACACATAATACATCATCTATATACATGTATGATAAATATATACTATATTTATATTATATATATATTTATCTATATATGGATATATAGATAACTATACATATAAATATATATAAGTGTATATACAGTGCCTTGAAACTTGAAAAAAGTATTCGTGCTTGTGAACGTTTCCATATTTTTTCACGTTACACCCACAAACTTAAATTTATTTTAGGCCGGGGTCACACTTGTGAGTGCAATGAGAGAAAGCTTTGACAGAGGCATATAACATCTGCCATCAGAGGGGTGCGTCATTCCATGAAACGATCGCTGGGTGCTGAAGAGTTGCTATGACAGCCCAGAGTCTGTGGAAGATCCCACTGCCTGTAATTATGATACAATCTGTGAAAGCCGATTACAATCGGTGAAAGCCGATTGGCCAGAGACACACTAGCGTTTTTTTTTTGTTTGTTTTTTCATTTTTACCCTAGCGTTTTTAAAACCGGTGTGATTTTGATGCAGGAGAGTGGGACGAGTGTTATGCAATTTTGTTTCCGATTACTCTGCTAGTGCAATGCGTTTTTTTTTCTGATTATGAGTGTATGTGTCGTGAATGCCATCCATTTACGTACCTTGTTTTTTCATGTGTTTTCACTAAAAGCATAAGCAATCCTTGGGTCCAAACCTATAAAAATCCTATTTCCAATGTTCCACACTGGGAGCACATATATCTTGTTTGGATATTCCCTTATATTACCCCTGGAGGCTAGTTTTGGTGTAATTTTTGGCAAAACATGACAATCAACCTGACCTTTAACGTTACAGAGCATATCTTTTTCCAGTGGGCGTTATCTTGGCGCTATGAGCCCTACCCAATTGTAGCTGATCTGAGGAGGCACCATCGATACTACATACATCCACTCCTGACAAAACGGGCCACAAAAGGTCACTATGATAGACTGTATGATGAGCTATGCAAGCATCCTCAAAAGTTTTTACCTTCACTCAGATAAGCATATCTAAATTTGACCATCTTTTGGAGGTGCTGAGGCCGGGAATGATCTACCAGAATACGTCATGCGGTGCTGTATATCTGCAGAGAAGTGACTTCTCCTAACACTAAGGTTATTTGATCTAGCAATTAACAATCATTTTTTTTAAATATGTTTTTACCTTCAGGTTTTCACATACAATTTTTTTTTTATGTAAATACCTTGGTCCATTTTTTCTATAATAATATGTCTTTCCACAGTGTATGCAAATGTGTGCGTATGACTTTGTTTTACCGCATTTAGCAACAAAACCTTAATTTGATACTATGCTTGCCTTATGTTGTACAAATATAAAGGTGCCTTTATTATGTTCCCCTAATTTTTTTTTACTTAAAAATAATGTGTAAATTGCTTGCCCTTTTCATTTTTAAGTTTTCGCATGATTATTATATTTGCATCTGTGATACAATCTCATTATGTATTTTTAAATTTTTCAAACGGGTTACTATCTACTGGTGTTTAATTTGCGGCCCTTCATTTTTTAAATTCCTTCTGGGAGTCATCTCTTTCTGTAATTGTCAAGAACACATGTCACCAGATATATTTGAAATTTCATTCTGTTGTCATGCCAGAGCCTGTGCAACTTGACTGGGAGCAGATCTCATGTGTTTTATTTTTTTTTTTTTTAGAAAAAACTAAATTTCCCAACTGACTCGGGGTCTTAGATGGAAAACACATCAGGGTCAAGAAGCTGCCAAACTCCAGCTCACAATATTTCAATGAAAAGCCATATTTTTCGGTTGTACTTTTGGCCTTAGTGGACAGTAATTACATGTTTGTTATTGTTGATATTGGGGCCTGTGGCTGAACAGGCGATTCAAGAATTTTTCAAACTTCGATTATGAGTTGGTGGTTTTTCAATAATGACCTTGCGCTCTCACCTCCATGTGATCTCCCGGGATCAAGAGGTGAACCAGCACCATATGTGTTTGTTTCAAATGAGTCCTGTCAATTAACTAGACACGTCATGCGGCTGTACCCATGTTGGTGCCTCAATCACTAATAGGAAATTTTCAACTATCGTCTGTCTCGTGCTGGAGTGTGCCTTTGGCATCCTGTGTTCAAAATGGCATGTGCTTCAGTATGCCCTACAACTAAGAGAACAGAATGTTAATGGTGTGATCAAAGCATGTGTGGTGTTACACAACTTTACCTGCATGAATGAATGTCGTTATGATGTAGGTCCTGAAAATGAACAGGATATGCCCATTCTATTCCTTGCTCTATCTGTCCCGACTACATGATGACAGTCTTCCGACATTAAAGTTTGGGATCTTTTTGCCTCATCAAATTACCTCACTCCAGAGGGTGAAACACCATTGCAGGATTCGCAAGTTATTGTTCCAGGAAATAATTATAGGTTATAGTATAATCTTTTTTAATTGGACTTGTGCTTTCATGTATGAAACATCAACATATGTGTTTTTTGCATTAATAACTTGCATAATGTATGTTATTTGTTGGACATAATGAAACATGGCTATTCTTTTAAACCAATGTTTAACCCCTTCATGACCTTGGGATTTTCCATTTTTCCGTGTTCGTTTTTCACTCCCCTCCTTCCCAGAGCCATAACTTTTTTATTTTTCCGTCAATTTGGCCATGTGAGGGCTTATTTTTTGCGGGACGAGTTGTACTTTTGAACGACATCATTTGTTTTAGCATGTCGTGTACTAGAAAACGGGAAAAAAATTCCAAGTGCAGTGAAATTGCAAAAAAAGTGCAGTCCCACACTTGTTTTTTGTTTGGCTTTTTTGCTAGGTTCACTAAATGCTAAAACTGACCTGCCATTATGATTCTCCAGGTCAGTACGAGTTCATAGACACCTAACATGACTAGGTTATTTTTTACCTAAGTGGTGAAAAAAAAATCCAAACTTTGCTAAAAAAAACAAAAAACAAATTGCGCCATTTTCCGATACTCGTAGCGTCTCCATTTTTCATGATCAGGGGTCAGTTGAGGGCTTTTTTTTTGCGTGCCGAGCTGGCATTTTTATTGATTCCAATTCCGTGCAGATACATTCTTTTGATCGCCCGTCATTGCATTTTAACCCAAAAAACGTAATTCTGGCGTTTCGAATTTTTTTCTCGCTACGCCATTTAGCGATCAAGTTAATGCTTTTTTTAATTGATAGATCGGGCGATTCTGAACGCAGCGATACCAAATATGTGTAGGTTTGATTGTTTTTTTATTGATTTATTCTGATTGGGGCGAAAGGGGGGTGATTTAAACTTTTATATTCTTTTTTATTTTTTTCACATTTTTTTAACTTTTTTTTTTACTTTTGCCATGCTTCAATAGCCTCCATAGGAGGCTAGAAGCAGGCATAGCGCGATCGCCACTGCTACATAGCAGCGATCTGCTGTTTGCTGCTATGTAGCAGAAAATCAGGTGTGCTGTGAGCGCCGACCACAGGGTGGCGCTCACAGCTGCCTGGGATCAGTAACCATAGAGGTCTCAAGGACCTCTATGGTTACAATGGAGAAGCATCGCCGACCTCCGATCATGTGACGGGGCTCGGCGATGCCATCATTTCCGGCCACCCGGCCGGATGCGGTGGTTAAATGCCACTGTCTGCGTTTGACAGCGGCATTTAACTAGTTAATAGCCGTGGGCAGATCGCGATTCTGCCCGCGCCTATTACGGGCACATGTCAGCTGTTCAAAACAGCTGACATGTCCCGGCTTTGATGCGGGCTCACCGCCGGAGCCCGCATCAAAGCGGGGCTTCTGACCTCGGATGTACTATCCCGTCCGAGGTCAGAAAGGGGTTAATGTAAGAAATAATAATAAATATAAAATCCACATATTTATTCATATGTGAATATCAATCAGATTTGTTAACAATACTAACAAAAACAGCAACAAAAGGCAGAGATTCTTACCTGCCTAGGCCTCCAAACAAATGCACTAACAGGATGCAGTGGACCCATGTGGTTAAAATGGAAACAACACAGGTGCAGCAAAACCGATGAGGCAGCCACTCACCAGCTACCAAACTAATGGAGGGGGTGGCTGCTTGGCACATTGCTGCACATAAAAACTTGTATGTGGCGCTGTTCACACAATGGAGATGCACAGCATCCAGGCAGGCCTAGTAGTGACACCCTTCTATTAGATGAGGCGGGCCTGCCCAGCGCTATCCAAATGCACCCCATGTGCACAGACACCACAGTTTACAAGTAAAAAAATGGGCCCAACTGCACCCCGAAAAAATGCAAAAAACACATAAAAATATTATTATGTGAGGTATTGGTTTATATTCTGGCCAAAATACGCAAATACGCAAGCTCATAACCCACGTCAAGGGTCCTCACGCTTATGAGTCCTATCTCTAAACAGCAAAAGCACAAAAAGGATTCGGAGATCCTCCAAAAATTAGAAAAAACAGCAACAAAAGGCAGAGATTCTTACCTGCAGGTAAGAATCTCTGCCTTTTGTTGCTGTTTTTTCTAATTTTTGGAGGATCTCCGAATTGTGCTTTTGCTGTTTAACAATACTAACAAAAAATATATTGATTCAAAATAGCAACAAAACATAGTAAGAACCAAACAATGTTACCTTTACAAACTCTGGTAGGTAGAATACCTTGGCTGGGAGGCAGAAATGTTGCCAGACCAAGATGGTGGTGGTGGCAAACAGCTTTGGTCCATTATCTGTGGTTGAGATTACCCTGAAGGGTAAGGACATGGTGGCCTCTGTGTGTGTGTGGCTCATGGAGGTGCTGGTATTGGCCAGCATGAATACAAAAGGATACCTCTCAGTAGGACTGTGCATAGAGCAAGGTTGTCACCTATCACGTACAAAGGAAACAGACATTTGGCCTCCTGGACAAGGCCATTCACCATGCCTTCACCCACTCATCTACTCATACACAATGGGCTGGTGTCGAAACCTAGCGGGTGTGGGTTGGTAAATAGGGGGTTGATTTGGTGTCGGGTTTTGGGAGGAGCCCGCATTGCAATCCTCCTTTGTCTGCCCGGTGCAGATGGTTTCGATGTTACTGGTGCCAGTTCTCAAGACACTCAAAGACCTCTTGTGAATTATGGAGTCTCGTACAGGCATCCTATATTATATGTATTGCATTTTGCATATTGCAGCTGTACAAGCTGGTCTATTTCATACTGGTACCTGGCAAGGCTCAGCATAAATACCTCCTCCCCATCATCATTGACCGTGCACGACACATAATCCAAAACACCATTATCAACCTTGCGCCTTTTGGGGATGATGGGGAGCTCCCTCCTGTGCCTAACTCTTCAAGGGATGGCGGCTGCAACAGGGAAGTTATCAAGAGGAAGTGTAGGGCTGCCGCTCCAGCGTCCTTTCACTTCCTCTGAGGCTGGTGTTGGTGCTGCTGATCTTACTGTTGATGGTGTTGTTGATGTTTAGGGTGCTAGTGCTGGTGCTGGTGCTGATGTTCTGTCTTAATCTGATGACTGGCCTTCTGCTCGTTGAGAATCCTCTCCTGATTCTACAACTGCATCCAACAGGGTGGCATCTGACTCCAATGCAATTTCCCTGTCCAGTAAGTTGGATTTAGTTCTGCAAGGGAAATGAAACATGTCATTTTGTTGGTAAAAAAAATAATTATGTTGCAAATAAGAATAGAGAATCGTTAAATAAGCCATATCTTATGGTCGAAGCTACATAATAGGGGCAAACAATGCAGCCTATCCATGTATATATGGTCTCTTTCTGGACTCCGCTAAAGCTCTTTTGTCATGCTGTTGCCGCTCCCTTTAATACGTATCCCGACAGCTGTGCCAACAACGGGAGATATGATTCACTGTTTGAAAAGAAAATTAGAAATTAATTCAAATAAATGACAAATAAATAATGTACATAACATACATTTAACAATGATTGCCATTATCTTCACATTGTAAAAAAAAATAAAATTATAAACCAAAAAAAATGGAGAACAGATAAAACTACTTAAATTAAAAATAAACTTTAAGAACTTACACAATTCATCAGAAAAGTGCGCAAGTGTTCGAATAAACAATTTAAACAGATTATGCAGTGCTGACGTGCAGGTATGCAATTACAATTCGGAAAATTACTAAAACATTTAACGCTGATGTTTATTTGAATATCAGATATTACTTTTTTAAAAAGGGCATACAGAAATAGACATTTGAATGTTTTTTTGGTTACTTACTCGTAGTTTTCTCCTCTTGTAAACTCGCTTCATAGTTGGGATACATCTGGCGGCATACAGTATGTAGGCCCCATGTATCATTTCGGCTTTGGTCTTGATTCGTAGGGTCCCTTTTGTCCCATAGCCCAGGATTCTTCTGCATAAGAACATGAAGCATCTCCACATTTATGTGAGGTGCCATGGTTAGGGTCTCCATGGAGGCGTGTACTTTTTTTTATAGGTTGTAAGGATGGTTTGGGCTTACAACTTCCTGCAATGGGCTAATACAGTTCCCTACCCCATTGGAGAAAGTTTGCAAGACCGTGTATAAAATATTAGTTCAAATCTCCCCTAGTGCCCTATTAAAAATAAAACAATAATAAAACACATATTTGGTATCGCTGCCTTCATAAAAGTCTGATCTTTCAAAGTATAAAATAAATTAATTAGATCTGTAAACGGCATAATGAGAGACAAATCAAACAGCCAGAATTACATTTTTTTTGCAACAGCGCAATAGAAAGCAATAAGAAGTGATCAAAACATTGTACCCACCCCAAAATACTATAAAAAAAAGTAAACTCAAGGTGCAAAATATACACTCTCACACAGCCCCATATCCCAAAAATTGAAAACGTTATGGGTCTCACAAAATGGAGACAAAAGCAAAATTTTCTTTTTTCACAAATTTTCAATTTTTTTTTTTACTTCTTAAATAACAAAAAAAAAAAAAACTATAAATGTTTGGTATTTGTGTAATTGTACTGACCTGGAGAATTAAATTGCAATGTCAGTTTTATCTTATTGTGAACATGAATAATAATAAAAAAAAGAAAATAATTGTGGAATTTCACTTTTTTTTGTCATTTCAACTCACTTGGAATTTTTTCTTATTTTCTAGTGCATCACATGATAAAATGAATGGTGTCATTCAAAAGTACAACTTGTCCTGCAA
This sequence comes from Ranitomeya variabilis, assembly GCF_051348905.1. Lineage (NCBI taxonomy): Eukaryota > Metazoa > Chordata > Amphibia > Anura > Dendrobatidae > Ranitomeya > Ranitomeya variabilis. Next base: position 437,257,082 of record NC_135232.1, on the reverse strand, counting down.
AAAACAAGTCCTCATTAGGCTATATAGATGAAAAAATGAAAAAGTTATGGTTTCTTGGAAAATGGGGAGGAAATAATGAAAACTAAAAAAGCAATGAAAATATCCTGATGAGGAAGGGGATAAGTTTGTGCATGTAAAGTGAAAAAAAATTGGAAAACTTTTAGAGTATGAATATGGAGCACCCCCACGTATAAGGGCAATGGGGTACTTGACACTGGGTCCTTCAGTGCTCTGCGGAGATGTCACGGTGGCCCTATCTGGTCCGTGGCCCTTTGAGCGTCCAATAAAAGGAAATAGTTTTTATGGTTTTGGGAAAGGTCTTTAAAGGGGTAGTTCGTGACGCCACCTGTGGTATTCGGTTAGGGTGACCGACGCTGCTTAGGGGTCCGCTGGGGTGATGTTATGGCAGCAAGATGGTATGTCTTCCCACAGCTGAAGGGTATCCCCAGGGCTTCCCAGAGTGTAGGTGGTGATGGTGGATGATGTAAGGTGCAGTGAAGAACGAGGACACAAGGTTGCAGTCTCTTTACCTTTTACTGAAGACTTCAGCATCCACAGTCCAGTGTACAGACCACAAGGTAGGCAGAGTCCGGCCGGTCCGAAGGCAAATCCAGAGTCCCCTTATCCAGGTGGAAATCAGTAGCCTTCCTACTAGCGCCTGTGTGTTGTAGTACCTCCCTGCTGAGCTTCCCGGTAAGGTCCTCACAACTCTTGTAGATGTTCTAGATGTTATTTCTTCCTCTCTATCCCCCAGTTGGTGTGGATAGGACAAACCCGTATGACTGATGGCCTGAGGCTTGTTTATAGGGACCCTAGAGACGCCCCGACCCCCATAAGTTGCCACTGTGTCTTCTTAGGCATTAAGGTCAGGCAGCCTACTTGGAATTGACTGTCCTGCCGGTCTCTGAAGTAAAGCGTTACTCCCTCGGTGTTCCGGCCACCGGCTACGCGCCTCAAAAGGAGGCAGCCTATTTCAGGGCAGAACTCCTCCTGGTGTTTTCTCCTTGTGCTATGACTTCGTTTCTCACCCTCTGCAATACGATTCTCTTCGTGTCCGTTCTTAGGATGCTGCCGCACGTGAAGCAGGCACAGCTCCGTGACTTTCTGTTCTAGCAAGACCTCTGACAGGATTCCACCCCTGCCAGGGGCCCTCTGTCTGCATCTCCGATGTTCCTCCTTTCCCCCTGTCTGCCTGAACAGGATATGCCCATTCTATTCCTTGCTCTATCTGTCCCGACTACATGATGACAGTCTTCCGACATTAAAGTTTGGGATCTTTTTGCCTCATCAAATTACCTCACTCCAGAGGGTGAAACACCATTGCAGGATTCGCAAGTTATTGTTCCAGGAAATAATTATAGGTTATAGTATAATCTTTTTTAATTGGACTTGTGCTTTCATGTATGAAACATCAACATATGTGTTTTTTGCATTAATAACTTGCATAATGTATGTTATTTGTTGGACATAATGAAACATGGCTATTCTTTTAAACCAATGTTTAACCCCTTCATGACCTTGGGATTTTCCATTTTTCCGTGTTCGTTTTTCACTCCCCTCCTTCCCAGAGCCATAACTTTTTTATTTTTCCGTCAATTTGGCCATGTGAGGGCTTATTTTTTGCGGGACGAGTTGTACTTTTGAACGACATCATTTGTTTTAGCATGTCGTGTACTAGAAAACGGGAAAAAAATTCCAAGTGCAGTGAAATTGCAAAAAAAGTGCAGTCCCACACTTGTTTTTTGTTTGGCTTTTTTGCTAGGTTCACTAAATGCTAAAACTGACCTGCCATTATGATTCTCCAGGTCAGTACGAGTTCATAGACACCTAACATGACTAGGTTATTTTTTACCTAAGTGGTGAAAAAAAAATCCAAACTTTGCTAAAAAAAACAAAAAACAAATTGCGCCATTTTCCGATACTCGTAGCGTCTCCATTTTTCATGATCAGGGGTCAGTTGAGGGCTTTTTTTTTGCGTGCCGAGCTGGCATTTTTATTGATTCCAATTCCGTGCAGATACATTCTTTTGATCGCCCGTCATTGCATTTTAACCCAAAAAACGTAATTCTGGCGTTTCGAATTTTTTTCTCGCTACGCCATTTAGCGATCAAGTTAATGCTTTTTTTAATTGATAGATCGGGCGATTCTGAACGCAGCGATACCAAATATGTGTAGGTTTGATTGTTTTTTTATTGATTTATTCTGATTGGGGCGAAAGGGGGGTGATTTAAACTTTTATATTCTTTTTTATTTTTTTCACATTTTTTTAACTTTTTTTTTTACTTTTGCCATGCTTCAATAGCCTCCATAGGAGGCTAGAAGCAGGCATAGCGCGATCGCCACTGCTACATAGCAGCGATCTGCTGTTTGCTGCTATGTAGCAGAAAATCAGGTGTGCTGTGAGCGCCGACCACAGGGTGGCGCTCACAGCTGCCTGGGATCAGTAACCATAGAGGTCTCAAGGACCTCTATGGTTACAATGGAGAAGCATCGCCGACCTCCGATCATGTGACGGGGGTCGGCGATGCCATCATTTCCGGCCACCCGGCCGGATGCGGTGGTTAAATGCCACTGTCTGCGTTTGACAGCGGCATTTAACTAGTTAATAGCCGTGGGCAGATCGCGATTCTGCCCGCGCCTATTACGGGCACATGTCAGCTGTTCAAAACAGCTGACATGTCCCGGCTTTGATGCGGGCTCACCGCCGGAGCCCGCATCAAAGCGGGGCTTCTGACCTCGGATGTACTATCCCGTCCGAGGTCAGAAAGGGGTTAATGTAAGAAATAATAATAAATATAAAATCCACATATTTATTCATATGTGAATATCAATCAGATTTGTTAACAATACTAACAAAAACAGCAACAAAAGGCAGAGATTCTTACCTGCCTAGGCCTCCAAACAAATGCACTAACAGGATGCAGTGGACCCATGTGGTTAAAATGGAAACAACACAGGTGCAGCAAAACCGATGAGGCAGCCACTCACCAGCTACCAAACTAATGGAGGGGGTGGCTGCTTGGCACATTGCTGCACATAAAAACTTGTATGTGGCGCTGTTCACACAATGGAGATGCACAGCATCCAGGCAGGCCTAGTAGTGACACCCTTCTATTAGATGAGGCGGGCCTGCCCAGCGCTATCCAAATGCACCCCATGTGCACAGACACCACAGTTTACAAGTAAAAAAATGGGCCCAACTGCACCCCGAAAAAATGCAAAAAACACATAAAAATATTATTATGTGAGGTATTGGTTTATATTCTGGCCAAAATACGCAAATACGCAAGCTCATAACCCACGTCAAGGGTCCTCACGCTTATGAGTCCTATCTCTAAACAGCAAAAGCACAAAAAGGATTCGGAGATCCTCCAAAAATTAGAAAAAACAGCAACAAAAGGCAGAGATTCTTACCTGCAGGTAAGAATCTCTGCCTTTTGTTGCTGTTTTTTCTAATTTTTGGAGGATCTCCGAATTGTGCTTTTGCTGTTTAACAATACTAACAAAAAATATATTGATTCAAAATAGCAACAAAACATAGTAAGAACCAAACAATGTTACCTTTACAAACTCTGGTAGGTAGAATACCTTGGCTGGGAGGCAGAAATGTTGCCAGACCAAGATGGTGGTGGTGGCAAACAGCTTTGGTCCATTATCTGTGGTTGAGATTACCCTGAAGGGTAAGGACATGGTGGCCTCTGTGTGTGTGTGGCTCATGGAGGTGCTGGTATTGGCCAGCATGAATACAAAAGGATACCTCTCAGTAGGACTGTGCATAGAGCAAGGTTGTCACCTATCACGTACAAAGGAAACAGACATTTGGCCTCCTGGACAAGGCCATTCACCATGCCTTCACCCACTCATCTACTCATACACAATGGGCTGGTGTCGAAACCTAGCGGGTGTGGGTTGGTAAATAGGGGGTTGATTTGGTGTCGGGTTTTGGGAGGAGCCCGCATTGCAATCCTCCTTTGTCTGCCCGGTGCAGATGGTTTCGATGTTACTGGTGCCAGTTCTCAAGACACTCAAAGACCTCTTGTGAATTATGGAGTCTCGTACAGGCATCCTATATTATATGTATTGCATTTTGCATATTGCAGCTGTACAAGCTGGTCTATTTCATACTGGTACCTGGCAAGGCTCAGCATAAATACCTCCTCCCCATCATCATTGACCGTGCACGACACATAATCCAAAACACCATTATCAACCTTGCGCCTTTTGGGGATGATGGGGAGCTCCCTCCTGTGCCTAACTCTTCAAGGGATGGCGGCTGCAACAGGGAAGTTATCAAGAGGAAGTGTAGGGCTGCCGCTCCAGCGTCCTTTCACTTCCTCTGAGGCTGGTGTTGGTGCTGCTGATCTTACTGTTGATGGTGTTGTTGATGTTTAGGGTGCTAGTGCTGGTGCTGGTGCTGATGTTCTGTCTTAATCTGATGACTGGCCTTCTGCTCGTTGAGAATCCTCTCCTGATTCTACAACTGCATCCAACAGGGTGGCATCTGACTCCAATGCAATTTCCCTGTCCAGTAAGTTGGATTTAGTTCTGCAAGGGAAATGAAACATGTCATTTTGTTGGTAAAAAAAATAATTATGTTGCAAATAAGAATAGAGAATCGTTAAATAAGCCATATCTTATGGTCGAAGCTACATAATAGGGGCAAACAATGCAGCCTATCCATGTATATATGGTCTCTTTCTGGACTCCGCTAAAGCTCTTTTGTCATGCTGTTGCCGCTCCCTTTAATACGTATCCCGACAGCTGTGCCAACAACGGGAGATATGATTCACTGTTTGAAAAGAAAATTAGAAATTAATTCAAATAAATGACAAATAAATAATGTACATAACATACATTTAACAATGATTGCCATTATCTTCACATTGTAAAAAAAAATAAAATTATAAACCAAAAAAAATGGAGAACAGATAAAACTACTTAAATTAAAAATAAACTTTAAGAACTTACACAATTCATCAGAAAAGTGCGCAAGTGTTCGAATAAACAATTTAAACAGATTATGCAGTGCTGACGTGCAGGTATGCAATTACAATTCGGAAAATTACTAAAACATTTAACGCTGATGTTTATTTGAATATCAGATATTACTTTTTTAAAAAGGGCATACAGAAATAGACATTTGAATGTTTTTTTGGTTACTTACTCGTAGTTTTCTCCTCTTGTAAACTCGCTTCATAGTTGGGATACATCTGGCGGCATACAGTATGTAGGCCCCATGTATCATTTCGGCTTTGGTCTTGATTCGTAGGGTCCCTTTTGTCCCATAGCCCAGGATTCTTCTGCATAAGAACATGAAGCATCTCCACATTTATGTGAGGTGCCATGGTTAGGGTCTCCATGGAGGCGTGTACTTTTTTTTATAGGTTGTAAGGATGGTTTGGGCTTACAACTTCCTGCAATGGGCTAATACAGTTCCCTACCCCATTGGAGAAAGTTTGCAAGACCGTGTATAAAATATTAGTTCAAATCTCCCCTAGTGCCCTATTAAAAATAAAACAATAATAAAACACATATTTGGTATCGCTGCCTTCATAAAAGTCTGATCTTTCAAAGTATAAAATAAATTAATTAGATCTGTAAACGGCATAATGAGAGACAAATCAAACAGCCAGAATTACATTTTTTTTGCAACAGCGCAATAGAAAGCAATAAGAAGTGATCAAAACATTGTACCCACCCCAAAATACTATAAAAAAAAGTAAACTCAAGGTGCAAAATATACACTCTCACACAGCCCCATATCCCAAAAATTGAAAACGTTATGGGTCTCACAAAATGGAGACAAAAGCAAAATTTTCTTTTTTCACAAATTTTCAATTTTTTTTTTTACTTCTTAAATAACAAAAAAAAAAAAAACTATAAATGTTTGGTATTTGTGTAATTGTACTGACCTGGAGAATTAAATTGCAATGTCAGTTTTATCTTATTGTGAACATGAATAATAATAAAAAAAAGAAAATAATTGTGGAATTTCACTTTTTTTTGTCATTTCAACTCACTTGGAATTTTTTCTTATTTTCTAGTGCATCACATGATAAAATGAATGGTGTCATTCAAAAGTACAACTTGTCCTGCAAAAAACAAGTCCTCATTAGGCTATATAGATGAAAAAATGAAAAAGTTATGGTTTCTTGGAAAATGGGGAGGAAATAATGAAAACTAAAAAAGCAATGAAAATATCCTGATGAGGAAGGGGATAAGTTTGTGCATGTAAAGTGAAAAAAAATTGGAAAACTTTTAGAGTATGAATATGGAGCACCCCCACGTATAAGGGCAATGGGGTACTTGACACTGGGTCCTTCAGTGCTCTGCGGAGATGTCACGGTGGCCCTATCTGGTCCGTGGCCCTTTGAGCGTCCAATAAAAGGAAATAGTTTTTATGGTTTTGGGAAAGGTCTTTAAAGGGGTAGTTCGTGACGCCACCTGTGGTATTCGGTTAGGGTGACCGACGCTGCTTAGGGGTCCGCTGGGGTGATGTTATGGCAGCAAGATGGTATGTCTTCCCACAGCTGAAGGGTATCCCCAGGGCTTCCCAGAGTGTAGGTGGTGATGGTGGATGATGTAAGGTGCAGTGAAGAACGAGGACACAAGGTTGCAGTCTCTTTACCTTTTACTGAAGACTTCAGCATCCACAGTCCAGTGTACAGACCACAAGGTAGGCAGAGTCCGGCCGGTCCGAAGGCAAATCCAGAGTCCCCTTATCCAGGTGGAAATCAGTAGCCTTCCTACTAGCGCCTGTGTGTTGTAGTACCTCCCTGCTGAGCTTCCCGGTAAGGTCCTCACAACTCTTGTAGATGTTCTAGATGTTATTTCTTCCTCTCTATCCCCCAGTTGGTGTGGATAGGACAAACCCGTATGACTGATGGCCTGAGGCTTGTTTATAGGGACCCTAGAGACGCCCCGACCCCCATAAGTTGCCACTGTGTCTTCTTAGGCATTAAGGTCAGGCAGCCTACTTGGAATTGACTGTCCTGCCGGTCTCTGAAGTAAAGCGTTACTCCCTCGGTGTTCCGGCCACCGGCTACGCGCCTCAAAAGGAGGCAGCCTATTTCAGGGCAGAACTCCTCCTGGTGTTTTCTCCTTGTGCTATGACTTCGTTTCTCACCCTCTGCAATACGATTCTCTTCGTGTCCGTTCTTAGGATGCTGCCGCACGTGAAGCAGGCACAGCTCCGTGACTTTCTGTTCTAGCAAGACCTCTGACAGGATTCCACCCCTGCCAGGGGCCCTCTGTCTGCATCTCCGATGTTCCTCCTTTCCCCCTGTCTGCCTGACAGGTCTTGCCTGGGCAAAGCCCAGCCAGTTTCTCTCTAACTTTCTATCCAGCCCCCCAGTTTTACCCTTCTATGAGGAGTGCCCTAGTAGATAGGAGCAAGGCTCCCCCTGGTGGTCTGGAGTGTGAAGTGTGGTGTATGGTTTGTGATACCTGGTAGGAAGATCTCCTTTATTACCTTCAGACGTAATATCACTCCCTCTGTTGGAGGAACGACATTACTGCAACGACCAGGACTCTGGGGCGCTGCACTTACACTTTTAAAATATATAGAGAGAGAGCCAGAGAGAAAGAGACTTTCTACAAGATTTTGGATCGTGTCTGTGGGACTTTTTGCCCATTCATCCAGGAGAGTATTTGTGAGGTAGTGAGGTCAACTTATATTTAATTCCAAAGGTATTTGATCAGGTTGAGTTCGGGGCTGAGTGCAAACTAGTCAAACTCTCCCATAATGAAATTGCCTGAGCATGAGTTTAGAGACCTTGCTATGTGCACTGAGGCACAGCTATGCTGGAACAGAAAAGCGACTCAGTTTAACTTTCCTCTCAAAATTGAAAGCATATAATTGTCCATTAGTTGTGTGTTCATATGATGAATTTATTAAGATTTCCTTTCCTTGTCCAATATCTGAAAAATAAACTGGTAGCATTATCCCTCCTCGACCAAACTTTATTGATAACACAATTCAGTCAAGCAAGGTAATGTTCTCCAGACATTTGCCAAATCTAGACCCGTCTATCTAAATGTCAAATAAAGACACAGTTTGTCACTCCACGCAGTATTCACTGTTTAGAAGTTTACTGGCGTCATGCTTTACAGAGCTTGATCTGATATTTAAAATTGTGCTTGGTGATGAAAGGCATGTTTGTGTACACCGCACTCCATATTTGTAAAACCTATGAAATGAAGGTGCTGAAGTTAACGTCAAATGAGGTTTGGCATGCCACAGTTTTTCAATCAGAAGAGTATTATGAACTTTCATACACAATGGTCGCAATTCATCGAGACCGGCGATGTTCACACCGGTCTTGATCAGGGGGCACATTGAAGTCAGATGCACTTGATTCCTTAAGAGGAGCCGCTACATGAATCCAGCGCATATGGCAAGTAGCATGTCAGCTTTCAAGGGTGCCTTTTTCAGACTGCATGCTTCAGCTTCTTCCACTATCAGTTCAAACATTTCTACTGCAAGACTGATGAGCAGATCAAAAAATTCAAAATGAAGAGTTCCTCATCTGGCTCGTTGATGGGTCAGCTCCAGAACTGATGCACCTAATGAATATCAGCACTCCAATGGCAAACTATATTCCACTGGGTGGTGGAAACAACGTCTATGGCATAGTTTTTCATTAAAATGCAATTGTTGTTTCAAGTGAACTTGTCATTTCTGCCTTCAGTTCTTTCTAGCTCTGCCCTCCTCTTTCCACTCCCATCTCCATAGAATGTAAAAAACAGCAACTGTCATCTGATCCCTCAGTGAATGGAAAATCTGTATTAGCTGAATACAGCTGTTTTTTTTTTTATCAGTGAATCGAGTGTGAATGATTAGTCCAGAATGAAAAAGAAGCAAATTTCTTTGATATATTATGAAGCTCCTATTGATGTTACAACTGTTACACTTTAAGACCACTGCCATTTTTTGTTGTCTGCCTTACACAATGACATAGTATATTACCTTAATGTCTTGTTTCATATTCTACTTTGCATACCATGGACATTATTTGTTATGCATTTTATATGACATTTGGCAACCAGTGTCTGATGTTCAGTTGCTTAAATCATGAAGAATGTGAAACCTCATTGCTGTATGTATATACTTAGCAAAACAAGCCTGGCCGTTGATTTATTCATTTAGGAATTATTCCATAAGTGTCATCATTCTGCAGCAGCTCCATGAAGATCTTGTAGATTAACTTTATCCTCCTGGCCCCAATAGCCCACCCCTGCTGTTAATGTTTTATCCAAGGCTAATGAAGACCATATTGAACAATATGCTTATAAAAATATTTAATCATTTCAGTCAGGTCTGTAGCATTCATTTATGTAGAATAGTAAAAATGACTTGTTCTTAACATCTGCTCTCACACTGGCTTCTTTCATTGCGTGCCATGTTTGCTTTTATCTTTTATGTTAAACATATAAGCAATCTATATGCAAGGAATGATACTTTGAACATCAATGATATATATGGCAGGGTCGCTTCCTTTCAGAATTTGTCTCTGAATAACATTTTTAGTGCCTTACATAGATCCTGTTCATAACAACTTATTACAGCACACTGCAGAATGACTGTACATTTTTATATGATTCTCATAATTCTTTTACATTTCCCACATCATATTTCAGGGATTTTTCACTGTTTATAATTTGTCACCCAATAATACATGTAGATGCATTTGTCTCTTATTATAAGCTCTTTCTAGGTTTGCGGCCAAAGATGCAGAATGTACAGAATGTTGACTGTTTCTGGGAAAATGCTAAAGCAAAGATCACTTAAGGTCTCTCTTACTCTAGGCCATCCTCTAGCAATATTGGCTTCCAGCCTCCTATGTGTCATATTTGATTATAGTCTTCAATTGTATTCTGTTTGACGATAAAAACATGGAAATGCTATTGGACTCATTGATGTTAAACAATGTTTATTTGCTTGTCTTGCCCTTTAATCGGTCAAGAACTGAATGGTATTAGATCTATCCAAGCTGTATTTCAGAAGAAGACACACATACACAGAGACACAAACTGACTTGCATACACAAACATAAACCTACATACAAATATACACACATATATGGAGCACCCCCACTGCCGCAGGGCAGAGGGGCACCCGGTACCGGGCCTCTGTGTCTCAGTTCTGGGGTTGTCACGGTGGCTAGACCCGGTCCGTGACCCTGCTGAGGGGCGTCCAGCGAAGATAGAACGTGATGATGTTGGGGTGTGGGGCGCGATGAATAATGGGGACACAGAGTTGCGGTCTCTTTACCTCTTTACTGAAGGTCTCGAGGTACTCAGTCCAGAGCACTGTTAACAGGGCTGTCTGAGACCGGCCGGTCCGAAGGCTCATCAGGAGTCCCCTTCACAGGTGGGAATCAGTGTCTACTGTTATGGTTACCCCAATGACCATGGGAAAAAGAATACAAAACGGACTAGCTCTCGGGTGATGGAAACTAAGGTCGACCGTGACCTGAACCTGACCCAACACTTACAGTAGCCGGGGGATGTACCTACGATGCCCTAGACACCACGCGCCAGCCGGAGATCTAACTACCCCTATAAGAGGAATATACAGGCCTGCCTTACCTCCAGTGAGGAACCCCAAAAGATGATAGTAGACCCCCACAGATATTGACGGTGAGTTCAGAGGAAATGACATACGTAGGATGAACAGCAGATTTAGCACAGTGAGGTCCGCTTACTAGATAGCAGAAGGACAGGAAAGTGTTACTTCACGGTCGACCTAAAAATCACTATTCAAAAACACCATCCAGAAAATACTTTAAACTCCAGTGACAACTCATGCCACTGGAGTAGTAATTTTCTGTCCACAAGAGCTTCCAGCACTGAAGAGTCACATTGCAGATAGCTGGACAAAAATAGCAAAACAAGAAACAAAATTCAACTTAGCTGAACTGGAACTTGAGGCAGGTGAATGCAACAGAATGCTACTAGCACATTGTTGGCCGGCATGTGACTAACAGCCAAGCAGCCTTAAATAGGAAACTCCCCAAGAGGGTGGCGACAGGTAATCAGAGATGGAGGAAGGCACATAAGAGACACTACCATAACAGACCACCGGGGGAGCCCACAAACCGAATTCACAACAGTACCCCCCCCTTAAGGAGGGGGCACCGAACCCTCACCAGAACCACCAGGGCGACCTGGATGAGCACTATGAAATGCACGAACCAAATCGGGAGCATGAACATCGGATGCTGTCACCCAAGAATTATCCTCCTGGCCATAACCTTTCCACTTAACCAGATACTGAAGTCTCCGTCTGGAAACACGGGAGTCCAAGATCTTTTCCACCACATACTCCAATTCACCCTCAACCAACACAGGAGCAGGTGGATCAGCAGAAGGAACAACCGGTACCTCATACCTCCGCAATAATGACCGATGGAAAACATTATGGATATTAAAAGATGCTGGGAGGTCCAAACGAAAGGACACAGGATTAAGAACCTCCAGAATCCTATAAGGGCCGATAAACCGAGGCTTAAACTTAGGAGACGAGACCTTCATAGGAACAAATCGAGAAGACAGCCACACCAGGTCCCCAACACCAAGACGAGGACCAATACGCCGATGACGATTAGTGAACTGTTGAGTCTTCTCCTGGGACAACTTCAGATTGTCCACAACCTGTCCCCAAATCTGATGCATCCTATCAACCACAGCATCCACTCCAGGACAATCCGAAGACTCCAATTGACCGGACGAAAACCGAGGGTGAAACCCTGAATTACAAAAAAATGGAGAAACCAAAGTGGCAGAACTAGCCCGATTGTTAAGGGCAAACTCTGCCAATGGCAAAAAGTCAAGCCAATCATCCTGATCAGCGGACACAAAACACCTCAAGTAAGTCTCCAAGGTCTGATTAGTACGCTCAGTCTGGCCATTAGTCTGAGGATGGAATGCAGACGAAAAAGACAAATCGATACCCATCCTGGCACAGAACGTCCGCCAAAATCTAGACACAAACTGAGTACCCCTGTCAGACACTATATTCTCAGGAATACCATGCAAACGCACCACATTCTGAAAAAATAGAGGAACCAACTCAGAGGAGGAGGGCAATTTGGGCAAAGGTACCAAATGAACCATCTTGGAAAAACGGTCACAAATCACCCAGATGACAGACATCCTACGAGAAACCGGAAGGTCAGAAATAAAGTCCATAGAAATGTGCGTCCAAGGCCTCTTAGGAATAGGCAAGGGCAACAACAACCCACTGGCCCTAGAACAGCAGGGCTTGGCCCGAGCACAAACATCACAAGACTGCACAAACATGCGCACATCTCGAGACAAAGAAGGCCACCAGAAGGACCTAGACACCAAATCCCTGGTGCCAAAAATTCCAGGATGACCTGTCAACGCGGAAGAATGAACCTCCGAGATAACTCTACTGGTCCAATCATCAGGGACAAACAGTCTACCAGGCGGACAGCGATCAGGCCTATCCACCTGAAACTCCTGCAAAGAACGCCGCAGGTCTGGGGAGACAGCTGACAATATCACCCCATCCTTCAGGATGCCGGTAGGTTCGGAATCACCAGGCGAGTCAGGCTCAAAACTCCTAGAGAGGGCATCCGCCTTCACATTCTTGGACCCAGGCAGATATGACACCACAAAGTTAAATCGGGAGAAAAACAACGACCAGCGCGCCTGTCTAGGATTCAGACGCCTGGCCGACTCAAGATAAATTAGATTCTTGTGGTCAGTGAGGACCACCACCTGGTGTCTAGCACCCTCAAGCCAATGACGCCACTCCTCAAACGCCCACTTCATGGCCAGAAGTTCCCGATTTCCCACATCATAATTTCGCTCAGCGGGCGAAAACTTTCGGGAGAAAAACGCACATGGTCTCATTACTGAGCAGTCAGGATCTTTCTGCGACAAAACTGCACCTGCTCCGATCTCCGAAGCATCCACCTCAACCTGGAACGGAAGTAACACATCAGGTTGGCGCAACACAGGGGCGGAAGAAAAGCGGCGCTTAAGCTCTTGAAAGGCCTCCACAGCCGCAGAGGACCAATTAGCAACATCAGCACCCTTTTTGGTCAAATCAGTCAAAGGTTTAGCAATGGCAGAAAAACCCGCTATAAATCGGCGATAGAAATTAGCAAAACCCAAGAACTTTTGCAGACTCTTCAAAGAAGTAGGTTGCATCCAATCACAAATAGCCTGAACCTTGACAGGGTCCATCTCCATAGATGAAGGGGAAAAAATATATCCCAAAAAGGAAATTCTCTGAACTCCAAAACTACACTTTGAGCCCTTTACAAAAAGAGAATTAGCTCGCAAAACCTGAAAAACTCTCCTGACCTGTTGAACGTGAGATTCCCAGTCCTCCGAAAAAACAAGAATATCATCCAAATACACAATCATAAACTTATCCAGATATTCACGGAAAATATCGTGCATAAAGGACTGAAAAACGGAAGGGGCATTTGCGAGACCGAAAGGCATTACCAAATACTCAAAATGGCCTTCAGGCGTATTAAATGCGGTCTTCCACTCATCCCCCTGCTTAATCCGCACCAAATTATACGCACCACGTAGATCGATCTTAGTGAACCACTTAGCCCCCTTTATACGAGCAAACAGATCAGTAAGTAAAGGTAACGGGTACTGGTATTTAACTGTAATCTTATTCAAAAGTCGATAGTCGATACAAGGTCTCAATGAACCATCCTTTTTACCTACAAAGAAAAATCCTGCCCCTAGTGGAGACAACGAGGGGCGAATATGACCCTTTTCCAAGGATCCTCTGATATACTCCCGCATAGCAGTATGTTCAGGTACAGACAAATTAAACAAGCGACCCTTAGGAAACTTACTACCGGGGATCAATTCAATAGCGCAGTCACACTCTCTGTGGGGAGGGAGAGAATCAACTTTAGGCTCTTGAAAGACATCATAAAAATCTGACAGAAATGCTGGGATCTCAGAGGGAGTAGATGAAGAAATAGGAACCAAAGGTGCATCCCCATGAATACCCCGACATCCCCAGCTCAACACAGACATAGATTTCCAGTCCAAGACGGGATTATGAATCTGTAACCATGGTAATCCAAGCACTAAGACATCATGTAGGTTATATAATACAAGGAAACGAATAATCTCCTGATGGTCTGGGGTAAGACGCATAGTCACTTGTGTCCAATATTGTGGTTTATTGCTAGCCAAAGGTGTAGAATCAATACCCTTCAGGGGAATAGAAACTTCCAACGGCTCCAAATCAAACCCACAACGCTTGGCAAAGGACCAATCCATGAGACTCAGAGCGGCGCCAGAATCCACATAAGCATTCACAGTCACAGATGATAAGGTACAAATCAATGTCACGGACAAAAGAAATTTTGACTGCAAGGTACCTGTAGAAAAAGATTTATCAACCTTTTTATCAACCTTATTTATACGTTTAGAGCATGCTGATATAACATGAGCTGGATCTCCACAGTAGAAGCACAATCCATTTTTGCGCCTGTAATTTTGACGTTCGCCTCTAGACAAAACACGATCGCATTGCATATGCTCTAATGCCTTTTCAGAGGTCACCGCCAAATGGTGCACAGGTCTTTGCTCAGAAGACACCGCCATATGGTGCACAGGTTTTTGCTCAGAAGATACCGCCATATGGTGCACAGATTCTTCCTCAGAAGACCCCGCCATATGGTGCACAGATTTGCGCTCCCGCAAACGCCGATCAATCTGGATAGCCAATTTCATGGCATCATTCAGACCTGTAGGCACAGGGAACCCCACCATGACATCCTTCACGGCATCAGAGAGACCTTCTCTGAAATTAGCTGCTAAAGCGCACTCATTCCATTTAGTAAGCACCGACCATTTACGGAATTTCTGGCAGTATATCTCAGCTTCATCTTGCCCTTGGGAAAGAGCTATCAAGGCTTTCTCAGCCAAAATCTCCAAATTAGGTTCCTCATAAAGCAACCCCAAAGCCTGAAAAAACGCATCTACATTTAACAACGCAGGATCCCCTGGCGATAATGCAAATGCCCAACTTTGTGGGTCGCCGCGCAGTAGAGAGATAACAATTTTAACTTGTTGAGTCTGATCACCAGCAGAGTGAGATCTCAGAGACAAAAACAATTTGCAATTTTCTCTGAAACTCAAAAACCGGGATCTGTCTCCGGTAAAGTATTCAGGCAGAGGAATCTTAGGTTCAGACATTGGAGCACGTATAACAAACTCTTGTAGGTTCTGTACTTTTGTCGCAAGGTTATTCAAACCTGCAACTAAACTCTGTGGATCCATGTTTCAAATGGGTGTAACCCAAGCATTCAGAGGTTAAGAGGAGAGGAGAGAAAAAAAAGTCTGAAGACTGCAGTTTAAGCAAGGAATACAAATGATCAAACTAAGGTGCACTTTCAAACACAGAAAAAAAAAAAAAAAAAAAAAAACCTTTTCTTCTCCTTCCTACTTTAGTGCATATTTTAACACATAGATTTTTTATAGGCCGGCCAAACTGTTATGGTTACCCCAATGACCATGGGAAAAAGAATACAAAACGGACTAGCTCTCGGGTGATGGAAACTAAGGTCGACCGTGACCTGAACCTGACCCAACACTTACAGTAGCCGGGGGATGTACCTACGATGCCCTAGACACCACGCGCCAGCCGGAGATCTAACTACCCCTATAAGAGGAATATACAGGCCTGCCTTACCTCCAGTGAGGAACCCCAAAAGATGATAGTAGACCCCCACAGATATTGACGGTGAGTTCAGAGGAAATGACATACGTAGGATGAACAGCAGATTTAGCACAGTGAGGTCCGCTTACTAGATAGCAGAAGGACAGGAAAGTGTTACTTCACGGTCGACCTAAAAATCACTATTCAAAAACACCATCCAGAAAATACTTTAAACTCCAGTGACAACTCATGCCACTGGAGTAGTAATTTTCTGTCCACAAGAGCTTCCAGCACTGAAGAGTCACATTGCAGATAGCTGGACAAAAATAGCAAAACAAGAAACAAAATTCAACTTAGCTGAACTGGAACTTGAGGCAGGTGAATGCAACAGAATGCTACTAGCACATTGTTGGCCGGCATGTGACTAACAGCCAAGCAGCCTTAAATAGGAAACTCCCCAAGAGGGTGGCGACAGGTAATCAGAGATGGAGGAAGGCACATAAGAGACACTACCATAACAGACCACCGGGGGAGCCCACAAACCGAATTCACAACAGTCTACCTTCTAGCGCCTGTGTGTTGTAGTCCTTCCCTGCTGAGCACCCCGGGATAGTCCTCACAACTGAT